>NC_135632.1:13560000-14185000 GCF_053574225.1 Canis aureus
TTGATCTGATGATTAAACAAAATGTATGTATTAAAAATATCCTTTGTAAACTCTAACGCCTCATAAATATTCACCAATACTATTGTTAACAAACATCTTGCTGCCCCAGAACCTGAATCTCATATAATGAAGAGACAGCCTAGTCTGGCAAAAATGATTTGGGCCTAGAACAAAACTCAAGGCAGCTCAGTTCTTCCCTTTATTGTGTTTTATATGGGCAGGTGCAGCTTGCCCAACTGTAAAACAGAAAATAAAATTATCAACTTATGAGTTTTGCTGTCATTATAACATAAATTGTTAAAAATTTAAGTAAGTAAAAGCCTTTAACACATTCCTTAGTATAATTTAAATCCTAAAAAAATAGTTCCATTAATATTATTACTATTTTAGAAGTAGTAATACTGCTATTATTACAATGTCCTAAATTTAGAAGAATCTCAAAGGATTGCATATTTAACTAGATGTAATTATAAATCTTCAGCTTCCTAAGAGAGGCTGCACTCTAGGAACCATGACCATGACAGGCAATAAAGCCTTTACATCATTTTCATCCTAGTGATAAAGTTCACAGATCTTCAGTACAATTCATCTCTTATATTACCTCTAAAGCCTGTAGGAATTATTGGATTTACCACAAACAAATTTCCTCAGGACAAGGACTAAGCAAATATTAGAATACAGAAGCAAAAGTTATAATTCCAGTAAAATATATTACAGTGTTTGTTTGCAAATCCACCAATACAGGAATAAAAATTATTCATTTATGCCCCAGCTTATTCAAAATATAGATACTCAATAGTATATAAAAAAATGAAATCTGAGGGACACCTGGGTGGCTCAGTTGGTTATATGGCTGCTTTCAGCTCAGGTCATGATCCCAGGGTCCTAGGATTGAACCCCATGTTGTCCCGTTCCTTGCTCAGCAGGGAGTCTGCTTTTCCCTCTCCCTCTGTCTGCTCCTCCCCCTGTTTGTGCTCTCTCTCTCTCTCTGTCAAATAAATAAAGTGTTAAAAAAAAAAAAAGAAAAAAGAAAAAAGAAAGAAACCTGAGATGTTCTCTAAAGAACGCTTCCAGTTAGGAAGAAAGGCAAATTTTTAAAACAAAAAAAATTAATCCTGGTACAAAATTATGGAGACAATAAAAGTTCTTTCTTCCTTCTTTCTCATTCTTTCTTTCCGTTCATTTTTATTACAGTTTTGTAGGTTCTTTCACCTCCCAATTAAAGGGGATTCCAGGGTAGCCCGGGTGGCTCAGCGGTTTACGCTGCCTTCAGCCCAGGGCGTGATCCTGGACACCTGGGATCGAGTCCCGCTTCGGGCTCCCTGCATGGAGTCTGCTTCTCTCTCTCTGTGCCTCTCATGAGTAAACAAAATCTTTTATAAAATAAAATAAAATGGATTCCAGTGTATTACTTGGACAAGTACATGAAAGTCAGTAGGTTGTGTCAAACTGTACTATGCCAAGTAAAAGCTGTGCTGAGGAATCCATGTGAATTTAATTGGTATTAGTTAAGTAGGGTATGGTATAATGAACTGCTGTAATGTTTCTCTGTACGAACCATAGCAATATGGTAAATTGTCATTTTTTGGCTAATAGAGAAAAAAGCCAATCAGCATTAGTGATGTAATTTTATAAAATAGATGTGACTTTTTAAAATTTCTAGTAAGTACAGTAAATAACTTATACTAAAAAAAAACTATATAGTAAGTCTTCAGAGAATATGGTTTGCTGAGTTAAGTTGTTTAAAC
The DNA here is from genome assembly GCF_053574225.1 of Canis aureus. Lineage (NCBI taxonomy): Eukaryota > Metazoa > Chordata > Mammalia > Carnivora > Canidae > Canis > Canis aureus. The sequence goes on from NC_135632.1 coordinate 13,561,749, forward strand.
TATATCTAAGTTGTTTAATTAACATATGAGTGGTTACCATGAACTTTCAGAGTTTTTAAACACTGATTATCCTCTTATTTAGTTAATATTTCCCTAGTCTTCTTCGCACTATTAACTTCCTTTTCATTTTCTTGAAGAAAAGCTTTGCTAAAAAAAAAAAAAAAGCTTTGCTAAGCAAAGATTACTTAAGTTGGGTTCTCTCCAAACGCTTACAACTAAGAATTAATGGAAATAAAACAAATGTTGATTACTATACTGGATAAATAAAATGTTGAGTCAAGTTTTTTTTTTCATCCACTCTGAGTGAGGATGAAGTAGATATGAGGTTATTTATAGTGAATACTGATCCTGAATCTACTAGTTCCACATTTGTTGTTGTTGGTTGTTAATATTATTATTCGCTTGGAAGTGGAGTTTTGGTTTGTTTATTTTTTTTCCCAAAATTGACCAATGAATCTATTGCCTCAGTAATTAACTAATCCAGGCCACACTCAGGCATTGACGTCCTAATGGTCAAATTAGTTGCTTCTGTCAGCGTGGCCTTAATGTAGATTCTCCTTTTGAAATATGTCTTCAGGAGATTTTTGCATGTGAAACAAAATTGAATTCACCCACACATTTTCATTAAGTCCCCCAAGAAGGAAATTATTACGAAGCCTGTTTATTCAGGGGAATGTTGTCACATGATATAAAGAGACAAAGGAGTGCTAATCAGTGATGCTGCCTTGCTATGAAGAGAAACTTTTTAAAAATGCTAATAATCATCTATAATTTAGAGTAAGTGAGTCTATCAGATTGTCAAGGTTTTTAAAAATTGATAAAAACTACTTTTGGCAAGCATGTGGGGAAAGGACACCCTCTGCGCCATTATTAAAGGTGCAAATTGGCATATCCTTTCTGAAGGGCAGACTGGTAGTATATTGAAAAAGAAAAATTAATGTATACCCTTTGACAGAAGTAGCTCATGTCTAGGAATTACCTAAAAAGTAATCACTTAGTTGGGGAGAGGCATTTGTATAAAGGTGCTCAATGTAGCATTGTTTAAAAGGAAACAATCTAGAAACAACTGAATGTCCAATTATGGGTATGTGAATTAAAATTTGGAAGGAAGATACATAGGGATATTTTGCTGCCATTAAAAATTGTCCAGTGGATCCAAGTTTATTACCACGGAAAGAGGCTTATGAAATATTATTGAGTTAATGAAGTTCCCTTCAAAAATGGTCAGATTTGTAGAACATTGTGCATGTTGTCTATACATCTATGGATCTATGAAAAAGAAATTACTGAAAAAGATGTTCCCAAAAAAGATAAATGTTTTTGTCATTGTTGTTTGTATTTTTCCTCACTTCAAAACAATTTTAAAGAAAATAAGAAAAATATAAAAATGGATAAGAAGGCTTGATAACCTCTCCAAAATAAAAAGATGAAAGTTTGAGAAAGTCTCAAAGAAGAAAACATTTGGAAAATGTTTTATTCTATTTTAAAATTCTTGTTCTAATTTAATCTAGTTTTATAAATTATGAAAGTAATTCAAGTGCATGGTAAAAAATAATAACAGTGTCAATATCCATACTGTAAAGTAAAAGTTATGTGTATATGTAAATGTGTATTAATATATGGATTCATATAAACACAGAAATATCTTTTATTTCTTTTAATTCACCTTTTATGATTTAACCATGGATCTCGGATATCCTTCTTTATCTTTCTATAGATCATAAAATTTATTTTATTATATGAGTGTACCATAATTTATGCAAACATTTCTCATATTATAGATATTTATTTCTAGGCTTTTGCTAATATAAATACTTTATAAAATTTCTTGATTAAAAATCATATACAAAATTACTGGTCGTTTCTTGAATACATTCATAAGTAGTTTTTGTTTTTGTATTTAAATTCTTCATTCTTCTGGAATTTATTTAGGTATAAGGAGTGAGTTAGAAATCCATCTTTAGTTTGGTTATTTTTTTCCAAATCAGTCAAATTTTTCTGCAATCTTTCTAAACAATCTGTATTTTCCCTCAGTGATATTATTAAATTGTCATTCTCTCTAAATTGATACACATATTCTGTGTGTTACAAAATAAAATACCATAAAGCTCTAGGTAGAAAATTGACAAAAAATGATATTATTCACCTGGAAAAATAAACATGCAAGAGCTTGCTGTGAGGGTTTGCTGATGTTAGAACAGCTCTCCTTTAGAAAGCAATCAGAAAAGTTGGATAACATGTGGAAAAGCAGGTGTTCCAAAGGATTGACAAAGAACCATATCATCTAGGGCTTAAGGGCCAAGATACCAATAAAAACAAATTAAACTAAAGCATGTTGAAGATGAGAAATAATAAAAAAAAATAGAGAAATTAATGAGGAGAGGAAAGCAGAATACAGAAAAATCAACAAAGCCAAATTTGCTTCTTAGATGCACTCAGAAATCTAACAAGATTTATCAGGAAGAAAAGACATATTATCAGTATGAGGAGGGAAAGACATAACCACAGACTAAGATATTGAAGATATTACAAACAACCATATGCCAGTAAATATGAAAACTTAGATGTAACAGCAAACACAAAACATACAAAAATAAATAGAAAATCTAACTAATCCTATATCTATTAGAATAATTGTATCTGTAGTCAAACATCTTCCAACAAAGAAAACTCCAAGCCCAGAATTCTTTAGCTGTTTAAAGGAAGAGAACAAGAATCTGTTTTATCAAACTTTAGTAACTTTAATAATACCACCTGGTAAAGACTATGGAAGAAAGAAGCACTATAACATAGTCTTTTGTGATATAGACACAAAAATCCTAATATTAGCTAATTAATTCTAGTGATGTATAAAAAAGGATAAGCATCACGACCAAGTAGGGTTTATTGCAGGAATGCAAGAATGTTTCAGCATTTGAAAATCAATTAATATAATTAATTACATTAAAACAATGAAAGAAAAAAATACATATGATCATCTTAATAGGTAAAGAAAAAGCATTTGATAAAAATAAACACATGCTTGGTTTTTTTGTTTTTCATGTTGTTTTCTTAAAATGTCTAGTCCTAGTATACTAGGAATAGAAGGAACTCACTTATCTGTTTAGGGAGTTTTTATGAATTTAGTAAAGAAATTTTTTCCTTTAAAATTGGAAATAAGACAAACATGCCCCATCACCACTTTTATTCCATACTGCACTGGACGTGTGTTACCTAACGAGTATAATCAGGCAAGAAAAAGAGATGCAAAATATATAATGAATAAAAAGGAAAAAAAATCCTTATTTGAAAACAACATGATTATGAAAATCCAAAAGAATCTACCAATAAGCTATGAAAATTATTGAATAATTTTAGTAAGGCCCCAAATACAGGATCAATAAAAAATTAATTGTATAGGTGTATCTAACAATCAATTAAAAAATGAACTTTGGAAAGGGTACCATCTACAATAATAACAAAAAAACAGCAAATATCAAGGAATCAATCTAACCAAAGTATGCACAATCTTTATATAGAAAATACTGAGAAAAATTAAGGAACACCAAAATCCTTATGAGGATATGTGATGCTCATGGATTCAAAGTTCAATATTTTAAAACTGTGCATTCTATCCAAATTTCTTTATAAATTTAATGCAATTCCAATTAAAATGCCAGTGAGTTATTTTTGTGGAAAACGACAAGTTGATCCCTAATAAGTTCAAATGGCAATGTGAGGAGGCAAAGTGTTAATTAAAAAAAAAAGAAAGGCAACAAAACTGGGTGTTGACAAGAATGTCAACAAGGACTGCTGATGGGAATGCAAATTGGAACCACCATCTTGGAAAACTGCTTGGCACTATGTCCTGACACTTCCACAGAAATGCAAACATGTATATATAGAAGCAAAATTCATTATAGCCCCAACTGGAAACCACCCACATATCTATCAGTAGTATTATAAACAAATAAATGGTGACATTCATATAATTTTTAAAAATGAACTACTTCTGTACTCAACGACATAAAGAATCTCACAAACGTAATATTGAGTGAAAGATGACAAACACAAAAGGGTATATATTGCCCGATTTCATTCTCATTTAACTGAAGGAAAGGTTTTTTTTTTTTGTGATGTCATTTGTGATGACAGAAGTACTAGTAGTAGTGCATTGGGGTGTGGAAGTATAAGTGGGAAGGGGAACGAGAGTAATTCTGGGGTGCTGGTGGTATTTTCTTACATAATCTGAAATTGTAAACATGATTTATATGCTTTTCTGAGCGATTAAACATTGAAAACATTGCAGTTTTTAACATGCAAAAATAATCAGGAAGATTCAGAAGACTATGGGAACAATCTAAATCTATGGAATATTATAAATGTATTATGGATCTACCTCATTTACGAAAAGCATGATATTGGTAGAGGAATGGGTAACACAGAAACAAAGAGCCAGTCCAGAAATGGACCTAAATGGAAAATGGAACTTCTGTGCAATGTGTATATAAACAGTTACTCGTAATTTTGGTCAGTACTAGATTTCAATAAACTGAGTTACTACATCAGGTTAAAATCCCGAGTTTTCCAAAGGAAGCAAATCTCTAAACAAATATTTAATACCAAGGGTCTCCATGTAGACATATAAGACAAATTCCAATCACATCTCAACAACCAACAGAAAAAGAAAAAAAAAAAAACTTTTTTTTTTTTTTCCATTTAATGTAAGGAATAGATTGAAATTGGGGTTGGAAGTAGGGGCAGGGAGTGAGCAAGGGTAACTGACTTTGCTGCTATATGAGAAAAGTCAAGAAGTTGACCACCCACTCTTTTTTTTTTTTTTTTTTAATAACCCATATTGAGTCAGAGAGATGTTTTGCTTTGTTTTGTTAAACCGGTACAGGACTGTGAAGGAATATATATCATTGTAAGCAATAGAAACCTCACCTTTAGCGAAAAAGTGATTTCTTTTTAATTCAATAGTCCAAGGTAGATTTTGCTTCAGGAGAAGCTGAATACAGATTAAGCAGTGTGGTCAGGACACAGCTTCGCTTTCAGACAGCTATTTCCCCTGTGATCACAAGATGGCTAGCAGCAGCTCCCTAGCCTGCATCCTACTGTCTCACACTGAAAATCTGGGGGTCTTTGTCCCAGCATTTCCTGCCAGGTCTCGTTTGTATTTCTTTGGCTCTGAATGCACCACACCCATTTCTGAACCAAACATGTTGGCTAGAGAAATGCACTGATTTGAGTAGTTTAGTCCTAAATCATATATTCCATGGCTGAGCTATGGAGGTTTCAAATGTGAGCTGAGAGTGGGGAAGAAGGTGGACCCCAGAGGGAAATTAGGGTGTGACCACCAAGAAAAGGCTAAATGGATCCTAGATGGCAAAAGGTCCCCTCTACTGTACTTGGGATGGGGACAGGAGAAGAGGCTCTGTGAATTTAATCTGGCATGTGTTTATTAATGTTAAAAACTGTTTAGCTGCAATGGACTGAATGTTTGTGCCCCTCCCATGACCAAATTCATGTTGAAGTTCTAACCAACAATGTGATGGTGTGGAGAGGTGGGGCTTTGGGGAGCTGATTAGGTCATGAGGGTGGAGCCTTCATGAATGGGCTTAGTGCCCTTAATAAGAAGAGACAAGAGAGGATATGAGGATACAGCAAGCAGGCTGCTGATTGCAAACCAGGAAGAGGGATCTTGCCAAAACCTAATTGATTGATTGACACTTTGATCTTGGACTTCCCAGCTTCCAGACTGTGAGAAATAAATCTCTTTTGCTTTAGCCAGCCAGTCTATATAGTATTTTGTTATGGCATGCTGAGCAGATTAAGGCAGTAGCCAAATCTCACTTTTTGAAAAAGTAAAGATTTGATGGGGTAGCAAAGTGTTCCCCATCCCCTATATTTTCTCCATGTTTTCAAGTTTTCTGTGGTTATTTGGGTGACAGTGTTAAGATGAGCTGGTCTAGAATGTGAAACAAGTCCTCAGGATAATTGATGATTGCTGCCACTGCAGAAAGACCATCTTGTACCACAGGAGCTGTGTCTTTTTTAATCCTTTATTTCTATTACTGGCTCTAAATAATGTTTCTGACAGGATTCTGCTTTTCTTTCTGTCAACTGTCGGTAAGCAGGTATTGGGCATTATTTGTGAGGCTGTAAATACATTACATGAAAAAATAATGAGTCCTTAAAAAGTCAAGAGAAATGCCTCCAGAGACGTTTACCTAACACGGTGATTTATGTAGGTCTGAGAATGAAGTTTCAGAAACTTCCAAATGAAAATTCTGGAACATAAACTAAAGTCTCTTCCAAATGAGTGTTTGATGTAGCCCCTGGACACATTTCCCTTCTACTTCTAATCTGGAAGTTAGAGAACGTTTTTCATGTTCAACTTAAATTGTTTAGTTAATGATCTAAGAATAACTCTTGGGAGCATCCCCCTGCATAGCATGTTATTACTCCATTCCTCTGACTGAATTTGATGTATCTATTGTGTTCTCATTGCATAAACTGATCCCTGGGATTAATCATTTTCTTTTTACCAGCAAGAAATTGTAGACATTTAATGGATATACCTACATCAGTCAATTTAATGAGTCTCATTGTCTGGAGTTTGAAATATACTGATCATTCTAATGTTGAAATATAATTGACATTCATTCTTATTCCAAGTTTCCAAGTTTTCCAAGTTTGTCCCTCCTGCCTGCCTGAGAAAGGTAATTTAGCTAAAAATTTTTTTTAAGTTTTTAGGGCCTAGGAACTCAAGGGCATCTACTGAGTAATGCCAGAAGGAGCTAAACAATCTTGGCATCCTCTCCTATGGTATACCTTAAGCAATCACATAGATTTCTATAACAAGGAATATTCTATCATCCAAGTAGGAATTGTTCTGTGGAGGATCATGCTGGCTAATATACCCAGGTGTATCTCTAGCAGCCTGGCAGCTGGAAAGGAAGATGGCTGCCACATCTGTCACTGGGTTGTGTCGGAGAGCCTGACAGAGTAGTCAGCTGAGCACAAGGCCAAAGGGTGGCCTTCCCAGATAAAAGAGGACCATCCACTTACCAGAACAGTTAAAGATATTAGTTGGATTCCAACCTGAATAATCATTAATGGTTTTTGGTTTCTGTTTCGTTTTCAGTTGTTTGAATTTATGAACTTCTTGGCCGAGAATGTCATCTTCTGTTACATGGGCCTGGCACTGTTCACGTTCCAGAATCATATCTTTAATGCTCTTTTCATACTCGGAGCCTTTGTATCCTTTGAAATACAGAACATGGAGTGATGAGGGAAAAGAGTAAACTACTTACTTTTACTGATTATTCTGTTAAATTGTTAAAGTAATTTCCTCAAGTTTATTGCAAGGCTCAAATTCATGGCAGATATGTAATTTCTAGTAGGAGGGAAAAGATCCCAAGAAACTGGGACCTTTATTAAATGCTTCTGTCTCAAGATAAGAAATTTGGAACATACTGAAAGAAATAAAGGGAGAAAACTGAAGGAGAATAGAATACTCAAAAAACGAATGTTCAAAATATATTTATTTCCTAAATATTCAAAGTATGTTTTCAAATTATGAATCATTTACATAAAAATATCAGTCCGTTCTTTACAGAGAAATATACTTAATCTGCATTAGAGTGTATCAGAATATAGCCAGGATTATTAAGCTTTAGAAATATTTTCATCACAAGATGGTAAAATCTCTTTTCCAGTGAGGACTTTGAAAATAGGATACACAGAGTGAAGATCAGATGAAATTAGCATTATAGATGTGATTTTAATGTCTTATGTAAGTATACATGTGAGTTTATTTTAATAAGGTCGCCCTTTCCTGCAAGTAAAATAACATAAAATCTAGACTTCCCATTTAATACAGAGGACTTTTGCAGCTCTAGGCCCCAGTAGGAATGGATGTCTATTTGAAAGGATACTGAGTTGCTAGGGATGTCCCCAAGGGCAATCAACAACTGTTGTCCTTTGGAAATGGGCAAATGCCCCTCAGATCACAGGCATGTGATCCTGACAGCCAAAACAGCTGACCCTTTTCTGTAAGCCCTGCTCTAGCCAAGCACCACCATTTGCCTTCTGTCCCCTTTTCACTAAACATTCAGCTGGACACTCCAATTTCACCCAAAGACCTCTACATCTTAGAGGGAAGCTCCCTCTTCCACATAACTCCACCCCCTTTGAGGACAACCTAGAACCTACAGACGCTCAGGGAATGAGTCCTGGGTGACAGAAGAGGAGAGATGACTACGACCAGTATTTTTGTAGATTTTAACCCGTAAAGCTTGGACTTTAGCAAAATGCTTCCTAGAGAAGCAATTGTATTATACATTTAGACAGGCAATTCCTGTCAAAATTAAATCCACTAAGAAAAAAAAAAAGTAAGTGAAGTTTGCTAGATACAGGGAGTAGACACTGATGGAAAGTAAGATAGCAATCATGAGCAGAAGTACATTTATCCTTTCTAAAGTGCTGCTTGAGAAGATAATGCACCAACCCCTGAATGGTCTCTGCCTCAAATTTTACAGCAGAGTTGAGCAAAGAGTCAGTCATCAGTAACATAAATGTGATGAGAAAATTTACAGTGATTGAAATGGTTTGGGGTTAACAATTCTAAACCAAGTAGATATTGAAAGAAAGGCAGAGTTCTCTATTATTTTTGGAAAGGAATTGACATTTAAAGATGAATTTTGGAAGCAAGTTGGACATACACATATTGACATATTTATCCCTGTTTTCTGGGTCATAAAATAGAGAAGCTTAAGAACATAACAGTTAAAGCTCAAGGACTCACAGCCTCATTGCAACAACATTTTCCTCAATGTGTCCCTGTGCTTATCTGTAGCTCGCAATTTTTGTTGCCAGAGCCTGCAACATATATCCCCTCTCCTTCCTCCTGAATCTGGGCCGGAAACAGAAGATCCCTTGGAATTTTCAGCACATGATGATGTTTTCAGGTATGTGAACTATGCTATGTGCTAGAGTTCCTGTTGTCTCACACTTTTCCTGAGGGTGCACATGGAAAGCCCCCTCAGAAGATGTAGAGACCTCTTGGTATTACCACCCCATTGTATCTACTAGTCTTCACCCCATCATACCTAGTGCCATGCCGATACTCTATAAGTTCTAAGCAACCGTGGGATTTCTCTTTCCAAGAGGAAAATTAAACAAAAGGGAATTTTGTTGGAAAATACAGTATCTGCCAGAAACTGACTTTGAATAGGTATTTGACTTTCCCCTGACCTATTCCAGATCAATTTTCATATCAGGGAATCTGCACAGTCATTTCACAAGTTGTGTACTTGAAGGTAAATAGTATGCAAGTGGTGCCATCTTTGCCCAATGTTAAGACTTCTCCCTAGCATCCCTGCTCCTTCCCTATGCAAAGCTCCAGGAACTTTCCATAGTTAATATAGAAGTGAGTCGTATCTAAGTGTTCTCAGTTATTAGTTGAGAAAACAAGTATTAATAGCACATTCCCCTTGTGTGCCAAGCGCAGTTCTAAACACTGGTGGATATAACTGACAAGGTCTCTGCTCTCAAGAAGCTTATGTTCTAATTGTTTAAATCATACCTGAAGGTTCCTTCTTCCAAAAGAAAATAAACCAAATGAATTTTCTGGCCCTGAACTACTCTGGGAATCGTGATTACTTTCTGTTCAATCAATTTTCCTACCATCAGTCTTCCTTATTCAGAGACATTTTCCCTTACATGCGTTCTATGTAGGAGTATACTTACATTACACTCAGGGGCAGTTCATGGGAATATATGTGAGAGTACGACAAATACTCTCAGAATGGAGTAAACAAAATTTGGGGTATACAGGGAGATATGGAAAAACTGAGGAAACTATCACTTATTGAATATCTACTATTTGCCACTCACTGTAGATCAATTCTATGAAGCAGATATTAAACCATTTTTTAGATGGAGAAACTCAGGCTTAGGATCTCAAAGAGGTTATATAATTTGGCCAAGGACAAAAGCATTCCTGAGCCCAGGTCTGTTTGTAAGACTCCACTTCGAACCCACCCAAGTGTTTCAAAATCCATATTTTCGGCAGAAATACTAAGATTAAAAGGCTTGTCTCACCTTCCATTCCAGTTTAACCTGTTCTACACAGTAAAAGGTTGGTAGTTCCCAGGTTGAGAATGAGCTATTTAATCAAGGATGAAAAAATGAAGATCCAGAGTTCAAAATTGCCCTTCTGTTGTCTTCTAACAGTGCTTCCCTCCATTTCCAGATAAGCTAGAATGAGAGAAAGAGTCATAAATAGGATAAGTTGAACTGGAAGGTGATCTTTGACTTAGAACAGCAATGAACTTTGGAAATGAGTTGACTTCTATTATGGGAAAACAAAAGAAAAGCTTGATCACTCATAAATAGGAAGTCAGCACTGGGTTGCACTTTAGCAACTCATTTCTAGGAGCTGGAAAGTACTTTCCTTCCTTCCCATCAAAACATCAATAGTTTTACTCTGGAGAATAAATATCTGGCTTATTTTTAAAATCTTAAGTATTATATTTTAAACAGTGCTTTATTTTACAAAGATTATTTTGAGAAAGGTGTGAGGTTTTGAATAGCCATGTTGAAATGTGAAGTGTCTGCCTAAAAGGCCAGCTGGCCTGATGGTTTTTCTGGGGTCTGGCATCTTCTATGTTTGCTTAGCTGTTGAATTAGAGCTGTGCTAAAAACTGAGGCCAGCAATACGGTACGTATGGCCAAAGGATGTGAGAAGGCCCAGAATTTGATGATATCTTTATGATATTCTGAAGGAGGGACTCAGCAAACTATGGCCTTTGAACCAAATGTAGCCCACACCAACTTTGTAAATAAAGTTGAAACACAGCTACACCCTTTCGTTTACATTCGTCTTATCTGTTTTTGCATTACAAAGGCAGAGTTGAGTTGTTTCAGTAGAAACCACATGGCCCCAAAAAACTGAAGTATTTACTATCTGGCCTTTGTTCTAAAGCATCTTCATCCTCTAGAAAGAAAACAATAACCTCATCACATTAAGGGAGTTGAAACTATTGATTTAATTCAGGAGAATGCCAATCAGTTAGCTCCCATCATCAAAAGACCATCATGCCAAATTTTCAAGACATCTACTATTATACATGATTATAGTCCAGAGAATGCCCCCCGTTGCCTTCCACATTGAGCGTCCATGTCATCTGCCCAGCATCAGTCACTTACTGTTAGCAGTTCAGCAGCTTGACCTCAAGGGCTGCAGTCATGTTGGGCCACAGTGGGCTTCTTTCCATAGTTTTGCCTAGATTTTTGTTTTGTATGCTTTTCACATTGAAGTGAATCTGAATGAGAAAGAGATTGGGTTACTTCTTCTATTTTTAATGCCATTTTAATTACAAGTTAATAATATTGTTGATATTCCGTGGTATGGTGGAAAGAACATTGGATTTTCCACTAAAAAGATATCTTCTTAGCTTTCAAACGAGGACATAGCAATGTTATGTGGTTGTATAATGGAATCATAGTTGCTCAACTCAAACTCTAACTTTTCTAAGACCTTTAATGAGCAATGTTTTGAGACTCAGATCCAGAGCAAGGTAGGACAGACATTATTAGTCTCTTTCTATAGATTGAAAAGAGAGAGGGAGCCAGAATGAGGGAGATGTGGAGAGTATGGGTATCTTACTCACAATCTTACAACCAATGAGAGATGAAAATGAGACTTGAACCCTAGCCTCTTGACTTTGAATTTAGAGCATCTTACCCGCATAACACTACTTTGGATTTACCCTCAAGGTCATGAGAATAAAAGTTGAATCAAACCTGGCCCTTCCTAATATAGGCCAACCCCAACATATCTAACATATCTCTCACACAAACCTGATCCTCATCCATTTCACAACAAATCAAACATGTGGATGACACCCCTCCCACGTCAGTTCAAGTTCTACACTGCACCCACTGACCCCCATCAGAGTGTAGGAAGCATCAGGTGAGTTCACCATGGGCAGTGCAGTATTTTTCTTCAAAAGAGAATGCTCCAAACTCAGTTTTGATATCTGCATGAATTTTGTCATGTTCTACTTCACTCAGGATCTAACATTTTAAATGTATTTGCCAGGAAATAAGAATTTAAAAGGTCAACCTAAGGTAACATAAGCCAGAGAGGAGGTAAAGAAACAGATCATATAACATACTGTCTAGCATTTTCTGGGTGTATGATAGCAACACCTGTGGAAACCAGAAGAGAAAGCCAGTCCCTTTAAAGAATATTTGCCTTTGGGCACCTGGGTGGCTCAGTCAGTTAAGCATCTTATTCTTAATTTTAACTCACGTTTTGATTCAGGGTTGTGGGTTCAAGACCCACGTTGGGATCCACGCTGCACATGGAGCCTACTTAAAAAAAATTTTTTTGAGATTTTATTTATTTATTCATGTGAGACACACAGAGAGAGAGAGAGAGAGAGAGAGGGAGAAAGAGAAAGAGATTGAGAGAGAGAGGGGTAGAGACAGGCAGAGGGAGAAGCAGGCTCCATGCAGGGAGCCTGATGTGGGATTCAATCCCGGGTCTCCAGGATCAGGCCCTGGGCTGAGGGCAGGCGCTAAACCACTGAGCCACCCGGGCTGCCCCCACAAAAATTTTTTTAAAGAATATTTGTTTTAGACTATAGCCTAGTGTTCTTCACTATGCCTAGAGTAGTTTTGGTTATCCAATGGACTTTCTTTACATAGCTCAAAACATTTTTCAGAGTCTTTTAGAGATGGTAAACAATGACCCTTTATCTAAAATGGGAGTATGTAGCTAGTCGGAGCCAACAGTACATTAAAAGGATTATTCACCTTAACTAAGTGGGATTTATTCCTGGGCTACAGGGGTGCTTCAGCATCCACAAATCAATCAACGTGATACACCATATTAATAAAAGAAAGGATAAGAACCATATGCTCTCTCAAATGATGTGGAAAAGGCATTTGACAGAATGCAGCATCTTTTCTTGAAAAAAACCCTCCACAATATAGGGATAAAGGGAACATACCTCAATATTATAAAAGCCATATATGAAAGACCACAGCAAATATCATCCTCAATGGGGAAAAAACTGAGAGCTTTTCCTCTAAGATCGGGAACACAGGAGTGTTCACTCTCACCACTGTTGTTCAACATAGTACTAGAAGACCTAGCTTCAGCAATCAGACAATAAAAAGAAGTAAAAGGCATCCAAATCACCAAAGAACAAATCAAACTTTCACTCTTCACAGTTGACAGATACTGTATGTAGAAAACCCAAAAGACTCCACCAAAAAATTGCTAGAACTGATAGAGGAATTCAGCAAAGTCACAAGATATAAAATCAATGCACAGAAGTCTGTTGCATTTCTACACACTGAAGCAACAGAAAGAGAAATCAAGGAATCCTGTTTATAATTGAACCAAAAACCATAAGATACCTAGGAATAAACCTAATGAAAGAGGTAAAAGATCTGTACTCAGAAAACTATAGAATGCTTATGAAAGAAATTGAGGAAGACACAAAGAAATAGAAAAATATTCCATGCTCATAGATTGGAAGAACAAATATTGTTAAAGTATCTATGCTATCCAAAGCAATCTACACATTCAATGCAATCCCAATCAAAATACCACCAACATTTTTCACAGAGCTGAAACAAACAATTCTAAAATTTGTATGGAACCACAAAAGACCTCAAATACCCAAAGCAATGTAGAAAAAGAAAACCAAAGCTGGAGGCATCACAGTTTCAGACTTCAAGCTATATTACAAAGCTGTAGTTATCAAGACAGCATGGTATTGGCACAAAAACATACACATAGGTCAATGGAACAGAATAGAAAACCCAGCAATGGACCCACAATTATATGGTCAACTAAGCTTTAACAAAGCAGGAAAGAATATCCCCTGGAAAAAAGAGTCTCTTCAACAAATAGTATTGGGAAAATTGGACAGCCACATGCATAAGAATGAAACTGGACCACTTTCTTATACTATACCCAAAAACAAATTCAAAATGGTTGAAAGACCTAAATATTAGACAGGGATCTATCAAAATCCTAGAGGAGAACACAGGCAGCAACCTCTTTGACATCAGCTATAGCAGCTTCTTACTAGACATGTCTCTGGAGGCAAGGGAAACAAAAGCAAAAATGAACTATTAGGGTTTCATCAGTATAAAAAGCTTTCATACAGCAAGGAAATAATCAACAAAACTAAAAGGCAACCTATGACATGGGAGAAGATATTGGCAAATAGCAGATAAGGGTTAGTATCCAAAATCTATAAAGAACTTCTCAAACACCCGAAGAACAAATAATCCAGTCAAGAAACAGGCAGAAGAAAATAAGACGACACTTCTCCAAAGAAGACATACAAATGGCCAACAGACACATGAAAAAATGCTCAACATCACTTGGCATCAGGGAAATACAAATCAAAACCACAGTGAGGTACCACCTCACACCGGTCAGAATGGTTAAAATGAACAACTCAGGAAACAACAGGTGTTGGCAAGGATAAAGAAAGGGGAGCCCTCTCACGCTGCTGGTAGGAATGCAAAGTGCTGCAGCTGCTCTGGAAAACAGTATGGAGATTCCTCAAAAAGTTAAAAATAGAGCTACCCTATGACCCAGGAATTGCACTACTGGGTATTTATCCAAAGGATACAAAAGCAGTGATTCAAAGGGGCACACGCACCCCAATGTTTAGAACAGCAAAATCCACAATAGCCAAAATATGGAAAGAGCCCAGATGTCCCTTGATAGATGAATGGATAAAGAAGAAGTGGCATATATATATGTATACACACGCACACACACACACACACACACAAAAAACAGAATATTACTCAGCCATCAAAAGAATGAAATCTCATCATTTGCAACGACGTGGATAGAACTAGAGGGTGTTATGCTAAGTGAAATAAGTCAGTCAGAGAAAGACATATGACATATGATTTCACTCATATGTGGAATTTAAGAATAATAGTGGATGAGCATAGGGGAAGGGAAGGAAAAATAAAATAAGTTAAAAACAGAGAGAGGCAAACCATAAGAGACTCTTAACTATAATAAACAGAGGGTTGCCAGAAGGGAGGTCGGGTAGGGTGGGGTGAGGGTGGGGGGACAGGGTAATTGGGTGATGGGCATTAAGGAGGGCACTTGAGGGATCCCTGGGTGGTGCAGCGGTTTGTCGCCTGCCTTTGGCCCAGGGCGCGATCCTGAAGACCCAGGATCGAATCCCATGTCGGGCCTGCTTCTCCCTCTGCCTGTGTCTCTGTCTCTCTCTCTCTTTCTCTCTGTGTGATTATCATAAATAAATAAAAATTTAAAAAAAAAAAAAAAAGGAGGGCACTTGATGTAATGAGCACGGGGTGTCATACACAACTGATGAATCACTGGATTCTACCCCTGGAACTAATAATACACTATGTGTTAACTCAGTTGAATTTAAATTAAAAATTTAAATATAAGATAAAATAAAATAAAATGGGAGTACGAGCTTACCTACACATTTACTCACTCACAGTCCTCCAGCTAGTCATTCAGTGGACATTCACTGACTTGCTCTTTGGGTAGGTGTTTATGTGAACAGAGACAAAGATACTGGCTCTGCCCTTAAGAAGCTCGCAGCCTAGAGAGAGCTTGGTTTTGTGTGGCGTAAAGTTGGTTCCCTGAGACAGTGCACCTCAGGTGGTTCAAAGTCCAGTCAAATAAGAACTAGATCTTTCTGTCTCAGTCAATTACATCTACCATTTAATAAATGGTAGATCTTTTTTCCATCATCTTTACCCTCACCTCCTGCATACCCTTATGGCACTGCAGGAGAACAGCTGGTGATGCTGTTCCCCACACTGAAGTGGGTTCACTTGTGAGGCTATCAAAGCTTTAGCCTCAGTCTTCCTCATTCACACAGGCCCCTTCCAAGATCCCTGGAGGGGCCCTAGATGTGTGTTCTGATGGTGTGTAAAGTTGGTAAAAGGTATTCTTTGTATTATTTTTCCTAAAGAGGGTGCCCAGGATAGAGAAATTTCACCTCAAGGTGAAAGTTTACAAAGTGATCCAGCTGTTTATCACTCATCTTCTGGCAGTGAGTGGGGCCCGCAGTGAGCATTGAAATTAGTAGATAATGTTTTTGAGTAAAGCTCACATTGTTTACGGATGACCCCACTACCACTACTGCCACCCGCTTCCCCGGCCTCCACCTTTTGCCACTAGAGTCAATTAAACTGAGTGAAGCAATGTCAGAACCCAGATTGAGTTTCTCACCTAGCACAGACCTTACCCAATTTATTTTGTACAGACTAGTAATCTACACACACAAAGCCTTGGAACCTGCAAATGAGGAATGGTCTCAAGGTCAATAGTGGTCCTCTGCCTTGGAAGGCTTTCAATAATGCAAATTCTCTTTTTGGTAGCTAGGTTGCAGTTTCGAGTCAATTGGGGGAAGTTTCCCCTGAGACATTTTTAAGACCTTCTTTAAATTCAAGGCCAGGAGTTCGGAACTGCCTTGGTGTATCGTGTGACACCAGCACAAAGGGCTTAAGAGGAACACTAAGCTCCCCCTGAAACTGTTCCTGTTGCCCTCGAGCACAGCCCCAGTTAATGCCAGGAGTGAGCTGCCCCGCCCCAGCTCTCAGTTCCCCTGAAACCAAAGAGGCAGAGTTCTGTGGTTTAAATTAAAGGAGGAGATGTGCTCCGCACAAATTAGCCTTCCTCTTGATGTGGTGCGTATTACAAAGATCAGGCCTCTTGTTTTAATTCAAATCCATGTGCTGCAATTTTTATTTAATTTAAAACTAAATAAGAGCCGAGAGTTGCTGGAAGGAGGGGAAATGCCAAGCCCAATTGAGCCCTGGCAGCCTTCCTGAAACCACTGTGACTTGGAGACTGTGTCCTGCTGGGCTGCAGAGCCTCCATGCAGAGCTGCTGGGCTGATCTGAACAGGAAGGAGCCCTGGTAGCGCTTGGGCAGGTTGAAGGAGCCTGATGACATGTCAGAGAATATGCTTCTCAATTTTGTCCATTTCTGCTATGTTTGGAAGAGACACTGAAACCCTGATGTGTACGATTGCAGAAACTAAGAAGAGTTTTTTAACCAGGAAAGTGTGGCCACTGTGTACAGATAGACTATCAAACCTCATCCATGAGCTCATGTGGCCATGAAGACAACAGCACCAGTGTCTCCAGGCTTTGCCCCTAACATTATTGTTGCTCATTCGGGTGTCCACCAGCACTCATTAGCATTCAAAGAGCTGCCGGCATCGAAGGATTAAGAGAAAATCATGGAAGAAAAAGTTAAATTAAGAAAAATGTCCCATTAGCATTCTTTTTTCCCCATCAGGGGTGAAGCGACTGCCTCAATGATTCAAGTGTTGGGGAACGCTGTGTCTACGGCTCACAGAACAGTGGTCTTCGATGGAAGGACTGCTTAAGAACCACTGTCGAGGAGTAGGAGACCACCTTTCTCCATGTCTTTTTGGTGAGCCACCAGTCATGCTGTGGTCAGGGCCAATTGGAGGCTGACTCAAAAATGGCCTGACCCAGCAGACTTATCAACTGCAGCCAGGAAGAAAACAAGAGGAATTCATGGAAACGAAGAGCAAAAGTCATTGTTTCAGCAATGCTTAGGAATCTGTGTCTATCACTCCCCAAGCTACTGCACTCCAGCAAGCGACCAGGACTGCCCCCCAACAATTACCAGCCATCAGGTGAAGGGACACTTCCCTGCTTTCTTGGTCTTTAATAACTGAAAATGTGCTCCTGGAACCAGCCACTTTCACTGGTTCGCTTGAAAGCTTCTTAGAAACACTGAATCCAAACCTGCCTTTTAATAAGATCTCCAGGTAGTTCCTGTGCATGTGAAAGTCCGAGAAACATAATCACAATTCATGGTTTTTTGTTCTGAACCTCTTTCTTCGGTCTGTTCCTCCTACCTTCTTCTGTTTCGCCTTCCTGGATACCAGTCTTGCTTCTTGTTCTGCCGTTTGCCAACTGATGAGCATAACAATGTTACCCAGTTATTGAATTTCTTCCATTTCTTGAGCTTGCTGAAGTCCTTCCCTCTATTCACTCAGGCTCTCCCTCTGCTCAAAACCCTTGCCACACCCACCCACCTTCAACTCTTTTATTCAACTAATTCCTTTTTCTCTTCACATCTCCGCTTAGACATCACTTCCTGTAGGAAGCCTTGGTAACTCAGGTCTGGGTTGGTCCCTCTCATCTGTTTCCATAGCACCCAGTACTTCTCCTCTTCTAGTACCTATCACATTCTCCTGTGAATTTTGGCTTTCCTGCCTGCATTCCCTTCTAGACTAGGCCCTTTGTGAGCTCCAAGGCTGATCTGTTTGGCTTATTCTGTACCTCAGCACTCTGCGCATTAGGTGAAACTGAGTAATCTTCCATAAGCAATCGGAGGATGAATAAGCAAATGAATGAACCTACAACATTTTCTACCCAACTAAAATTGTGCATTCCCCTAAAATGACAACTCAAGGACTTTCCATTCCTGTTCTGTCAGCCCTGGGAACATCTAATCCCAGAATTGGTCCTCTAGGCACCTTTCAGACCAAGTTTACCTGGTTCCACAGATGGGAGCTAAGCAATAATTTTAAAGAAGGAGATCAACAAAATACACCTTTCATGTTTTATTTTTTTTTTATTATTATTATTTTTTATTTATTTATGATAGGCACACAGTGAGAGAGAGAGAGAGGCAGAGACACAGGCAGAGGGAGAAGCAGGCTCCATGCACCGGGAGCCTGACGTGGGATTCGATCCCGGATCTCCAGGATCGCGCCCTGGGCCAAAGGCAGGCACTAAACCGCTGCGCCACCCAGGGATCCCACCTTTCATGTTTTAAATGAAAGAAAATATTTTTCACCTACTCACTAGGCTAAAAACCCTTCCCTGAGTGTTGATAACAGTAAACATTGTTAATACTTCAAAAAAGAACCATTTGGATCTGAGAATATTTCTTAGATCTCTGCTTGCTTTGTGTTGGAGGGATGTGTTTTTCAATTAAAAACCCAAGATCTTATTAAAAACCCTGGGACTTTTATGTGGGTCAGATTATTTGAATCAAGATCAGGCTAACTCTAACTTCAGCTTGGGAAAAGACTTCTTTCAATGTATATACAAAGATTATTTGAGAGTCTGAGCCCCTTAAGCAACAGGCTTTTTTCTACCTTTCCTCTTCCCTTCTTTATAATTCCTGAAAGAGACAGTCTGGATGATGCCATCATACAATCAAGCATTCCTACCCCTTTGCAGCTCCCTCACCCAGAGTCCAATGTTCCCTCATCCTCCCATACTATACACCCTTCTTGCCCTGGGCACATTTTGCGAAATTAATTGGGCCACTAAATAGCTAATGCAGCAGAGCCACAGAATGTTTTCTTCATTAGAGATGAATTTCCACTGAGTCCTCATCTCTCACTGTTGTCTGGGGTAGGCATTGTGAGCAAAGTGGACAACTGGAGTAGATCTTCAGAGATCTTCAAATGCAAAAGAGTTAACCGCTTCTGCGGGAAATGTATCAAGCTATCACAGCAGAAATCACCTTAAATAATGAAAAAACACGTGCACCATCGTTGTGACAAAGCAGACCAGCAGAGTAGGCCCATATGAACTGCAGATCCCATTAAGTCCTCATAGTTTCAAATGCGGAGAAAAGTTTATATGGTTATGATAAATTCAGAACATCTGAGAACTAGCTTAGACTTGTGGCCAAGCCCATAGAGTTGTTTTCTCTTATCATTAGGTCAAAACATTATCATTCTTCACTTTGCTCCAAAACAAATTTACAGTAAAAATTACTAGCTCTTGCATTTTTAAGCAACAAATTAGATTCTGCTATTTGGCACACCATAATATTTTCTAAATATAAGCTACTGTTTTGGTGAAGTGCAATGAGTTCAGGCTTTCAAGCAGGCTCGGCTACATGGAGCTATTTGATTAACTCTCCCTGAATCTCAGCTCCCTTGACTGTAAAATGGGGATAATCATGCTTACTTTAGACAGTCAGTATTGAAAACCAAACTAGAAAATATATATAAAATGACTGGCACTGGACTACCACTTAAGAAACACTCAAAGGATGGGAATTTCTATCACTTTCTTTAACCATCACAGATGAGACAGCGCATTAGTGCTTCACAGAGACATGATTTATATAAACTCACAACTGCTCTCCGGAAAACCTCCTATGAGAGACTGAGGTTTTCATTCCAAAAAAGGTTTGACTATCAAATCACTGCCAAGGACACTGTCTGAGGCCAGTGCAAAGTGTTAGTGACATGCCCTTGAAAAACAAGACCCAAGGCCCCAATTTCCCTTCATTTGAGGACAGTCATTGACATTCTACTCTTCATTCTAGCAGTGACTCACTCCCGGCACTAAACACATAAATCAAAATGTTATAACTCAAAGTACCAGTTTTTATAAGAAGAATATATTGGAGCCCCCTCTGGAACAAATTGACCCATGCAAAATGTCACAATCAACTTAGACATTTATTGAGTGCGAGAAAGTGGCAAGATCTTGTAGATAACCCAATCATCCTATCTAATGAGATAGTGAAGCCAACAAGAGCATGCCAGCCGCTGAAAGACACTGAGTAATGAAAGGAGACAATCTAGAATGCTTGTCACCTCTCCCTGTTTCAAGGATAAGGTCGTAGGATACAGGAAAAGAAATAATTTTATCATTTAATTCAGGAACTTTCTGTGTACATTTCAGTTTTTCAGTATGTCCAAAATGTCAGAGATATCACAAATATCTGATTGATAATTTTAACCAAATTAACTTGTCCATTGAGGCAAATGGGCTACATTAATTTTCCCCATTTTCTGCCTGAATTTTCTTACCGCTTGCTTGTTTTGGCGTTATGTAGACATAGCCTTAGAAAACTATCAACACACATAAACGGAGTTCAAAAAAATAAGTCTGTCTATGCCAGACACCAATCTCTCTAATTCTGCCCTCAGGTTCTATGGATAGAGTTCAAAAGAAGTCAATAAGATTGACTCAAGTAAGTTATATGTGCAAATGAGCAAGAAGCAGTTACTTTTTAAAATGCCTGTACTAAATTTCTATACAGCCATTAAGTGATTTAGGAATTTTCAGCATTAGTTTTATGTATTGGAGAGGTTCAAATGCTGTTCAGGTCCTTCATAGATAGACCAAACTTCTAGGAATAGGGCTGGGTGTCATCCCCACTGCCCTGCCTCCCCCTGGTTTTGCCTGGAAGCTCTTTCTTCCAAAAGCACTGGAAACTATTTTAGAGACCCATAGTTCCACATAAGAAGTAGACACCAGGTGGGCCGCCGGGGTCGATGAAGGATCTCAAGATGGCTGGGCGAAAACTTGTTCTAAAAACCATTGACTGGGTAGCTTTTGGGGAGATCATACCCCGAAACCAGAAAGCCATTGCCAGCTCCCTGAAATCCTGGGATGAGATGCTTACCTCCAGATTGGCTACTCTTCCTGAGAAACCACCTGCTATTGACTGGGTTTACTACAAGGCCAATGTGGCAAAGGCTGGCTTGGTAGATGACTTTGAGAAGAAGTTTAATGCCCTGAAGTTTCCTGTGCCAGAAGATAAATACACTGTCCAGGTGGATGCTGAGGAAAAAGAAGATGTGAAAAGCTGTGCTGAGTTTTTGTCCCTCTCTAAAGGCCAGGATTGAAGAATATGAAAAAGAGCTGGAGAAGATGAAGAACATAATTCCATTTGATCAGATGACCATTGAGGACCTGAATGAAGTCTTCCCAGAAACCAAATTAGACAAGAAGTATCCCTATTGGCCTCACAAGCCAATTGAAAATTTATAAACTTGAGTTGAGGAGAAAGCCCTGATCCTTATATTGTAAATGTTGGACATTAAAAATAATGATATGGTAAAAAAAAAAAAAAAGAAGAAGAAGTAGACACCAGGATAGGTGCCCTGCCTATGAATGACAGCCTTGCCCTCCCTTTACAAGACCCTCATCCTACTCACCACCCACTTTCCTTAGAGCCTGAAGAGTGTCACTGGACTTTCTGGAGATGTTCTTCAAATTCTGCAAGTAAACACGGGAGCATGCATGTTAACAGGTATTTTTAAATGCATGCCCTCTAGGACGATTGTGTGCCATCCTTTCTCAACAGATTTCTTCCTTCTGATTGTTTTCAATTGTTTTTTTCCTGGCAGGAAGCTAATTTTGGCTGCATGAGGAAATGGGAATTCTGACTGGAGAGTCTAGAACAGGTCATTTTAGATTAGACTGATGCTGAGAACAGGGAGAAGAGAGAGAAGAGAGAAGGAGGGAGAGAGAGTGAGAGAGAGTGCAGGAAGAGTAGGGAGCAAAAGGCAAAATAACTATTTCAAAATGTTGTCTCAGATTGATCTCTGCCTAGGAAAGGGAAAGAAGATTTTCTTCTTTGCATTTTTCCTTAAAACTCAAATTTAAGATAACCATGATGTTTTTTTAAATCTTTGTTATGAGTTAAATATTCAATAGAGGGAATGAAACAGATTGAATAACCAGCCATGGAATTTACCGTGTAACCTTGGCCACTCCATCCCTTCCAGCCCCTATTTTCTCTCCTATTAAAGAAGTATTCTGTGATTCTATAGGGACTTGTAGTTGGGAGAGGGTGGGGTAGGTAGATGTAGAGAGCTTTAGGATTAAGCTAAACTGCTGAAACACAGAAGCTCCCAAAATTCAGTGGTTGAACCACAACAAGTAAATCCTCTCTGGCTCGTATTAACATGGAATCAGGGGAAAAGATGCTTCTCCTCTAGATACGTGATTCAGATATCACGGGGGTCTTTCCATATTGTGATATCATAAGTCCCTAAGTCAAGGGTTCTAAATGTGCGGTCCCTGGACCAGCAGTATCAGCTCCACCTGGGAACCTATTTAAAAATGCAGATTCTTGAGCTCCACCACAGATCTACTGAATTAGACACTCTGGGGATGAAGCTCAGCAATCTGAGGTTGAACAAGTCCTCCAGTTGATTCTGATGCAGCTAAAGTATGGGAACCACTGCTCATTGAGATTTATAACCAGCCAGCATAAGGGGAAGGAGAGACTGGGATAGGAACAGCTGCTTCTTAAAAGCCTTGGCCCAGGAATGACATCTATCACTTCTGCTTTCGTTTCACTAGTAAGAAGTAGCCATCAGGCTATACTTAGCTGCAAGAGATGCTAAGAAATGTAGTCTATGCAGTTACAGGAGCATACCATGGATGATAAGAATAGATGACAGATAGCCATCTTTGCCAACATAGCCCTCCGTAAGAGGAACATTATCACCATTTATAATATCGCTTCTATGGGAAAAAGCAATCCAGCATCGACACTAGGGTTTCTCAACCCCAGAAACCATTGACATTTGGGGCGAGTTCATTCTTTTTTGGAGGGGCTGTCTTGTACATTGCAGAATGTTTAGCAGTACCCCTGATCTCTACCCACGAAATTAAGAGTAGTGTCTCCTGTCCCCTAGTTGTAGACAAACACAAATGTCTCCAGACATTGCCAAATATTCCCTGGGGGGATAAAATCACCCAACTTGAAAACCACTGGTTTATACAGAAAACCCATGAGTTGGCTTTTGGAATGCAACCTGGCCATAAGTTGGATACTATTCATCGAATATTGACTTTCTTCTGATCTCTGTTAGCCTTTCTTTTGAAACTCTCTGTTGAAGATTTCAGCTAGTGGCAAGGATTATTCCGCAGTTTACTACCACATCCAATTTACCTACATAAAAATAAACTTCCAAAGCCAGAGGCATCTATGCATGTTGACTCAGAGCTGTGACAGAGCTAATCCTATTTACAGTACCCTTCCTGGCTGCCCAAGGCATCCAAAAAACAAACTTCATTTTATGCAAAAATATACCAAAGTCATGTTGCATTCTTTCTCAGTGGCCTTAAGTTTAAATGATTCAAGTTCAGGAAGAGAGATGAAGGAAAGAAAGTTCTGCTTGTCTAATACAGACAGTTTCAAAAAAAAAAAAAAAACTAAATTTATTTTTGAATTCAGAAGACATTTCCACTAAAACAATCTGTTGGCATCACTTCCGTGTGATAAAATCATGTTGAACTGAAAATGGAACCATGTAGCAAGGTTGTACTATCCTGGAAAATGTAGTTTGAAACCAGACTGACATTTTTGCTGAAAGTAGTTACCCTTTGCAAGGTCACGGAACTTCAGCAAGGTTAAAAGCAATACATAATTCAATTGTAGATCCAAACTAGGTTTTGATTTATCAGATTATTGATGAGAGTGTGTTAAATCTTTGAAGTCAACTCCCTCACAGTACTTGAAATGAAAAGAAAGAGAGGATTGCAATTGATTATATCCCAAATGGAAAGAGAGTCAGCAAAATAACTTAAGAGACATTTCTTTTAAGGAATGGGTCAGTTTCTCAGGGACATTTCTGCATCCCTGTCCATCTACTGTCATTTTCTTTTGGATTCCAGTTGTGTTTCATATGCAAAACATGACCTTTCCGTCATCTGTTCGTTCATGTATTCATTGAATACTGGAGTGCCTACTCTCCAGGAGTAGCACTGGATATGCTCTCACTGACCTTGCTTTCTTGTGAAGGAACACAAATCTTAAAGATTAAAAAAAGTGATAATTTCTGATGTTGGTAAGTGCATAAAAGATATACAAAAAAGACCTGGCTGAAAGTGGAGGGAATTTAGGTAGCATGGTCAGACCAGTCTTTCTGAGGACTGAAATAAGGAGGAACAGCCAAGGGGCAGACTAGGAGGAGATTGGAGGTGGGAGAAGCAGCAAATACAAAGGCCTTGAGGCAAGAACAGACTTGGTTTAAAATAAACTTTATCTTCCTACACTCTCAAGCTCCAAATTCCTTTCCCGTCTTCCCACTCTCTCCAGTAAAAAGACTCTAACCTCTTCACTGAACTCCAGACTCTTAGATATAACTACCCACTCAATCTTTTCATTTGGAAAACCAATAGGCATCTTGGATTTCACATGTACACCAAACATGCTCTTTCCCCAGTTTTCCCCAGTTCTTCCAATGGTTTGGCCTTAACCTTTGGAGTTCTCTCTCTCTTCTCACACCCTTCATCCAACCCATCAGCAAATACTGTCAACCTCTGAGATTTTTCCAGTGTCTATCATGCTACCACTCTAGTCTGATTCTCTTTTACTTCTTATCCAGACTAATGCAGCAGCCTCCTCACTGACCTCCTACCTCCAGCCTGGGAATCAGTTTTTTATAGCAGAGCCAGTGTGATGCTTTTAAGCATAGAGTAGATCATATCACTACCCTGCCAAAAACCTTCCTTAAGTTTTCCATCTCAAAATAAAATTCAAAAGCCTTGCTGTTCAAGAGCCCAATGTAATCTGGCTCTGCTACGTCTTTGGCATTATCTCTTTCCACTCCCTGCCCCCTGCCACATTCATTCCATTCCAGCCATGCCAACCTCTTTGCAGCTATTTGAACATGCCAGACATATCCTTACCTCAGGGACTTTGCATCTACTGTTCCAGAAGGCTGGAATGCTTTTCTTCCAGATATCTACATGGTCTCTCCTCATTCTATTAGAGTCTCTGCTCAAATGCCACCTGGCCAGAGTGGCTTTCCTAACCACCCTAAACACCTCGTATATATATATATATATAGTTTCCAAATAATGTGGAAGTTCTTTTAAGACAGAGACTATCTCTTATTTACTACTATCCCCTGGAGCCTGAATGAATGAAAGGATGAATGAATGAATGAATGAATGAATATATGAATAACACCACCTCATATCTAGAGAACCAGAAACCTCTGCAGTTGTTCAATTTAAAAACATTTACTAAGTTTTATGTTTCAGGTACTACAAGTGTAAGGAAGATGTAATTCCAACCTTTAAAAGATTAAGAATTGAGGGTAAATAGCAGATTAAATTAAACTACTGATTCTTTTCAGAATATCATTTACTGATGAAAGCAGCATGACAATATGTTTTATGGGATTTCTAAGAATGAGAGAACAATGTGGACTGGAGTATTCTAGGAAAACTTCATGGGGGTAGAATATAGGCAGAAAGGAGTGAAAGGGTTAACAGTGGAGTCATAGCACAGAGCTAAGGACAGCAATTGTTTATGGAAGAGGGAAGACCATCTTGTTGATATGAAAAGTACTCAGTGGAGAAGAGGAGGTAAATGGGAAAAATGGGGTAAGGTTCTGATTGAAAGGTTTCTATGGGCTGTAGGAAACCACTTATGGTTGCTAGGTCAGATAAGAACCTGATAAAGCTAGGTTGCAAGGAAACTGTTCAGAGGAATATGGATAGTCTGGAAAGAGGAGAGGATGAAGGCTGTGAGGCCAACATACCAGAGTGCTGGCCAGCAGCATATCAGGGTGTAAGGTAATGGGCCTTGGACCAAGGCAGTATAGTGGAAAATGAGAGGAGCCTGAGCCATCATATAACCCACTCTCTGCTAAATCTAAATATCTAGATTCAGGACACTAGCATCAATAGCTACATATATTTTAAAGTTCCAAACTGATTCTGATGTGTACTTCCAATTAAAGACCATAAGTCTAATCTTAAAATCTCCATCCAGATATGAGACAACATAGATCCAGATGAGTCAACCTGCTTATGATCATGCAACCTATTAGGAACAGGCCTGAGAACAGATCCTGGGTCCCTTGACTCTCAATATAAGGGTTTCAATAAATAATAAAAAGGCAGAAGCTGAACTTGGAGAAACAATTACTCAATCATGTCATTGAACTAGATGGTATTAAGGATTAACTATATGTAATCAGGAATGGAAGAATCAGAACATTTATGCATTCACTGATCAACAAATATTTATTGAGCACCTATTATGTGCTTGGCATTGCTGTAGGCATTGTGGATAAACAACAACTAGCAACAGTAATTGCAGTGTAATGTCCTAAGTCCCCTGATAAGGCAAGCACAGGTTGTACTAGGCATATAAATTAGCCCAACCCAGGCCCAGACTTCAAAGGGGACTTCATAGAGAAATCGATGGTTCAGTTGAGCTCTGAAGATCGGTTGGAATTAGATGAAATTTGGAGGAGAGTTATAAAAAGAAAGAACTGGAGACAGGATGGGAGAAGATGACTCAAGCCTAGGAAACCATGTAAGCAAAGACTTCTTTTACCTCACCACTGATTTCAGCTCCTTAAACATTGCATATCTGTTGACAGTCGTCATAATTTGGAACCTCATGAAGGTTAGCCATCTTTTCTTTTCCATCAGACTATACATGCAAAGTATACACTTCACACCTCTAATATACCTTATCCCCACTTACCTGTTAAGAAAGTCATTTTTGTAGGACCATGAGCCCTGGAATAAAGAAGCCTAAACTTCCTCATTACTGCACTTACCCACTGTGTCTTGGGTAATGTGTAGCCCACAGTGAGTGCTCAATAAATGTTTAGTTTTCAACTGTTGCTTTGCACCTTCAGTAAAAATGCCCTAAGGAGTACTTATATTCCTGTGATTTAAGTGTAGCTGTATTTGACCTTCAACCATTCAGAATACATTTGCAAATTTATAGCAGATTAAGTTTCACTTTTGCTCTTTAAAGATAAACAGGAAGCTGCACAGTTTCTGCAGCAGGGGTCCTTGCTAGAAAGCTTTCTTTGGTTGATAGTCTTCTATTGTTATGAATAGAACATCAACATAATTAACATAAGAATCCCTTAGAGGCCAATTTTAAAAGAAACCACATTTAATTGCAGGTAATTCTTTTATTCCCCAAGATGATGCTAACTCTCCAACTGAGTATGGAAAATATGTCATATCTCTGCAAAGTAAACCCATCTCAAAAGAAATGGTATAGTCTATCAACCCCCAAAAGCATAAAATCATTTCCATTAGTTGACTAAAATAAGGAGAAAAAAAAAAAAAGGTAAATCCGAAGGCTCAACATACCCATAAAACGAAACAATACACAAGCTTTGACAATGAGTTCTGGATTTCTTGAGTTTCCAAGCAAAATGGATGTGTTTTTGGAGATAGTGTTTGCTGAAAGAAACTTCTAAGTCATATCTAGTATTTTGCTGGTAGCTGAAGGAACTTATTTCAATCCTAAACCCCTCTGTTTTCCAAATGCATGTTAAATAGATAGGATAGGTGAGCACAGAATCTCCACAAAGCAGATGAACTGAATTGTGTCTCTTGACATTTTTATGTTGAAGTTCTAACCCCAACATGATGGTATTTGGAGATGGGGTTTTGGGGGAGATAATTAAGTTTTGATGATGTTATTGATGTGGGAAAGATGTTGGAGTTTGGGGCCAATGGCCAAGAAAAAAATTCTTGAGACATCTTTGGTGGAAAAGGTGGTTTTATTAACGGAGACGGAGGACGACACGGAGACAGGACCCGTGGGCAGAAAGAGCTGCACTGGAGTCATGAGGAGTAGCAATTACATACTTTGAAGTTGGGAGGGGGTTAGGGATAGCCTCTAAGGAATTTTAGAAGCAAAGTTTCCAGAACTTTGAAGGGACTAGCTATGGTTGGGAAAAGGTTGTTTATTCCTGTCCAATAAAATCTGAGTCATGAGAATCTTTATATGTGTATCCCTGGGTCATGTACTTGGAGGATGACTGCCAACATATACATTGGGGAGTAAAGATAAAGGATGTTTCCAAAGGAATTTTTATAAGTTAAAGTAGGATCCTGGGGGTCAGGCTAAGATTGCCTTTTGCCCCTAGCAAAGCATTAACATCGAGGCAGCTGAGTTCCTAGAGGAATGTCACTCTGCCTGTTTCAAAGACTTGTCAGTGGGCTATAAGTAAGGAAATTTAATTTTTCTTTTGCCTTTGTTTCCCACACCATTATGAGGGTGGGACCCCTATGATGGCATTGCTGCCCTGGTAAGAAGAAACACCATATGGAGCTTGCTTTCAGAAGGTGGGCTTCTGAAAGCCAGGAAAAGTGCTCTCATCAGAACCCAACTACACTGACACTCTGATCATGGATATGCCAGCCTCCAGAACTGTGAGAAATATATTTTTATTGTTGCAACTACCCAGTCTATGGTATTTCACTATGGCAACCCATATGGTATTTTGTTATGGTAGACTAAGACACGTATATGTATTGAATGAAGCAATGAATGACCACTGATTGACAATTATGTAGGCTCCAAATGTGTAATAAATAACTTTGAAATCATAAAGGATGGAATATAGGCATTAGTTCTTATCTGGGGTTCTAAAATAGCTTCACTTTGTCCACTTAGCAACCTCAACTGTCTCAGTTCCATGTTTCCCATGGTGCCAACCTATCTCACAAGTGGCATATGCCATATGCGCCACATGTGACCAGGGCTACAGACAAATGATCCCTTCTCTAAAAGCATCCTGTTTCTGTGGTTTTTCAGATGATTGTTCTATGGAGAATGTATCCTCTTGTCAACATTTTGGAGTTTGGCCCTTTTAGCAGACTTCCCAACCTGCTACAAGTAAAAGGTGGTGGCTGAACTTTTCCTTTTTTTTTTTTTTTTTTCATCTTCAAAGATCTTTACATTGCATCTCCTGTAGAAAATCAAGTTTTATATATGAAATATATATTTCATAAAAGTCAAAATAACAGCTATCTTTTGAGTATAGTTTTAAACCAAGAACTGTTCTTGTATAGACAATTGAGCTTTAAGAACCTAGTTATGCTAGTTTAATATAATAACAATACATCATCAAACATATTTAGAAAAAAAATGACTGTATACTTTCTTGCCCTTGATATCTAATGTGAAAGAATTTACAATAAGCATGATAGAACTACTTTTTCTTTTATTCTAGTCTAGTCTCTTCTTTCTCAGAAAAACTCAGAGTAGAAACACACATATTCAATAAAATAAGAAATACATAGTCTCATCTCTTAATACTTCTAATACTCACCACCTAATTTGGAGTGATGCTGCTTTATGAACATTTCTAGCAATGCAAGCTTGAGGAAAAGAGAAAATGAAAAGATCACCTTCTATCTCCAATCTTGTACTGTGATACTGCTCGGAGCTTTACCTTGACCTATAAATTCTCTCCTCTGCTACCCAAAGTCTGTTGCAAGATTGTTTCTTTTAGTTTCTGTTCCCTAATGACACCATTTGTACTTCCAGGAGAGAACATTATTAAAATATTTCCCAGTATTAAGAGTTATTAATATCCCCACTCTTTTGTTCCTAGCTGGGCCTGAATGTATGAAAATCTCTGATGGGGGACTTTTCTTGAGTACAGTCATCTCTAGTGTTCAGAATTTCTGATGTATAAGAATTTTTTTATATTAGTATCTACTTCAAATGTTACCTTCCTTATCTTAAGGCCATTTCCTTGTCTACATGGAAATTTAGAATAATTTCCTTCTTCCATTACATTTTGTTCCTTCAAGGTATTTTATAATCAGAGTGCATGTTCCTCTTTCTGAAGCTTCCTTGTTTCGTGCAAAATATATTAAGTCTCCCTAGCCTAATCCTCTCGATCTTGTGTTATGCCATTTTTCTCTTGTATATTGGTGGCATGGAGGTAAGAAAGAACATTATATCTAAGTCAAGAACCCAGGTTATAGTTTTCATCCTACCTGTGTCCGATTTCTAAAATTCTTTTAATGTATGAATAAAGATTTAGAAATTTAGATATAGTAAATATTATAAAACGTGGAATACTGAAATCTTACGTACATGATTCAAACCTTCTTATAAAAATAACCAAATCCCTACTTCTTTGACTTTTTCTTACTGTCATTATAAATGGTTATTTGCCCTGTTATCTGATATCACAGGGCCCGTAAATGTCTTATAAGTCTTGTGTTACCCAAAAGAGATCTTCCATTTTAACTTTTTTACTTTACTATTTGTGCTTTTATTTATTCTTCTTCAAAGTCTTCAACTCTGTTCTATTCATGTCATCACACTTTGATTTGAAGTTTTAATGTACCTCCTCTTGCAAATACATTTAATGTGGATTCATAAAAATTCACTTAGCATATTGTTGTTAAAGAAGAAAAAAACAAGAAAAAAAGCAGGTTTAATAGATAGTTTAGATTATAGACTTTATAATAGTATGTACTCAGGCTAGAATAGTTCTTAAATGTTATTTAATTATTTATTAATTTCAATGGCCCATAAGCTTGGTTTTCCTTATTGTCTGACACATTTGATTTTTTAAAAGTAATTTGCCCAGAAAGATTTTTTGTAGCTATACACAGTATTATTCTTAAATTTTGTGGAAGGTCAAAAGACCTAGAATAGTTAAAATAATTCTGAGAACAAAATATAAGAATCATTCTATCCAATATTAAAGGCTACTATATATCTACAGTAATCAACACAGAGTACTATTAGTTGAGGGACAGACACATAGATAAATGGAATAGAATAGAGAACCCAGGAATAGATCCGTACAAATATACCCAACTGATTTCTGACAAAGTTGCAAAATCAATTCAATTAAAAAAGTAAATATCCATCGGCCAAAAAAAAAAAGAATCTCAACCTAAAATTCACACTTTATACAAAAATTAATTCAAATGATCAGGGACTAAAATGTAAAATGTAAAGCTATACAACTTTTAGAAATAAAATTTAAAAACATAGGGGAAAATCTTTGGCACCTAGAGCCAAGTGAAGTATTCTTGGACTTGACTTCAAACACATGATTCATAAAAGGAAAAATCAAAAGATTAGACTTCATCAATACAAAGCTACAAAATGGGAGGACATATTTGCAAACTATATATCCAACAAAGGATATTATCTAGAATATATAAAGAACTCTCAAACTCAATAACCAAAAATCCAGTAATTCAATTAGAACATGAGACTTTTTTTTAAAAGAATGTAAAGAAAAAATAGAAAATGAGATAAAGACATGAGGAGCCATTTCAACCAAGAAGGTATAAAGAAAATAAATAAGCCCATTAAAGAATGTTCAACATCATCAGTTATTAGAAAAATGCAAATTAAGGCCTCCACATTGGGTGTGGAGCCTACTTTAAAAAGTAAATAAAGAAAAGAAAGAAACATGCAAATTAAAACCACAATGACACCTACCAGAATGTCTAAAATAAAAATAGTGACAACATTAAATGCAGGTAAGGATGCAGAGAAATTAAATGACTTCTATATTCTTGGTAAGAATATAATGGCATCTAGCCACTCCTGCAAACAGTTTGGTAATTTCTTTTAAAAATATGCAATCAATGATTATACTCCTGGGCATTTACCACAGAGAAGTGAAAACGTATACCTATAAACACAGCAGGCTTTTTTTTAATAGCCATAAAACTGCCCAGATATCCTTCAACAGATAGATAGTTAAACAAACTGTGGAGCATCCATACAGTGGAATACTACTCAACAATAAAAAAAGATAAACTATTGATACATTCAGCAACCTGGATGAACAGCCAGGGAATTATTCTGAGTGTAAAAGGCCAATTCCAAAAAATTACATGCTGCATGATTCCATTTGATTCTTGAACTGGCAAAGTTATAGAAATGGTGAATTGATTACTGGTTGCCAGAAATTAAGGAAGGGGTATGTGTGAAGGAAGTAGATATGGTCATAAAAGGGCAACATGAGGAACTTTGGTGATGATGGGAATGTACTGGATCCTGACTGTATCAATATCAGAATTCTGGCTGTGATATTATACTAATTTTGAAAGATGCTATTACTGGGGGGCAAGTGGGCAAGGGCATGCAATAAGTATATTATTTCTCACAATAGCATGTGAGTCTATAATTATCTCAAAAGGTTAATTTAAAAAAGTAATTGTGGGGGCACCTGGGTGGCTCAGTGGTTGAGCATCTACCTTTGGCTCAGGGCATGATCCTGGGGTCCTGGGGTCGAGTCCCACATCAGGCTCCGTGCATGGAGCCTGCTTCTCCCTCTGCCTGTGTCTCTGTGTGTCTCTCGTGAATGAATAAATAAATAAAATATTTTTTTTTAAAAAGTAATTGTGTTTGTTAGAAAATTATAAAGATGAATACAGGAAAATGAGAATGAGATTCATGCAGATATTCACTTTCTCTTATTCCCTCTTGATTTTTCCTGTAAGGTTTGCGAGGAGCAATAGCATTTGCCCTAGCTATTCGGGACACAGAATCTCAGCCCAAACAAATGATGTTTACCACCACACTGCTCCTCGTGTTCTTCACAGTCTGGGTGTTTGGAGGAGGAACGACCCCCATGCTGACTTGGCTTCAGATCAGGTGAGTGACACTATTTAACAAAGGATATCATTACAAGTCTTTGCTACACTGTTTCATTTCTGGTGTTGCTGATTTGGTCAAGGGTACCATTTGGTCAAGGGTACAATGACTGGTCTATGCATTAACTTTCCCTGGGGTGAAGTTGACTTTCATTCACACGGTGAAACAGTCTGTCCTCTCCTAGACCTATCACCAAATGAACTGACTTTTCCAAGAGTCCTAGAAATCTCAGAGTGCTGTTTACAGTCTGTCTCTAGAAATAAATTTATGTATCTATGAATTTCCCCATCCAACAATACTTATGGAATACAAGTAATATGTCCTGGAGTTTACAAAAATGAGAAACACACAGGTCTTGTCCTCAAGATACAATTCAACAGGATTTATACAAAAAAAAAGCTGTAATATCATGGAGAAAGTAAATTTGTTTTGTTTTTAATTCCTTATAGCATTTGGGATAGAATTAGGGACAAATGAGATCCTTAAATATATTTGATTAGCGAACCATATGTTTAGCCAGAAGGATCCTATAGACATAGGTTAAACAGTTTCTCAAGGGAAAAGGCAATGAAGCTTCAGTCAGGGGCCCTCCAAGAAATGCCTGGAAGATGATTGTCATAAATCTAAAGTATATAGATAGTGGATAGTGGTATCCATTGATTTTAAATATGTATGTATGATGTATTTATGTAATTATATATTTAAATATGTGTTGTGTTTAGGGAAAGGGCCTGACAGGGTTCTAGTATAATAGGCAAAGTGGAAATTTGACAAAAATGGATAGCTTGTGCCAATTGTAAAAATCGGTGAATCTATTTTAAAATGTTCTTGCCTTTATTTAAGTATATTTTTGACCTGGGTTCTCATTTTCATATCCCTAAATGTAACAGTGCTTCAGGTAAATCACATTTTATCTCTCGATGCCATACATCTTGATGATCGTGCAGCTAGCTCCTCCCTGGTCTCCACCCAATCTCTGTAAGACAAGTCCATACCCATCATATCTAACAGGAAAAGATCCATCTGACTGGAAAATGACTTCCAGAAAGATTCAGACAAGGATTCTTATTCCAGTACCAAAACAGTGCCTAGGACATAGTAGGATTAAATAAATAATTGCTATATAAAACATTAAATGAATAAACCACAAGGTAAATTGCTTTTTGTTAAGCACTTACTGATCATTTTCTATCCATCTGACAAAGAAGAAGCAGAAACAAGACTCAAAACTTTAGTACAAGAGAGCTTATGCTTAAACTGGGCCAAGTGGCCATGCATACATTTAACCAAATTCAAGGAAATAAAAAACTTCTTGAAGTACTGTGAATATCGCTAACCACATTAAAAGACTTTGACCAAAGGTGAATGGAGAGTGTTTTTGAAATGCTTGTTGAATTGTTTTCTAGGCATATAAATGTGACCTGTAATTTCCTTCACAGTAGTAGCTACTTGTAAGTTCCAATGGATGAGCACACATATTGCATTAAACTCTACAACACCGGGTCCCCTGTGAAGTGTTAGCAAGATAGTGGTGTGTTCAAGTTTCTGGAAAATAAATTTCAGTAGGGAGATCCATGCATGGAAATATTAGGGCTTGGAAAACAAAAGTTACAGGATCCTAATCCCTACAAAATAAAAGAATTAAGTACCCTATCAGGTAAATTAGAGTATTCAGAACATGAAGTAGTGACATCAACATTTTCTGAAGTAAATTCAAATGTAATTTATTTTCTACTGTTGTTTTTCTTCATCCTGAAGCAGTCACCCCCAAATCAATAATATGTTTTGCCCCTAAAGTGTTTACCTAACTCTCCCCTAGTGTTTTCTAACGGTACTATTGATTTCAAATAGATGTCATAGCTTATGCAGTCTCTTGATATCCAAAACAACAAGGAGAGGGGAGTATAACAATGGGGCTTTTGGCAGGTTAGAATGACTATCTAGGTTATATGACAGGGCCTAATAAGGAAGGATAGTAACAATGGCATCCACAGGCAACCAGTCTGGAGGTCAGCCTAGGCCAGCATTATTATGGCCTGCTGAGGGGCAAGGCATGGGGGTTGTCAGGACATGGAGATGCCCCAATGGGAATTAGCTGCAAATGGCCCAACTGACTCAAGGCCAGACTTGGCCACCAGCCAGGAGGGGAGAGCATTAAGGACAGGACCATGATGTATTTAGAGAAAGGGGCTCCATTATAATAGACAAGGTGGAAATCTCAGCTAGGAACTAGTGTGTAAAATCTGGAATTGGCAGAAATCCAGTCAGAGAGATCAGACACCCAGTCATGAAAAAAATCAGAGAAGGAAAACTGAAATTCATAGATATATGAATACCCAGGGCCTAAGAATTTGCATTTCTACCACATTCTAGGCAATACTAATGCTTCTGGTTCCAAGGCTACATCTTGATAACCACCAGTTGAGACTTCCTAACCCCAAATGAAGATAGGGCTAATAATAAATATTACCAGATTTGAATGGAGTTGCCCCAGGGCCAGGCACATCTAAGCCCTCAGTTTAAAATTCTTACACCTCTGCTGGATGGAGGCAGGGGCTAACTCAAGAAGGAAGAGTCACAATGCATTGATTAATGGGAGAGAAATAGAACATAATAGAATAAGCATAAAGAATAGGAATAGGAGTTCCTGGGTGGCTCATTTGGTTGGGCATCTAACTCTTGATTTTGGCTCAGGTTATGATCTCAGGGTTTCGAGTTTGAGCCTCACATCAGGCTCCAATTTGGGTATGGAGCCTGCTTGGGATTCTCTCTCTCCTTCTCCCTCTACCCCTCTCCCCCCTAAAATAAGAAAAATAAATTTTAAAAAAAGAATAGAGACATAAGTTAATATGTATATAAGTGTACACACAAACATGACATAAATTTGATTCAACCATGTATGAACAATACCATCATCATATGCTCTACTTCCCTGTCATGTTTTAGAGTGTTATCAAAAAAATCTTCAATTCAATCATAGCTTCTAAATGATAATTGTCCATTATTTTAGACTGTATTTATCAAGGCTTTGCTTGTTTATAGAGCAATACCTCATTTACCAACTTTCATGTCAGACTCCTTCTGTAAAATACTAGAATGTAAGTAAACTGGAGCTTTAATAAAATGACACAAATGGAGAAGCCCAAGAAGCCAGAATGCAAATGTGATATTGAATAAACTCAAACATTCTCACTTGATATATAATTTATTTGTACACTTTACATTCCCTTCCTTTCTTGATTTAATTTTACTTCTCTTTTAAATTATTAGTATTTACTTGAGTTAGTTTTTGCCCCAATAAAACTTGCCACTTAGCCTCAAACTAGCATAGTAGGATGCAGATGAAATGTTTTATGTAAGATAACAACCGATAGTAGTAAGATGAATTGTACTTCAATGGAAATGACTTTAAAACAGCAATGATCTTGTGCTTAGAGAAATTCAGGATGATCTTTACACAATTCAAGTAATCTACACATTTAATGCAATCCCAACCAAAATACCACCAACATTTTTCACAGAGCTAAAACAAACAATTCTAAAATTTGTATGGAACCACAAAATTCAATGTTGATAAAGAAAACCAAAGCTGGAGGCATCACAGTTCTGGATTTGAAGCTGTATTACAAAGCTGTAATCATCAAGACAGCATGGTAGTAGCACAAAAACTGATCAATAGAACAGAATGGAAAACCCAGCAAAGGACCCACAACTGTATGGTCAACTGAGCTTTGACAAAGCAGGAAAAAATATCTAATGGAAAAAAAGTCTGTTCAATAAATGGTTTGAGGGAAAATTGTACAATATGCAAAGGACTGAAACTGGACCACTTTCTTACACCATACACAAAAATAAATTCAAAATGGATGAAAGATGGAAATTAAATACAGGAATCTATCAAAATCCTAGAGGAGAACACAGGCAGCAACCTCTTTGACATCAGCTGTAGCAACTTCTTACTAGACATGTCTCTGTAAGCAAGGGAAATAAAAGCAAAAATGAACTATTAGGACTTTATCAAGATGAAAAGCTTCTGCACAGCAAAAGAGACAATCAACAAAACTAAAAGGCAACCTATGAAATGAGGGAAGATATTGGCAAATGGCATATCTGATAAAGGGTTAGTATCCAAAATCTATAAAGTACTCAAACTCAACACCCAAAATACAAATAATCCGGTCAAGAAATGGGTAGAAGACACGAATAGACATTTTTCCAAAGAAGACATCCAGAAGTTTAACAGGCACATGAAAAGATGCTCAACATCTCTCACCATCAGGAAAATACAAATCAAAACCAGAATGGATAAAATCAAAAACACAAGGAACAACAAGTATTCACAAAGATACAGAGAAAGAAGAATCCTCTTACACTCTTGGTGGGAATGGAGGCTGGTGAAGCCACTCTGGAAAACAGTATGGAGGTTCCTCAAAATAAAGTTAAAAATAGAACTACCCTATGACCTAGCAATTGTACTGCTAGGTATTTACCCAAAAGATACAAAAGTAGTGATTTAAAGAGACACATGCATCCTCATGTTTATAGCAACACTATCAAAAATAGCCAAATTATGGAAAGATCCCAAATGTCTGTCGACTGATAAATGGATGAAGAAGAGGTGTATATATATGTATATAAGTATACATACTGGAATATTACCCAGCCATCACAAAGAATGAAATCTTGCCATTTGCCACCATGTGGATGAGCTCAAGTATATTATGCCAAGCAAAACAAGTGAGTCAGAGAAAGACAAATACCGTATGATTCCACTCACATGTGAAATTTAAGAAACAAAACAGATGAACATAGGGGAAGGGGGTGGAAAAGAGAGAGGGAGGCAAACCATAAGAGACTCTTAACTATAGAGAACAAACTGAGGGTTGACGGAAGAGAGGTAGGCAGGGGATGAGCTAAATGGATAATAGGCTTTAAGGAGAGCACTTGTAATGAGCCTTGGGTGTTATATGTAAGTGAAGAATGACTGAATTCTACCACTGAAATCAATATTACACTATATGTTAACTAATAGAATTTAAATAAGGGGCACCTGGCTCAGTCGGTTAAATGTATGATTCTTGATTTTGGCTTAGCCATGATCTCATGGTTGGGGGACTGAGCCCCACACTGGGCTCTGCACCAGGCGTGGAGCCTGCTTAGGATTCCCTCTCTCTCCCTCTGCCCCTCCTCCTGCTCTTACAATAAATAAACAAACAAACAAACAAAACCGAAACAAAAATAAATAAAATAAATTCTGTTAAGCTTTGTCTTAAGCGCATTCAAATTTCTTGTCCTCAAGCTATTTTATTTTGTTTTTAAAAATAATAAAATATTCTTAATGCAGCATTTCAAAAAAAAAATCACAGAACTTTGTTTCTTAAAATTCTAGAAAAAAAAGAAAGACTCCTGCAGTATTATTTTGGAGGTTTTTATGTAAAAGAAAGAAGAATGGTTTCTTGATTAGAATCCGGATCTCCTCCCTTCTGTGGAATACATTAATACTGGTGGTAGGAAAAGCCAACCTTCAGTCTCCAAGGATTAGCTTTGCTGTTAGCCAGGAAACAAGAGATCAAGGGTATCAGTCTTCTCCCTACAGAAGCCAGTAAACAGGATTATCCACCAAATGATCACACATGCTTACAAATAAACCTCAAAGATCAACAAGGCAGAGAACTCTCTAGTAGCAGTAACCAATTTGGTTGGTAGCCCCATCCTTGGTTTAGGACAGGGCACCGCATGGAGCTAACCAAGCACATGAGAACGGAGCATATAGACAGTGCAAACCTTTCCTGGGCTCCCCCACATAGGAATGCTGGACCCATCTCTTCAAAATATCTTGGTCACAGTATAAAAAGCCTTATAGACCAGAGCAATACAGAACTTATATTCCAGACAGCATTAGAAAGTGTCCTCAGCAAGATGACTTCTAGAGCTTCCAGAATTTTGGCTTCTAACATCTCAATTAGTAATAGCTTATATTAGGTACTTAATCTGTGCCAGATGCTAGGTAAGAAAGTATAAGGCACATAACCTCCCCGTGACTTAGCCTCTAATCTATAATATAGGATAATAATAGGTACCTCCTAGGGTGTGTAAGGCCAGGCAAACTGCTCCAGGTTTGGGGGGCTGGGCTGCAGAGCCAGACTCCAGCCCAGGCAGCCTGAGTCCAGGCCTGAATGCCCAACTAGAGTATTCTTCTGTGGTCCTAAATAAATGAGCTTATTGCTGATGCCTGCAATCTACCTTGATTAACAAATTCTCGGGGGTGGGGAGCAGGGGAAGAGATGTGCTTTTATAACTAAGACAGGCCTGTTAAAAACAAACACAGGAAATCTTCATCCATCATGAATGATTGGGTTGACTTGCTATGCAGCACAGAAATGTTTTGGTGCAGATTTTCTCTTTGACCTAGAACAGTTAAAGGTAAACGAGGCTAACCCTGGTCCAATGTTGCCAAGTAAGGAAGTTTGTCTTTTTCACTTACAGGAATTTGGAATTGTAGGAATTGGTCACCTGCACACCTGTCTCCCAACCCCATTCAGGATTCCATGTCAGCCTTTTGTTGGCCTCTTCCACATATCACACAAAAAATTAGCAGACGGGACCTGTGTCCTTTGTAGAGTGAATAATTTAGTCCAATGGCTCCATCGCTATCATTAATTTAGTTAAAAATGTAATGCCATGCTAAAATGCTTTCTTTATCATTTATACCTGCTGACTACAAAGTTTCTAATAATAGCCACCATAGGAATACACACAGATGTAATGGAAAAACTATCCTTTGTAGTGTTTGTAATTTTAAACAATAGCAAAGTTAAATATACCTGCTTACAGACTTCATTTATTACTGAGGCAAGGAAATGTCAATTTAATATAATGGAGGAATTCAAATAATTAAGTTCCCTCAATATCTAGCTGTGTTCCATCTCTACTATCCAAAGTCTCATGCATGTTTCACAATTTGCTTCATTGGTATATTAATTAATATACCAATTAATATTGGTATATTAATATAGTAAATCAGCACACATAATCTGAAGCTGGACAGTGTGGGTACTAACCTTGCCTCCTTTTCTTATGAGCTGTGGGACCTTAAGCAATAAATTCAGCCTCTCTATTCCTCAATTTTCTTATTTATAAAGTTGGAATAATAATAATACTTACCTCTTTGTATTGTTATAAGGGTTAAATGTTGCATGTATGAAGAATTTAGGGCACACGGTAAGTGCTCAACAAATGTTTCTAGAACAATATCCAAATGACCAACTATAAACCTTTTCTTATCCACTCTTACTGCTTATGGCATATGTATATACACACATACATACATATAAATATTACTAGTTGTGTTTGTGAAAACACAGTTTACAAGGGAAACAAAAAAATAGCCTCTGGAGACCTTAGTGTATTTTTAGTAACTAGATTCATCAATTTTACAGGCAGCTCCTATTTCTGCATTCAAAATGATAAACTTCTTAAAGAAAAATGTTCACAAAAAGCATTACCATTATCTAACAGCTCAGAAAAATTCTAGAGCATGCTTCTATTTTCTTCTTAATATAAGCTTTGCTTAGAATCTTATTTGATACTTAATTTGTGCTGTTTCATCAATTTGTTTAAATTTTATTATTTTACATTGATTTTATACCAATTTGAATATTTTGTATTAATTTGTATCAATATACACACCTCAGAAATAACTTCTGTCATGAAACATGGGAAACCAATTTACTCATTTAAATGTAAACTTATACTTTATATTCCTCAACCTTAACCCCCATGTAAAATTATGTTCTATTTTCTGTAAATTCTTCCAAAAAATGTTTCACAACTCCAGATATTTATTGCTCAAAGCAATCTAGTTTGACACATTCTATTAAAGATATTGGATAACAGTCATAACTTACTGCTGATCTAAAAGTATCCCAGATTTATTCCAACTATATGAACTAGAAGCTCCTAAATTTGCTTCCAATGTCATCTGAGTTCTTTAATATGCTTTCTTTCTGTGTACAGAATTGTCCTAGTTCCAGAGATAACAGCCTTTATCTTCACACTACCAGCTACCCTCCACTAGGCATGTTCTTATTTATCTTCTCCAACATACTCTTGAGAACATCGATATCAATAAGCTTTACCCATTTATTAAGTTTACCAAACAATGAAACTTCTGCTGTATCGAAGAGAATTTATTAGCCTATTATCATAAAGTATGATCCAATATAGTTACCTTACTTTAAGTAATAGATGTATCTTTGCTTTGGTAATAGATGAAGTCTGAGAAAAAAGTAATTTTAAGTTCAATAGATAAAACTTATTATTCAAAAGTCTGTGGAGAGGGTTCCAGTTCTGGTCAAGACTGAGTAATATATACTCCCCCATGCCTCTTTCACTAAATATAACTAGAAGCCCTGAACAGAATACCTGTATCAATTATCTAAAGTCTCTTAAAAGTAAATAGTAGCAGAGAGATTGGGAAAGGAAACCAGAATTCGGAGTATGTACTATCAAACCAGCAGTGAATTTCCCTTTTTTTC
The DNA here is from genome assembly GCF_053574225.1 of Canis aureus. Taxonomy (NCBI): domain Eukaryota; kingdom Metazoa; phylum Chordata; class Mammalia; order Carnivora; family Canidae; genus Canis; species Canis aureus. The sequence goes on from NC_135632.1 coordinate 13,603,485, forward strand.
CCCTCTGAAATCTCTTGACCTGACTCAAAAGGAGTTCAAAGACCAGAATTATGCAACAAGGAAGATAGAACTGCAAGAGAAATTCTCTGTTTGGGGCACAGGAACAGGAAAGGAGCCTCTGTGGGTCAGAAGAAAGGGGGAAATCCCTTGGTTACATTTTTGTTGTTTATTTCATTCTGTCTCATCCCAATGCCAGGCAATCCTGAGGCAGCAGCAGTGGTGATGGCAGCAACAGTTGGGTAGACCTTTAAATTCCAATCAGAGGAGCTCAGGTCCTAAGACCTTGGGAAGAATTTCCATTGATTTTTTTTCTCTTAATCTTCTCACTGCTTGAGCTCTGATGCAGACATAATATTATGGAAAAATTATGAAAAACACCTAACAGTGTAGGGAAATGAAAGCCCTGCGAGGGCTTGAAAGTGATCCAATAAAGTTGTGTATAAATTTTGGAGCTCACCTTCAAGTTGTGTATACATGTATCTGACCTTAAACAGCACACCAAAGGCTTTGAGAAATAAACTACAAGGTAGAGAATCACTCAAATTCCAGACAAAACACTGGATGGCACACATTCAAGACAGATCTGAATACACTGTAAAGACTTTGAAACAACTGACATTGAAAACATAGGCAACAGAAGATTGCTAAGACTTGTGTCTTGGACCTAATGTGGTTGATTGCCTGGGAAAAGACAGTATCAACATTCTGCATAGGAGAATCCTATGCCACTTAACATATCTAGATCCAGAGACACTTAACATATTACTTAAAATTATCAGAATAAATCCAAAATTAGTCAGCATGTGGAAAACAGAAAAATCTCAATATTTCACAAGGGAAAACACAATCAACATATACTAACCCCAAGATGACACAGATTTTGGAATGAGCGGATCAAGACTTTAAAGCAGCTATTATAACCATGTTCCAGAAAGAGCAAACACAATGAAAACAAATGGAAACTGGGAAGAAGCAGAGAAACAGAAGCTACAAGAAAAAAAGAAATGGAAATTTTAGAACTGAAAATGCAATAACAAAATGAAACATTCACTGGATTGGATCAACAGCAAAATAAATGATGACAGCTATGTCAGTGAACTTAAAGGTAGATTATTAGAAATTATCCAATTTGTACAAAAGTAAGCATAAAATTTTTCACTAGCAGACTTGCTCTTAAAAATAAAAAAGCCAAAGAAATTTCTTCAAGTAGAAGGAAAATGATATTAGAAGGAAACTTTGAACAACAGAAGTGAAGGAAGAGCAACAAAAATGGTAAATATCTGTTTAATATAATAGGCTATATTTTCCCTTGTAATATCTTTCAAACATATATGATTGTTTTAAGAAAAATTTAAACATTGTCTTATGGAGTTTTCTAAAAGGGGAATGGGTAAAGAGACCTGTAAGGTGGTAAGTTTTCTACTTTCTACCTCAAATAATAAAGTAACTAGTAGATTGTGAAAGTTGAATATTTATATTGTAATTTTTATTTTTTAAAAAAGATTTTATTTATTTATTTATGATTTTATTTATTTATTTATTTATTTATTATACACACACACAGAGAGAGAGGCAGAAACACAGGCAGAGGGAGAAGCAAGCTCCAAGCAGGGAGCCCAATGTGGGACTCAATCCCGAGACCCCAGGATCATGCCCTGAGCCAAAGGCAGATGCTCAACCACTGAGCCACTCAGGCATCCCTATATTGTAATTTTTAGATCATCCACTTAAAAAGTGTAAACAAAGAGATATAGTAAAAAACCGAATGGGTGATATGGAGTGCACAGCAAATTCACATAACCCCAAAGAAGACAGGAGAAGAAGAAGAAAAAATAGCAACAAACAGAAAACAAGTAATAAGATGATAATTCTAAATCTTAACAGGTCAATAATTATATTCAATTTAAGTGGTATAAAGATATAACTTTGAAAAAAGAGATCATCAAAGTGGTTAAAGTAAGACTCAGCTATATGCTGATATGCTGTCTATAAGAAATACATTTTAAGTATAAAAATATAAGTAGGTTAAATATAAATAATGGAAAAGATGTAAAATATAAGTACAATGCAAACACCAAACTAAAGCTGGAGTGGTCATATTAATATCAGAAAAATGGTCTTCAGAAAAATTCTCATGGATAAAGGGGACATTACACAATGATAGTAAAAGGGTCAACTTACCAAGAAAGATACAACTATATAAAATGTATATAAACCTAGTAACATAACCTTAAAATACATGAAGCAAAAATGGGTACATCCAAAAGGAAAAATAGACAAATTCACACTTGGTTGGAAACTTCAATAGTCATTCCTAAGTAATTGGTATAACAAGTATGCAGAGAATCAGCAAAAGAATAGAAGAACTGAACAATACCATTAACCACTGGATTTAATTGACATTTATAGAAAATTCAACCCAATAGCAGCATGATACATATTCTTTTCAAATGCATGCAGATACAGCAAAATAAACAATATGTATTAGAAATTAGAAAATATCTTGAAACAAAGGAAAATGAAAATATAGCATATCAAAAGTTATGGATGCAGCTAAAGCACTGTTCAAAAATAAATGTATAGCACTAGATGCTTATATTAGAAGACAAGGATATTCTCAAACCAACAATCTAATCGTTCAGAATTAGAAGATGAAGAGAGCAAACTAAACCCAAAGCAAGCAAAAGGAAGGATGATAAAAGGTTTGTGCAGAAACTTAAAATTGATAATAGAAGAACAATAGAAGAAAAATCAGCAGCCAAATATGGTTATTTGGAAAGATAAATAATAATGACAAATTTCTAGCCAGACTAATAAAAAGATGAAAATCACCAATATCAAAAATGAAAGAGAAATATCATGATATACCTTAAAGACATGAATAATATGAACAACTCTATGCACATAAATTCAATAAAATGGATGAAATGTAACAATCCTTGACAACCTGCCAAAAACCATTCAGAAAGAAATAAACTGAACTATTTTATATCCATTAAAGAAATAGAATTTATAGTTTAACATCTTCCAAAAAAGAAAACTCCAAGCCCAGATGGTTTCACTGGCAAAATCTTCTTTAGAAGAGGATATAACACTAATTCTAAATAACCTCTCCCAAGACAGAAAAGGAAGACATTTTTTTTTCCAATTTATTATAAGAGGCCAGAATTACTCAAATATCAAAGCCAGACAATGATATCACAAGAAAGTAAAATTATAGACCAAAATCTTTCATGACCATAGATGCAAAATAAAATATTAGCAAATAAAATCCAGCAATACATAAAAAGACTAAATACAACTGTATGAGATTGATCCTAGAAATGCAAGATTGGTACAATATTCAAATATCAATCAATGAAATCTACCATATTAATCATTAAAGAAAAACATGATCATATCAATTGATGCAGGCAAAGCATTTGGCAAAAAAACAATTTTCATTTATGTTCAAAAAAAAAAAAAACTAGGAAACTAGGAATACAAGGAGACATCCTTAAACTTATAAAGGACATCTACAAAAACCCATAGCTAATATCATATTTAATAGTGAAAAACTGAACACTTTCTAATATGTGAAATGAGTCAAGAATATCCACTCAACACTTCTATTTAACAGAAATTAATTTTTAAAAATACTAACAATAGCTCCAAAAAATTTAAGTATTTAGAAAATATAATCTAACAAGCCACATTCAGAATCTGTATACTGAAAACTACAAAATGCCAGTGAAAGAAATCAAGAAAGACCTAAATAAATGGAGAGTTATACTATGTTCATGGATTGAAAGACTCAACATAGTTATTAATTCTCCATAAATTGGTCCATAAATTTAATTCAAATCTAATCAGTATTCCAGCTGAATATTTTGTAGATACAGAAAGTTAATTATTGAGTTTAAGAGACTAGAATAACTAAACCAAATTTGAAAAAGAAAAATTAAGATGTAAATTCCCATTGCTTGATTTTAAGAATTGCCACAAAGCTACTGTAACAAAAAAAATGTGATATTGATGAAAGAGACAAGCAAACTAAACAGAAGAGAGTACAAAAATAGACCCCCACAAATATGGTTCATTGATTTAACAAAAGTACAAAGGCAATTCAAAGAAATTGATTTAACAAAAGTACAAAGGCAATTCAAAGAAATAGGGATAGTATTTTCTACACATGGTATTAGATAACTGGGTATTTGTGATAGGTAGAAATCTAAAATGCCTGCCAACATTTCCTGTCCTTTCTCACTCTTATATACATGCCTTGCATACTCCTTTGACCTGCAAATATGATGGATTTTACTGCCAAGCATAGATTCCATTATATGGCACAGTTGACTTTAAATTAGGGAGATTATCTGGGAAGTGTTTACATGAGACTTTCTATAAATAGAGAGTTTTCTCTGGCTGGTCATAAAAGAGGAATTCAGAAACTCAGAACACAAGAAGGATTTGATGCACTGTTGCTGCTTGAGGATGGAAGTAAGGAATACAAGGAATGTGAGCAACCCCAATTCCTAAGAGTATCCCTGACATAAAAAAGGGAGTCACAGGCATACAACCACAAGGAACTGAATATTCCACCAACAGTGAGAATAAACTTGGAAGCAGATTTTCCCCTAGAGCCTCCAGACAAGAATTCAGACCAGCTCATACCTTAACTTTAGCCTTATGATACCCTGAGCAAAAGATCCAGTCACACTGTGCCAGACATCTGACCTACAGAACTGTGAACTATTAAACGGGTGTTGTTTTAATCCTCTAAGGTTGTGGTAATTTGTAACACAGAAATAGAAATTTAATATAATATCCAAAGATTTAAAAAATGAGTCTTCACTTAAACCTCAGACTTTATACAAAAATTAATTCAAAATGGGCCATAGATCAAAATGTTAAATATGAAACATCTAGAAGAAGGTGTAATAGAAAATCTTCATGACCTTGAGTTAGACAAAGGATTCTTAGATGTAATACCAACATCATCCCTAAAAGAAAAAAAGGTAAATTGTAACTTCATTGAAATGAAATATATATATTGCGAAGGACACTGTTAAGAGAATGAAAACATAAGTTACAGGCTTGAAAAGAATTGCTAGTGGGACATTGCTGGAACATTACTTGGAACATTGCTGTTGGGAACGCAAAATGGTATGGCCAATCTGTAAATCACTTTAGCAGATTCTTATAAGGTTAAATATACAATTACTATATGACTCAGGATCCCCCTCCTAGCCATTTGCCCTTAGAGAATAAAATGGGGATAATAGCATATACCTCTGAAGATTAAATATGTGAAGTTTAATGACAAAATATATGTTAAAGTCCTTTGAGCAGTACCTTGCTCCCATTAAATAACCCTACTTTACTCAGAGCTTTTATTAAAAATGTCAGATGAATTTTAATTCATTTTCAGCATAATCACATAGTTTTTTCTTCTACTTTATTGATGTGATGAAACATATTGATGAATGTTTTGATATGAATTATCCCAATATTCTCAGAATAGCTATTTTTCCTATAATTTTATATCTATAATAATTACTGAAATTAGCCTATAGTTTTATTTTTCTCTTTTGGGGAGTGGAAGCTGTCTTTATTGGGTTAAGATATTAAGGTTGTGCTATATTCATAACATGAAGTAAAGACAATTCTATATTTTTATGATCTGAAATAGCATAGAAATGATCAAGTCTTTATTTTTTTAAGTTTTTATTTTATTTTATTTTATTTATTCATGAGAGACACGGGGCGGGGGGGAGCGGGTGAGGGACAGAGACACACAGGCAGAGGGAGAAGCAGGCTCCAAGCAGGGAACCAGACCTGGGACTCCATCCTGGGTCTCCAGGATCACACCCTGGGTTGAAGGTGGTGCTAAACCGCTGAGCCACCCAGGCTGCCCTGATCAAGTCTTTAAAGATTAGTTAAAAGTCAGCTGTAAAACCATTTGGTCCCTGAAGTCATTTTAATGGTAGATCTTTAATCACCTTTCCAGAGTCTTCTATGGTATTTGGCGTATTCAAATGTAAAGTTGTCATCTTGTAGCTCAAAAATGGTCATGTATTGGCAATTTCATATAGTTCAACCAATTACTGAAATAAATATCCAAATGCCCCTCACCTCACTTTATCCATTGTTAATAATTTTTTCCATTTTGCTTTTTCACCCTTTTTGCATATACATGTATATCACAGATATTAAACATGTAAGTACTTTTTATTTATTCTTTTATTTTTTACTGAATCATTTGAATGTAAGGACAAACATCATACTCTTCTGATCTAAAGGCTGAAGCATACATCTTTGAAAAATAAGGACAGTCTCTTAGATAACCAAAATACTAATATTACACTTAAAAATACTTTAAAAAAATAAATTAAAAAAAATAAAAATATTTTTTAAAAAAACAAGGAATAGTTTTTATCATATCAGTATATGTTCAGATTTCCCCAGTTAATGCAAGAAAACATATATTGTATAGAGGTTTTTTAAGATTTATTTATTTATTTGAGAGAGAGAGACTGCACAAGGTTTGGAGGGGCGAAGGGAGTGGCGGAGAAAGTGAGAGAAGCTAATTCCTCACTGAGCATAGAGCCCAATGCAACTGGGCTTTCCATCTCACAACCCTGAGATGATGACCTGAGCCAAAATCAAGTCACTCAACTGATTGAGCCACCCAGGTACCCTATATAGACGTTTTTAAATTCAGGATCTAATCAAGGTTATACACTGCATTTGGTAATTTTTCTTTCTTTTTTCTTTGTCTTTTTTTTTTTAAATCTCTTTAAATCAGTTTCTTCTTTTCTTTCATGACACCAATTTTTAGAAGGAACCAGGTCATTTGTTTTGCACACTATTCCACATTCTAGATTTGTTTCCTCATAGCATCAATTAATGTATTTTTCTCTCTATTACACTTCCTATACACTGGAAACTAGGTCAGGTTGTTCCACTTGGTGAGGCCGAGTTTGTTCATATGGTTACGATAGTAACCTCCACTGTAAAGGTACAGTTTTACCTTTGTAATTAGTATTTAACCATGGCTCAATACTTGAGTACTGTGTGAATATCCTGTTCCCAACAATCTTTTACCTACCGTTTTTAGCATCCGTTGATGATCCTGGCCTAATTCCATGAGTACATTTGAGATGATTCAGTTTTTGTTTCTCTTTGATAGATAAGTTTTTAAAAGTTTCTTAGTTTACCAAATGATTACAATTTTTGATACCCTTTTTATTATTTCTAAGTGATCAAATTATGAGGAGATAGCCTATAATGATTCTACTTTTAAAATACAAGATTTTCTTTGTGACCAAGTACATGACTGATTTGGGTGTATGTTCCCTGGGCATGCAACAAATGTATATTTGCTACTTTTGAGGGAAAAAAGTTCTATAGATATATATTAAATTGAGTTTCTTGATTATGTTACTCAAATTCTTTATGTCCTTACCTATATTTTTACTAGACGTCAGTTTCTGAATAAGATGCATTAAATTTCCTACTATACTTTTTTTGTAATCAAGGTCTTCCATTCTGATTTTATGCAGCCTTTTATAAATATCTGATATGTCGTGTGTGATATATCATTTATGATAGTTTAAAAAATCTTCAAATCGTCTGGTATATCTTTCTCATCCCAGAAATAAAACTTAAAATGCTCATATCTTTTTTACATGTTCATGCTCCTTTTCTATTCTCTACTCCTGGTAATGTGAAATCCTAAAATATAGAGTGAAAGCAATATAGAAAAGTCATTTTTATAAGTATGACACAGTGGGACTTCCTGTCCTTCCCTCCATTTTATTTTGGTTATAAGTGAGCGGTGAGCTAGTGTTGCTTGAAATAGATTTCAGTGTTTTGATCAACATCATTTAATTTCCCAGGGTCCTTAACTTATCTTCAGAAAATAAAGTCTTATTTTTTAATCTTTTACCTGCTAGTATGCATTTTAAACCTTAATGAAATGGTTTAGGAAAAATCACTGTATAAAATCCAAAGAGTTGCAATAAAACTCCCATTTTGCATTCACCCTAAAGATCAATTGCATAGCCAAAATATGTGTTTTTAACTGGAGTTTTTAAAAATAAGTGCTGGATTCTATCATACAGAGTCACTTTGAAGAAATTGCTTAAGACAGGGAATTGCCTGTTAGAGGCAAAATATGCTTTAATGCGGGTTTCATTGTACTCAGTACAAGGAATGTTTGGAAGAACATTAGCTCTTTTTTTTCTTGTTTAATAGGAAGAATGTTCCACCCATCTCAGTGCTAGATTTGTAAAGTAGAATATAATTGGTCTGTAGTGAGGTAGCACCCATATTTGGAGATGATGGTACAAAAGCATCTCAGTAGTTGGCTTCTCAGTGGCACAAGCTGCTTTTTTCTTACTTTTTGTAAGCTACAATTTGGACATTAAGGGTCACCTGATGTCCCCTTGAGCCTTCTTGACTCTCTCCTCAGGCACAGCACCCACATATGAGTTCCCTCCACCAAGCAAACTATTGCCTTTGTTTGGAAAACTTGAGCTGAAATGCTGGGAATGAATTCTGGGGCCACCATCACCTGGGTTTCTTACCTGACCCTCTGGTGTGGCCCTCCCAAGGCTCTGTCACAGAATCATGCTGTCTGCAGCCTTTATCCATGTAGGTTGTAGTTCATCTTGGTCTAGTCATCAAAATAATCCTGCCCTTTTCTTTCTTTAATATACTGTCGTCATGGATCTATTCATGCTTGTATAGCATTCTTGTCATTTCCGTGGGATTCTCAAAGAAAGAGGAGAAAATGTATGTGTTTGAAATAGTAATCTCTTGCTGTTTCATTAGCCAGTACCAGGCATTTAAACAGATGTTTATTTTTTTATGAATATAAGCTAATATGTGCTTATTATATATAATTAGATAACTAAAAAATTATTTATAAAGATAAAATTCACCTGAAGTCCTTTTACATAGAGATAATTACTGTTAACATTCAGTATATATTTCTATAGACATTTTTTGGCAAATAATCTTTTATACAAAATTCAGATCTGTTATTTTTTCACTTAAAAATATAGCCTGATAGGGGTGCCTGGGTGGCTCAGTGGGTTCAGCTTACAACTCTTGATTTCAGCTGAGCTCATGATCTCAGGGTGGTGGGATAGAGCTCTGCATTGGGCTCCACACTCAGCGGGGAGACTCCTTGAGATTTTCTCACTCTTTCTGCCCCTCCCTCCATTCACATTCTCTCTCTGAAATAAACAAATCTTTTTTTTTTTTTTAATTTTTATTTATTTATGATAGTCACAGAGAGAGAGAGAGAGAGAGAGGCAGAGACATAGGCAGAGGGAGAAGCAGGCTCCATGCACCAGGAGCCCAATGTGGGATTCGATCCCGGGTCTCCAGGATCACGCCCTGAGCCAAAGGCAGGCACCAAACTGCTGCGCCACCCAGGGATCCCTGAAATAAATAAATCTTAAAAAAAAAAATACAGCATGATAAGTTTCTAATTTTATTTTTAAGGACTGAATAACAAAATCATATGAATATACCAAGATTATTTATTTAAATTGGTATTAGAATATATCTTAAGCTAGAATTATCTTCAACTATCATAAATGATACTATGATTACTCTATGTATGCATATACCCATATAAACATTTTTGTATTTCTGATTATTTTCTTAAAGTAGATCTTTAAACATGAGATTAAGGAGTCAAGGGATAGACTATGCTTTAAAGTTCAAAATGTATTTTGCCAAATTGCTTTCTAGTAAGGTTGAGTTAAACACTAGCAATGTAATTTATTCTTTTCTTGGTGTCTTTCCAGCCTGTTTCTTATGGTCCAGAATTATTGCATGTTTTTGAGGATGCCTAATAGTTTTCTGAAACTCTGCCATAATTCCAGAAGCTCATTTCTTCTAGATCTTCGGAAGATGTTTCTTTTTCTTTATTCTATAGGATATCTTGATAAGCTCTACGCTACTTTTCTTGTCTTTGCTAATATTTTAATATGGAGAAATCTCTCCAGACTCCATATTTGCCAACAGACAGATGTGCGCATTGCCCTTGGCTCCCCTCAACGTCCATCTGGTTGTTCATCACATTCTTTTCTTGGAGCCATAGCTAGCAAGTCAATTTGCAACATTTATAACCCAGGTCCTAGGATCAAGCAAATATTCATCTTTGAAGCTATGCCGTATGTGTGCAGAACTTTCTGTTGTCCTCACTGTTAGTTTTCAGGCCCTTTGAGCCAATGTAGCATACTGTTCTTCTGGCATCGCCTCACCTTCATCCTTGGCTACAATTCTACATATGGGACATATACTCCACAGAATGCAGATGCCAGCTTCTGTCCCCCATCTTTTCCCTCATTCAACAAATATTTATTGAGCTATTCTGTGCCAGCAACCAGTAAAGCATAGAATAGACAAAAGTCCCTGCTTTGTATAGCTGACACAACACCCCCAAGTCCTACCTTCCACCACTGCCCTATGACTCTTTGCCATAGGTTTTTTTTTTTTTTTTTGGTTGGTACAAGTTCTCTAAATTGGGGCCAATAGTGGGGCTAAGAACAAGGTGTGTTTCTGGCAACGATGTGGTATTCCATTAGGGAGGGATAGGCCCCTGATGGCTTTTCTCAAAATAACTCTATAAGCCTTATGATTGTTGAAAACTCTTAGGAGATTCTAACACTCATTTTCCATTGTTTTGGGTTTTCAATGTTATTGGAATTGTTTGCCTTTTCTGGGTGTTCAAAAGCATTTGAGTAGGAATTTAGCCAGGGCACCATTAGGGACTACTAACTGGAAACCATTTTAAATAGAAGTCACACAGGGCATTTGTAAACTGTGACTTTTACTGTTTCCTTTTTCAAGGTAAACTTTGAGGCGATAGTTTTTGGAGAATTTTTTTGCTGGCAACAAAAGAAACATGAAGCTGTAGGAGGAAATGTATTTGTAAAGCTATTGATGTATGTTGATAGCATTGTTTTTATTTTTTGTTTTACTTAATATTTCTGCCTCCAATCCTCAGCATAAACATTTGGCTAGGATTTTTTTTTCAATCACTGAGCCAAATCCCTAGACTGTAATTCAGTAGGATACCAAGGTGATTGGAATCCCCACCTGTATTTATATCTTATGATGAACTTCTCCCTGGATTGTTCAGTGTGCCCTATAACTTATAATATATGCTCTAAAAATAAATAACAACTTTATAATTTTGGCTTCTTCTAAATGTATTTGCAATAATAGGTGGGACTTGGGGAAGAGTTTCAAGTATGTGACATACATCATACGGAAGTAGGAAGGCAAAATGCTGCTGATCATGGAAGTCAACACATGTATCTCTAGGAGTCACTTGGTCACACCTAAGCCCCTCCTCTAAACATGCATGTGTGTGAGTCCATACACATTTGTGCACATGCGCATACACACACGCATACACATAGGTCAGCCACATTGAAATACTTCTATTTGTCCCAAACAGGCCACCCTACCTCCTCACTTCAGGGCTTCTCTCTCTACCAGAACCCTCCTTTGCCCCCCCTCATTACCTAGATGACCCCTATTTGCCCTTCATGCTTCAGTCATCCACTCAGAGAACTTTTGCCTCATTACCAGCATCCTACTCCTCAGCTAGAATAGCTTCTTCCCTGCTTGGTACTCTCACCACAGCCCCCAGGCTTCCTTTCCTAGTAGACCATACTTCACAGAAGGAATTTATAGTTCAGTGATGAATCTGAATGACAGCTCTCTACCTTGGACTGTAAAACTCCTGAGAGCAAGGTCTAGATCTCTTCCCTTTGTCTCTCAGTCTGAGCATAATGCTTAGCATGCAGTAGGCTTTCAGGCACTTTGGGGGCTCCTCCAGCAAGGCCAGACCACTCAGGGCACTCAACCCGCAAACACTTCATGTCCTAAAGTTCCCTCGCCCATTAACATTCCAATTCTGCCAGACAACTTCATTCATACCTTGTCTCCTTCCCACCCCTCCCCTTAAGTCCCTGTTACCTCTTCCCCAACTTTTTCTTTCCAATGATGATCTCCCCCATTCACTAAGAGATCAGAAGCAAGCAAAAGATAACTTCCGCAAATTCTCCCTATATCTACCTGCCTCCTTGCATCAGTGCCCTTAAGTTCCACCTTCCATTATATAAGGAGGAACAAACTGACCTTGCTTCAATTAAGGCCCATCCTTCTATTCATCTGTTAGTCACATCCTCCCTCACTTATTGGAAGATATCACTCCAATATTATCTCTCTTCTCTCTCATTTTGTCATTTGGTCCTCTTCACTGAATAATTTAAAGACCAGTTTAATTACTTTCATCTTTAAAAAATAAAAACAAAAAACCTTTCTTGTTCCAGTACCCCCCTCCAGCCACCGCCTCATCCTTTGCTGTCCTTTATCTCTCAAAAGAGTTTCAACTCACACTGTCTACAAGTCCTGGCCTCTCAATCTCTCTTAAACCTACTCTGAACACAGTGACAGCCATCATTCCACCAAAACTGTTCTTATTAGTCTTGATGCCCCCCATCATGTTGCTAAATCCAATGGTCAAGCCTCATTTTTCATTTTTATTGGACAACTGTCAACAACATTTAATTCAATAGATCCTTCTTCTTATTTGAAACTTTGGTCTTCACTTAGACTCTAGGACACAGTCCCTCTAAATTTCTTAACGCCTTCCTAGCCACTACTTGGCTAGTGTATAAGTCAGTTTTTACTGGAGAAATAATAGTCCAAATATCTAAATGATTAGCAATCACAAAGATATGTTTCTTTTTCAAATTATGTAAAGGTTAGGGGTCAGCTCCAGGGCTACTTAACTCTACTGGGCTCTCATCTGTGGCTTAGCTTATCTAGACTCTACATGGCTACAGGTTGGTGGAGGTTCTGATATCTGTTTTCTCACTTTAAGACCCAGACTAAGGAAGCAGCCCTAACTGGAACATGCTATACTCCCATGACCCTTTCTCTAAAGGAAAGAGCAAGGGGCTAAAACTCCCAAAGTTTCTAAAAACTTCTTACTTGCTCATGATGTATATCATATCTGCTCACGTGCCATTGGCTAAGGTAGATTTATGAGTCCCATTTCCCATGAGAAAGGAATAAGACAGAGAAGATTTGTCCTTCATCCTAACACCATGAGATGGGATTCAGCAAGACCATTGGCAAACCTGATACATGTCTACAGAAGTTTGAGAGACCCAGTGGCAGACCTGTTACTTGACTCACCTGAGAAACCTAAGGGTCAGAAGCTGGCTAAAGAAGCCTTGAACAGACTGAGATCTACAGTTTGGGAAGTTGACGCATTCCCACCAAGAACATTCCTAAGGAATTTATTTCTTATTGATTGATTGTGTGGTGTAATAGAGAAAGCCTGTGTGGAATTGTCTTAGATCCTGCCCTAGAATGTCACCTGGAGAGGTGAGGTGATCACAGCAGAAGAAAGCCAGGTCTAAATAGTTAGATGTTCAGAGCCAAGGGAAGGGTGGATGGAACACACGATCCATGTCAGGAATCCACAGATTAGAGAGCCCATCAGTAGATGGGCCTTTGAAGAGCCCTGGCAAACACCTGCACAAATAAGCTTCCAATACCTGCCATAGCCAAAGGGAAACAAGGCCACAGTTGTGCCAGGCAGACATTATCTTTCTTCCACATTAATCACTCCTCCTCCTCCTCCTGTTCCCTGACCTTGGAGAGGCCCAAGTGGGAGTAGGGTGGAAAGGAGGAGGAGGATAGAAAGAAGGACTTGATCCTTGCAGCAGACCCAAGCTACAGACTCACTTTGAATGAACTTCACATTCTGGTATTATTACATGTAACTGGGCATAGTTGCTGAACTGAGACTATTTCTGTGATTACAAATGACCAGAGGACTCTTTTTTAAGCTATCTGAGATTAATAAAAAGTCACAGGAGACTGTGAAACTGGGGTCTGTGTGTGTGTGTGTATTTGTGTGGGGGGGGGGGGGTGGAGAGGAAGTATGATTAAGTTATTTTCTTTTGCACTTCCTGAGCCACATTTGCTCCAAGGGCTCTAGACCTCTGTGCTGGTCCCTGGGCTGATTATATCCATCTGCCTGGTTTCTCCATACTAAGAAGTTGCATCACAGTTTTGTGGAAACTAGACAACTTCATTGGCATCTTTGACCATGAGGATCTGGGAGGCCAGAATCTTTAGTTTACTGTTGGTTGGCCTCACATTTGACCCTGTTTACGTAAAGGAAATCTAGGCATCTGGCCAATTCAGGACCAAAGAATTCTGTGGCTGGGGTGTTGAGCTTCATTTCCTTTTTCATTTATAAACGCAGTTGGAGCTGATTCCAAAGTGTTTTCAGGAAGTCAGTAAAAACATCTAGGCGTAACTACTACTGTTTTATGAAATTTCATCTATTGTTTTGACCTTGCCTGTGCTTAAATACAGAAATAAAAAGCTCAGTGTGGCTGTGGGGGCATGGAGGGGAGTTATGTCATTACAGCACCTACTTCAAGTCAGGAAACCCCAAGCCAGCAGTCCATTTCCTACTTTATTAAGCCAAGGAATGCTATCAAGTGTGTGACTAAAGGTAACATGACTCAGATTGAGAACTGGGTCTATGAAATTTGTTCCCTGGCCAAGAGAACTATCGTTCAATTGCTGCTAGAGTTAAATGGAAAATATATACTTTTGCCTTCACTAGAGCTATTGTTACTTTTAAAGACTTGTTGAGAACATAAGATCAAACTTAAACATGATAGCATGAATTCTAGTTATTGGAAACTAAGAGAGCCCTTGGGAATATTGCCTTCCATTCCCAGTTTTACCCATGCTCCGTGTCTGACCTTGGACGTCACAGCTCCATCCTTATGCTTGAAAGAGAGACTTACTGCTTACTAACACTCAACACCAGGCAAATAACAAATGCTCATTTAGACACAGGTTTCACTAATGTGATTCTTCACCTGTGAAGTTATTTGTTTATTTAATCCTTCATTTCTGAAAATGGTACCATCCGCAGAAGCACCTCGGGGTACAAGCAGTACATTAAAACAGTAATTAAAACAGATAAAACATTACAAAGCAGCAATTAAAAAAGTAGCAAATGAGGTTACATCTTAAAATACTATTATGCTTAAGATCTTAAAACAATGCTCTCACCTCATCAGTATAGCAGGTTCCTATACAAGTAGGGCAGGAGACTTTGTGGGAGCTTTGAGAAATCCTAAACAGAAAGCATGATGTGACACAAATGACTAAACTTTGCCTCAAAATATAATTTTCCAGCCTTCCTCACTTTACCCTACTCTCTTCACTTTAGAGATGGCTTGTTGTATACCATGCTTTCCTGTGTCTGTTCAGCCAGAAAGAGTTACAGGGGATTCAAAAAACCTCTTTCTTTCCCAGAAGCTGTAACTGGAATCCTTAGTCATACCTACACTGCTTAAATGGCAGTTGATCATACCTAAGTACTGGAAACAGTCAAAGAATCATAACCCCAGAGAACATTCTTCCCACGAAACTAGGAAAATCCGTGTCCTGCATCCCCAGCTCCTGCCAGGTCAGGCCCTGCAGACCTACAGGTCTCCTTATACTACACCGTGTACTCTCCCGTCCTGTAGACACCTAAACAAGCCTCTGCCAGTCTCCACTACCTGGCCTCACCAGTCCCGTTTCACTTTACCGTGCTAATAAAAATTACTTGAAACGTGTGGCTTTTAAAGGTTAGGATTTATATGGGGAGCGAGCAACTTACAAAAGCTGATAGCACTGTGTCTGGTTTTTAAACATAGAGATCTTGGTGAGCCTTCTGAACTGGGGAACTGAAAATGTATTCTCTGTTTTATCAAAATACCTTTAGCAAGATGCTGCTCTGTAGCAATACACAGAGTCCTTCCAGCAAATGTGTAAGAAGTCCATCTTGTTGTTTGTATAAAGTTGTCACTGTACACTCATTTTGGTCAATATGCGTATCTACATGTACATGTTGCCATCATACTTACAGGGTAGTAGTCCATCGTGCCGGTGCTTGCCTCTGCAGCCCTCATTTCCTCTCCACCTTCCCACCCTCTCCCACTCCAGCAAGGCCAGGCCACTCAGGGTACTCGACCACCAAACACTTCATGTCCCAGTGCTTTTGCAACATGTTGTTTTCCTACCTAATATGACCTCTCCCTTTTGACTAGCAAATATTTTCCATCCCAACTAGATTCATAGGGAGTTAAACATTTCCTTCTCTGTGCCTTGTCCAGGTATTCACTCTTCCTTAATGTAATCTATTTCTGTCTGGCCCCTTCTGTTGCTCTGTGAACGAGCAGAGGGCAATAATTAATTGTGTCCCATTTGTCTCTATGGACCCAACATCTAGTCTGAGAGTAGCATGCAGTTGCGTTTGGGAGGTAAAAAGAACTGGACCTGGATTTAAAACTAGATTTGGATCCTAGGTCCACCACTTGCTGCATGTTACTTAAGTCCCAATTACCTCATCTGTAAAAGGAGGATAACATAGTACTTACCTTAGACAATCATTCATTTGTTCAATGAATACTTACTGAGTGCCTATTACTGTTAGGTGTTTCTCTAGTCTCTGGGCATAGAGCAAAGAGGAGAAAAGACTAAGATCCTACTTTCCTGGAGCTTATATTGTAGGAAAAGTGACAAGTAGAAAACAAATATGTATCTGTGATCTTACATGGTGATGATCTTAAGTAAGTGTTGGAATAAAAAGTTAAGTGAGGTAAGGGGACACTATGTGGCCAAGGGACTCTATTTTAGAAAGGAAAACCTTTTGAGAAAGGAACTTTGGATCAGAGACCTGAAGTGTCTCAGTGAAGGAGGTTCTGAGCAGAAGGATAGTGAGCAAAAAGGCCTTCAAGGAATATGAGAAAGCCCAGTTATAGGAGGGATAGGCAGGGGTTTGGGTATATGGGAGCTTGTTAACGATGGGAAGGAGTCATGGGAGTGATGGCAAACTATTAAAAACATTTGAGCAAGGGAATGACAAGTGACCTGATTCAATAAAATGATGAATGGATGGATGGATGGGTGGATAGATGGACGGATGGAAGGAAGGATGGAGGGATATAGGGATGCATGAATATACAACCTGCTGCCTACAGGATATTTTAAAGAACACTTTATATATAGCTAAACTTAGTGTACAGGGCCAAGGTGAGGAATTCTGGGAAAAGGACCCACAAAAATCCTGACATAGAAGAGACTTTCTTTCTGTACAGGCCATCTTGAACACAAAACCCACTTCAATATAACTCTGTCCATCAAAAAATGACAATGTTTTCCTCTAAAAATAAGAGGTACAGATATTGGTTCACATAAAATTAGCAATTACAACGTTGGGTGGTCCTAAATGCTTGAGAGGTATACTTATTTACCTGCGTAGATGCATTCGGCTAACTTGTGGGTGCTTTAGGAAAGTTAGAGGTGCTGATGACTAAAAGGAAGTGGCTGTGAGTATATGCTAAGGCATCTGACACAGTGGGAATGGCACATAGTTTGATGCTAAGACTTTTCATCTTAGCATCTTTTATGAGCATCCCAGTTTATTTACAAATACATCTTTCCATACTCCTAGCATAGCTCCACACTCTTTTTCATATGAAACACCCTTTCAAGTTCCAAAGAGAACCTATTAAATAGGTACGGTTATTCTACTGCAAACTAGAGAAAGGGTTTGGGAGAAGGGAGGGATTCTAGTTCATCCCATTTATTCATGAATACAAGTGAGATTATCAGTTACTGTTTTCCACTTGGGCAGACAGAAAGTAGAGCCCTGAGAAAATGAGACTTAGCATATGTGAGTTTTGCTGGAAGGGAAGGGCTAGAAAAATGAGAAAGATAAAAAGGAAAAACTGTATAAAACAAGAATATCTATATCAACCCAGTAAGATCGTGGAGAAAGGTGAGCCTGGCTGAAAGGGTACAGCGCAAGGATGGATAGACTTCTGACGTACAGAGTAGAGGTGACTGCAATTCAGTAAAGAGAATTCCCAAGAGCAACACTTTTAAATCTGTAGTTCTAGACCGAGCTCTGTAGAATGGCAACTCACAAAAGTTATGCCAGGCTTGTTTAAAGTCTCTTCTATGTGAACATATTTAAACAGCTGCAATTTTGCCAGTAAAAATCCTCTGGGGGATGCACTGTTCAAGTGCTCTTCTACCACAAAGCCCTCAGTGATCATTCTGGAATTTCACATCAAGAAGAAAATCGCGATGTTCAGTAAAGACCCTGCCTTGGGAAGCAAAGGCTTGAAGAACTCAACTCCTCCAGGTTCCTAAGGCTCATTTCATAAATATCTCCATGTACCCAATGGGGTGTGTTCCTACTCTGCCAACAATAAACAACGAGGAAACCTCCCAGAATTCAAGCAGCATTAACATAGCGGCAATTAAAGAAATCATTAGAATGCTTTAAAGGACCTTTTGATTTCCTACAGGAAACATTATGAAATTCCGTGTTTTCAGAGCTTATAAAATCCTGAAGTGGGTCTCCCCTGCAGAGGAAAGTGGCAAACAAAAGTCAAATGACATTCTCGGCTATCATCAGCATGTGTTCCCTTGTTTCCTGCACCATTCACTCCATCTTAACTGTCCTCTTCCTGCTGTAAACACAGTATGAATGTGGCTTAAGTGAGCATGAACACAATGCAACTTGCATTGGTGAATTCCGCTGCCCTGGAAAGCCCACAATGTCAGGGGCAGACTGAATTTGGCACCAGGGTAACCTCTGAACTCCTGAACCCAGAGAGCCATTGTGGTCTTAACTTTAAAAGCCCAGACTTGGGTGCCAGAGCTTTAGAGAAGTCACCTCTGCCCTTAGCATGACCAGCTTCTACTGTGTGATGTGCTTGTTGCCACTCACCCCCCTGAACTGCGTCCACTCCACCTGCCAGGGCTGTAACAGACCACTTAGCCTCCTCCCAGAGCCCGAGTCTGTGTTCTCTACCCAACCCTTTCTTTTCATTCACCTTGTATTTGTGGGGTGCTCTGGGGAATCAGAGGATGGCAGACACAGAAACCAATGACATGATCCCAAAATTTGGTCCTTGACTGGGGGACGGATTACATGTGTGAGAAAGCTGCAAGACTCCACCAAACCAGGGTGTGACAGGGAACCCACTGTGAGGTCCCTCCAGCCTTTGCCTCTGAAACCCCCATGGCTCAGGCTGTCTTTTTTGCCCAGTTCTCCTTCCTACTCCATCTAACACCTAGTGCTGAGTTGTGGCTACTTCTTCTCCATGAAGCTTTCCTGATCCTGCAGAGAACTGACCCCTTGCTCTCTGTGCCCCCATTGGACTCTGAAGGTAGAATGAGCTTAGCAAGAAGCAGTAGGAGGTTGTGGCTAGGAAGATGGGTTCCAGAGGCCCACCTATTGGGGGTGCTAGTCTGGGTCTCCTTAGCTGTGTGACTTGAGGCAAGTTATTTCACCTTTCTGCACCTCTGTTTCATCATCTGCAAAACGGAGACAATAGCACCTACCACATGGGGTTATTGTGAGGATTAACTAAGTTAATAGAAAAGGCTCTGAATGGTGCATGTGATCACTTCCTATGATTATTGCATGTTATTACTGCTGTCAGGCTCTGCAATTCCCCAAAGGATAGATACTGCTCATTTATCTTTATATCCCCATCATTGAAGCTATGCGTAACACAGAGCGAACCATCACACAACTTTAATGCTATAAGAATTGAACAGTTGCGTAAATGACTTAATCAACAAATGCATGCACTTCAGTAAGGACACAGGAAGCGGCATCTTATTGTAGCAATAGCCCTGGTCAGACCAAGAGGCCTGAGTTCAGCAGCTTGGGCCACCAGACTGTACTTCCTTTGCAGAACTCCCTCCACTCGTCTCCCAGCCCTTACCACGCACACCCATGCGCACCAGGGGGGATACTCAGTAGAACCAAGGAACTCTGTTCCTTCAACACAGAACCTTGGGCCATGCCAAGTCCCTCACAAACCTCTGCTCCGTGAGGGAGCGAAGAGTTGTTGTTCAGAAGCCACCACTCTGAGGAGACCGGGCATCTCCTCCCCTCCTCCTTCCCCAGCACACATGTGACAAGCAATGGAATGAATTACCACCTGCGATTGATCCATGCTAGTTATAAACTGTTATGGACCTGGTTAATTGTTTTGCCTGTATAAGCACATTTTGCTTCATCCATTTGTCAAGCTGAAGGAAGGTTGTTTTATAAAAGGGGATTTAATTAAATGTTTTGTCCCAGCCCGGCCTTTCCTTTCCGCATCTGCATTATGCTTGTGTCATATTTTCCCTGGAGGGCAGGAAAACAATTTAGTGAAAATGAAGGATCCATTGATTTACTATTGAAAAAGGAAATGCCAAGCTAACAACTCCCCTCTATAATTTTCTAGTGACCAGAAGAGAGAACCCAGCCATTTAACTTAAAGACAGTGTGTTTTCTGGTGCACCTGGCTCTTTATATCTTCCTGTACCATTCAGGCTGTTATGTTTATAGCCTTGCCCTTGATTGCAATTATTTCATGAATACTCTTAAGAGCTATTTTTCTTCCCTGAACAAAATAGATGTTTCTGGTAAGTAAGGTCCTTTCATTGTTGCTTCCTCCAGTTGGGGGGATGAGCGTGGAGAATCTTTCTTTCCCCAAGACCCTATCAGTGGGATCATGATATGTCTCCCATCATTTAACGAGGGGTTTCCCCTGCTTATAGAATTTAATTTGACCTACTTTCCTGTCGGTTGAGTTGCCTCAGGCCTCAAATGTTCTTCTAGTAGAGATCAGCTGTTTTCTGGGTTAAACTCTTAGATCTTGAACTCAATACAGTGTCCTGTGCTTCAAAGGAAGCAGGATGCATTAACAATCTACGGAAGCTGGATATGATAGGGCTCTTGCTGGGTGTCCCTTTCCTCTCACCACCCTATGTCCATTCTAGAATCTGAGCTGAGGCCAGGGACCAGGATGGTTCTGGGAGCAACTTTTTCATTCTGAGGGGAGGGGGCTCACAAGTGACTATAGAAAGGAATGGGGGACTAAGAATCAGGAAAATATAATTTGTCACAAGAAGTAGTTGTGTTTTGGGGCAAATTATGTCATGTCTTGGGACTTCAGTGACCTTCCTGGTGCTAACGGTCTATAATTCTTTCACTCAAAGTATATTGAGCAGCCGCTAAGTGGAAGCCACTGTGGCTGGAACACTTGTGGGGAACCAAGGCAGACCTAAGTCCTGCCATCATGAAATTCATAGTCTAGTGGGAGGAACAGGTTGGATCAATTGTGAATTAATAATATTCTGGTAAGAGCTATACATGAATGGCCCATAGGTACCATGAGACATAACAGGAAAATCTAGCTCCAGCCTGGCTGTGTATAACCCAGGGAGTGGGGGAAAGCCTTTAGAAGGGAATGATATTTGAGTGTTCTCATTAAGGGTGTGTTAACTAGGAGGAAGGTGGACCCAGGCAGACCCCTTCCAGATAGAGGAGCAGTGCTCAGACAGATATGGTTTGCACATCTCGACTGAAGATGCTTATTCCCCTGTGATGAGCATTTGCCTTCTCTCTTGTTGATCCATTAGGAAACCCATCAGCTGACCTCCAGGTTAGAGTTGGTCAACCAAAATGCATTTATACCTAATTAGCCACAAATTACAGTCCATGAAGAGGAAATGTTTTATTTTACTGTATTAGACCAAGAACCAGGGCAGCTATACTTTTCCTGTTTCCTCTTCCACCTGCACCATGAAGAAAGCAAGGGAGAAGACCTTGCTTGTGCTATGATTTTCACAAATCATCTGACCAAAGTGGAAGAGACTCATTGGAACAGGACAGTATCTCACCTATCATTTGCTGATGGATTGAACAAGACTAAGCTGAGGCTATTTTGCATTTATAGCACTTTCCACCTGAAGGCCTCGAAATGTTTTGTGAGCAGTGACGGGCAACAGGCCTCATGCTAATACTAAGTGCTCTCATAATAAATTTTCACAGGCCAGGATCTGGCTCATTAGCCAGCTGTAGTGAGGGAGGGGCATGCCAGGGAAGGCGGCCAGATGCTGAGCTCGCCAGCAGCAAGACGAGACCCTTTGCCTGCCACCCAGTGTTCTCACCACAGACACCGAGTAGAAGCCTCGGGCAGGCTGGAACCCACTTCTCTCCATGTCAGGGGGAATCCCCACAGCCCTGGTATTTGGAGAGGTACTGTGAGGGCTGATTGGCAGGAATTTAGAACAAGAGAAGGGCAGAGAGAGCCTGGAGGTAAACAAGAAAGTCCTGTCTGAGGATGAGGGAAGGGTAAGTGACACGTGGATTGGGCCTTGGGGACTGGTTAGTTAGAGAAATACAAGCTGATGCAATCACCTTAAAGGATTGTTGTCCATGTCTGTGACTTTCCTTTCTATACAATTTCTCCTGGCCCTACCTCCAGCCCTGGTATGTCCTTTCAAAGATGGAAGGTATAGAAAATGTCAAGCAATTCTATTTTGTGCATAATTGTGTTTGCCCTCCAGGGGTATTAGTGGTTTAAGAAGAATAGAGAGAAGTATTCTCATGTGCCATTTTGTACTGAGTGGCATTCAAACCACGAACTTTGGGAAAAATCTAAATGGGGTTTCCTGTCAACCCTCAAATCCTGCCACTCCACAGGCTTCTCTGGATACCTGCCCCAGACCTACATGCCCCTAGTCTTCTCATTCCAAAGCCCCATATCTTCTGAAAAGCTTGATTTCATAGATTCATTCCTTCAAGATAATTTAGTCAAAGTCTAATGTATCAGGCGATGTGTTAGACTGAAAATGAAGATATCCTCCCTTGCTCCAACTTCTGAATTTCCCAAATATTCTGCAATGAGTCTGCAAATGTTTCTGGGCAATAGAGTTTTCTGTAAAATTATATTTGGAAGTGGAAATATATATAAGCTGAGCATTTTAATAGTATTAGAGAAACAAATTATTATGACTTTTTTTAAAAAGGTTACTTTAAAACCTTGACTTTGATATCTTCTTCACCAAGAAAACACAGGGCTATTGACCTCAGACTCTCTCGCTATCTATCTACAAATGCCTTTCCTCCAACTCAGAGTAATAAGGTGCACTGAATTTGTAATGGGAAAATAAAAAAACTTCTTTCAAAAGGAAAGACATATCAGCCATGCATTCTCTCCTCAAAATGTTTATAAGAAAATCAAACAGGAGAGTAAAGACCGAAATAGAATTTTTTATAATACAAAATATTTTAATTAAACATAAGACAAGGTTGAGAGGAATAAATGCTTTAAAGGGGTCTTCATAAGGCCCAAGGGTCCTACACCAGTAGAAGGTGTTTACTCTTGCTGAAGGATGAGAAATCTTGATGACAGAGAGGCACAGGGGCCATCGAAAAGAAATCAAGACCCAGAGATACAGACAAGGGAGCTGTTGGGTGGCCAGGGAAGGATTAACAAGTGGTAGAAGAGAGGTCAGAAGGGGCTCTTGGGGTGGACCACATGAGCTCAGTTAGGATGAATCCCAGGGGCCATCAAAAAATGGGAGAGCTGAGTGTGGAGAGGTCATGGAAGGTGCTGGGGATAGGGCAGAGGGGTTTGATTCTCTAGGCAGAGCCACTGAGGTGATAGGAGCTCCACCTGAGTCAAATCTCCCCACAGTAGAGTTTATGGATCCAGGGGGGGAGAGATGGAAATTGACAGGACTGAAGGCAGGTGAGATAAGAGGAGCACCCAACCTAGAGGAGGGGGAGCAGGACAGGCATAGAAAGCATTTCAGAGGAAGAATCAGCAGATTCTGGAAAAATAAGGACTACAGAGAATTTTTCATTTGACCTTTTTGCCCTCAAACTGGATGGGGCCAGCAAGAAGAGGTTAAGGTAGTTAGTAGTTGCAATAAAACACTGCAAAGGAAAATGATAGCATGATGCAGAGGCTAGAAAGGAAAATTACAGGATTTTCTCTCAAGAAGACTTCTTCAGCTCAGAGGAGCTGCAGGATATGCCCGCGTCAAGACAACTAAACATGGGATTTCCAAATAAGCAGAAAAGATAACCCATGAGGCTCCTCTCTCTTTTTTTCCTTTTTGCCTTTCTTTCTTTTTCTTTCTTTCTTTCTTTCTTTCTTTCTTTCTTTCTTTCTTTCTTTCTTTCTTCCTTCCTTCCTTCCTTCCTTCCTTCCTTCCTTCCTTTCTTTTCTTTCTTTCTTTCTTTCTTTCTTTCTTTCTTTCTTTCTTTCTTTCTTTCTTCTTTCTTTCTTTCCTTCCTTCCTTCTTTCTCTCTCTCTTTCTTTCTTTCTTTCTTTCTTTCTTTCTTTCTTTCTTTTTTAAAAGTCATTAGTCACTAATATCCACTAATATCTATGAAGCAATTACACTGTGTAAGAAACCAAAGAAAAACAGTTCGACACCCAGTCCCTGTCTTCAAATGACTCTCGGTGTATTTGCAGAGATAGAACTGCATCCCCACGTCAACATAGCATCACACACCACAGTTCTTAATGAAGGCCACCTTGCAAAAGGTGCTTGGACTTGAAGTGAGCTTGAAACATTGCTTAAATTAGGAGAAACAATGTGAGGAGGGAGAGGAAGGTGGGTGTCGTACAGAGTACAACGCTACTATGTGCCATATACTTGACTTCTTGTCTTGGTTTTGGGCCCACTTTAATGATAAGAAAACAAAGCTAAGAGAGATTGATTTGTTCAAAGCCACACTGCTGATTAGTGGTAGAGCCAGAAGAGCCTGACCCAAAGGCCATCTGCAGCACCTCACCCCCTGTGAGATAGCAGGTAAATGAAAACTTGGTATGCAAAGATATGGAAGATGTAGACTATCGAAACTCTGGTATGTACCTTCAGCTTACTTTCCTTTCCTGTTGATTTTAACAAAGGTTTCTAAGAGATTCCTTCTGCTGCCAAGAATCTGCACATTTCCTCAAGATTTGGGGCCGGGCAGGACAAGATAGAAACACATGTGTAAATAGGATATAAATTATTTCCCTGTCTAGAGTGTGTTTGAGAGTCAAACAGGTTTGTTGCTTGTATTGTTCTTTATGCTTGCCTCCTGAGGTTTATAGGGTTAAGAGACACCCAACCTTTTATAATATCAGCAGATCTCGATTAATCTGGCAAATGCTATAAATCAAGGGACAGTGTGAAATTGGACACTAAATGTATTGGACGTTATTATAAAGAGAGAAATTGGATAATTTCTACTCATTTCTATCTGAAAATGAAAAACCGCCAGGGTAATGAATCTCCTTGATCTGCTAAAATGCCTATCGGTTATAAAGTACTTTTCCATCAAAGGGATATGCAGAGTCGAAACACACAATAAAAATTATTCACCACAATATTTTTTAATAAAAGTAAATAAATCTCCATGCTGCTTGTGGAGGACTTCTCCAGAGGACCAAGTGACCGTCTCTTTAAACAAAAAGCCAAAAAGTTAAAATTGAGAGAAATTCTTGTTGCCCTGACACCTTTGAGTAACGGGAAGAAATCTTGGCATCCATTACATGAACTGTCCGTTTTTACATAAAATCAAGAGCAAACTTATCAAGTTTAAATCCTACAATCAAATCTAGTGAGATTTGCAGGAATAGGAAAGCTGGCCCAGGGGCAGTATTTAAATTCTTCCTTTCATTGTTAAGTTCAAAGAAAGTTACTAGAGCTGTGACTTCTATCCAAGGGAGATGGTTGACACTGTTAGTCCAGTCAGATCATGTCTTGGATTCTGATTCCTCAGCCATAGTCCAAAAAGTGAGAAGTGACTTCAGTTGAGATCAAATTTGGGCAAGATCAGCCTTCAGGCTTCCCATCTTAAGGAAGAGAACCCTGGAAATGCAGATACCTAGGCCGCCAGCTTATTATACCAACGTCTTTCTTTGTAGAGTTCTCCAAAACCTGGAACCATCTGTTTCCCTTTTCTGTATGAATTATAGATGTGCTTGTAATCAAGTAGTGGGAATCAACATTTAAACTCTTATCTTTCCTTTATAAGAAAACACCCTCTGCCATTAGTGAGACTAGTTTGGGTGGGGTAACTGCAGACTCTCAGGGGCCAGGATACCATCTCATTCCCACCACAGCCCCAGGAGCTGAGAGGGTTTGGTGCATGGTACGTCCTCAGTGCCATAGTAATTTTCTATGAATCGGTTTTTTCATGCACTCACTCACAAATATTTATCTGCCAAGCACTGTTCTGGGCACTTAAAATAAATTAGCTAACAACCACAATGCACACACACACACACACACACACAAAGGCAAAAATTCCTGCCCTCGGGGAGCTTGTAATTCTGGCAAGAGGAAATAAAGCATAAGCAATTCACATAGTAATAGGTAAGCACATAGTGTATTAGAAGATGATGGCTGCTATAGAAAACAATAGAGCAGAATAAGCAGGGAGTGGAGGGCTGGGAATAAGGAATGGGGTCAGGTTGCAGTCTGAATGGGGTGTCCAGACCCCTAAATGAAGGGGTCTCTTAAAAAAAAAAAAGAAGAAGAAGGGGTCTCTTAAGCAAAGACTTGAAGGAGGGGAGGAGAAAAAGCATCTTATCAGAGGCAACAACTTCTGCAAAAACCAGAAGGTGAGAGGGTGCCTGGCACACTGCAGACCCATAAAGTGGGCCAGTGTGGTTCAAGAGCCAGAAACTACGAGACTAGCAGGAGTGAAGGTTGGAGAAGTAAGGGGGGGCGGGGGGCAGAAAGATCCTACAGAGACTTAGAGGCCATTGTAAGGACTTTGCCTTTTACTTTGAAAAAAAAAAAAATGAGGCAGTGGAGGGCTTTGCAAAGAGGAGGGACGTGGTCTGACTGGTGTCTTAAAGGCACTGTTCCATCTGCTGTTTGAGAATACACCATGGGAGACAAAGTGGAGGCTGGGAATCGGGTTTGGAGACAGTTAAAAGAATC
This sequence comes from Canis aureus, assembly GCF_053574225.1. Classification (NCBI taxonomy): domain Eukaryota; kingdom Metazoa; phylum Chordata; class Mammalia; order Carnivora; family Canidae; genus Canis; species Canis aureus. The sequence continues at coordinate 13,630,338 of NC_135632.1, forward strand.
TGAGCGAATCAACAAATAATACATGGTTTTACATGCTGTCATTAGTGGTATGAACAAGGCAAGAGCACAAGGCAGGGAGTGCAAGCAGTTCTCCCAGGGGAGACTTTTCAAGGCTGTGCCTTTTGAATTGGAAAAAAAAGTGGTTTGGAGAAGGGACGAAGGTGGCAGGAGGTGAGATGGAGAGGTTTTGTGGCACCTGACTGGGAAAGGCCTTGAATCTCAGGGCCCATTGCTTGTTACGGAACCAGGAAAATACCCAACCCAACAGCTTAAACAAACAGGGCTTTATTTGTCTTACATATTAAGATACATGGGGGAAGCAGTCCAGAATGAGTATAGAAAATTGATGATGGCAATAGTAACAGGTTCTTCCCGTCATCCTTATTGTGTTCATTTGTCATGGTCATAAGGGGCCACAGATCCATGTTCCAGGGAGAAGGAAGAGAGCATGCATCACTACTCTTTTTTTTTTTTTTTTTTTTTTAACCTGGATAGCAAATCTCCTAGAAGCCCTACCCAACAGACTTCTATTTATGTATCTTGGGCCTGACTGAGTCACATGATCACCCCTTCGGGAAAGGTAGCTGGACAGAAGGGCTGGTGGACCAGGTGTGTCAGTGACTAACACTACTGTCACAAGTTCTTTCTGCAGCTGATGCAAGTGAAGAGGATGCTTCCCCCAAAGGCCACGTGCAATTCCCCCCACCCCTGCCCCCTGCCTCTTGGAGCCAGGTTCCACCTTCCCTGTGGTCACCCTGCTGCCTCCACAAGGGCCCTGGATGGGCCAGCTGGGGCTTCCATGTCCTGCCTTTCTGCATGTCTGTCTATGAGCATCACTGATTCAGTAGTGGGGTCAGTCCCTGTGCCACCTCTGGAATCTGCCTCTGTGGAGAGGAGGGATGTATGAATGTACATAACACTTGGAATTTCCCTGAGACTGCAGGGCTCGCTTCTATCTTGTCAGAAGAGGTTTCTAACCTGTCGGCCCAAATGATAAGGCATGAGGCGCATGTGTGGGGAGACCCTTGGCTGTGCACAATTCAGCCACACTGTGAGTTGGCAAAGCTTGATTTCAGTGGCCTCCACCTGTTCCCCCTCACCCTTGGTTCCTACTCCCATCTCTCTTCAGCTTCTTTCCAAATCCATTCTCTAAAAGGCTCTGATGAAGTCATTCACCCTGAAGTATAAATGACTCAAAAGACTGAAAATGCCCCATCTCCTAGGTGTGTCCTCATTTTAATAGCTGCCAAGCCCCTGTGGCCCAGGCCTAAGTGTGGCATGGATAGGGCATCAGAGCATCCAGTTTCTGTGTCTAGCTCTGCCACTCGCTGCCTAGTGTGACTAGTGGACTTTAATTTCCTCATCTAGTGGACTTTAATTTCCTCATCTGTAAAATAACAGATTTGGAAGAGATGGCCTCTAATGTCTACATAGCCCAATATGAACACAGGACACTCCATGACTCTGACCTTGGCTAGAGCTGAGCTACCATGATGGGTGCAGTTGATACAGAGACTTTGCCCTACATACTCTCTGATGACCAGAACTCCACACACTCTGCCTCTCCATCTGCAGGGATGAAGTCCATCCAGGGGTCATAATCCTTCCTTCCAGACCTCTACCTGACTCTCTCTAGAAGAGGGTATCTGGGTTTGGACAGCCATGGAGAAGATCTGCCTGTTGGTGTCATTCTCTAGGCCATGAGCTCATTGAGGGCAAGGACATGTCTGGATCACCATGGTACTTCTGGTATCCAGCACTGTACTGGCACACAGCAGGCACTCAATCAATGTTTATAAAGGTGAAGTGCTGTAACTCTGGTTAGAAGAGTAACACAGATAGACTTCTCTCTCCACTCCTCTCCTTGCTAATAGACTCGGTGGGGTTTTGCCTTCTGCCTTCACCCGCTTTCTTCCCTCCTGTCTCCCTAATACAAGGCAAAGCCTGCTTTACACACAGTCATAATATGAGTCCCAAGTTGGGCCCCTCACCTCGAACATCAGCCAAACATCTTCACAGCCTATAAAACTGCTTGAGTTACCATTTGATTCAATTTCCTACTTTAAAGGTATTACTGCTTTAAATGTCCCATTAATAATAACAACAAATACTTGTAACACCTTTTCAAGTTTTCCAAGTGCTCTCATTTATTCTACCCCAGGTCTCCTGGGAGAGGTAGTTTCTCAAGCCAGTATCAAGCTGTGGCTTCTAAGAGATGAGCTGACAGCCAGCTAAGAGACCCTGGGGGGAAGGAGCCGCAGGAGACATGCCTGAGAGAAATATCAGCATTAAGTGCCAGCAGCCGGTAGAGGAACAAGGATAAAAGATGAAATCTCAGAAGCCAAGACACATTTCACCATTGCACTGTCGCCTTGTGCTGGGCTCAGTTGTAGTAACTATGCCTAGCCCTAAGTTTTCTGAAACCAGCATTTTCTACCCACCCCTCTCCCCACCCCACTCCCTTTACATCACATAACACTTGTCCTTGTTCAATTACTTGACCTATATCGTAAGTTGCCTTTACCTCTAACTTGTAAAAGGATAGGGTACAGGTATGAAGTGCCTTACTTAATAATTATTAGCCATCATTTACTCCTCCACACAAGATGCCCTGATGCAAGAAGATCCAAAAATAGTTTTGAATACCTAAAAAGTAGCCTAAGTATCTGAATAATAACAATAGTTTTAATTATGTGGCAAAATATGGCAGTTCTTTCTCTTAGATTTAGGGTCTAAGGTCACAGAAGGAGGTACAGGCAACTTTAATAATCTCTTATGGTCATGAACGTGTTACACAAGCATAAATTTTGCCATTATTTTCCATGGGCACCTCCTCGGTGTTTAATACTCTTCATGCTTTTGCCTGACACAAAGTAAGCAAATGGAAGATTCCCTGGGAATCTCATCAGCATTGATTGTCAATAGGGATGTGAAGAGATTGCTTTTCAAACCTCTTTTACTTCATTTTCATGGATTTAAAACAAACAAACAAAAATTGGTTTGACCTTGCTCTAATACTCATGTTTTATGGATACTAGTAGACTATAGTGGCTGAAAGCATGGGCTCTAGGGCCAGCTGCCTGGATTTGAATTCCAGAATCACCCCTTGCAAATTCTGTAGCCATGGTCTAATTACTCAGTCTCTTGGCTGAGTTAAATGAATTAATATGTGGATAGCATATACGGTACTTAAAACAGTGCCTAGCACACAAGTACACCCTACGAGTGTTAGCTCTTATAATTATGAATAGTCATCTACTGTTACACTTAAATAATTTCCATTTCTAGTGCCTTTTTCCAACATGGCATTGCTTATTATCTAAATTATCAGCTTCCTTCAAATAGGTTGTGTCCATATAAGGGTGATCATAAAAAGTCTAATTGACCTTGAGTAAACCTCCTGGGAGAGGTAGTTTCTCATGCATACTGCATGTGTGTAAGAATATGAGCCTACATCGGGGCAGCTGGGTGGCTCCGTCAGTTGAGTGTGTGACTCTTGGTTTTGGCTCAGGTCATGATCCCAGGGTCATCAAGCCCAGCATCAGTCTCTGCATTCAGTGGGACATTGGCTTGGGATTCTCTCCCTCTCTCTCTCTCTCTCTCTCTCTCTGCTCCTGCCCCTCTCTGACTCTCCCTCTCTGAAATTAATTAATTAATTAATTAATTAATTAATTAATTAAAAAAGAATATGAGCCTGCATTGAGGTAAAATAATTTATTTAGAGTGAACATGAGCAAAAAAGGTGGTTGGGAATGAAGGGTATGCAAGAAAATTGCTGCCACGTTTCCCAGAAATGGAGAATCAATGAACTCTGAGCAGGGTATTTTAAGAAAGGAAACTGATAGGTTTCCACAAGATGCTTCTTATAAACCCAGATCAGCTTGGAAATTTCCAGTGGCTTAATTGTGAGGGGCCAAAATGGTTCCACACTAGTGACTGAATATAAAAGGGTTGATTAAAATACTTTTTTAGTAGTTCATATCCTTGAAAGTAAAGTCTCTACTACGGCCTGAGCCAGTAATAGTCAGTAAACAGCTAATTACATTATAACGTGTGTTTTTTAATTGTTAATTATAATAAAAGAAGCAACAACCCAACAATAATTCGCCCGTCCGTACATCTGTGAAGTTTAAATGGGAAAATTGCCTCTTGTCTCAGCAAGGATGTAATTGATTCTTGGGCACTTAACGATATAATACCAGTTGCTGCTTGTTCTTTCTTCCTTCAAAGAACTGACACCATTATGTCACTGATATAAATGGAATCTTGAAGGTGCATCAAAAATTTTCTGCCTTTTGAGAAAAAAAAAAAAAAGCCCATGTGTCTCTTTAGTTAGGAACAGGGGCATATTCAAGTGGGCATCCCAGGGTCAAGGTTAGAGTTCAGCCCCACTGGAATTTTTCACTCTTTTCTGTGGGGTAGCTACAGCCCATTTTGTCATGTTAGCAGTGGTCATTGTGAACCTCTAAAGTATTTTAAAGTAACATTTTGAAAGATGATTAAATGAGAGAGCAGAGAGGCTTTGTCAGAGGCCATCTGCTCTCATGTCAACCAAAGCTAACTGGAAAAGAACTCAGGGTTCTTAAAACTGAATTTCATTAGTAGAGATGAACCAAAAAGTACACATTGTAAAATACCAGCCTTACTCCCCATCCCCAAATTCATCCCTCATAGGGCATTATTGAAGCTTGATATTAAATATCCAAAGGCAGAAAAGAGATAAATTCAAAGAATCAACATCAAAGTGCTATCTGTATTTCCTTTCCAACCAGAACATTGTTTTCATTTCAAGTTTTAAATTTGCATTTTTAATTGAATTAACCATTTTTAGTAGTGGATATACTTTAATCCTTTGTAATAGCCATGCATGTATATGTTTAAACTGCTTAAGAGACATCTTGTCAATGTGGTAATCACTTTTCTTCATACTAATGCCTAGATTATTCCTAACACAATATTTAGGGCTGATACAATGGTTATGTATAGTCAAATGAAAGAAATCTAATCCCCATTGGACTCCACATCAAAACTAACTGTATACCCGAGGATTATAAACATACTGGTATTATTTTAAACTTTCTCAGTCTATAAAATCTCTGGCCAGCTGCCTGAATAATACAATTGACCATATAGCAAATGTTTTCTAGCTGAATTATATTTGTAGCTGAACAAGTCAGAAGGGATACACCACATCTTTCTTCCTGGCATGTGGTCCGAGGGAAAAATAGATCACAGAGAATCCTGTTGCCAGCATGTAATAAAAACAACAAACGGTATTAAGCACTGATATTTGATACTTTATGGTCTCTAGTGCATTTAAATCCCCGAGGATCTGATGTTGGTGCTTCTATCATCTCCATTTTACAGACCAAGAGAGTAAGTCACGAATAACTTAGGCCTCAACTCACATAACTAGTAAATGGCAAACCTGGAATTCAAACCTGGGGCCTATGTTTTTAACCACTTTACTACAATCCCTGCGTGCAGCACCTGTGTTCCTTTTATTTTGAGGTTTTTTTTGTGGGGGGAAATAACTTTTTATTTTGAAAAATATCAAATTTTAAAATAGCTGCAAGGACAGGGGTGCCTGAGTGGCCCAGTTAAGCATCCAATCCTTGGGTTTTGCTCAGGTCCTGATCTCAGGATTGTGGGATGCAGCCCTGCAAAATGCCCACAGTCAGCACAGAGTCTTTTTAAGAGTCTCTCTCCCTTTGACTCTAACCCTTCCCCCCATTCCCCCACCCCACTCTCTCAGGCTTTACTCTCTCTCAAATAAATAAATAAATCTTTTTTAAAAAAAGAGTTGCATGTACAATACAAATACCCTTTTTTCTGAACCATTTGAGAGTAAATTGTTCACGTGATCCATCATCACCTTGAAATACGTTAGCATATAATTCCAAGAAACCAAATATTCTCTTACATAACTGCTATACGAACACCAAGATTAGGAATTTAACATTCAAAACATTTCTTCCATCTAATTCTCTCACCTCTTTCAAATTTTACCAATTCGCCTGGTAATGCTTTTTAAAGCAAAAGGCTGCAGTTCAAAATCATGTTGTGTTCACTTGTCACGTCCCATTGGTCCCTTTTAATTGGGAACAGTTCCTCAATCTTTTAACTTTAATGACGTTGATACTTTTGAAGATTATAGGCCTAATATTTTGTAGAGATCTTTCATTCAGGGGTACCTGATATTCCCTCATGATTAGATTCAAGTTTTACATCTTTAGCATGAATATCACAGAAGTGACGCTGAGTTCCCATTGCATGTTTTTGAAGGGCACATGATTTAGACTTGTCACGTTGTTGGTGATCTTCACTTTGATCACCTAATTAAGATGGTGTCAACCAGGTTTCTCCGTTGTGAAGTCACTATTTTTACCCTCCATGATTAATAAATATTTTGTGGGGAGGTTCTTTGAAGCTGTGTAAATATTCCAGTCCTTATCGACTTTGAAGCCATTCATTTATTTATATCAGTGTGTGGACTCATGCCTTTCTATTTTATTCAATGGATTATACTGTGTTACTACTATTATTTATTTCAGTGTTCAAGTTGTCTTCAATTTGCCTTTTGGGAGCACCTTCAACCTGTCTGCTCTGTCTTTTTTATGTTTTCTCATCATTTTTAGAGCACTTCCTTGCTAATTGGCACAGTAAGATATGTCGGGCTTATTTTGTAACCTCCCTGCTTCAACCTTCATTTCTCTAAGGATTCCTGGTTCCCTTTAGTGAAGAATGGTATTTAGAAACCAAGATCTGATGGTAGGTATGCTCATTTCTGCTTCAAAGCTGGCCCTAAAGGTGTAAAGAATTAGAAACTCATGTGTGTGAAAAAAGAGAGATTTGCATATTTGTTCTTTTCTATATATGGAGTTCACACCAATACCTTTAGCTCTAGTCCAACACCATTCTAGTTTTTCTCTTTCCATATTTCTAACAGTAAGAAACCAAACAACCTGTGTTCTCAACCATTCTACATATTGTCTGCCCCCAGGGGCTCAAGGAAGAAGAGGAAAACTGACCAAACAGCAGAAAAACTAGGACTCAGTCTGGAGTCTCCTCTTCAATAGCTGTATGACCTTGAAAATGTCACTTAACTGCCCTGGTTTGGCATCCTTCATCTGTTAAACAACTATGACCATCAATATCCGTCTCAGGAAGCCACACAGGATAGAGGTCAGAGCAAAGAGCCTGGGGCCAGACTGGCTCTGACACTCACTGGCTGTGTGACCTTGAAAACAGTGACTCAACTTCTCTGAGCCTTGGTTTTTTATCTTTAAATGTGAATAATGCTACCACCAAGCTCCCAAGTTGTTGTGATACTTAAATGTATCCAAAACCACTTGGCACAGTGCCTAGTCAATAGAAACAGTCAGTAAATAATTCTTCCCTTTACCTTTCTCCTCACCACAATGTTGTAATAATAATAATAATAATAATAATAATAAAAGCCTAATTTAATATATACATATATATAGCAATAGAAAGTCCAACACAAGTTAAAATGATTGTGTAATTTCTTAAGTGGAGTCTAGTGATAACCTTCTAAAATAACAACTGAGTATATAATAAGTTGCATTTAAAAAAAAGTTGCATTTTTATGGCCTTTTCACCCTCTCTGAGTATGTCCAAGGTGAAATAGAACTAGAAGGAGTAGGTGATTGTTCCAACAATAAAGGATATATTCACGAAAATTTTGCCATAGAGTTTTAACTTTGATGTTTAATTCTATAATAATAAATAATGATGGCTTTAGTTAATTGAATGTCTATTATACTAGTAACTTTACAAACTCATTGCTAATCTCTACAACATCCCTGCAAGGAAGGTATTACTTTCTCCTTTTGTAAATTAGAAAACTGCAATTTAGAAAGCTTAAGTATCGGGACGCCTGGGTGGGTTGAGCGACTGCCTTTGGCTCAGGGCGTGATCCTGGAGTCCTGGGATCGAGTCCCACATCGGGGCTCCCTGCAGGGAGCCTGCTTCTCTCTCTATGTCTCTGCCTCTCTCTTCTCTGTGTCTCTCATGAATGAATAAATAAATAAAAATTAAAAGAAAAAAAAGAAAGAAAGCTTAAATGTCTTCCCCAAGGCCATGCAGCCAGTAAACAACCAGGTCCAAAATGGATCCTATGGGTGAGAGGCTCCAGACTTGTCTTGTCTCTGCTCAGCCCACTGTCACATTACCCATCACAAGAAACACTCCCAGGACATGACCTTGTTTGACTGTTGTATAGAACTCCAGCCATGTCCCATTTGGTCAGAGACAAATTAGAATTGCTAAAACTGAGCTCAGAACATCACCTCCAGTTCCCAGCATTCCATACTCCCCATGTTCAGGAAATTCAAGAGCTCAGTGACAAGAGTTCTTGGCATCTTGTTGCCAGAGTAATTCTCCAATACAACTGGACCAGTTGACATCTATCTACTCAGGAGCTAAAAAGGTTCCCACTGAGGCTGAAATAAATTCAGCATTATTGACTTGTTCTTTTTTCTTTACAGAGCTGGTTTATCTTAGGATCTCGTGTTTATGGGGGTTTACCTGTATCCTTTGTTGTTCTGACCCTGTTCGTTTGTTTGATCCCCAGCTAGACTGAGCTCTGGAAATGCAAGGAGAGTGTTTTGGTCAATTTTAGCTCATTTGTACTAAAATGGGGTAGGTCTTTAATAAATACGTATTGGCCAGCTGGATAGATGATACTCCATAATCTTTATCCTTAATGATGTGGGGGAGTGGGTAGATAAATACAGTGTGATAGGAAAGTAACGAAATGGCACAGTTAAACGTAGGTAGATCTACTATGAATTATCTCAGAAAGTCAATATTGCAGAGAGATACAAATGTTTACCTTAATAACTTACTTTCAAGGGTGCATTAGAGAAGCATAGAAGTACAGAGCATGGACTCTAGAGCAAGGCTGCCCAGATTAAATCCTAGCTCTGATACTGACTCACTCCGTGACTTCATGCACATTGTTTAAGCTCCCTATGCCCTACCTATAAAATGGGGCTATTGTGAAAAATGAATGAGTTCACGTACACAGGGTGCTTAGAACAGTGCCTGGTGCATAGTATGTGCTTTATAACATGAGCCTCTGTTATCGTCCTGTGCTTTTGTTGTTCTGGCAGAGATTAAGACATCGAAAGGGTAATGAAAAGAAAAATATAGTACCCAAAGCCACATAAACTAAGAAAATGGTTTCTTTGTCCAAAGCATTCCACAAATTAAATTACCATAAACTGATAATTTACACATGTAGGCTCGGGGAGAAAGGACAAGGGAATAAAAATGAAATTGCAACAAGGTGAGAAGACTCTAATATATTGCCCTTTACCATTAGCATAATGTGTCATGGAAAAAATTGGCACAATTGTTGTCTATAAAAGCAGGCTTTAGTGCACAATGGACACCTACCTACTCCCTGCCCCCCCCCCCCAACAGCCCCACTGCCCAACAAATGAGGACAATCGATCAGAAAGCAACTCCAATGCTTTCTCCCTGCCAACACCGGAGCTGCTGGATGTTGGAAGAAATTCACACCATCAAGCCTCCGTTTTCACTTTAAATTCATAATCTCAAGACTCAAATTGGCACTCAATATTGCTTAACAAGCTAACTAGGTTTCTCTACAAGGTTCATTTTCCCCCCCTCTTAGACATTTAATTCATTCCTTCTCCATCTCTCACAAACCTAACATGGTCCTTCCTCCCTGCTCTCATCAACTGATGACGTTGTTTCACACATCACTGAGAAAACAGAAACCAACAGGCATGAACCCCTCCACCTTCAACTACCAAACCTGCCGCGCTGTCTCCTTCTCCTGATACAGACAGCATTTTCCTTTAGAAGCATGTGCCTAGGCCTGAGCTGCCCAGGCATCTGTCCAGGAGCTGCCACAGGTCCCCTGCTGATAAGCCTGAGGAAGGGGATCAGCAAAAGATAATAACAGCCAACACTGAGTGTTTGCCACTTGCTAAAATTTTGTTTTCATGTATATCTTAACTTTCTTGATTGTTTAGAGTAAACTTACAAAGTAGATGGATAAGAAAACAAAGGCACAGAGAAGTTAGGCAACTTGCCCTAGGTCACAATACCAGTAAGTGATGAACTGAGGTATCTGACTCCAGAGCCTAAATTCTTAACCAAGTACAAGCTCGCCACAAAGACTGGGTAGCAGATGTGGGAAGAAGAGATAATAAATCATGAATTTTTATGAGAACCTTTTGGTCGCTCAGAACAGAACCTCCTCCTGGTTCTGCATCCTGCTTGGGGGACTGAGTAGGAATCAGCCAAATAGAATGCCATGGTAGAGAAGCACAAGATATGCATGTAATAAAGCTCCTTGGACTGAGAGGGAGACTGCAGAATCCCGGCACCCCTTCTTCTGAAGGTCTCTCATTGTTCCAGCCTCTGTCACTATCACATAAAGCAAGGATGTGCCTTTCCCAAAGTTAGAGTCTCTCTGGGCCTTGGAGGCTACTTGTTCACAAGTCAGTGGCTGCCCGGGCAGAGATCCTGAGGGGTATCTTAGCTCCTATAACAAAATACCACATACTGGGGGTCTTAAACACCAGAAATTTATTTCTCACAGTTCTGGAGGCTGGGGAGTCCCAGCAGATTCTACTCCTAGCAAGGTCCCTTTTTCTGCCCTGCAGATGACCTTCTTCTGACTATAGCCTGACATGGCTTTTCCTCGGTGTATGCAGGTGGAGAAAGATCACTCTTCTTCTTATAAGGCCACCAATGCTTTGGAAATAAGACCTCACCCTTTTGTCCCATTTAGTCTGAATTACCTCCTAAAAGCCTTATCTCCAAATACAATCATATTGGGACTTAGGGCTTTAACATATGAATTTTAGGGGAGCACAATCCAATCCATAGCAAGGAGTATTTCAAGTCCGCTGCTACCATTGCTTCTTCCCTGAGAGCGGGTGAAACAAGGTAATTCCACTTGGAAAGAGCCTCCTAACTGAGTAAAAGTAAAAGACTTGCCTCTTCTTTCTATAGCAACCCTCTCCCGAGCTCTGGATTCTATCCTCTGTCATTTTTCAGATCTCATTTCCTTCAGCTCTCTCTTCCTCCTCTGCTGTACCATCAATATCTCCTTTTAGACTGGATGGCTAATGTCAGGATCCCAAAGTCCACTAAAGTGATGATTTCTTCTTTAACCTCTTCCATCCTCCTTCACTAATGCTACAAGACTCAAGGAATGAACCCAAGCAAGATGGCATTTAGAATCTTTTCAGCTAATTTCTATGAAGATGTGGTTTGATCACTAGGCTGTAGTGGGTATCTAATATATACACATAAAATGTATTTATGCACACATATACACATATGCCTACATACATAGTGCAAATATATGGTATTATACACATTTATACAAATACACACACGTACATATTCATATAGGTATATAGACACACACAAACACAGCCACACATAAGCACACACAATAAAGAGATACAAACACACAGATTGACAGATATACACACAAATATACTCACAAATACAGACATGTATACAGATATACACACATACACACAAATATAAAGACAAACATACCTTTACCCCCAAAAGTACATATAAACATAAACAAACACACATACCTATATAACACATGCAAAAATACATGTATAGTTTTGAGGGGGTTATAGAGGAAGAAAAGGAGATGGAATGCAATTATAAAAATAAATGATTTGAAGTCTGAAAAGGAAGAAAAGATCAGATTTTCTACCTTTTCACTGAATCCTGACTATTCCATTTCAGCACATTTTTCAAGAGCCTGCTAAGTGTCTAGCCCTGGGTGAGGCACTGGCCCTTGCCTTTAAATGGTCCATTTAAAGCAACAGCATGCTTTAATGGGATTCTTAAAGGGGGCAATAGGCTCCTCTCCAGGAAGAGCTGCAGTGTGTTCTCACCCAGGGAAAGCTGCTTGGAGCATGCTAACATATCTTTGCAATAAACGTGCACGCGCGCACACACACACAGAGTTAATAATACTGGTCTCTCTATTTTAATGCCTTCAACATGGCTTCCAGAGCAACAGCAAGAAAATGGCACCAGAGACCAGCTATTTCAAAGGGCCCCCAAGCAAAGAGATGGTTAGACCAAGTCAATATTCAACTATTGCTCACCCAACAGCCTTTTCTTTGCTCACTCTCGAGTCACACAGAGGTCTGGTGACAGGTGAAGGGTTGGTCCCTCAGTAAGTTCTTGTTCCTCTTTCCCTCCACAGCGTAACCTCCTCCCACACAATGATTCTGCGCAGTAGCTCCCACTCCCCTGCCCTGTGTCCAGCTTCTGTCTATGAGGTGCGAGTTTACAATCAGGGATGAGTAGAGTGAGTCTTGCTGCATTATAGTGAATCACCTTTGAAAGTGCCTTTGAAAGAAAGAATTTTGTGTGTGTGTACTTTGTAGGACTGCCCCTTATTTGCTCATCTAGTCTTTCTACATTTTTTGCATTTTTAAAAATTTTATTTAAATTCAATTAATTAACATATAATATATTATTGGTTTCAGAGGTAATCTTTCCACTTCTTAACACAATGTATGTTTTCAAATTTCCTGAAGTATTAGGGGCATTTCCCCTCCAAAGTTCATTTTTTTAATGATTCATGTACAACAGATCTTCTGAGAAGCACAAACTTCTGGGATGGATTACTTTAGCCAGCCGTCTTTGACTTTCCTAACTTTCATGCTCTCAGGCAACTGAGGAGAAGGTTCTGCATGAATTCCAGTGGCTGTGACCAACCATGATCCCTGTTACTCCACATCCTATCACTCTTTGTACAATAACACCTCTGTGGGGTAGAAGAAAATAGTTGGAAGTCCCTTCTGTGAATTCAGAGGACTTTTCTGAAGTTGAAAGCCTATAAACTGATGCTTAAGCAGTAGTTCCTCTGTTAAACTTCAACAGATCTTCATGGCTGTATCTCTTTCCAATAGTAAGAAAAGCTCAGGATTGGTCCATCAATTTCCAGTTTAATTGCTTTCCACTGTCAGTTCAACACTACAAAGATCAGGTACCCAATTCATGTAAGACACTGCAGGAAAAGATAAAATGGAACAAACCAGCAACCTGCCTTCATGTTATTTAAGGCATGGAGGGGTAGAGAGAGAAAAGTACACAGATAATCTGAGAAAAAGCAGGTTCTGTTAAGTACTGCCACTGAGGAACAAATTGGAGCAGCAGGGGCACTGAGGAGGGAGAAATAAATTCCAAGTAAGGCTTCCTGTAAAAGGTGGTATCTGAATTAGAGAATGGGAAGGAAAAAAGAGAGAGAGAGAATGAGAAGGATGCCAAAAGTCAAAGACAGGAAAAGTGGCAGTACTACCAGATGAAGGGAACATGTGCATCAACACAGAAGGGGGAGCACATGGCATAGGCTTGGAGAAAGTGAAGAGTCTAGTTTGATGGAAAACATAGAGCATAAGATATGTGGCCTAGTTCAATGCATTCAGCTTGAGAAGGGCTCAGTTCAAAGGACTTAGAGTCTGGAATTGTGCTCTGGGAAACGGGGAGCCACTGAATGTAATAGGATTATGGTGCATGCACTTTAGGAAGGTAACTTGGAATCTGAGAAGGTGACTACCAGAGAAAAAACATGGACCTTGTCCCCTGTCCTTTTCAATCCCTTCTCTGTAGTCAAAAGTGAGGTTAGAGGCAGAGTTCAGAGGACACATGAAGGGGAGAGGATGTTGGAGTCTTCTGGTTCCATGGCATCCAGCAAGGCCTAATGACCAACAGCACAGAAGGGGCCTGAAAGTAAAGGCCTTAGATTTTGTGGATCCCAAAAGAAGCCCATCTGGTAGATATATTTCTCATAGAACAGGGCTATGTCTCTCCTGACTACAGGTATGGAATTCTAAGAGTATGATCACCAGGTCATACACTCTTGGGCCTACATGGGGTTTCTCTGATGAGCTAGATTGATCTCAGTCTGTTATGTTGAGAAAGAATTCAATCAGCACATCAGCCAAAGTTAAGATGCCTGCTTGCTGGCCACCAGCTCACAAGAATGGATACTGGCATGCCTCCTGTCCCCTGCTCTGCCATCACTGATGGAATGCCCCAACAGTCTGACCAGTACAGATGTTGAGAGAGCACACAAAATAAGTAGGTAATGAAAAATTACAACCCACTTAAGGGGACTCTGTAACTAGAGGGAAAAAGACCAAACTGAGAAGTAGAGATGGCAGCTTCATTTATAGTAGAACTAATAGAAGAGAGAGAGAGAGGGCATTAATAAAAGTAATTAGAACACAAATATAATTAGAGCACAGAAAAGCCTTTCTGGAACTAAGAATGATATTTCTGAATTTTAAAAGTTCAGTAGACAAATTGAAAAAAATGAATCTTCACTGCTGAGAATAGAATTCATATTCTGGAAGATCAAGTTAAAAAAACATCTCAAGACACAGAGAACTAGCCCCCAAAGTAGAGATCATATGGAACAAGAAAAGGGACTCAGAAGACAAATCCAGAGGATTTACCATGTTAACAACGGGAATGCCAGAGGATACGAAATAACAAGTGCATGGGAAGTACTAAGCAAATAGTAGAAGAAAATATTCCCTAAACTGAAGAAATACTCAGTACTTCAGATTACAATCCCTGCTGAGTCCCAGAGAGGATGAAATAAGAGGGTAAAGCAACAACAAAAACCTGAGACATACTCTGGTGCAATTCCCACATTTCAAAGATAAAAAGCAAATCTTACAGACCTTCTGACAGAAGGATCAGGTTATATATCATCTGGAGTACTAGCATCTGAAGAGTACTGAAATATCACCTATAGAAAGAAGGAAGGATTATTAATAGAAACAGATTATGATCCTAAAATACTATCCAGTGAAAGTATGACTCATCCAAAAGAGAAAAGAAAGAGGAAGATTCTCTAGCTATAATCCATTGACATTATAAATCAACAATAGGTGATTGCCAAAAAATTTCAATTAGTTGCAAATTAAGAAGCATTCTTTTAAATTATCTTCTGTATAATAGGTAAGTTCTAGCTAAAATTTATCATTGTCTAGAGACCAATAAAAAAGAAAATATTTCATACCAAAGAGAATAGGAAACAGCTAAATCTGTGTTCAAAGGAAAATGGATAGCTTTAAATCCTTTTAGCATATTAGAAAAATCAAAACAAAGAGTGAAAACAAATAAAATGTTCCTATTCAACTTTTAAAAATTAGAAAAGCAATAGCAAAGAGCAAAAGAGGACAATTCAGGCAGCAACACCCTGAGATTAAGGGTGAAAATAATTCTGTAGCAAAGTGATGAAACCCTAAAATACAGAAGAAGCAAGATTAAAAAAAAAAAAAAAAAGAGATTGAGAAGCTGTTCTGGAAGTGGAAAGATCCTGGCATCTGGAAGTAGAGAATAGGAAGTGAAAAGACTTCAAGATGAATAAGAGTTTGAGATTGGGTGACTAGGTTAAAGGTAACACTACCAGTAAAGCATAAAATGGAGAAGGAAGAATAAGGCTGAGAGGAAAGACAAACTTCAATTTCAAATATATGGAGTTTGAAGTGCCTGAAATGGGCAAGACACTGTATGAGGCAACATACTCATTATAAATATGAATATATCCCCTGCTCAACCCAGATTCCTTTGTTATCAGTCCAGGGCTGCAGTTGACACATGCAAGGTGACAAATAAGCCAAAAAGTATATGTTTAATAAAGGCTGATCTTAGAAATGCCCAGCTCAAGCTCTGGAGTGAGGGAAAAGAAGGCTCCACCCCGTCCAACACTCTCTTCTATTGCATTTCAGAGGGACTGCCTTGGAAATTAGAAATAGAGGGTGGAGGGCAGAGAGAAGCAAGTAAGGGCAGCATTTCCTCAGTTGGACTCCATTATTCAGCTTAAACACCCTAGTAAAAAAAAACAAGTAAGCTTCTCAAAAGACTTTTCCCTAAAGTAAACACAACCTCACACTATTAAATACGACTTTAGCACGTTAGCATAATTTACATCTTTTTGTCCTTCCCCCCCCCCCACCCGCCCCCCCACCCCCTACCTCTTGCAGCTCACAACCCCAGTAACACATTACTGAAAGATTTAGATCTTGGGAATCAAACAAAAGAATCGCTGGTAAAGATCTCTTAATATTCAAATAACTCTTTCAAACAAATCTTTTAATATTCTGGATTCCATACCAGTCTTCCTGCATAGCTTCTAGGAAAAGCAGCAGGTCAATGATGATATTCACTTGGAAAAAAAAAAAAAAAAAAAAAGGAGCCAAGCAGAGTGCCTCCAAAAAAACAAAAACAAAAAAACAAAAACAAAAAACAAAAACAAAACTCTAGTCTTCTATCCTGTGCCTCTACTTAGGCCAGCTTGATTTCTTCCTTTGATGCAGAAGGATAGCTTCAGGCAAAGTATATTTGCTTAATCCTCTGCCACTGATTTGTGCCATGTTAACTTACTTAGTCCTTGGTGAAAAGGTTTAAACTGTGAATGAAATGGGAACTTTGAATACTGGCAGCCGATTTAATCAAACCTTCCTGTTGCTTTGTTCAAGGCTGTGCAAAAAAAGGACTGAGAGGCTAAGTCACTATTCTAGGCTCCCAGGGATGCTTTCAACGTGGAGACGTTCTGTTGGTTCTCCTACCATGACCCAGTGTCTGAAAATGTCTGTGCAGTATCCTGAAAAGGGTGTTCCCAAGTTCAAGCCATGGAAGATCAGATAATTATTTTTATGCCTGCCACTTTTCAGTCAAAAGAAATAGAAGGGCATCAGATTATTTACAATTGAAGCTGCCAATGTTTTACCTTGGGTTAACACCAATACTGTACACCAATGGGTACAGTAACCTGATCTCACATCCAAATGAGCCCAGTGCATGCTCAAGGAAAATAAAGACACAAACGTCCAGAATATTTCTGAGAACCACTGACATGTCATTAGAGAAAACTGGTATTCCTGAGCCCAGAATTAAGGAAATTGTCAAAATACATCTGGGAATGCCTTCTTTTATTTTTCTTTTCTTTTTACTTTTATGCAAATCTTTCGTATAGTCGGTCTTCATTTCTCCTGGCTAGTGAGGTACAAATTAGCAGTCCAAATAAAATGATAGCAAAATGGCCTCATTTTTCATCTGTTTTTAAGCTGTATCTATTTCTATAAGTGAATAGAAGTGTGAATTTGGAAACTCAAATGGGATCTTCCTTCCTCTCTATATGCTAAGATTATTTTTCTCATGTGGTACTGATGTTCTTATCTCTTCCCATTAGCTGAAAATGAACTTTTAATAATGTTTCAGAGAAGCAGTCTTTGGTAACAGATTTTTAGATTTGGAGACATGAAGCATTTGATCTGGAGAATTTCATGTCTTAGAAGAGATCCAGAGATCTGAAAGATACTGTTCAAGGTAGTTTCATTTGGGGTCATTTTTTGAAGAATTGGCTGCCACTGGGGGAATCTCTTCATGTCTTTTTGCTTTCTTTGGTGACATCTTACATATAAGTAGAATGCAGCACTGTTATTGTCATCTGCATCTTTCCTGAACAAGCCTTATTAACCTGATTAGCTGTATCTCATCCCGTTCACCACTGATCACCCTCACTTTTTCCTAAAGCAGGACCTGGGACTTAGACTCTAGTTCCTTAATACCCAAAATGTGGTCCAAAGGCCAGCAGCATCCACATGACCTGATGCAAAATCTCAGGCCCCCCACACACACTTACTGCTAAGAACTGATTTTTGTACTCCCCCTCAAATTCATGTTTGAGGCTCTAACCCCCGTGTGACTGTATTTGGAGATAGAGCCTATTAGGAGGTAATTAAAGTTGAATGAGGTCACAAGGGTAGGATCCAGTAGAATCAGTGTTCTTATAAGAAGATGCACCATAGGGATACCTGGGTGGCTGAGTTGGTGAAGCATCCAACTCTTGATCTCAGCTCAGGTCTTAGGGTCATGAGTTCAAGCTCCATGTTTGGCTCCATACCCAACATAGAACTTACTTAAAAAAAAAAAAAAAGATGCACTAGAAAACTAATGCTCTTTCTTTCTCTAAACATCACAAAGAAGAGATTATATGAGCATACAGTGGGAAGGCAGCCATCTGCAAGCTAGGAAGAAAACCCACTAGTATCTGAATTAGCCAGCACTTTGATCTTGGACTTCCCTGCCTCCAATACTGGAAGCAATAAATGTCTGTTGTTTGAGCCATCCAGTCTATGGCATTTTGTCATGGCAACCTAAGCTGACTAAGACATCTGCTGAATCAGACTCTTCATTCTAACAAGATCCTCGGGTGATAAATATGCATATTATGAGAAACACACTGCTTTAGTTAACCTTGATCATGACATTATTTAAATTCATTCCCTGTTGTCATTTTTTCTATGGAAAGAACTTGAGCCATGGATTTGGTTGAACTTTTAAACAAGCCTTAGGCTTGGGTAGGCCCTGACTCTCTGATTCTAAAGATCCTGGTCAGCTTCAATTTGCCAATCAGTGTCTGAAATGGAGAGAACCTATAGGTTGTGGTTAAAAGAGAAGAGGTGCTCCTTGAAAAGCCCTATACATCTGTAATCCTAGAAAGTTACACTTCTTTTGCAGGAAGAGTGTATGAGAGGGTCACTAGGTATTGTATGTTCAAAACTGAGCCAACTACACAATTCTTTGGATTATACCAGAAGCTTCGTACCACACAAACACATTTATTTTTATCTATGGTATTGACCTGCTCTTCAATCTATTTGGGGGCAGGGGTTGGTGTCCATCAAGTTTATAAGACTATGTTGTTTGGAACCACACTACTTTTAGAAAACCTATATATTTTTTCACTATAGAAGGTGATCAGTAAATACTTGTTTCTTCCTTCCTTTCTCCTTGGTATCAATAATGTTGGGTGAGATAGGATGCATGACCAGTACACAATAGTGACAAGTGTGTCATTATCAAACAGAACATTACAAATAGGAATTGGCATTTAAGGTAACAAACAGATAAGAAATACATGTTTTCTATGGCATGATACCAGAAAAATCCAGACCTCGTTGTGGAGTTGGAAGGAAGAAAGGCTCCACCCTCTCCAAGCTTCTACCACCTTTAGGGGGAATGTCCTAAGTCAAGCTTTCCACCTGTTTGTGTATGGTACAATAGCTAACAATGACTTTTACATTTTTGATGGTTGAAGCAACATTTTTCAGAGAACTTTTTGGGGAATAATATTTCTTGACACATGAAAATTGAAGGAAATTAAAATTTCAAGTTTCATGATAAAGTATTATTGGAACATAACCATGCTCATTTGTTTACATATTGTCTATGTATGGTTTCACCTACAACCACAGAGCTGAGAAATTGTAACAGAGTATGGCCCCAAATAGTTACTACTGGCCATTTACATATAACATTTGTTGACTGCTGTGCTAGGATAACTGAGATGGAGGTGAGGAGATAAAACACTAAATTGTTTCTAGATGTCTAGGTTTTCAGACTGTTGGTGAAAATGAAGATTCTTTTAGTTTGGATTTTACTTTAAATGCCAGTTGGATAGCTTAATTTCAGAATCAATTCCCAGAAATAGACCCTTGGCGCCAAATAGTATATGTCTTTTACATATTGCTTAATTGTTCTCCAAAAGAGTTATAGTGGTTCCTTTTTTTTTTAAGGTTTTATTTGTATTTATTTATTTGAGAGAGGGAGAGAAAGAAAGAGATAGCAAGAAAGACAGAGAAAGAGAGAGAATGAGCAGCGTGGTGAGGGAGAAACAGGCACCCCGCTGAGTTGGGAGCCCAATGGGGGGCTCAATCCCAAGATTCTGGGATCATGACCTGAGCTGAAGGCAGACAGCTAACTGACTGAGCCACCCAGGCCCCCCATTATAGTGATTCCTAGTAACACTGACGGTTTTACCATATTTTTCCTAAATATTATGAAGTATGCCTTCCTAAAATCAGAGAATATACTTGATTGAGTCTACCATTTCTGCTTCTCACATTAATAAATCCCAGAATGACATGGCAACCTCCCCATTCCTTCTATGTCATCACTGTTCTGCCTTCTTGGTCAGTAGGGAAAGCAAAATAGCAATGCCTTTTGTTGCTTGCATTTTCTTCTGAGTAATAGTAATGAAATTGTCAATAGGAAAAAACAAGAAATAATCAGACACGCTGTGTTAAAAAAAGAGTGGGAGACTTAAATTTCAATGGATATCTGAACCACTGAAGACCAAAGAACAGGAGCTCTTGTTTTCTCTCTTGTTGGTATGTACATATTAAGAGAGTAGCACATCAATGTCTCTATCAGGCCTGGAAATTTTCATCATACTCCCATGATATAATCCTTCCACTTCTCTTTCATTCATGCATAAACAGTCTTTATCTCATTTTTCCACTAAGATTTGCTATTTTCATTTAATTGTATGTCTATAAACACATGTGCATGTGCACAGCACATGGATGTGTGCGCACACGCGCACACACACACACACACACACAGTACCATTCCTCTATTTGTGATGTTCATTTTGAGCCAGACCTATTTTTTTAAAGATTTATTTATTTATTTATTTATTTATTTATTTATTTATTTATGATAGAGAGAGAGAGAGAGGCAGAGACACAGGAGGAGGGAGAAGCAGGCTCCATGCCGGGAGCCCGACGTGGAACTCGATCCTGGGACTCTAGGATTGCACCCTGGGCCAAAGGCAGGCGCCAAACCGCTGAGCCACCCAGGGATCCCCCAGACCTATTTTTCTATTAGTCATAATCTAGTCATGCATCCTCCTCATCAAAGATTATCAATATTAAGGAGAAAAAACGGAGGAAGCAAGCATTTATTGACCACCTATTGTTTCCTAGTAAATATGCTGGATGCCTTGTCTTCATCACTGAATCACTGAATATGATGCTAACTCTGCAGAGCAGACTCTATTACCGTCTTTTTATAAATGAATAAATGAGGATTCATAGAAGGGAGGATTCTTGTCCATGGTCACACAGCTAAAAGGAGTGGGGCCAAAATTAAAACTGAGTCATCTTGGTTCCAAAACCATCAGGCACTCTAGCACATCTCTGTGTCTAATGTGTCATTTACATGAATGCAGTACTATAGGTGGTACAATGATGAACTTTTTTATATTTTAAGACATTTTACAAATGATTTTCAGAAGAATAAGAGGATAATGAAAAGCACCTTTATTCAAAATTTTGACAAAAAATATAAACATCAAACACAGTATTTTGTGAAAGAAAGAAAGTAAAAAATCTGAAATGAGCAACATTCTCTGAGTTCAACTAATTGCTCATCAACTATCATACATGCACTTGGAAGATATTTAATTTGTAAATTAAATACCGCCGTAAAACTTATTCCAGATTTAAAATTCATAACTAAGAGCATCTATCTTATCATTACTTATGGATCGTTTTCTTGTACTTGCATTATCAAAATGAAAAACTTAAAGATTTGGGAAGACCTTTTGATTAATCCTAATTTTGTTGAACAGAAGGCCATATTTTAAATTCCAAACTACAAAACATTTCCATTTTAGATTTACAAACAGCAATTAGAATAATGAGTCTTTTGAATTATTTTAATTTCCTTCCACTAATCTTTGTATACATTCCTGATTCAGCATTTGTCCACTTATAAATCATATCGAGTAATTTTGACACAAAAACATCATAAAAGTTGAAAGAATAATGGATATGTCCTTTTGAAACATGGGATAATCTAAGTTCTTGTTGAAAAATATTACATGACAAAGTTCTTTCTGTTAAATGACTAAATAAATGGGAATGCCATATTCCTTTATTCTCTTAGAATTCTATTCATCACTTATGCATTCTTGAGTTTAAAATAATTAATCTAAAAAAATAAAAAATAAAATAAAATAATTAATCTAGGACATTGTTATCTGGAGAGTTATGGCATAAGATTTTGCTAATACAGTCAATTTGACTATCATCCCTAGAGTATAGAGTTTTGATGTCTCTTTATATTTGGCTTCTCATTTGTCTAATAATTGTGAAATACCTTTCATTGTAATTTTTTTCTTTTTTGTTATTATGGGTGAAAAAATGAAAAAATTCTGCATTCTTAGTTGCATCCAATGAAAGCTAGGAGACTACAAGGAAAATGTCTCTGGTCTTTTTTTTTTTTTAATTATTTTTTAAATTTTAGTTCCAGTATAGTTAACATACAATGTTACATTATTTTCGGGTGTACAGTATAGTGATTCAATAATTCTATACAATACTTAGGGCTCTACAGGATAAGTGTAATCTTAATCCCCTTCACCTATTTCACATATCTCCCCATCCACCTCCCCTCTGGTAAATATTATTTTGTTCTCTATAGTTAAGAGTCTATTTCTTGGTTTATCTCATTTTTCCTTTGTTCATTTGTTTTGTTTCTTAAATTCCACATTGAGTGAAATCATATGGCATTTGTCTTTCTCTAACTTATTTCACTTAGCATTATACTCTCTAGATCCATCCATGTTGTTGCAAATGGCAAGATCTCAGTCTTTTCTATGGCTGAATAATATTCCATTTTATGTATATATGTATACAGTGGAATATTATTCATATATATATTACTGATATATATATATATCAATAAACACTTGGGCTGCTTCCATAATTTGGCTATTGTAAATTATATTGCAAAAAAACATATTGGTGTATATATCTTTGAATTAGTATTTTTGTATTCTTTGGGTAAATACCCAGTAGTGGAATTATTGGATCATATGGTAATTCTATTTTTAATTTTTTTGAGGAGTCTCCATACTGTTTTCCATAGCGGCTGCACCTAGTTTATATTCCCACCAGCAGTGTACTGGGGATTCCTTTCTCTTTGCATCCTTGCCAATACTCGTTGTTTCATATGTTTTTTATTTTAGCCATTTTGACAAGTGTGAGGTGGTATCTCATTGTGGTTTTCATATGCATTTCCCTGATGATTAGTGATGTTGAACATCTTTTCCTATGTCTGTAGGTCATCTGTATGTCTTCTTTGGAGAAATGTCTGTTCATATCTTCTGCCTATTTTTAATTGGATCATTTGTTTATTTGGTATTGAACTGTGTATGTTCTTTATATATTTTGGATACTAACCTTTCATCAGATATATCATTTGCAAATATTCTCCCAAACGGTTGTACTTTAGTTTTATTGATCATTTCCTTTACTCTACAGAAGCTTTTTATTTTAGTCTCCATAGTTTATTTTTACTTTCATTTCCATTGCCTTGGGGGACATGTCTAGAAAAATATTGCTCCATCCAATGCCAGAGAAATTACTGCTTGTGCTCTGTTCTAAGATTTTTATGGTTTCAGGTCTCATATTTAGGTCTTTAATCCATTTCAAGTTTGTTTATATATATGGAATAAGAAAGTTGTCCAGTTTCATTCTTTTGCATGTAGTTATCCAGTTTTCCTGACACCATTTGTTGAAGAGACTGTCTTGTCCCCATTGCATATCTTCCCACTTTGTTGAAGATTAATTAGCCATATGGGCATGCATTTATTTCTGGGATTTCTATTCTATTCTGTTGATCTATGTGTCTATTTTGGTGCTAATACCATACTGTTTTCATTACTACAGCTTTGTAGTATATCTTGAAACCTGGGATTGTGATGCCTTCTTCAGTTTTGTCCTTTTTCAAGATTGCGTTGGCTATTCAGGGTCTCTTGTGATTCCATACAAATGTTAGTGTTATTTTTTTCTAGTTCTCTGAAAAAAGTTGTTGGTATTTTGATAAGGATTGCAATCTTTAGATAGCTTTTGGCAGTGTGGATATTTTAACAATATTTGTTCTTCCAATCCATGAGCATGGAATCTTTCCATTTCTTTTTGTTATCTTAAATTTCTTTCAACAATAGTTTGCAATTTTCAGATTACAAGTTTTTTCACCTCCTTGGTTAAGTTTATTCCCAGATATTTGGTTATTTTTGGTACAACTGCAAATGGGATTTTTTTATTAATTTCTCTTTCTGCTGCCTCATAAGTAGTGTACAAAATGCGATGTATTTCTATATATTGATTTTGATCCTCTGGGACTTTACTGAATTCACTTATCAGTTCTAGTAGTTTTTTGGTGGAGCCTTAAGGTTTTCTATATATAATTTCATGTCATCTGCAAATAGTGACTGTTTTATTTCTTCTTCATTAATATGGATGCCTTTTATTTCTTTTTCTTGTCTCATTGCTGTGGCTAAGACTTCCAGTACCATGTTGAGTAAAAGTGGTGAGAGTGGACATCCTTATCTTGTTCCTAATCTTAGAGGAAAAGCTGTTTTTCACCATTGAGTATGTTAGTGGTGGATTTTTTTTTTTGTATGTGGCTTTATTATGTTGAGCCATGTTCCCTCTAAATCTACTTTGTTGATGGTTTTTATCATGAATTGATGTACTTTGTCAAATGCTTTTTTTTTTTTAATTTTTTATTTATTTATGATAGTCACAGAGAGAGAGAGAGAGAGGCACAGAGACACAGGCAGAGGGAGAAGCAGGCTCCATGCACCGGGAGCCCGATGTGGGATTCGATCCCGGGTCTCCAGGATCGCGCCCTGGGCCAAAGGCAGGCGCCAAACCGCTGCGCCACCCAGGGATCCCATCAAATGCTTTTTTTGCATTTATCAAGATGATTGTATGATTTTTATCTTTCCTCTTGTTGATGTGATGTATCATGTTGATTTGCAAATACTGAACCACTCTTGTATCCCAAGAATTAATCCCACTTGATTGTGGCGAATGATTTTTTTAATGTGTTATTGTATTTGATTTGCTAATATTTGGTGAGGATTTTTGCATCTATGTTCATCAGAGGTTTGCCCTATAATTTCCCTTTTTTGTAGTGCCTTATTAGATTTTGGTATCAAGGTAATGCTGCCCTCATGGAATGAATCTGGAAGCTTCTATTTTTTGGAATATTCTGAGAAGAATAAGTATTAATTCTTTAAATGTTTGGTGGAAATCACATATGAAATCATCTGGCCTTGCACTTTTTTTTGTTGGGCATTCTTTGATTACCGATTCAATTTCACTGCTGGCAATCAGTCTGTTCAAATTTTCTGTTTCTAACTGACTCAGTTTTGGGAAGTTATATGTTTCTAGGAATTTACCCATTTCTTCTAAGTTGTCCAATTTGTTGACACAATTTTTCATAATATTCTCTTATAATCCTTTGTGTTTCTATGGTGTTGATTGTGACTTCTCCTCTTTCATCTGATTTTATTTGAGTCCTCTCTCTCTCTCTCATTCTCTCTCTCTCATGATGAGTCTGGCTAAAGGTTTATCAACTTTGTTGATCTTTTCAAAGAACCAGCTCCTAGTTTCATTGATCTGTTCTATTTTTTTAGTTTGTTTTGTTTATTTCTACTCTAATCTTTATTATTTCCTTCCTTCTACTTGTTTTGGGTTTTGTTTGTTCTTCTTTTTTTAGGTCCTTTAGGGTTGAGGTTAGATTATTTTTTTGTGATTTTTCTTGCTTCTTGAGGGAGGCCTGTATTGCTATAAAATTTCCTCTTAGAACAGCTTTATTGCATTTAAGGATGTAGATCATTGTGTTTTCATTTTCATTTGCTTTCATGTTTTTTTTTTTTTAAATTTCTTGGTTGACCCACTTTTTGTTTAGTAGTGTGTTATTTAACCTCCATGTGTTTGTATTCTTTCCAGATTTTCTATTGTGGTTTATTTCTACTCTCATAGTGTTGTAGTTGGAAAGAAATGTATGGTGTGACTTCAAACTTTTTGAACTTGTTGGAAGTTGTTTTGCAGCCTAATGTGATCTATTCTGGAGAAGGCTCCATGTGCCTCAAAAAGAATATGTACTCTCCTGTTTTAAGATGCAATGTTCTGAATATATCTGTTAGCTCCATCTGGTCCAGTGTGTCATTCAAAGCCATTGTTTCTTTGTTGATTTTCTGTTTGGATGATCTATCCATTGATGAAATTGGGGTGTGAAAGTCTCCCCTACTATTATTGTATTACTACCAATTACTCCCTTGATGTTTTTTATTAGCTGCTTTGTGTATTTGGGTTCTCCCATGTTGGAGGCATAAATAATTATAATTGTTATATCTTCTTGTTGGGTTGTTCCCTTAATAATTATGTAGTGTCCTTTTTTGTCTCTTGTACAGTCTCTGTTTTAAAGTTTATTTTTTCTGATGTGTAAGTATTGCTACCTGGCTTTCTTTTCGCTTCCATTTGCATAATAAATGCTTTTCATTCCTTCACTTTCAATTGGCATGTGTCTTTAGGTCTGAAATGAGGCTCTAGTAGGCAGCATATCGATGATCTTGCTTTTTTTATTCACTCTGTCACCCAATATCTTTTGATTAGAGGATTTAGTCCATTTACATTGAAAGTAACTATTTTTTATTTATTTAAATTCAACTGATTAACATATAATGTATTAATTGTTTCAGAGGTAGAGGTCAGTGATTCATCATTCTTATATAATACCCAGTACTTATTACATCACATGTCCATCATCCAGCTACTCCATTCCCCTATACCCCTCCCCTCCAGTATCAAAGTAATTATTAATAGGTATGTACTCTTTGCCATTTTGTTACTTGTTTTGTGGTTGCTTTTGTAGTTCACTGTCCCTTTCTTCTGTTGCTCTCTTTTCTCACAATTTGCTGGCTCTTTTTAGTGACATACTTGAAATTTTTTCTCTTTTTTTTCATACTTATTACTTGCTTTTGATTTGTGGTTAACACTAGGTTTGTATATAATATCTTATGTATATAGCAGTCTATATTAAGTTAATGGTCCCTCAAGTTTGAATCAATTCTTTACTCATCCCTCCCCCCACTTTTTAGGTATATGGTATCATACTTTACATCCTTTTATTCTGTGAATCCCTTGACTTATTTTTACACATATACTTAATTTTTCTGCTCTTGTTTTTCCTAGTTTTCTTATTCCTGCCTATGGTCTTTTCTTTCCACTCACAGAGGCCTTGTTAATATTTCTTGTAAGGCTGATTTCGTGGTAAGGAATTCCTTTAACTTTTGTTCATCTGGGAAAACTTTATCTCTCCTCCTATTCTGAATGATAGCCTTGCTGGATAGAGTATTCTTGGTTGTAGGTTTTTTTCTTTTCAGCACATTGAATATATCATGTCACTCCCTTCTGGCCTGCAAACTTTCTACTGAAAAATCAACTGATAGTCTTCTGGGATTTCCCATGTATATAACTGTTGGTCTTTTTCTCTTGCTGCTTTAAAAATTCTCTCTTGATCACTACTTTTGCCATTTTAATTACTATGTGTCTCTGTGTGGACTTCCTTGGATTGATTTTCTTGGAGACTCTATGCCCTGGATCTGAATTTCTATTTCCTTCCCTAGATTCAGGAAATTGTAAGCTATTACCTCTTTGAATAAATATTCTGCCCTCTTTGCTCTCTCTTCTACTTCTTGGATCCCTATAATGTGAATGTTATGCTGGATGGTGTTAATGAGTTCTCAAAGTCTATTTTCATTTTTTTCTTATTTTTTTCTCTCTCCTATTCAGCTTGGTTGCTTTCCATTACTCTTTCCTCAAGGTCACTGATCCATTCTTCTGCTTCATTTAGTCTGCTGTAGTCCCTCTAGTGTATTTTTCATTTCAATTATTGGGTTCATCTCTG
This sequence comes from Canis aureus, assembly GCF_053574225.1. Lineage (NCBI taxonomy): Eukaryota > Metazoa > Chordata > Mammalia > Carnivora > Canidae > Canis > Canis aureus. The sequence goes on from NC_135632.1 coordinate 13,657,956, forward strand.
ATTGGTTCCTTTTGTTTTCTCTGTCTTTGTTAAGGGTCTCATTGAGGTCTTCCACTCTTTTTGCAAGTCCAGAGAGTATCTTTATGGCTATTACTTTAAATTCTCTATCAGGCATATCTCTGTTTTTGTTTAGGTCTCTTGCTGTGATTTTGTCCTGTTCTTTCATTTGAGATATATTCCTCTATATCCCCATTTTACCTAACTCTCTGTGTCTATTTCTATGTGTTAGGAAATTCAGCTATATCTCCTGCTCTTGAAATTAGTGGCCTTAGGAAGGAAAAAAACCCATAGTGCCCTGCAGTGCAATATCTCCTGTTCGCCAGAACCTGGTGCTTCAGGGGTGTCTCCTGTGTTCATTGGATGTGCCCTGATGTTGTTGGCTGAGTCACTTTTGCCTTCAGTCCAACCAACCACAATAGCTCTTTGCCTGTTGTAGGTCCCTGTGTTGTTAATGGGCCAGTCTGGGGCCACCGTGAGCTTAAGTTGAGCCAGAGCAGGCATTTGCCAGAGATGCAGTAGCATAAACTGCAGGTACTTTTTCTGTTTTGTATCCTAAGAAACTCTTATTGGTGGGTGTGGCCTGTAGTCAGACCAGATGTCTGCCCCCTACCCACTGCTGAGGATGCAGTCATATTTTTGTGTGTGGTTATCTTCCCCTCTTCCCAATGCAGGGGTCACTTTGGGGTGGTGCTACCTCCCTTACAGCTGCTTGTACATTGCTAGGTTGGTGGCACTGCATTGCATGGGCTCCAGCCAAGAGCACTTTTGAGGGGGCAGGTCGGCAGGAGAACATGGGGGCAGGGCAAGTGGCATTAGCAAAGTTTGCATGAGTCTGCTGTGGGAAGGAACTGAGGCAGAGGCCTGGTTGGAGGGGGCATGTCCACAGAGAATGTGGAGGTGGGGCACACTGTTAGCAAGTTCGGTGAGCAAGGGTGGGCATTTTGCTGGTTCCCACAGATATAAGTGGGTCTAGGTTGGGGCCTAGGGGAAGGAAATGGCTCTTACCAGTTCCTTCATTTCCTGGAGAGGTCTCCCAATAATCACTGCTCCTCCAGCATATGCTCTGAGATTAGTAAACAAATCTCCCTCCCATAATACTGCAAGCATTTATTAACCTGCTGCTTCTATGCTTTATCTCTGCAAGGCCATTTGTTATGCTTTCTTCTTAAGGGGGGAAACTCATTTTCTTCTCACCCTTCTGGCTCTTCCAAAGCTGAACCTGCTGATTTTTAAAATTCCAGGTATTAAGTCCCACTGATTATAAAAACTGGTGAAATTTGGCCTCTCTGGTTTTCAAAACCAAATGCTATGAGGACTCCTTTTTCCCGTGTCAGTTTCCTGTGCCTGGGGTACCTGGGGTGAAAGTCTGTTTCTCTCCCTTCTCTGAGCTGATAGCATCTTCCCTCCTATGGACAGACCCACAAATCATTTAGCTCCTGCCCACATCTCCACACTTCCTATTCTCTTAGATAAGAGAGCCTTCTCTCTACATTTAGCTGTGGAGAGTCTTCTGCTAGTCTTCAGATTATTTTCTGAGTTATTGATGCTAATGTGGGTGTTATCTAGTTGTATCCATGGGATGAGGTGAGCTTAGGATCTTCCTACTCCACCATCTTCCCCAGAAGTTGGCTCCTGTCTTCTTTTACATCTTTTTGACAGATGTAACATAACTGAAGGATAGTAAAATAATGATGATTAATTTCACTATTATATCTAGGTCTCCCATCAGTCTTCTTGTCTTTTTATTAATTTTGTATTTTTTAACATCACTAAATAATGATGACATCGTTTTTGGATGATAAAATAGCAAAATTTTTCAAGAGATGGAAAAAATATCATTATCAGTTTATAATATATCTTAGATTTTTAACAGGATCCAATGGACCTATGTAGTAACTATAAGGAAAAAATAATATTTTATTTGCTTACATAAATAGGACCTCTCTTTGTAGTTTGGAGGAAGTATAAGAAATAATTTTTACAAGACATGAAATATCAATACTTATAAATAGAACTACTCAAAAAATAAACTAAAAAACTGGGACACCTGGGTGGCTCAGCGGTTGAGTGTCTGCCTTTGGCTCAGGGCATGATCCCGGAATCCTGGGGTCAAGTCCCACATCAGGCTTCCCATGGGGAACCTGCTTCTTCCTCTATGTCTTTGCCTCTCTCTCTGTGTGTCTCTCATGAATAAATAAATAAAATTTTTTAAAAACCTCAAAAACTAAAATTAGGTCCAATGAATCCTGACGGTATACTGAGGATTAAGGGATATTAAATATGTAGCTCACATAATAAATCACCATTTCATAAATATTATTTAAGATAAACTAAACTTCTAAAACATAAGCTGACCAGAACTTCCAAAATAGAAATAGGTTTTACATAATTTGTCCAGGTAAGCCACTAAACCAATAAACTAACCAAAAAAAAAAAAAAAAAAGGTAACATCAACTTGCAGTGGGAGTGGGAAAGGGAGCTAATTAAAATCCAGAATTGTTAAAATATATATCTATAATGTCTAGTTTTGACAAAATATTATGGAACATGGAAAGAGACAGTACAGTGTGACCTATGTACAGAAAAACAACAATAAACACAACAAAGCAACAAAACTGCATTTAGGTGGCCCAGATGAAGGCAACAAAGACTTCAAAGAAGCTATTATAAATATGTTCAAACAACTAACTGCAATCACATTTGATAATTAAAGGAAAGTATGATGACAATGACTCATTAAATAGGGAATGCCAATAAGGAGATAAAAATTATATTTAAAAAATGGAAATTCCAAAGTTGAAAAGTTCAATAGCTGAAATGGAAAATTCACTAGAATGGCTCAACTATAATTTGAGCTAGAAGAAGAAAGAATCAGTGAACTTGATGATAGGTCATTAAAAATTATTCAATCTGAAGAACTAAAGGAAAAAAAGGAAAAATGAACAGATCTTCTGAGACACTGTTAAGCACACCAACATGCATGTAATGAGAACACCAGAAAGAGAGGAAAGAAAGGCGGGGGGAGTTTTTCAAGAAATAATGACTGAAATTTTCCCAAATGTGATGAAAAACATTAATCTATACATCCAAGTTCAATGAACTCCAAGTAGGAAAACCAAAATGGAGTTGTATATAAATATATTACAATAAAAATGCTGAAAGTCAAAGAGAAAGTCTTGAAAATAATAGAGAAAAATGATTTATCACATAGAAGAAAATTCCAATAACATGAATAACAGCTAACTTCTTATCAGAAACAATGGAGTCCAAATGATAGTAGATAACATATTTGAAGTACAGGGTGCCTGGGTGGCTCAGCAGTTGAGCAACTGCCTTCTGCTCAAGGCATGATCCTAGGTCCAGGGATAGAGCCCCACATGGCGCTCCCCGCGAGGAGCCTGCTTCTCCTCTGTCTGTGTCTCTGTCTCTCTGTGTGTGTGTCTCTCATGAATAAATGAAATTTAAAAAAAAAAAACATATTTGAAGTGCTTCAAAAAAAGCTGTTAGCCAAGAATACTATAACCAGCAAAATTATCTTTCAAAAATGAAGAACACATAAAGATACTCTAAGATAAACAAAGACAGAGAATGTGTAGCTAGCAGACCTGCCTTCAAAAATTCTAAAGGAATTATTTTAAGTTGAAAGGAGATTACACTAGAGCGTAATTTAATATACATGAATAACTGAAAAAATGCTAGCAAAGAAAATTATGCATCAACTATAAAAGACAGCATAATTACATACTTTCTTTCCCTTCTTTTTGTAATTAATTTAAAAACAAGAGGATTAAAACAATATTTATAAAATTCAGTTGTGGGGCCTATAGCATATAGAGCTATATATTTGACAATAATAATACAAACAGGAAAGGAGACTGCATAGAGCAAGCAAGGAAGTGACATGAGATGATATTAACTTCAGTCCGCAGGGAGAAATGAAAAGTACCAAAAATGGTAAACAAGAAGAGTAATACAAAAACCTTGTTAATATTTTTCTGGGTTTTTTCTTAGTTTCTTTTTCATTATGTAATTCATTTTTATGTAAACTATGTAAATCAACAATTATAACACTATATTTTGTTTGAAATATATATAGATGTGAGACCACATTATATACTACATTACATAGTACATTACTATTGTGTACTACATTATATACTACATTAATAGTACAAAGGAAGGAGAAGAGAATAGAATGGAGCAAATTTTCTAAATCTCACTGAATCAATGTTGTATGTGTCTGAAATAGAGTCTGATAAGTTAAGATGCGTCATGTAATTCCTAGAGCAATCACTAAGAAAATAACTCCAAAAATATATTTTAAAAGCCATTATAGAAATGTTTAAAAAACATAGAAAATTATCCATTTACTACCAAAGAAAGCAATAAAGGAAGAACAGAAGAATAAAAAATATATGAGACATAGGGAAAATAGTAAAATGGCAGAAGTAAACCTGATTATATTAATAATAACATTATATGTGAGTGAAGTAAATAATGTCATCAAAAGGCAGAGATTATCAGACTAAATTAAAAAAAAAAAAGATCCAACTAGATTCAAAGATACAAATAGGCTAAAAAGCAAAAGATAGAAAAAGATATACCCTGAAAACAGTAACTGTAAGAGAACTGGAGGGGCAGCCCAGTGTCTCAGGGGTTTAGCGCCGCCTTCAGCCCAGGGTGTGATCCTGGAGACCCGGGATCGGGTCGTCTCAGGCTCCCTGCATGGAGCCTGCTTCTCCCTCTGCCTGTGTCTCTACCTCTCTCTCTGTGTCTCTCATGAATAAATAAATAAAATCTTAAAAAAAAAAAAAACTGGAATAGTATAGCAATAGCCGACAAAATGGACTGTGACATACACATGTTACTAAAGACCCTTTTATAATGATAAAAAGGCTCAATGCATCAGAAATCTATAACAGTTATAAATATGTTGATAAGAAGAAAACCCCAGAATACATGAAGCAAAACTGACAAAATGGAAGAAAGAAAGAAATACTGAAGAAATAATGGTACACGTGACTTTCAGTTCTGTAAAAATTCACAAAGGTGCTACGTGAATGATCAGAATTTGAGAAAGACCACATCACACCACACTATAGCCATCTTGCTTTTAAATTTCAAATTCACTCTGTACTGTTATATGCTGACAATTGGGGAATAGGCATCTTTTACTAATTTCCATGTTTTAATCTTTCCTTCTCCTGCAAGTTCATTCTCACTGAAGTGATTTAAAAGGTTTTATCATCTCCCCATGCTTATTCATTTGTTTGCTTCAGGTAGGCAGCATACAAAGTTGAAAGGAAACAACCTGAATCTAAAAACTGGTTAAAGTTAGACACCTGGGTGGCTCAGTGGTTGAGCATCTGCCTTTGGCTCAGGTCATGATCCCAGGGTCCTGGGATCTAGTCCCACATCAGGCTCCTTGCAGGGAGCCTGCTTCTCCCTCTCCCTGTATCTCTACCTCTCTCTGTGTGTCTCTCATGAATAAATAAATAAAATCTTTAAAAAAATTGGTTAAAGTCTTGCTTCTGTTACTTACTACCTAATACCTTCTGCCAAGTAATCCCTACCAAGTGAATCTTTATGGATCTTAGCATTTTCATTTTTAAAGTGATATGGTAGGATGACATGATCTGAGGTCCCTTACACGTGTAGTTCTTAGCCTGATGTGAATTGTTTCCACCAAGCTCACTGTTAGGAAGGTCAGCAGGATCCAGGCTGCTGAGCCTGAGTTAGTGAGCTCCACCTTATTACTACTCCACTAGGGTACAATTTCAGTTTCTAGAAGACTTCTGAGAACGGTTAACATTTCTACAGAGTTCAGTAGTTTAAGTTGGAGCATTTAATAAAGCATGGTTGCCATTGGGCATAATAAGTGGGTTCTACTCTGGAACACTTCCATTCCTCCTGTTTAGGTCTTCTGGTATGATCCGTACTCCTCACATCTGCAACTGGCAGACACCACAACTTATATATAAATTCCCTGTGAAAACCTGATCCTGCCTAGGGCTTGGGACAGCGTATGTCAAATGGGCAGGAATATTCAGGCTCCCTAGAGAGACAGTAAAAAACAAACAAACAACAACAACAAAAACACCAGTGTAACTTTAAGGCTGGAAACAAAGCTCTGTTTAAGATTTATTAAATTCAGGAGTTCCTTAAGAAATTTCAAATGCCTATAAACTTAAATTTCCCAGTTCAAGCGAGACCTTTCTATAGCTGCATGCTTATGGATGTGAAACTTTCCATATGCAGGAAGGAAACAAGTAGCACATCCAAACTGAGTCATTTAAAGAAAATTAATAAAGGGGATATTTACAAAGATAGGGGCTGGTTTTAGAAAACCAATGAGGGATAGTGCAGCACCCCAGGGTCAGAATCCATGGGAAGTAGTTAATACTCTTTACTCAAAAGTGCAGAGAGAAGTATTGACCAGAACCCAGGGAGAGCAGCTGCTGTGTAAAAAAAGGCTGCCCGATTCAAAGCTGAGGCTTTGGGAGAGGGAGACAGACAACCTTGGTGACCTGGCAAGGAGGGAGCCTGAGGTATAAATATCTTGTCTTCCCTCTCTCTTCCCTCCTCCCAATATCCTGCCATTGCTTCTTTTAGGCCGGAAGCAATCCAAAGTTAGAGGGCAAGAGAATGCATTCAGTGTAGTCCACATCAGGGAGCATCCTGGAGCCCAGAACAGGGTAGGGGAGACGGGGAGAGTCGAGTTGCAAATGAAAACAATTGTGAGGCAACAAAAACAATTGTGAGGTTATTCCATCCAGGTCAGAGTTAGGGTTAGTGAGGCAAACCTAGCACTCAGGATGCAAAAATCTACACTCTCAGGATCTGACAAATGCTCAGCACTTGCGTAGCCCATGGAGAGAGGGTGCCTCGCTTACCTCACCTAGTCCCAGCTCTGATTTCACCTAGAAACGTAGAGTTGTTTGCCATAGAATTAAGAACAGGAATGTATTATCTTTTAATCTGCAAGCATTACAAGAACATTTTGATAAAAGATTTAAAATATCTCTTTAGACTTTTCCCCAAGGAAGGGGCAGGTAATACACTACTCATATGTCCAGAGGCTGGTGTGCTTAATGGTCTGGTGTTGTTATCGAGCACTGGATTTTGATTATTTTGTGTGGGTGCGTCTTTGATTCCAACTGCACATTTTTTCACATCTTAACATTTCTAAAGTCAAGATGTGTCTTATAATGAATAGTATCAGAAATATAATTAGCAGCATGTTTCTTCTTAGAAATACATAAAGTGATAGTGTGCTTCGTAATTGATGGCACCTTTGACTTAATGAAATTCAGCGTAAGTACTTGGAGGATGTATCTGGTTTAACACATTTTTATATCTATCAAAATATCTAACATGTGATAATGGTCATCGTATATCTTCAACCAGGATTTCATGAATGAATGAAAGAAGTCAGTAAAGAAGGGAATTAATGAAAGAGTCCACTTGTCCTAGCCGGTATATACTTTTAGGGCTTAGGTAGTGTGGTGTCAGGAAAAATATCAGTTCATATCAATAGTTGTTTAAGCTGTCATCATGATCTTCTGGAATGATAGACTGAAAAAGCCTGAATGTTGCATTTGCCATGAGCATTCACTTAACTCTCATTATTTCATTTTCTGCCAAATTGATGCTAATTCTGTTCCCATGCTGTGCACTTTCTGCGATCTTCATGGTAATTTGAAAACCTGTTTTATAGCAGATTTTTATCCATTCCTTTCGTCTTCCCCTTTTTTATCTGCTCTAAGACAACTTCTTCCCAATGGCATTTTCACTAATTCTTGTCTCACATCCCTGATTTTAACCCTTTAACTGTGAAATCAAAGTGCAGTTTTTCAATATAATTCTAGCAGTAACCATGAATTCTTTTACTTTTTAAAGCTTAAACATTTAATTTCATTTCAACACAGCCCTAAATGCAAGCCTGTGCCTCAGCCTCATCGTAATAGCAGCTGGTTTGGTCAGAGAAAAACATTATTTTTCTAGTGATTTACTTTAATCCCTCTCAGCAAGAAACAAATTATTTTCCTCTCTTTTGATGAGTCATGCAATAGCAGCTTCCTAGCTTACCCATTATCTCTACCTGTCAATTTCCCTTTTAAAATTAAGATATTTATTCATGTTTAGCAGAAAAGCAAGATAATGCAATATTAAGACTAGTATTTCTGATTTAATTTTTCTTGGAATAAGCAAAAAGTGTTTTTATTGAAAAAGGTAGTAGGGGTGTATCACAAAGCTGGATACTAATTATTAAAAGCATCACATGGCCTTCCAAAGTGGTAAGTATCCCAAAGGAGAGTGAGATTCCAGTTGTTTGTGGAGGTTATAGACAATAATCTACTTCCAAATGTGAGCTAAAATGATTTTGGTAACTATTATTTATCTCAAAGCTATTTTAATTTCTATTTCAGTGATGTATTAGTGTTGGTGAAACAATATTCCTTGGCTACTTTTTCATGTTTTAAGTATACATAATTAGTAATTGTCTACCATCTCTAGGATGTTGGTGATAGCCAGAAGCGAACGATTTACTGATGAAAAACTATTGCAGAACCCAGTTGCAAGGGTTTTTTAATGGCTAACTTATAGAAATGGATTATAAATCTTTCTTTTTTATTTTTAATTACAAAAATGTATAGTGTTACAATGATAACTTCAGATCTTCTTCCCAACCTCCATATGCTTTAGGTGATACACAAATATTACCTAGTGCACGTTCTAGCACTCCATAAGCACTCAATAGACGTTAGCTGCTACTGTTATACTTTTACAGCTCCAACTAGCTTTTTATCCTCCGCCTCCCTTACTTCAGTGCCCGCTCTCAAAACCTGGTGTCCTTTTGCCCTTGGGATTTGTTCTCACCCATTTCCATTTTATTCCTCAGGAGTCCATTTGATCCACTGGCTTGTACCTTGGGTGCATACAAGCCCTAATATTACCTCTCCCAAGTTTTTGCCTTTATGTCTAGTCCTCAATGAGGAATGAAGAGCTTTAGCTCATGCTAAGAAAATTTAGGATTAGAAATTATAAAAGGTCATGATTTGGGTAGGTAGCTTTCTCAAAACCTCTTGTAAATCACCTGCCCTACTAACAAGTAAAATCATTTGGGGACGAAGAGGTCAGAACCAACCATTGGAATTGACCTTTTTCATCATTTGTGCTGTAGGTAAATGTCCATCAGCTTTGCAAAGTTTTGTTGTTCTCCCCTTGATTACTTTCAGGACACCATCTCACATAAATGTCTCCTGGTCATCATTTCCTTTGACTGAGTCACCTTTTCTCCTGCATTATTGCATAAAGAATTTTATGCTTCCCTAAATGTATGTTCTATTTATTTCCCTTCATTGTTGAAGTTCATTCTTGATTTTGGTAGATGATTTCTTATACAGAAAATATGTTCCTCGTATCCAGAGAACACATTCCCATCCAGGCTCCTTCCCACTGAAGCCTGAGCACATCAAAGAATAACAATATAAAGACTTGCCCTGAGATGACACTTCAAATCCACATTGTACACCAAGCATGATGGTCTTTAAGGGAGAGCTGGGATTAGGCCACAATTAGACCAGGAGTTCTTAATAGCTGGGGATGGTTTGGAGTGAGAGGAGATGCACTTTTGGTACTGCCATATGAGCCGGTTTGACTATGAAATAACCATCATGGTTTCTAGGTTTTAAGTTTTCCACTTCTCATTCAGACCTCTGACAGTTTGGGATTTATTTTCGACCACTTTTAGTTTCATACCAACATAGAAAGCAGACTCCTACAACAACCTTATATTCAGTAATAAGTTGTCTCCTTTTTTCTCATACAACATCTTCAGTTTGACATTAAGAAGATGCCCCACACAGAAACACACTAGAATTTAAACAAGCTAATCCACTTGAAAGGATAGTTTTTCTGGGGAATATGCACTTGGCTCTGATAAATCCCTAATTGCCCAAGTAGGGCACCCTGAGTGAAGCCTTAGGGAAGAAAGTCCCAGTAACTTGATAAGCTATTGCATCTATCTTCCCACCAAAGGATGTAGTGTGCTTATGGCTTAGGTCAAAACAAATTAGTCTAAGTATTCAGTCTCAATCCAGTTTCTGATTGACTGTATTCTGCAGCCTGAAATTAGCTTACATCTTGGCAGAACTAAGTCCTCCAAATTCAGAGGAAATCTTGCCAAACTTAAAGAACAGGATGTAGATCTGTATTTGTGTCTGTGACATGTACTTGTTTATTGGTGTTTATTTTTCAAAGAACATGTTTTCCATCTACTTATATGTTCCTGGATGTATTTCTAAATTGTCAGACATTGTAAACACTAGCCCCAAGGCTCATCTACACATCCAAAGCACACCTACTCTAATTATTCCTTACACTGTAAATAAGCCTTCAATGGAGCCAGACTCACAAGGAAAGCCTACTTTAAGATCAGTTGAGGAAAAGATCAAAACCCTTTTTTTTTTTTCAAGATTGTATTTATTTATTGAGAGAGAGAGCATGTGTGCGAGCCAGGGAAGGGGCAAAGATGGGGTGAGAAAATCTCCAGCAGACTCCACACTGAGTGCAGAGCCCAATGTGTGGCTTGATCCCACAACTCTGAGATCATGACCTGAGCCAAAACCAAGAGTCAGATGCTTAACTGTCCGAGCCACCCGGTGCCCCTAAGACATAACTCTCATGCTGGAGATATTCACAGCTAAATCTTCATTCAAAAGGCCTACGTAGCAAAGACAACATCAACAACCACCTTAGCAAGAATAGCAGCTACCACCTCTAAGCACTTTCTAGGTGAAGCCCTGTGCTGAGCCCCTTGAATGCATTATCTCACAGTCACTCCTGGAATAGTTACTATTCATATTCCATTTTATTAAAAAGGATATTGAGGCACAGCCTCTTGGCAGCGGTCACACACATAAATGATGGGACTAGCTGGTCAGGGTGACTAACTCCTGATGATTATGCTATGTAGCTCTTATTAGCTGTTAGCTGGTATGTTCAGTAAACTGTGTCAGCACAGGTTAGAAACCAGACCCTTCTTTACTCAGGTCAGCATGATGATGACCCACCCATTATCTCTAGGAGAAAAAAAAAGAAATGTGGGCAGCCATTGGACACAAGGACAGGAATATCACATGAACCTTGATCCAGCCGGTTTCAATCTGGTAATCAGACATGTCCCACATATGGGAAAGTGTAACCTAGGAAACCAATCAGGAAACCAACAGATGACAGTGTGTCCATGCACTTGTGGAAACCCAGAGTGGCAGCTCTGCTCTCAGCAGCATCCCCAGACTTGTGTCTTACTCTTCTATGGGAGTTCGCAGTCATCTCACATGCTTCATGTCCCCACATTGTAGGACATTCTTTTCTTTCTTCACTTCACTGGCACATATGTCACCCTATCACTTCCCAAATTTAAAATCAGGGTTGCCTCTCAGTACACAGTAACCTTGTGCTCTAAAACCAGTCTTCTGATACAAGTATAAAATCACCTACCCAGTTGCTGACCAAGACACTCACTATCACACCTCTGATATAATCATCTTTTGCCTGAAAGCAAGAAAGAAATGGGGGGCTGTTATTTTCCCTGATACTGAGCCCACGCTGACTACATCTGGGTATCTCCCACATGGTTCTGTCCCATGTAGTGCATATTAGTCCAAACCAAAATTTTCTGCATCTATTGCTACTACATTCGTTCAGAAAATGTTCACCTCTTTCCAAGGTTATGAAAAATTACTCTCCTGAGCCTCTTTCCTACCAGTCTCTCTGTAAATAAGAAGCCCAAACTGTCTTCAAATACCAAGCATGACACCCCCTTCTCTAGCTTCCATTAACATTCCCAGTCCACTGATCTTGACCTTGAAACATCCATTATACCTCCTTTATTCCTTAGACTTTACTGTTTGATCTCAACCTCCACTCCAGACAGCAAGTAGCCAAAACTCTGAAGGGGAGGAGAGGCTATTTTTCTGGAGCTAATAAGAATGTGTAGAGCTAACCTTGCTTCACTCACAATAGATATGCTCAGACCCCACTGACCCTGAGCTTGTTTCATTTTTCTAACAGGATATATACCTCAGGAGAAATTCCCACACATACTTCTCCTATAATATGGTTAATGGTAGGGGTGAACGGTTCTGGTATCCTGAGTGGAAACTCAGAAACATTTCAGCACTTTCCTCTCCTTCACTTCACGGTCAGTTTGGCACGTGCCACCACCACCCCTCTAAATATACATGCCTCAGATCCATCTCTTCTTTACCAACTCTATCTTCCATTAGGCTCTAATGGACTCTTGGGCAGACTATCACAATAGTCTACTACTAGATGACCTTCATGCGTCCAGTTTCTTTCTTTAAAAAAAAAAAAAATTATTTATTTATTTATTTATTTATTTATTTATTTATTTATTTAAGAGAGAGAGAAAGTACACACACAAGCAGGCAGGAGGGAGGGGCAGAGGGAGAAGCAGACTCCCCGCAGCAGGGAGCTTGATTCAGGGTCCCATCCCAATAAGATCATAACCTTAGCCGAGGGCAGATGCTTAACCTACTGAGCCATGCAGGCGCCCATGCTTCCAGTTGCTTAATATCACAATTTTGCTACCAGTGATTTTTCTAGAACATAAATCTAATTATTTCAACTCCTACTACCTGCAGGAAACAAAAAAACAAAAAAAAGCAAAAAAAAAAAAAAAAAGAAAAAAAAGAAAGAAAAGAAAAGAAAGAAGAAAGAAAGAAAGAAACTTTTCCTAAGCATAGCATTCAAGGCCCTTTATAATTTTTCCTCAAGTTACTTTCCGTTCTCACTCAAATTAACTGCCTACTTCACCATGCTTGAACCTTCACAGTCTAGCCACACAGTGCTATTTACCATGCCTTAAACCTCCTTGGTACTTTTTAAACTTCTATGGGTGGGCTTTTGCCCATGCTGTGCCCTCAGCCAGCAGTGCCCTCTCCCACACTCCTTTTCACTCACCATTAACCTCTGCTGTGATGGCTCAAGTCTATTGATAGTGATGTTGTGGGCTAGGAATGCCTGAAGCACACACCTGGTTGTATTACTCATACAGAGATCCCACAGACATTTTCTCTACCCGGGCCAATGTTGTGCCTGAACCAGCCCTTGTGATTTTCATCATGATTTCAAGATGCCCGCACTTCAGCAAAAAGCATCAGGAAACTGGGACGCCTGGGTGGCTCAGCAGTTTAGCGCCTGCCCTTGGCCCAGGGTGTGATCCTGGAGACCTGGGATCGAGTCCCATGTCGGGCTCCCTGCATGGAGCCTGCTTCTCCCTCTGCCTATGTCTCTTCCTCTCTCTTTCTCTGTCTCTCATGAATAAATAAATAAAATCTTAAAAAAAAAAAAAAGCATCAGGGAACTTTGAGGAATAAGATTTATTACTTACACATCCTGGAGGGCATACTCAATATGCTTGAGGCCATGCAGCAAGGTTGTGGGCAGAGAGAGAGAAGGAGCAGAACCTGGGGTTCTGCCTTTATAAGGGTCCAATGTGGAGTATCTAGGTTTTCACTTTTTCACTCTTCAATGACTAATGTAAAGCACAAGAGCAAGAACTAGGCCATGGGAAATCAGAAGTGGGATCATTCAAGTGCTCAGTCATCTAGGTTACCCAGGGCTTTCTGAAAGGGGAAACTTTATGAATGGGACAGCTTAATTCCTTGTCTGGTTGTTTAGCTCGTAGCTGTATCATACAGCTGGCAATATGTTTATTCAGGATGGATATATTTTGAAATGGATGCCTCAGCAAACAAAAGCTTAATGTCAGGCACTTGCACTACCAATCAAAAACCTCAATGTCAGGCACTTCCACAACACTCACTCTTCAATATCCTACTCCTTTGTGAAATGTACCCAACCTCTCTACCCATCTTGGGTGGGCTATTCGTTGGTGCGCTCAAATAACTCTGTGTACCAAGTTGATCTCACCATACCATAGCTCTTTGTTTCCAATGCCTGTCTCCCTATTAGACCTTGGGCCATTGAGGACAGGAATCCTGTCATTGACCTTTAGATCCTGGCATATGTCATTTATAGAAAAATCTATTCTTGGCTTTAACTATATTGTATTTACCATATTACCAGTGCAGGGTATATCAAATTTTTTCCTAATAATAACAAGAACAATAAGAACATCAGCAAATGTTTCATGAGAGCTTTGGAGGTGACAGCCAATATTTTATACACTTTATATGTATAAACTTATTTTATCCTTATATTAGCCCATAATGTGCATTTATATATATATATATATATATATATATATATTTATATATATACATATATATACATACACACTTCTTATCCCCATTCATTTCTGAGAAAACAGGTTTAAGTAATTTGTCCCAAGGTGACAAATCCTGTAACTGATAGAAATGAGATTTGAACTCACACAGCCTGGCTCCATGGTCCCAACTCTTAACTATTGTGCCACATTGAAATAATGGAATGGGGGATCCCTGGGTGGCTCCGCGGTTTAGCGCTTGCCTTTGGCCCAGGGTGTGATCCTGGAGTCCTGGGATCGAGTCCCACATCGGGCTCCCGGTGCATGAAGCCTGCTTCTCCCTCCTCCTGTGTCTCTGCCTCTCTGTGTGTGTCTATCTCTATCATAAATAAATAAATAAATCTTAAAAAAAAAAAAAGAAATAATGGAATGAAGCGAGATGAGTTTCTTTCTGTACTTTAGTTCGTGTTCTTATTTCCTCAAAACAAATTTAAAATGTTTGAATGATTAATTAAACTAATTTTGGTCATACTCAAGCTCCACTAGTTATTTACTCAAGTGAGATGGGATGGAGGTGATGAAGCACCAGATTTCGGCCCCTGTGTGATGTTCTCATACCTACATGCTAGTCCCCAAACCTCTCTCTGGAGGTGTCTTGCACACTCTTCCTTTGTCCTGCAATATTTATGTGCTTAATATCCAGTCACTTTTCCCTTATTGAAAATGTCATTTTTTTATGCTTAGCAGTCAAACACAATTCTTAGAGAAAATGGTTTCTCCTCCCCCACCACCCAGCCCCTGTCAGCAGGGGCTCAAAGAACCAAAATTGCACCTAGGACTATTGGGATTCACACAATAAGACTAAGCCCTAGAAATATTTCATTGCTTTTCTGGAGGTGCTAAATGATAAGGATCAGAATGGATTTTGTTGACTTTAATGGGAAAAGTGAGCCTTTTGTTAGTTACTCCTCTTGCTTCCCCTCCAAGAAAAACCCAACTCTGGAGCATTCTTTTCGGCCATGACTGGATATGGGAGCATCCTGAGATTTCAATATGTCTAATAAAACTCACCAAAGAATGGAGGAGCGATAGGAGGGGAAGTGCATTATGGTAGCACAGAGATGTGTTTTGCTCTGAAAATGGAGCTGGATGCTCATTGTAAATGAGGAACCCGGAGTGAGATGTTTGAGAGCACAGCTGGGAATATCTGCGAAGCTCACTTTCATTTTCATTTGAATACCATAGAGGCAGCACTCGACTCGCTTAAAATTAAAAGGTACATCAGGAATGCAAAACATTGTATAAAATTTTAACCAGTCTTTCTAGTTGCTTTTTAATCTCTTTCTGGTTCTTCATCTCTCTGTATTTTGATAAATGTTTTGGGGGCTGTGTGATTGTCCATCCATCCACCCCTGGCTTCCCCTTTCTAAAGCTGCAGGCACCTTTGCAATTCTTTCCCTACCACGTGCACCTCTCTCTATAACCACCTGGTGCTTCCTTTTCACCTTCCGTCTCTCTCCAGTTTTTCTGCTCAGCTCCACCCATACCCTTCTCTTGCTCTTGGTCTTCAGACACCTTCCTTTCCTTTTTCATTGCCCTCTTACTCCACCAGCCTGCCAGGAAGTTTGTAATAAATTCCAATCTGGGAAATTTGGCTCTCCTTAAATAGAAATGATGCTTTACTATGAAATCCCTGATGTGCACTGGCCACTCACTGTGCTTAACTGTAGGTATTTCTATACTTTCAAGGGTTGTCCATTGCACAGCTGGGGACTAGGAGGGCTGATCTTGAAATTAGTTACCAGTGAGCATGGTAGTGAGCATTGGCCCCAACGAATCTTTTTAAGTACTGATAATAATAAAAATAATAACAGGGACAATGGCTGCTAACATTTCTTGAGAGCTTACTAGGTACCAGGTCCTAAGCTAACCACTTTTATAAGTAT
This sequence comes from Canis aureus, assembly GCF_053574225.1. Lineage (NCBI taxonomy): Eukaryota > Metazoa > Chordata > Mammalia > Carnivora > Canidae > Canis > Canis aureus. The sequence continues at coordinate 13,674,159 of NC_135632.1, forward strand.
TTTCCCATATAACCTTTACCAGAACCCTGGGGAGCATGTTCTGTTATTATGGCCATCGTGCTAATGAGGAAAATGGAGCACAGTGAGTGATGCAGATCACACGGCAGTGAGAGGCTCTGAAGAGCTGTGTTTCACTGATACTTCAATAACCATAGGGTAGTTGTGAGTCCTGGGTTTCCAGCTAGGGCCAGTATATCATGATGAGCACTGGCTTGGCCTGTATGGCTGCATATAACCAGACAGGTGAACACAGGTTGGGCCAGAGTTGCCATAGTCAGAGCAAGGTGATCACAGGTGCCAGAGAAAGGGTTTGGTCTGGGAACAGAAAACAGAGTTGGAGATATACAGCTACTTAGAGTCCAAGTCAGCAAAAACATTATGTGATGGGGGATCCAAACCAATATAGGGCAATAAGATGGATGGTCCATGGTGGTGATCAGAAGGGGAGGGACAGTAGTGGAAAGTTCAGGAAAGGAGGTGGTGCACTAGAGATGCCCAATGGTGGCCATGCTGGAGTTTGGAGGGAGAGGATTCAGTCAATGGGAGAGGCATTGGCAGATCTGGGTAGGGCTACAGCTCCAGGATCCTATTGAGTAATAGGGCTCCGAAATAAAGACAGGTCCAGTTAGCACCCCTGGGTGGGGCGCAGTGTCCAGATCAGATGAACAGAAAGGGTAGCTTAACACCAGTTAAACAGTGCAAAAGAGCCTTGGATATCACTAAGGAGGTTGGACTTCATCCCATACACCTGTGATCTCTTACCTGGGGAGCCGCTGCGAACACACATGGCACCACAAGCTTTGTGACATCGTGTCTTCTTTCCATTCATCTCTCAAAACCCATAGTGTGTAAATGATCTTTCATACCTAAGAGTGAGTGGATTCAAGGTTAACCCTAAGAGAATGCCACTTTCACACTCTGACTTGCTTTCTTGAACAGAAGAATAAGAGGTACAGAGGCAGCTGGCATGTTTGCTTAACCCTGGGGATGCTGTGTGAAGGTGCCAGGCATGCTGATGTCAGTTTATACGCCACAATAGAGAAAAGGTAGAAAATTGCCCTCGGAAGCAATGGGGAGTTAGTCTGGGGAAGTAGGGCAGAGAGTAGGGCAGACAACAACTGTGTTTTACTTGTAAGAACTTCTATAATGTTTCAATTTTATTGTTTTACTGTGTCTGTGTCTATGTCTGTGTATTATAAACTTGAAAAAATGTATTAAATTTGACCATCAGGTATTCAGTTCTGTGCTGAATTAAAAGGTAGGAGGGAGCACAGAGCTCATCTGCGAATGTACGGTTGCAGGCAGGAAATCAGAGCAATCTAACTGGCAGATGATAAGAATTTTTAAAAGAGAAAGAACAGTAGCCAGGGACCATTTAACGTGGGCATAAAGAGGTTCATATAGCACTTGGAAATCATTATAACACAGCGAGTGTTAGACTTTATGGGGCCAGTGGTGATGCTGAGACCTCCAGTAAAGATCTGAGTATCCCCATCACTCCCTGTTTAAGGAGGCAAGGAGCCAGGTAATATAATTTAGCAAGATTTTTATCAAAAGGAGCTAAAAATCACAAGTAAAAGAAGGCATTGTTCTTATGACAGTAAATGTTTTAGGTTTTTCTAATTCAATCTGCCAAACTGCATGCTCTGTGAGGGCAGGAACCACATGTGCTCTGCTCACCCCAGCTGCCCCAGGAGGGAAGTAACTTCTACGGAGTTTCTCTTTCCTCAAGCCACTCGAGATGCTTAGTCTGCTCCAAGCCAAGAAGGGCTACGGGGCCGGTCCCAGGAGCAGACCCTGACCTTCCATGAAACGGGAGCAGGGAGGAGGCATTGTTCTTGCTCCCAGTAGAACAGCATTTCTCAGGCCTCTGCGGGGCTCTTCACCGAGTCCCCCATAAAACTGAAGAACTTAATCCACTGCCATCATTCCTCAGCTCCATCTGGCTGCTGGAATAATTGAAACTAGAAATGTCTGCTTTGATTGCTGCTGGAAAGGAAAACTCAAATTTTCGCGGAAAACCTCAGTACTGCCTCAAACCTTCAATATGGGGTTTCTTGTGAAATTCGATTTTCTGTTCTTTCCGGTTCTCTAGACAGGGAACCTGAAAGAGGCCCTAAACAGATGTAGCAGCAGGAAGGCCCCGGGGTTCCATTCACAGCTCAACAGGTGCCAGGGAGCCCTCTGGGGAGGGGCACGGGAGATGGGGGATCTGGGCTTATGGAGAAATAAAGGCTCCTGGAGGCTCCCAGCATCAGCCACGGAGCTCAGGCCCCGCAGAGCCTTGAACATGACCCAGCCTCATGAGAGAGAGGGCCAGGGTGTCCCCACACTCGTGCCTCACTGTTCACAGTCACGGCCTGGACCCGCCTTGGGAGGCTGGGCCTGAACCCGCCCTCCACTCTCTCTCCCCTACCCCTCCCTCACGTCCTCCCTCTCCCTCCTCCTCTAGCCTTCCACCCTCGGTGCCCCTTGGCCTGCTGGGCTCCTCCTGGACTTCTCTCTCCCCCCTCCCCTGCCCTCTCCTTCCTCCCTTCTCACTTTAGGAGGCCAATGCCTTATCCATGAGGCCACAGGGTGACTCTCCCCTCTCCCTTTGTCTCTCTCCTCACCCCTCCTTCTCTCTCCCCCCTGACCCCTTTCCCTCCCACCTTCCTTCTCTCTCTCTGACTTCAAATAGATCAAATGGCTCTTTCTACTCAGAGAAAATCAAAAGTGAGTCCCCACCAGAGGCTCTTCTCAGTTCCACATACAATAAATAGCTACCCATTTCACTCCCTGGGTTAGAAAGAAGAGGCTATTCATGCCCAGAAGACACTGATTTTTGAAGTATCGGAGGTATTTTAAACAAGCTGTCTCTGCACCACTTTCCTTTCACAGGCCAGCAGTCTGCCAACTGGTGGCTTCTGACCCTGCTTTCCCCTCCCCCACCTGGAGAACAGGACTGCAAGGGGACCAAAGAAGTCTTTACGGGGGAGTTAAAGGGAAGACCCTAAAGCTCTAGGAACTGCGGTGTTCACAGGAAAGGCTCTGGAGAGCTTGAGCCAGGTGTCTGAGGTTCTGAGCTGTGCCTCCCCGCCCCGCCCCCTCCAGTCCCCCCAGCCTACCCCCACAAGTCAGAGGCCCACTCTGGAGCGGAGGAAATTCAAGCTTCAGGCCCCTCAATTGCTCTGGCCCTTTCGAGGCCGTGGGAAGAGACCCAGCATCGTGATCCCATGGTCCTGTGTTTTTGCAAGATCTGCAGAAGGAATATATTTTAACCACAGTTGGGTTTGATGACAGTTTCTTTCCACTACTGTTTCCCCTCAGTTGTACCTCTCCCCTGGTCAAGTGGCCCTGGAGTGGGCATTTGGGGGATCTGGCTACAGGGAAGCTGAGCTGGGAATGCATTTAGTTTATATTTAGTAGGATAAGTGTGTGTGGTCCGCAGTCACTTCTGTGTGTGGGCAAGTCGTGGTTGGCCATCCCAGTGCAGGGAGGACTCACAAGAATAGTGCCACAAGGCTGAAACAAAGGTGGATGTGTCCTACGGCACCAGGCTTCAGACGTCTGTGGGCAGTGTTAGAAAAACAAGGCTTGAAATGCACTGAGCCTAAAGCTAGTCTGGGGGAAATTCTTCTAATCACGAGATGTGTAAGATTCCGAGTGGAGGATTCCATTCTCATTGGTGCCCTATCAGAGGCAGAAATCAAGAATATATTCAGTGATGCAGTATGCACACTGCTAAGCACACTGCGCTTTGTACATGGGACTCGTGTGACATGAAGTGTATCAGGAATCTTGTGTTTGCAGGGCATTAACCTCGAGCAGCACTGCACACAGCGAGCATGTCTGGTAAGGAGGCATGCTTTAGTGCCTCCCAATCATCAATAATTGTGATCGATCTTGCTAGAGAAAAGGTTACCTTATCTTCCTATTCTCTCTTGTACAAAATCATTGCCACATAAAGGAAGCATCAAAGTATACAGGCAAAACTTACAGAGGAAAAAGTTATTTTAGAAGTATGCCAGGCAGTTAATGAATCTGAATATTATTTATTTTATGGATTTGGAGATGTCTGCTGCATTTGCCGGATTTTTTTAATAAGGAAACGTTTTGTAATTTATTTTTTCCTTTCTCAAGAGTCACTTCCAAACCTAATTTTATAGATGTATTTTTGTATTAATTCTCTTAAAGAGAGGCCCCCTCCCCAAATTGTTTAAGCCTGAGGCCCTGCAAACCTGGATCGTCTCGACTGGGCAGCCTCAGTGAGCATCTGGACAAAAGAGTGGGGTTTCTTTTGCCTCCAGGAGGCTCCATCTCGAGCCCCCACATTCCCAGAGCAGTTTGGTCAGTGAGTTCTACGAGGTTAGCATGATCTCTATTTTCCATGGAGGTCTGTTTTTTTGAGGGCTCCTATCCCAGGTTCTCAGGCTCCTGCTCTAATCAGGAGACAGCAGTGAGGAACAGCTGGTGGTGCTCAGTCTCACTGGCAGTGCTAAGGCCCAGCTGTACAAGTTCTCATTCTGACATAAATCCATTTGAGGTTCTTTGGATTCAGGGAGAGGCAGGATGGTTTTCTGTCAAACTTTTCCTCTGATTTGTACCATATTTGGTTCAGGTGTCCGGCCACCCAAAACTGTCTCGTGTATCTACAGCAAGGCCCTTAACCAGCTTTCTGATTTCTTTAACAGAGTTGGTGTGGAGCTAGAAGAAGAGCTGAAGGAGGCACCCACCTCACACCAGGCAAGTCAAAGAAGTCGATTCATAGAGTATAGAGATACGAAATGCTCTGTCCCATGGAATGGTCCATGCTTGTCCAGCATGTGGCCAAGGGGCTCAACCTGGAAGGGGTTGCATCCACTGATAAAACACATTCAAGGACTATAAAATACCTGGGAATTCAGGACATCAATAACCCTTGCATCACCTTTAGAATGCTTAGAACTAGCATGCCCCGCACCCTCTCTGAGGCAACAGGAAGCTGGAAACTCTACAGCGTAGAAGCAAGAGCATGGATCCGGGAATGAGGTAGTGTGGAGTTCAAATCCCTGCTGACTAGGTAATCCCAGGGAAATGTAGTCAATGCATGTCCAATGCATGTTGGGCACACAACAAATGGACCTCTTTCTCCCACATGGCTCCTCATTAATCGCGTCTAGGTGTATAGAACTATTGAAACATTGAAAATTTGCAAAAGCACAGCAAAACTGTCTAGGTGATCCATTCCTCACTGAGCTGAGCAACCATTATCTGCAGCCACCTGAAAATCCTTAGGGAAATCTGCTCTGAACGATATGCTGTTCCCTCGAGTGCAGGAAGTGTATTGTCCTAACTCTGAACTGGAACCTGACATCCCAGTAGAATCTGCCACTGGCAATTTTGCATCAGCCATTTTTAACTCAGTACTTAAACAATTGTGTGGAAATGTTGCCCCTTTTGTTGAACTCGTAATCCGATAGACACGATAGAATAATGTCATAAATAAGTGATGTTGCTTAATGACTCATGTTATGATCATACCTGGATTTGAAGAGGATCCGTCTCTCATTTTGTGATTTTTTTTTTTTTTTTTTTTGTCTATCATGCCATCAGCAAGGCACAGCTGGTTAGTGCTGCTGAACAAAATGCTGCTACCTTCCTGGTTTACATAGACATAAAGAAGGAATGATCCTGTGCTCTATAAAAAAGGGCTGGAAAATTAAGTTGGTGATGATCCTGGCTTATTGTACTTTGAAATTTTTTTTGTAACATGTGTTTCAAGGCCAGGCCGATGCTTGTTTTCACAGACTCGTATCCCAGGAAACACACCTAACTGCAGGAGTGAGCACAGCAGGGGTGCCAGCACATTGGGATTGGGGCCAGCTCTGTGTGACCTTAGGAAGGAGATCAAAGCCCATCTCCCTATACGAGTGGGCTGTAATGAGTAGTTAGTAAGGTCTGGTGGTGGCTGATTTTTGAAAAGCATTTTCATCTCATATAGGCCAACTAATCCATTCTCCTACCTTCAAGCAAAACTTTTATCTAAATTCTATCTTTCTCTTCTTTTTCTTTAAAAGAAAAGAGATAGAATAAGAAAATTCATCAAAGAAAATTCTCCGTCTTTCTCTAGCTGCCTATATTTTGAAATCACATATAATTATTGTGAAGTCTGGGCGTCTGGGTGGCTCGGTGGTTGAGCATCTGCTTTCGGCTCAGGTCATGATCCTGGGGTCCTGGGATCGAGTTCTGCATCAGGCTCTCTGTGAGGAGCCTGCTTCTCCCTCTGCCTGTGTCTCTGCCTCTCTCTGTGTGTCTCTTGTGAGTAAATAAATAAAATCTTTAAAAAAATAATTTTGGGGGGAGATGACCTACCAGCTTAACTCCTTCCTTTTACAATTTAAACATTTCACTTTAGCTCATTTACAGGATTGTTAGTTAATTTATTAATAACTCCTTGGTATATTTTTCTGTTAGAGAAATGAGACAGTGCAACCAGGTACAGTGAAAACTACACTGTATTTGCATCTTGGACAGATTTTTTTATGTCTTTGGGTCTCAGTGTCCCTATCTGTAAAATGTGGACAATAATAATGTTTACTTCCTCAGGTTGGTATGACAATCAAGTGAAATTATATTTATGAAAACTATGTAACTTAATTAATTTAGTTAAACCCACCTCTTTAGGGCAGTGAACACATATACTAAAATAATAGTATAATATTTTGAGAGATTTTCAAATTCAATAAATAATATTAGTCGGAGCAAAAAGTCAAAACCAGAGGAGTATAAAGAATCATGAATGAGTAAATCATAAGGTCCTATGTGCTTGCTTAGTCAAACCACAAGTAAGCTTTGGTAGCCAAAGGGGAAAGGAAGAAAAATGAATGAACAATATATTAAATTATTATCATTAGAGGGAAAAATCATACTCTCAAGTGGTACAAAACTCCACAGCCCACTGTTTTACAAGAAATTTCTCACTTGGGGCTTCCCGTACAGGACACATAAAGAGCTACACAAATGTTAGCTAACTAATCTTATAAGTCATACCATTCCTACTGAACTGTTGCTGCTTAAAAATAATGTCTTTAAGAGGTGTCCAGGCAGTGTTCTTATCCACAACAAAGTTTCACTCCAAGGTGGCTATATTTCAGAATGTGGTTGCCCCCAGACCTTGAAATAATTCTTATTTTCAGTGTCAAGTATAGGAAACAGTGAGATCGAGCTAGGAAAAAAAAAAAAAACCACAGTGTCCATGCAGCTGCCACCTAATCTGGACAGGTTTTTTTCGGTACTTTCCAAACCATGTGTCAAGAACCTTTTTGCCCTCATTTTGCCTGACAGCTCTTCTCTTATTATCAACATCTGTTGCTCTGTTGAACTGAAGAGCATAAACTCTAACTCTTAGGAGGATTGCATGTTTCCACTCGGTTTGCATTTATTAAATTGGGCTTGCGTTAACAAATAACATGATTTTCACACTGGTCAACTTCTAAAAAAAAAAGAAGACTGTTTTTACCAAAAAGCTAAAAACTTTACAGTTATGCCAATTACTGATCATATACCCTCAAAATCAATAATAAATATGATATTATATTTTTTAAGGAACCTCCTCTTTCTCTGTTGTAGAGAGTGAAACAACCTTTGAGAAATATGAACTTCTAGCTGTGACTAACTCATAACTTTAGAGTGTGAGTGGTATTACAGTCTTGTACCGGATCCAGAAGCTTCAGAAAGCAGGTTCCACATGCAATTATTAAAGTTTAAATATATATTCTATGCAAATGTGCTTCTTTGAGAAATGGGAGATAATGCAGTTGGGAGATAATCTTATGTCTCATAAATTCAAAACAAAACAAACAACACAAAAAAACCTCTGAGACTCCCCCTCCCCCTCAACCATAGGAAGTTTTCCTTGTAATTATTCTGTGTCCTTGAAAGCAGAGCAATGCAGAGAAGTTAAGAATCACTGGAGCACCACACTTGCCTTAATCTTTTAATAGTATTCCTGCTGCCCAAGAAGGGCTTCCACTATTGCTTCTCTTTTTCCTTTTTTGCCGTTTTTCTCATGATCATCCTAATATTTGTTGAGTACAGACTATTGTTAACACCTCTCACCTTATCTATATTAACTCAATTTCCAAGATAACCCTATGAGTGGGTACTATGATTATCCCCATAATACAAATAAGAAAACTATACACAAATAAGTTAAATAGCTTGCCCAAGGATACATAGTGGAAAGAGGTGGAATGTTAAACCAGACCATCTGGTTCTAGAACTTCTACTCTTAGGTGGAATGCATTCATGCATGCATTCATTCAGCCATACAACCCATCATGTCAAGCACTAGTCTAGGCGTGAAGAGGATGCAGCAGTTAGCAGTTCAGAGTTTTCACCCTCACCCTTAGAGCTTGTACTCTAATGGGGGATGCTGATAAGGAAAAAGGTATGCAACTACATAAGTTCAGATAATGATATGAGTACAGCAGATGAGAGGATGGGGAACAACCTCATCAGGGCAGGCCTCTCTGAGGAAGCGGCATTTGATCAGAGGTCTGATGATGTGTAGGAGTGAGCCATGTGAGATCTGGAGGGGAAAAAAACAGTCCAGAGAGAAGATACTGCAAGGATGAAGACCATAGAGTCTCAGTGGGTTATGGCATGCTCCATGAGTAGCAGGAAGGCCAGTGTGGCTGCGGCTTGGTGATCAAGGTGGGAGCAGATAGACATGACTGGGAAAGACACAGAGGGGTCGCCGGATCATTGGCCATGGTGATGAGTTTGACTTTATTCTACATGCAATGGAAGTAAAAACTCCTCCAGATTTGGAGCTTGGAAATTATGGGACGAACCCTTTTTTAAGAACTCCTTTTTCTCCCATCTCTCTTTCAATTGTTACAATGAGGTTAATTTTCATTTTTTCTTCTCACATAACTTTTATTTTTTAACACTATGCGTGCTTCTCAGTGTGATCTCTCTCTTTTTTTTTTCAATGTGCTCTCTTAGTGCTAACTTCCAATTTTCTCTTTGCTTCCCATAGTTCCTTCATTGAAATTCTGTTTTTGGTTGTCACTTATGCTTGTGTGTAACCTGTGTGGATCAGTTCTGGTCACTGCCGCTCAAGAAAGTCAGAGCGGAGCTGAGAAAGGTCCAGAGAAGGGCAACTTCAATAACTTAGCAGGGGGAGATTAAAAGGATTACTATTTCTCCTGCAGAAAGATTAGCACTAAGAAGGAATACAATGAAGTGTCTATAAAAATATGAAGAGTGTGAGTAAGGTGAACAAAGACTCATTGGCTAATTCCCAGAAAACCATAACCTGGAATACCCCCTGAAACCTGAAAGAGCTTGTTTGGGGAAGAATAAAAGGATTTGTTCTTCTGCACAATTGATACTTATTACTCATGGTCATCTAGAGTTGCAAAGGCTGGAAATATAAGTAGATTCAGGAGGAAAAGAGATTAATTAGCAGATGGTGAGGTCATTTCATCATTAAATAATTTTTCCCCTGTGAATATTTTCAAATATCCTAATAAACTTCTAGAAAACAGAGTAAATATTCCCATATATATTCCCCCAGATTTAACAATTATCAACATTTTTCCAAACTGCCCCCTATGCTGTTGGAGTTGATCTCATAGAATATAAATTCCATACTACACTTCCACAACTATTTCAGAAATAGAATACTAAGCTCTATAAAATTGATCTGACCCAGATGAGGAGTTTTTATGTTGCAATGTAACTAATAATATTTTGAGAAAAATAAAAGGCGGTTTTTAGAGCGAATATCTTGGGTTTTCCTTTGGTAATATTGATTTTATTTTGGTTACAATTACTTGGTTTTGTACATCCAAAAGTATATTTCCTCCCACTAATTTTCTACTGCTTAGGACTAAATTCCATATACTTATCTATACATTCTACCATTGCCTGCTCTAGAAACCAGGAATGATCATGAGAAAGAGAAAGTGGAGGAAGATGGCAGCACTTTTTACATATTAGGTGCCATCTGTATAACCACGTTTCTTTACCTTGACCCATCAAGTCACCTCTTATAACCCCCATTTTAAAAATTATGAAATTGAAATTCAAAGAATTAAAGAAACTTTCCCAAGATGACAACAACAATGACAAATTCAAGATAACTTCAGCAATACCCAAACTCCGGTCTCTAGCTCCTCAACTCGGTGCGGTGGCTGCCCTCTGCATGGACTGTTCGCTGTTTGGACTCTCCTGTCTCACACTGCAATTGGAATAGGGCCTCCAGGCAGAAAGTTTAAGGAAAGTGGAAGCTCACATCATTCGCTTTCCTTCTCTTGAGAATCCCAGCCCTTCGCTGCCTGTTACCTAATACTATCTATAGATATATTCATAAATATAGATAGAATTCTATCTATATTTATGAAACTGGTTATTCTGTAATAGTCAACCATTACATATTTTGGAAGTAGTTTGGTAAGCAGAAACATTGTTTTGTTTTGTTTTCAGACAAATGCATAATATTATATATTCAAATCACAAGCCTCAATGTGAGACTTATCTTTGCTGTAGTGTTGTGGTTTGGGCACTGTCACTAGGGGACATCTTGAGTTAGGATCTTATTCCAAGGTGCAATTGCTATTAGGATGTATGTGTACGAGTGTAAGCGTGTGCATGTGTGTGTACATGTATATAAAGGAGTTAACACACTATCTAAATTATGACATAAATGAGGCATTAATTAAGAATACTGTGAATTAAGTATAGTGAGATGATGTGAACTTCCTTCTGCCTCTAAATCGGTCCATCATCTTATGTCTTGCATTCAATCTAAAATCCATAACATGGTATACTGCATCTAGGATAAATTTTGATATACTTTTAAGGGGGGAATATATCTTCTATACTTTTGTGGATATACTTTGTAAGCTACAAAAAATTGTGCCTTTTCATTTTAGTATCTCTTCCCAATTCCCACTCCAATGCCTTTTACGTGTGAGACTTATGATTCCAGTATATAGTCGGATTAGCTTTCTATTGATGCAGGACAAATTATCTCAAAAATTAGTGGCTTAAAATAAGAAACATTTATTATCTCACATTTCCTATGGGTCAGGGATTTGAAAGCAACTTAGCTGAATGTTTCTGACTCAAGGTTTCTCAGGAAGTTGCAATCAGAATGTCAGCTAGAACTACAGCCATCTGGAGGCTTGACTGGGGCTGGGGAATCCACTTCCATGTTGGCAAAAGGCCATCAGTTCACTGCTGACTATTGGCAGGAAGATGCAGTTCCTCACCACCTGTATCTCTCCATACAGCTGCTTGAGTGTCCTCACAATATGGCCACTGACTTCCCTCAATTGGTCTAAGACAGACAGGGAGAAGGAAGCCACAATGCCTTTTTTATGACCTTGTCTTGGATATGACACAACATCACTTCTGCCTCATTCTATTGATTAAAAATGAATCACTAAGTACAATCCACACTCAATAGGAAGGGAAATTAGGCCCCATTTTTTAAAAGAAAATATGCCAAAAAATTTATAGATGCACCTTTTTAAACCACTGCAATATTATATTTACCTGAACCAAATAATTTATTTTCCCTTGGATTAACTTGGATCTCCTATCCAGAAAAGCAATTTGAACAGGACTTTTCTCTAATTAAACCATGAGTTTAGCCCATCTTGTAGTTTGCCTATGTCTACATGTCATCTCAACAGTTTTATCTGTCCTTGACTAGTTATCTCCTTCATTTTTTTTCCTCCCTAAGCATGTATTTTCTGACTATACCTTCTTGAGAACATTTATGAATTTATCATGACACGGGGAAGGTGGAAGGTAAGAATATTTGTATAAAGTGCTTTCTATGCGGAGGCTAAAAATTAATGATTTACCTTTTAAAATGTAAATTTGAAAAGATTTCCTATTGACCTTCAATTATATTATGCTCCTTCTTGAAAATCCAAAAATTTTTCTCTTTCGGGGCATACAATCTGATCCCCTCCTTGGAAATGAGAAAATTAAAGCAATAAACTTGAAGTTATTATATAAATACTTTCCAAACTGTGGGCAAATGGCAGGGCACAAGTACTATTATCGAATTCTATTCACACGTACCACTTGAAAAAATGCTCTGGAACCCATAAGGAGCTCTACAAATTTGTTATGATAATTATTTGTCTTTATTACCATTCTGTGCAACTTCTACTGACATTAATATTGAATATGAACTCTGAAGAAATAGAAAAGAAATCTCTCTCTCTTAATCCATTGAATCCCCCTGAAATGAGGAACAATCCCACATGATTATCCCAGAGCAGAGTTCATCCAGTTCACTTAACAAAGGCCCCACATTTGAATATTGATAGAGGAGTGTATTTGCATTTGCTTAGTCCTTTTTCATTAGGGTTAGTACAACAAACAATCCCTTCTTGCTTCAGTGTCTGGTTTGCAGAGATTTCTGGCCTGAGCCTTTTGTTTTCTCCCAGGGGTCCAAATAAGCGTAAAACAAAGAGTACCTTCCTAATTTTCCTGTTGCTCCTTCTCTGGGGTAGTGCTAAGGGCCAGGGGGAGGGGGTCACTTAAAAGATAAGGACTCATTCCCTACTGTGCTCAGTCACTTCCCAACCTCTGGCCTATTCCTTTGTTTAAGGAGGAAAAAGAAAGATATCAAATGTCCCAGTCACTTTTACCTTTTCCCAGAAATAGAAGCTAATAAAGGAACCAGAAATTGCACATATATCAAACACTCTGCTTCTTAGAAGTATCAAGGGCAAATAAAAGTAAAGATTCAATGCGCTTGACTCTCCAGTTCCCATTTACAGTGTGAAACATGAGGCTCAGAGTTGATAAGTGTATTGTTATTAAATGGTAAATGGTAGAGAGTCAGAACTCAAATCTTGGTTTTCAGTTTCTGAATCCTCTGTGTGTTCCAAACATGCGCACCACATCCCCGCTGGGATAAAGGAACTCAAAAGAAAAGAAATACTGTTAGTGACAAAGAAAATACCATCAAGTTCCAGATTTCGCTTCTAATGATCGCTCATATCCATTGTCCTTGGGTGTGAGTTGATCTCTGCTTCAGAATAATCTTGGTAAATTAATGCTACCTGCTGTCCTCTGCCCATCTGGACCCTCCCAGAAGCTTGCCCTCTGTGCTGCCTCATCAGATACCTTCCCTGTTCCAGGGTGAATGCAAAGCCTGGCCTTCCCTTGGCACATTTATCTTCAACCCCCAGTGAACAAGCAGAGCACACAGTAGACTAACTCATTTATTTCTACTCATTTATTGATGGCCTTTCATAACCGAGTTATTAAGTCATCAATAACTTCAGAGAAATAAATGAACAGATCCAGAACTGGGCCAACAGATATTTAAGATACCCACTGAAAATTTTGTCTAGGATCAGCAGAAAAGTCAATGCTGGGTCGTCAGTGGCATTTCCCTCACCTGGGAAAACATGGTCTGTGTTTTATTCTAATTAAAACCCAGTCCACTTCTTTATAAACTAGCAAATACCATCACCAATCTCCCAAGTAAAAGAAAGTCTGAAAAAAAGATTACATTTGTTAACATTTTTCTAGATGCTACCTAATATGTGTTGCTCTTATCAGCTGTCAAAAAAATATCTCTGAAAGTTTTGCCAGAAATAGAGTATAAGATCTTTCACGAGTGCTTGTGAGTTCTGGTATATTCCCCTCAGGAAATAAAATAAAAAAGATCTGGAAGGGGGAAAGAAGGGCAGAGAAGTTTCCTAAGACCTTGGAAAATGCTTGAAACCGGTAGGAGTCTAGAGGAATTCCTAACACAGATGTTAAGTTTCTATAGGGACGCTCTTCACAGCCATCAACACGTTACCCATGCATTTTCATTATGTTTTGGGGTGTAGGTAACTGCTCTGTCTCAACCTACATGATCACCCCAGAATCCAGACCCCATCTCCCTGTTCAAATATTCCCTTACCTTAGTTTGCTCCCCACTTATACCTTGGGGCCCCATCTAGATGAGAGGAATCTTGGCTGCTGAGGGATCACAAACATGCTTGGAAGAAGACTCTCTGTGCCTCAGTTTCCTCATCTGTCAGATAGGAATAATAATAGAACTAACATACTTCATCAAATTGTTATAATAATTAAAAGAGTTAATACATGAAAAGCCCTTAGAATAGCGTCTGATACATGGTGAGTATTCACAAAGTGTCAGCTGTTACTGCTGTTGTTGTCATTAATAAAAATATAATGTTTTCCATAAGATTAGAACCTTGGAGTCCAGCCAGTCCCAATTTCCGCAATTCGTTTTGCAAGCGAGGAAACTGTAGCCCAGTAACTTATCTTGCAGTATCTGTGCTTTCCAGAGTTTAAAGACTAAATGAGATAACTTGCAGAAAAAAACATCATCTTTGGAGTCCAGCAGTCTTACATTCAAAGTCTAGCTCTGTCACTTGCTAACCGTGGGACTTTGGGCTCCTCTCTTCCCTTCTGTGGGGCTCTCCAGGTCCTCACTAGTAAACTAGGTATACATGGCCACCTTTCTAGAGTGTTTTGAAAACTGAGAAGTAATGACTGAAAAAGTTAATGACTGTGACTAGTGTGCTGCCAAGGAATTAAGGAGCATTCGATAGCTGGAGACTATCACTATCATCAACGTCATTGAGCGGGGCAGAGAGGGTGCTAGACCTCCGAGTTGACTGCCAGGCAAGCTCACCATCACGTAGCCCATGTTTACTTAAAAACAACCAACCAAACCAAAAACATGAAGTTACTTACACTAAGTTCTCTCAGTTTTCTTCAATGACTATCTATCTTGTCACCAGTAGATATTATCAAAAATCACCTGTGCCTGCTGATGGATAAGATTTTGTAAGTCCTTTATTGTTCTTAGAAAAAGAAAAGGAAAAAGAGAGAAAGAGAGAGGCAACTCCCCACTGTTGGGTCAGAGTTTTTTTAACTAGCTTGTTTCGGGGTAAGCAGTTTTCCTCTGCCACCTGAACCCCAACAGACTGTGCCTGTTGGAGAGATGGTGACTCAGAAACAACTTACAGATGTTATAAAATAATAAAGGAAACACTATGTGCAGCAGTGATTTTGCAAATCTGAAACCTTTGTTGGGGTAGAAATGGCTAGAGAAAGATTCAGGGAAGGACAGAAATTGAACCGACACTCTGGTTTTCTTTTAGGGGGAATATGATGAATAAATTCTAACTCTAGATAATAAGGCACAACACTCAGGTCTATCAGAAAACAGATTTTTAAAACTTCATGTCCATGAAAAGATCACAGATGTCCCATGCACCGGGGGGCTTGGGAATGAGGAATGGGTTCCATGGCCAAGTAAGTTTGAGAAATACTTCCCTCTTAAAGATTTTACAATGCTGATTTATAAACAAGAGTCTCTGAGAAGTCCTGTGTTAAGAAACCTTTCTGGGTGGCTCAGTGAGCATCTGCCTTTGGCTCAGGGCATGATCCCAGGGTACTGGGGTGGAGTCCCGCATCAGGCTGCACAGAGGGAGCCTGTTTCTCCCTCTGCCTGTGTCTCTGCCTTTCTCTGTCTGTCATCAATAAATAAATAAAATCTTTAAAAAGAAGAAGAGAGAAGAAGAAGAAGAAGAAGAAGAAGAAGAAGAAGAAGAAGAAGAAGAAGAAGAAAGAAGAAGAAGAAGAAGAAGAAGAAGAAGAAGAAGAAGAAGAAAGAAAGAAAAGAAGAAAGAAAAGAAAAGAAAGAAAAGAGAAGAAAAGAAAAAAGAAAAGAAAAGAAAAGAAAAGAAAAAAAGAAAAGAAAAGAAAAGAAAGAAAAAAGAAACCCTTCTGACACTATCAAACCCGCATTTTCCAAGCAATGAGAACAAAATTTCCATCAACACCATATAGGACAGTGGTATTCTAGGGAACACTATTCAGGAAACCATACAAGATTTGAAATCAGAGATCTTAAACAACCAAAGAGAATAGTTTCCAGTTTGGATTTTAATTTTATTGTGAGTCTCTGCTTCAACCATTTTAGACAAAAGATACAGACTAGAAATGGACCCCATTTGGCTTTCTTGTATTCCCATTTTATTTCTGGGGGCTGGAATTACAGCATCTGCTAGTACGCATGTTTTAGAGAGCAGAACAGAGCTCTTTAATGTTAACCATCAAGGGAACTGTCTGGGAATGGGGGAAAAGTAAATAAAATAAAATGAAAGCAAATCCACTTGGGTTCATCTAAGCGCTATCTCAGGAATAGTCAGGGAATTGCCATTGTCTTCCATGTCATAGTTTCTTGAGAGTGTTCACATTGTTAATGGGCTCTGAACAAGTGTTACAATTTGGGGGTGGAAACTGTGGGCCCAAATAAAGCAATGAAGTCCCTGTGTACAGATCTATAAATGCTTTTAATGATGGAGAAAGTTATAACCAATTGAAGCCCAGGAGTCTCTTTTCTTGATATGCAAAATGGGATTCACAAAAGAAGTAAAAATGCCACTGGATCTCCTTCCTACCACAGTGCAATCAATCTTCATTGTCATCTGTCTGTAAGGTTCACAAAAATTTTTCACCTTCTTTCCTTTTTCTCACATTCATCCTCTACTCTCTCATAAATATACATCAAATACTTTCTCTTCTTTTTTTGTTGTTGTTTAGTTTTTATTTCATAGTCATAAACTTAACTGTGCAATCCAGCTCTTGGAGGGGAATAAGGAAAATATGGAATCATAGACCTGCAGTGAGAGCACAAAGATTATAGGCTATTTCAAGCAGGTGGGGGTGAACGGATACCCTCCAGAACTACAGAAGGAATGGTCTCATAGTTGAGATAAAACACAAGTCAAATGTATTAGATTCATCCACAGTCAGGAATGGTGATCTTCTTGTGGGGTCTTAACCACTCCTGGACCCAAACCAATCCATGGCTTCCACAATATTCATGCCCTCTCTCACTTTGCCAAAGACCACATGCCAACCATCCAACCACTCAGTGTTGGCAGCACAGATGAAAAACTGGAACCCATTTGTGTTAGGTCCAGAATTTGCCATAGGCAAGATGCCAGGACCTGAGTGCTTCAAGACAAAATCCTCATCAACAACTTTGTCCCCATAGATGGACTTGCCACCAGTGCCATTATGGCGTGTGAAGTCACCACCATGGCACATAAGTCCTGCAATAATCCTGTGAAAGCAGGAAACTTTATAAACAAATCCTTTCTCCCCAGTGCTCAAAGCACAAAAGTTCTCTGCTGTCTTTGGAACTTTGTCTGCAAACAGCTCGAAGGAGACAAGGCTCAAAGGCTTGCTGTCCATAGTCGTCAAAGAACACAGTGAGGTTGACCATGGTTAGCGACACAGGTGGCTCTGGGGTTAGTGACACAGGTGGCTCTGGGGCAGCGGTGTCAGCAAGGCTGAGTGCTTTCTCTTCTTAATTCCCCTCCTACTTTGGCCCTTTTGAAAAAAAAAAAATAAAAGGACAAGCACATTCGAATATTACAGGCTTTTATAAGGAATATCTATTTCAAAACTCTTAAAATAGAAATAGAAAGCTATCAAATATTAACCATAGCCTTTGGTAGTAATCACAAAGAAAAGGAATGAAAACTAGCTTAACAATTATTAGACTGTTATCACCCCTTTAGACTTGACCTTTTGGTAAGTCATAAATAAATACCATCCAAATTTGACAGAAGTAAACAGCAAAAATCATGCAACAGCAATCTGACAGAAATATCACTTTTATTGATGTCAAAAAATGGCATTTCTTAGCTGTTTAATAAAATAGGGATTATGAAGAAAAGTAAATGTTGAATTATGCCACAAGAGTCTCATCCACATGGCAAGATCTATGAGCTAATTTGCTTGGCAGCTGCTTCGCCATTTAGATAAAAATGCCTACAACCTAGAAAGTTTCTTTTTAAGTGGTTACATTTAATTTGGTTTGACATGTATTTTTATAGTGAAAATATATGAATATATTCTATATTAATTTATATTGATATTAATATATATTAATATGTATTGATTATTTATCTGATACCTTTTTCTATTGTCTTTCTCCAGGAAGCAAATAGCTTGGAGAAAAACACAACCAAAACAGAGAGTGCTTGGCTCTTCAGAATGTGGTACGGCTTTGACCACAAATATCCTTTGATAATGATAACCTTCCAGATCCTGCTGCCTGGTAGAGACTAACTTCAAGCACTTAGTCATTGAGGTATCCGCTCTTGCTCTTCAAGAAACCCAGAAAGGTAAAGTGAATTCATGACCAAATTTGTCAAAAAAATAAAAAGCTGTATAGTCTATACGTAAGTGTTACAAGGAACTAAAGTGAAATCTCTCAGAGTCAAATGAACTTGGTGTATTCATGGCAATCTAATATTTCCGAAATGCCAGATGATAAAATATTTCAGTCCTGAGGACTGATCTACTTTACTAATTTTACTATTCTTCCCTTTGCAAAGATCTTACTTCTGGTCCAGTTGGCCAAGGTAACTGGACAAAAATCCTTCACCCTTCTCCCAGCCCATTTGTGTGTGCTCTTGTTTCATGCTATAAGAAAATGGAGTGGGGCTAGGGGCAAAGGGAATGAATGGTCTGAGAAGAATGAGTCTGATCACAAGATTATAAAATAACATTACTTTGTTTTCCAGAAAGATTTGAGTAAGCCTTTCCTAGTGAAGGTCAATTTTACAATTCTCCCAATCAGTACAAACATAGTGGCTCAGTTCCACCTTGCCATGTGACTGGCAGGGCTGAGAAGTCAGGCCTGAAGGGCTGTGCCATTGTGAGGTGCAGTAAGCGGTCCATCTCTAATCCCAAGCAAAAGCGCCACGGAAGAAAGGAAAGAACTGCACTGAAAATTGAATGTGTTGGGTCTTTGTAGTTAGTTTTCCACAGTCACAAATCCTCTTCCTTTCAGGGAGAAAATGTCAGTCACTGGGTGATTTTAAAGTGCCCAAGCAATGATTAAAACCACAACAGATCAGTAGGAAAGGAAGAAGAATTAAGAATAGGAAAAATAAATTCAAAGAATAAGGTGAAGAAGAGGTAAAATGGAAAGGGGAGAGGAGGCAAGAGAAGTATAGGAAATTCACAGTGGGAAGGAGAGGAAGGCAAATTGGAGGAATTGCTACATTAGAAGAAAATTAAATAAGAATGAAGAGAAGCCAACTGAAAATTGCAGAAATAAGCAAAACAGGCGAGAATTTATAAAGCAATTCTGCAAAAGTAGAGCATTCCAAGAATTACAAAATGCACATGTGGAAGGTAGAGGGTTCTTGAGTCTACAGTTTTCTTTTCCCACAGCTCTGCTCTCTATGGACAGATAGCATGCCTTGCTCAATCTTGAGCCTTTATGGACAGTGTAGGTTTCCAACACCTTAAAAGCACTCCCTGTTGGCCGTTAACTACCTCATGGAGGTTCTGGTATCTCATTAGCTACCCATCACCTTGCCTTCTTGGTCTCTCTAAGGGAAGCTGTTTCGTAGCAGGTTATGCTGGTTTATGTTCCAGGTCGATTTCTCATCTGGAAACACAATTTTCCCCTGCCATTGCGTCACCTAGCTGATAACCAAATTTTAAGAACTTATAAAAATTTGACAGAGGAGTACACAGAAGTCTGCTTGATTATGAAAGGTATACAGTAAGAAAATGTCTTTTTTGGGTTCCTGGACCCAATTTTCAAGCTCCCAAGATTGTTACTTATGTGTCTGACCCACTCACTACAGATTGGAGGTTCCCATGACCTCCTCTTTGGGTTCAATTAATTTACTAGGGCGGCCCACAGAACTTGGAGAAATGTTTTACTTACTAATCAATGGTTTATTATAAAAGGTTAAGAGATACACAGGGCAAGGTATGTGGGCAAGGTCACCTAGCTTTCATGCCCTCTCATAGTGCACCACTCTCCCCAAATCTCCATATTCACAAACTAGAAAGCTCTCTGAATCCTGTCGTTTTGGGTTTTTATGGAGGCTTCATTATATAGGCACGATTGATTAAATCATTGACCGCTAGTGATTGAACTCCATCCCTAGCCCCTTTCCCCTCCCAAAGGTGCATAGAGGAGGGGAAATTAAATTTCCAGCCCTCAAATCACAGGTTGGTCCTCCTGGCCAGAGGGGTCCAAAGCCCACCTCATTAACATAACAAAGGATACCTTTCTTCACTTAGGAAATTGAGGTTCTTAGCTCTGTGAAACACCAAATATATGTCTTATTATAAATCATAATCACACAAAATGGTAAATCAGAAATGAGATGAAAAATGTTTTTGCTCAAATCCTGACAATGCTGTGAGGAATGCTTTATAAGGAAGAAAGAGGGTAAAAGTGGAAAAAATAACTTGGAGACCAGAAAGGAAAGTGGAAACTCACCCAAATTTTTAGCTTAGAGCAGTGACACCAAATTCAGATGATGTCATAGTTTTTGTCTCACTTTTCACCAGGGGTTTATTTCCATATGATTATGGACAGACTTGCAAAAAATGAAAGTAGATTTACTCTGTCAGTAATATCTCTTCTCATGGTAATTTGTCCTCCTGTGCATTCATTCTAGAAATTGCAGTGCTACCATCACTGCACAGATATATTTTCACTTAGACAACAAAGTTTTTATATCCGAATTACGCTCTGAATTCATACCCAGAGAATAGCAAACCAACCAGTCTTTACCCTGTGACCCCTTGATATATCTGTACTTCCAGAGACAAATTATCCACTTGCCATTTATGTTTTTTCTACTGTTCACCTAGAACCCAGGTGATGTGCCCTTGGACCCTCATAGGTAGGCTATTCCAGCCACCGTCAGTGTAGGGATGATCCCTACCCCAGGGTTAGGTGGCCTGGCCAAGGCAAAAAAAGAAATTGTTGCAAGGCTGAAAGAAACTGACTCTGAAGTTTGGAGCTGCTTGAGTTTCATTTCAGCAAAATTGCATCATGCAAATGAGGCATCATGAAGAATTACTGACAAAAGGAAAAGAAGAATAAGCCTTCATGTGCACCTGTATCAGTCAGCATTCTCCAGGGAAACGGAAACACAACCGGTAGGAGTACACACACGTACACACACACACAGAGGCATAGATACACATACATATTCATACACATATACACATACATATACATAGACACTTACATAGATTTATTTCAAGAAAATGGCTTTATGGGTGATGCAAGTGCAGAATTTGTAGGGCAAGCTCTCTGGAAACTCTCAAGCAGGAGTTGATGCTGCTGCCTTGAGGCAGCTCAACTGTCTTTCTTCCTTAAGGAAACTTCAGTTTAGCTCTTAAGGTCATTCAACTGGCTGGATGAGGCCCACCCACATTCAGGATTATCTCCTTAAAGCAACTGATTGGTAACTCAGATGGGGACCACACCTACTGAATAGTTGGGTAGGCTAGTCAACTATTGGGCAGACCCATAAAACCAAGCATCACAGTATTCAGTTTGCATTCAATTTCTGCCCAAAATTGAGACCCTAGAAAGACCCTCTTAATTCACCAATGGTATCAGTAAAACAAGCCACTGTTGCTTGAATAGTTTTGTTTTCTTTTTACTTTTTCATAGCATAATTAATACACATATACATTTCCATAACATTTTCCCAAAAACTACAGGGGTATAAAAATAATAAAAAATTAACATTCAATGAATAATGGCCCAAGTACTATGTTGAGTGCTTTACATTGATAAATTCACGTTACCCCCACAGCTCTGCGGGAGGTTAGGAGGGGCTAGAGCATATGATGCAACCCAAATAGATTGCTGATTGTGTTGGCCATTGCTGAAACAACCTGGGCTCCTTTGTTCAAGAGCCTTGCTGGAAGCCTATGGTGCCAAAATTGAGGGTTAATTAAGATTTCATTGTGATTCAATATGGGCAGCAATTCTGAGTCATCTAGTGCAAAGGAGCAACTGAGAAGGGGAGAGGAGAAGGGAATCTATTTTACTGACCTGCTGCTTTGCCAGTGGATACATTATTTCACTTAATCCTCATAACCACCCTTTTTTGTTTTATTTCATTTTACAACCACCCACTTTGAGTGGACTCAACGAGACACCAAATTCCTAAATCATTATCTATATCCCTGGGGAGGATTATCCTTTCCCTGCCACAAGAAGATTCAAGTCACAATCTGGCCTCTCATGGCCCTCTATCCATCTTCTACTCTCACTCCCTGGCTCACTCTGCTCCAGCCACCCTGGCTTTCCTAGGATATATCAAGCACATCTCTACTTCCAGGCCTTTGCACTGACTCTTCTCCCTGCTTGGGATGTTGTTCCCTCAGACATTCCCATGCCTACCTCCTTCACCTCCTTCACTTATTCTTTCAAATTATCAGTGAGACCTTCCTGGCTCCATCTTTAAATTAACAGTCCCAAGAGCACTCCCTCACCCTTCATTTGCTTCATTTTTTACCTTAACACTTGTCACCATCTGACACAGTATATAGTTTATTTATGTGTTTTAATAGTTTCCTCCAACCAAGATATGTGCCTTCTTAGCAGGGACGTGGGACACATCTCATTCACTGATGTGTCCTCAGGACATAGAACAGTGCCTGGCACATAGTGGACATTCAGTAAATATTTATTGAATGAATGGATGGATGGATGGATGGATGGATGAATGAATGAATGAAGCAAGCCAGCAAACAATATTTTCTGTTTATGGCACCTTTATTCTAGACATTGATGTAGCAGGAAAATCCAAATAATTATTTGAAGATTGCTAAGTGAGCTGGAAAGCAGAGCAAGGCAGAGTGCATCATTTTGGTGTTTCCACCCAGACTGCCATTTGGTAACCAAGGAATATCTACCACCCAAACCTCAGTGTCCCTCTCCCTAGGCAGGGACCACCACCCCAGCAGACTTGCATCTGTTTCTTCACTGACTTCCTTCCTATGGCTGGTTCATCCTTCCTTAGGTTTAATTAGTACACCTGATCTGCTACATGCAGGCCTGGATCAGGTTTAGAAACCATTCTCTGTCTGGGTGACTTTGAATACATCTTATCTCACCAATTGTGTGTTGATTTTATTAGTATACAGAGCTCAAAACTTTAGAGCCGCCTATCATCCTCACTAGCAATCTCTTATAATGATGAGGTTAGAAACAGAAATTGATATCCCTTTATCCATATTTTCTAAAACATCAGATAAAATGATTTGCTTAGATCCACATTGTTACAGCTGGCATGGGAATCTTAGGTTGCCTTATTCATAGGTGACTAATGACCCTGCTCAACTGTCTGCCTCTTACAGCCTCTTTCCATTCTATCATTTATCATCTCTCTCCTTAAGAGATGTGTATATATTAGTCCGTAAGCATGTGTATATATTAGTCTTACAAATGTGAATGACACAGGATAAGCATGACCTTTTCCAAAACAAAAAGGGCAGCCAAAATCATTTTTAGCACTTCCTGTATACCGACATCAACTGAAAATAAGAAGTTATTATGTGGTTGCCAACATTTTACATAAGCGTAAGAAAGTGCAAAGATAACAATGGATTGGCGAGTTGACACAGTAACAGAATTACATAAAGCCACGTGGATGGAGACTTCCTTCCCATCACTGGTTTGGAATGAAGAGTGCACTGAGGTATTACCAGCAAAATGAAAGGCCCATGGCAGATGTGCGGATGCTACAGCTCTGGAGTTTTCCATTAAAGTGTCTGGCAAGGAAAGTGGCAGATACCAGACCCCCTCCTCTACTGAAGTGTGACAGGCTAGGGCTGCATTCCAGGAAAGTAAACACGAACATGAGTATCATTCAAAATGACACTTGCAACCAAGTATTCAATGGGTTTAAATGTAATGGCATTATAGTCCTGGAAAAAAAAAAAAAGAGGGGGGAAAAAACCCTTCCCCTCCTAAAACTTGACAGAATTCATTATATCCCACACAGCCAAACTTATTTTAAATCGTAGGTATGAATATTGTGAGCAGCAATTTCCATTTTAAATGATAATCACTGCATTGCAGTTTTACTTATTCTGACTAGCAGAAGCATCCATGAATTATTTATTGAGGTAGGACTGTGGCCTTGTGAATGACTTGAGTTTACTTCACAAAAAAACTCTCAGAGGAAAAAGGACTGTTAGCTCTATGATCCCCGTTTTATAAATGAGGCAACAGAGCCCAAAGGGGGGGAAAAGGCACATCCAAGGTCACTGATGGACTTGGAGGCGGCATTCATAATCAACAAAAAGCAGGCTGCGTCCACCTAAAGAATCCAAGGGTCCTGGTTGTGGTGGTCCATCCACTGAGTTTTGGTAGCATGAATGTATGTGTGATGTGGTTGTAAGTGTGCCTGGCATACAATCAATAGCTTTATAGGATAGCTTCTTTGGTAGCTTATCAAAAACTTCACTAGTTTGGAGGCAGGGTGTGTTTCACTTTCAGTAACAAACAGGAGGGCTAGCAGAGGATGTAAGATTTCCTTCACTCCGTTTTATTTAGTGCCTACTATGTGCCAGGCAATATCCTAGCTTCTGGGGGCCCAGCAAAAAACAAGGTGGATATCGTTGACCTTCATGAAGTCTTGCTTATTTGCCTGGTTAAAAAGAGTCATGACCCCAAAACCCCTTCAAACAGCAGGTAGTCCTTAGCATAGGAAGGAGGGACACTGGCATCCCTAGAATTTAACTGGGAAGAGGGGGACCTCTGGGGGCCTGGGGGGTGGAGGAGAGATTTCTAAGGAAGCCGTAAATTAAAATAATTTATAACCCTCACTTTGCAAAATGTAACCAGATATTTCCACAGGTGGTTTCAGAAAGCAGATTTCGAGATATTGGAAGTGTAACTAATCAGCTTTTTAAAGACTCTCTCTGCATGATAACTGTCCCCCTGAGAAGCTGGCCGTAGGGAGGAGCTAAGCTTGCACTGGGCAGGAGGGCAGCTACCACTCGCATCCAAATGGATCATCCATTGGGTATTCAGCTTGGCTTTTGGTCATCCTTGTTCTCATAGGTGCTAGTGTAGAAAGATCTTGTAGGTAGCCCCTGACATAGCATCTAAGTGAACAGAAATTAAAATTCACTAAAAGA
The DNA here is from genome assembly GCF_053574225.1 of Canis aureus. Lineage (NCBI taxonomy): Eukaryota > Metazoa > Chordata > Mammalia > Carnivora > Canidae > Canis > Canis aureus. Next base: position 13,699,128 of record NC_135632.1, read on the forward strand.
AAACACTAGTTTCCTGGATCCTTGTGTTCCCACAACTCGTTGGTGAGAACCAATGAGGAGAATGTTAAGGGTACCCGGAAACATGGGCTGTTTTGTGTTCAGGTCATAACTTGGGTCTTCCATGATTTTTTATTCCATGTAGTGGGAATAATAAATACTGTCCTCTGTTTTGGCTAAATCTATGAGAAAAGTTGGTGGGTTATTAAAACTGTTTTTTACTAATGGTAACTTTTTCATTTACCTCCAGGGACCAAACATGATTAAGACAGTTAAATAGTGCAGTTTTCTCAAGTTTCTATAACCTAAATACACTACAGTATTCCATAACTGGACTAAAACTCTTCTGAAGGCCTGAGAAGTGACTACAAGTATGACTTTGTGAGCTGTTGCCTGAAAATGTTAGATTTTCCACTGTGACTATGAAAAGCTGTGGGTCCCAAGATTATAACTGAGTTTTCTACAATAATCTTAGGATTCTACAAGAATTGAGATGCCCCTAATTTATTTTGTCTTTTCTTCTGTAAAAGTTTTAATGATATTCTTATTAAGTGCACGGGAATGAGAATTCCTATTAAGTGAGAATGTTTTTTCATTTCATCTTTATTTTAAGCAAATGATATGAAAATCTGGATTTATGCAAATGAGAAATCAGACGGTGACTCTTCTTCTAGAATGGATTCATAAATTCCTTTAAAACCAATTTTTAAAGAATTTGTTGAGCACTTTCTCGTTGCACAGTACTATACTAGATTCTCCCCACTTGGTCATCACATATTTTATTAAGAGCCTACTATGAGCCAAGTACTGTCCTGGCACTAAGGATACAGCCGTTGACAAATTCTCACAAAACTTACATTCTGGTTCTGTTTTAAAATTTCTCATTTACAGATGTCTTTTCAGGAACATGATTGTGGTATAAAGGTATACACACTTAGACATTCCACTATTGGTTTTTATCAAATTGAGGAAAGTCTGGCTCACAAGTCAGGATGTACTGATTGGTTATTGTAGCCTATCTACTTACTAGCTGTGTAATTTGGGGAAAGTTATTGACCATCTCTGTGCCTCAGTCTCTAAGCTGCAAAATGGGAATATGGAAGTCCCCATCTCATAGGTCTGTTTTGGGAATTAAATGAGTTAACACAAAGCACTTAGAAAAGTGCTCAAAAAATATTAGCTTTGTCATATTATCATTACTACCTGTTAATGTCTACATCTCTTAAATGGAGACACCATGTAATTTGTTTAGTATTCATTGTCATTTATTATCTCTGAGTGACCAAAGTATCTATTATTTTGTATGCCTGTAATAATTTTCAGTTGCAACAGCCATATTTTAATACGATAAGAATATCTCCAGTCTCCACATAAATGAAAGTTTCCGCATAGGCTATAAATCATACATAATTCTTCTTATTTGGTCTTGAGTCAATGGATGTAGCTGGATGCTAGGCAATTTCTTTGTGTCCTCTGTTCTGCACATGTGATTGTTTCATTTATGATTTTTCTAAGTTATAGTCCATCATCCCATAGTTATTTTTCTGGAAATTACACCACAGATAGCAATTTTGACTCAATAGAGAAGTGCAGGCAATTTTTCTGTTCCACAATGAAAGCAATACAAGCCTTTGATGATAATTATTCCTCTTGTCCCTTCTCGTGATAAAGGAAATCTTTCAATTGCACCTTTCAGGTGAAGCTGTGGTGTTTTGTCATTAGCAATAAGATGTTATGTTTGAAGATTTCTAGGTCAGCATTGAATCGTTTTATTTGAAAAAAAAAAGAAAAAAGGAAAAAATGTGAAGACTGACAAAAATATATGTATTACCTCCCTCAATGTTGCCAGTTTTGAATTTAGTTTTAATATTTCTTGCCTATGAGAAAAGGAGTATTTTGCTTAAATTTGCTTCAACGGTTACTTGGTCACTCGTTCTCAACTGTAGGAGCCAAGATGTTTACCGGCTGCCAGCAAATTCATGAGCTACCAGAGACACATTATCAGCATGAGCCATTGCTACCAGCCCCACATATTATCACCTGACAAGGAGACAGAGACTGGTGTATCCTGGGGACCACACTACTCAGCCCTTGTCTGCATGTGAAGCTGTGGTAGACACAACACAAAGCATGTGGGCAGCCAAGACTCTGCCTAATTAAAGTCCACTTCACCAGGTAGATGGTGATGACAGATTCTCAATGTAAATAAAAGTGGACAGAGAAGTTTGCTGGTAGTTAATGGAGGAAGAGACTGTTGGCGAAATAAATACCGTTCTTTTAGTCATGTGGCAAAGAGACCACAGAGGAATTGGGAGTTCCTAACATGAAATTAAACAACAGGAAGGGAGGAAGAATGTTCTGAGCAGAGGGAACACTATGGAGATCCCATGACAAGTGTGGTATGAATAGCTGAAAGGAGCCTGAATGAGTCTGCCTGCAAGACACAGAATTGGAAGGTGAGAAAGGAGGCCTTCTCCAGAGAACAGTGCAGTCAGCCTTTGAAGCCGAGGATGAAGCTCTTATTCCCTACCCCCAGTATTATCAGAATTCTCTCTTTTTGGTACGAATTTCATATTTTTGTTTGGTAACTCAGGTAGCTAAAGGTAGAGAAATGTACCATAGGCTAAAGGGCCTCTAAAGTTTCCTTTCTGTCACAAATCTGATTCATCTGTGTGACAGCCATTTATCAGTACCTGCATGATTAATGCTTCCAGAACTGGATTTAGTTTTAATATTTATTCCCCTGGGCGGGGGGGGGGGAGGGAAATGAGTATTTTGTGTAAATTTTCTTCATTTGTTTTAACTGAATTTAGTTTTAATACTTCTTCCCTAAGAAAAAATATTACTATGTCTTCAAGCTTCTTTTGAAGTCACAAAATAAGAAATGGTAAGATAAGTTAAAAATGCTAGTTGTCCTCAAGATGCCAGCATCCTAATGAGGTGGAGACAGCAGCCAGCCATGCAGTAAGCACTATATTAAAGTCATGAGCAGAGGGTTATGGAAGCCAGAGGCCGGTATAGCCAACTAACCAGCTGTGGAGAATCAGGGAAGCCACACAGAAGGCACTTTGCAGCTGGGTGGGGAAAAAAAAAAAGTAAGAATCTCTAGGGAGCTGGGCTGAGGTTGTGGGGGGACTTCCTGGCAATGGCAACAACTCAGGCAACAGCACAACCCGGGAGTGAGGTGTGTGAAAAATGGTGAGAGTGTCAGTGTGACTGGATCAGTGGGAAGTGAAATTGGAGAATTATCATGTGGACACACTGGGCAGGACCACATGTGTCACGGTCAAGAAAATGGATTGTGTCTTATCGACTGCAGGAAACCAATGCGGTGCCTTAAGCACAGAATCACACAGTCCAATCTGCTGTAATGAAGAGCACTCATGGCCATGTGGAAAGTGGTGTAATGGGGAGAGCGAGAAACTTAAAATGATTCTGATAGTTGCTTCCGAAGACACCCACCAGTTTCCCATATAGATAAAAATGAGGACAGCAATGTTTTCATTCTTCTTGGAAACATCCTTTGGAACACCCATTATGTGTTTCAAAATATAAGTGCATTAAATTATCAAGGTATCATTTCAGTACGAGATTGGTTCTTAAATTTCACTAAAGAAAATGGCCCAGTGGTGTAATTGTTAGAGTCTACCAAAATGTTTTCTAGGTTTTTTTTTAATTATTAATATGCTATTTATTTGTACTCAAGGGAAAAAAATAGACTGATATCCTCTGATAAAGGAAAAAAAAAAAAAAAAGCCAAACAATCCAACTGGACTTAAATATGAGAAAGAGAAGTAGGATAAGCAAAAAAAAAAAAAAAAAAAAAAAGTCTTTTGAAGCACAAACTTTGATTTTCATACTTGGGGTACGATGCTGATTAGCTGGCAGCCAGCAAAAAAAAAAAAAAAAAACAGTCAGGGATCCTGTCCTTGAGCAGCCAAGTGGCTCATCAAAAGAACCGTTTCAGTTGTTTGTTTATTCTCCAGAAGACCCAAGGGGTTTCACTTGGACACTTAGGAAGCAGGCAGTCTCTGCATTAGGTCCCATCCCGGTATCCTTGGTCAGCACGTCCCGCCCAATTTAGGCCAAGTCTGCATTTTCCTTATTTAAACTGTTCCCTGGTCATCAAAAAGCTAAATTAAAGAAGCCAAGGCAATCCAGATTTTAAACGAAATTGCAAAAAAAGAAAAAATACACTTCCCCTGTGGTAGATGCAGCAAGTCATGGTGGGGCTTGCTTTCCCGTGTGAAGTTGGCCTCCCCCTTGCTACCTCACCTTTGCTCCCTGGCTAGCAACCTGACCACCTGGTCTTTCTTCAAGATGTGCCTGTGCTGGGTACTGTGGAGGTGCCCGACTTTTTCCTCTTTTCCTGTTTTGGCACTTACAGTCCTGCCTCCTGAGAAGCAAGCCCCTGAGAAAACCCCTCAGGCCCAGGCATGGTGGGGCAACTGGTCACCCCAGTACTCTTCCCCCTGGAATTTAAAAATCAACTCCACACCGCAGTGGTGATAAGATCCAGGAGTGCTGCCCCTTGAAGAGGTTTCTGGAAGCATTTGCATCTTCTATCAAATTCTTTCAGTAATACTCTTTCATTGTGGTAAAATATACAATACATAAAATGTGCCATTTTAACCATTATTTATTTATTTCTCTCTTTTTTTAATTGAAGTAGAATTGCCATACTGTGTTAAATTAGTTTCAGGTATATAATATAATGAATCATCAATTCTTTACCTGACTCGGTGCTCATCAAGATAAGTGTATGCTTGATCCCCTTTATCTATTTCTATTTCCCGTCCCCCACCCACTTCCCCTCCGGCCACCACCAGTTTGTTCTCTGTATTTGAGTCTGGGGTTTTGGTCTGTCTCTAAATGTTTCCCAGTTTACAGAGCCAACTCAGTCTTTCAGCTCAGCTTCTCATACTTCAGTTACCAACCCATGGTCAGAAGTGAGAGAATTTCTGACAGAGGCTTTAACTAATCTAACAGAAATATAGAATTCAAATTTACTTTCAGAGAAAAGGCGTTTTTTTTTTGTTGTTGTTGTTCCTAAATTCCTGTACTAGCATGCCACCAGCTCTCAGTCCACACTCAGCTTTTTGGGACAGCCACTTGCCAACGGTAGCTGATGCTGTAGGCTTTTAAACGTAGGGGAAGTAGCACTAGAGAGCTAACCTTTTTCTGAAGGAAACAGATATATCCTCAAACCACTGCTTTTCACATCCCTTGAAACCATTTCCTTAAAATTTCTTGAAGTCCACCAGTGTGTTGGATTTCACTGACCTGTGCCCTATAAACATGACCAGAGCTGATTTCCAGCTTGTATATACAGGCTCCTAAGCAACTCTAACTCTAATCTTTTATTATGTGGTTGATAGCTGGAACAGGAAAGACCATAACTGCTTCTCCCTTTCCTCACTACTCCTTCCCAGCAATAGAAAACACCTCTTCCCACATCCCACACGAGTGCGTAGGACTTGGACTGCGGGTGCCAAACCCTTTGCCTTTCTGTCCCCTGCTTCATGTAGACACAGATCATGCTTGGAGCTCCCGAAAGCAGTGTGCCAGCGTCAGTCAGGAGAAGTGGCCCGCCCCTAGGCTGGCTGCACGCACTGAAGACTCTGGGTGCTGAAGGAAGAGAGGACCACACTCAGAAGCAGGTACCCCACGTTTGCGAAGCTCCAGCAGCACAAGCTCAGAAGCCTGATCTTTAGCTTGACCAATTCTTTTTCTGTTTTGTTTAGGGGTGTGCTTTTTTAAATTCTTAAATTGAAGTCCTCAGGCCTTCTCTGAACAAAAATGTTCAGAAGATGAACATTATGATAATTGGTAATTGTACAAGCACTTTGCAAACATCAAGTGCTTCATAAAGTTGAAATGATACTAAATTCAGTGACAGGTTTATAAGCCTGAAGGCCCTCAGACTCACTGTGCAGATATAAACAAAGAATTTTATTAGATTTTTATTATTTTTAAATTCTAGCTGATTTTCTGCGATATTCAAGATTATGATGAGCATATAAGTCTCCTCTCAGTCTACAGATATGCCTTATTGAGAAATCCTCCCTAGCTATCTGGCACCCACAAATTCCATTCCTTTGAAGATGGCTCACAATGAAATGGATGTGCCCCATGCCTCCATCAATTAGTCCATGAAGAATCCCTATCCCTTAAATTCCTAGAAACACAAAACCTTCCAAACTCAATGAGGAAGAGATAGAAAAGTTTAAACAGAACAATTACTAGTAACAAAAGTGAATCAGTAATCAAAAAACTCCCAACACACAAAAGTCCAGGACCAATGACTTCATAGATGCATTCTACCAAACATTAAAGAAGAATTAATACCCATCCTTCTCAAACTATTTCAAAAAATAGAAGATGAAGGAAAGCTTCTGAATTCATTCTATGGGGCCAGCATTACCCTGATACCAAAGCCAGGTAAAGAAAAAAAAAAGAAGAAGAAAGAAGAAAGAAAAGAAAGAAAGAAAGAAAGAAAGAAAGAAAGAAAGAAAGAAAGAAAGAAAGAAAGAAAGAAAGAAGGAAGGAAAGAAGGAAAGAAAGAAAGAAAGAAGGAAGGAAGAAAGAAAGAAGGAAAGAAAGAAGAAAGAAGAAAGAAAAGAAAGAAAGAAAGAAAGAAAGAAAGAAAGAAAGAAAGAAAGAAAGAAAGAAAGACCTGCAGGCCAATATCCCTGATGAAAATATCACCAAATATTAGCTAATCAAATTCAACAATACATTAAAAGAATCATTTGCCACGATCAAGTGGGATTTATTCTAGGGATATAAGGAAGTTTCAATATTTGCAAATCAATCAATGTGATACATCACATTAGCAAAAGAAAGGATAAAAACATACGATCTCAGTAGATGCAGAAAAAGCAATTGACAAAACACAACCTCTATCTGTTCGTGATAAAAACCCTCAACAAAGTGGGTTTAAAAGAAATATACCTCGACATAATAAATGCCATGTATGAAATCCCCACAGCTAACATCATACTCAATGGTAAAAAACTAAAGGCATTTCTTCCAACATCAGAAACAAAAACAAGGATGTCCACTCTAACCACTTTTATTCCATATAGTACTGCAGGCCCTGACTGTAGCAACCACACAAGAACAGAAATAAAAGACATCCAAATTGGTCAGAAGAAGTAAAACTGTCACTATTTGCAGATGATATGAACTATATATAGAAAACTCTAAAGACTCCACTGAAAAACTGTTAGACCTAACAAAGAATTCAGCAAGGTTGTAGGATACAAAATGAATACATGGAAATCTGTTGTGTTTGTACACTCTAATAATGAAGTGACAGAAAGAGAAATTAAGAAAACAGTTCCATTTACAATTGCACCAAAAAGAATAAAATACCTGGAAATAAATTTAATCAAGGAGGTGAAATACCTATATTCTGAAAATTTTATGACACTGATGATAAAAATTGAAGACACAAACAAATGGAAAGATACACTATGCTCATGGACCAGAGAAATTAATATTGTTAAAATGTCCATATTAAAAAAATCCATATTACCCAAAGCAATTTACAAATTCAGTGCAATCCCTATCAAAATACTAATTGCATTTTTCACAGAACTAGAACAAATAATCCTAAAATTTGTATGGAACCACAAAAGACCTTGAATAGCCAAAACAACCTTGAAAAAGAAGAACGAAGCTGGAAGTATCATAAATCTATGCCTATATGGTCAATGAATCTATAACAAAGAAGGTAAGAATATACAATGGGGAAAAGACCACTTCTTCAATAAATGATTTTGGGGAAGCATGACAGCTACATGCAGAAGAATAAAACTAGACATTTTTTATACCAATCACAAAAATAAACTCAAAATGAATTAAAGCCCTAAATGTGAAACCTGAAACCATAAAAATCCTAAAAAGAAAACACAAGCAGTACTCTCTTGGATATTGGCCTTAGCAACACACTTATGGATATGTTTCCTCAGGCAAAGGAAACAAAAGTAAAAATAAACTATTGGGACTACGTCAAAATGAAAGCTTTTGCACAGCAAAGGAAACAATCAACAAAACAAAAAGGCAACCTACTGAATAAAAGAAAATATTTGCAAATGATATATCCAATAAGGGGTTAATATTCAAAATATATAAAGAACTTACACAAATCAACACCAAAACAAATCTAATTAAAAAATAAGCAGAGGACTTGAATAGACATTTTTCCAAAGAAGACATACAGATGGCTGACAGACTCATGAAAAGATGCTCAACATCACTAATCATCAGGGAAATGCAAAACAAAACCACAATGAGATACCACCTCATACCTGTCAGAATGTCTAGAGTCAAAAAGATGAGAAATAACAAGCATTGGTGAGGATATGGAGGACCCTCGTGCCCTGTTGGTGGGAACATATATTAGTACAACCACAGTGGGAAGCAATATAGAGGCTCCTCAAGAGATTAAACATAGAAAGACCATTTGATCCAGTAATTGTGAGTAATTACCTACAGAAAATGAAAACACTATTTCAAAATGATATATGCACCCTGATGTTTATTGCAGTATTATTTACAATAGCCAAGATATGGAAGCAGCCCAATGTCCATCAAATTCATAAATGGATAAAGAGGATGTGATGTACATACACAATGGAATATTACTCAGCCATAAAAAAGAATGTGATTTTTGCCATTTTTGACAACATGGATAGACCTAGTGTCTTATGTTAAGTGGAATAAGTCAGACAGAGAAAGACAAATACTACATGATTTTATTTACATGTGGAATCTAAAAAAAACAAAGCAAATGAACAAACAAACAAAAAAACCAGACTCTTAAATACAGAGAACAAATTAATGGCTGTCAGAAGGAAGGTAGGTGATGAGATAAATAAAATAGGTAAAAGGTACTAAGAGGTACAAACTTCTAGTTATAAAAGTGTCACAGAGATGCAAAGTACCACACAGGGAATATAGTCACTAATATGGTAATAAGATTTTATGGTGACAACATTTATTGTGATGAGCATTGAGTAATAAATAGAATTGTTGAATCACTATGCCATATACCTGAAATTTACATATAATTGTATGTCAACTATACTTCAATTTAAAAAAAAATCCCTAATCTTGTATAACCTCCCTTATATGTGGAATCTAAAAAATTCAAGGTCATAAAAGTAGGAAGTATGACAGGTTCCCAGGGGCTGGGATTTGGGGAAAATAGGAAGATGTTGGTCAAAGGGCATAACATTTCAGTTAGGCAGGATGAGTAAGTTCTAGAGATCGAATACACAGCGTGGTGACTAAAGTTAACAATACTGCAGGCGTTATAACTGGGTGTTATATGCAACTCAGGAATTACTGAACTCTACATCTGAAACTGATGATGTACTCTAGGGTGGCTAATTGAATTTAAATTAAAAAACAGTACTGTATTATATACTTAAAATGTGCGAAGATAGTAGGCCTTCTGTATTCTCACACATACACAAATGGTAACTGTGAGGTGATGGATTTGTTAATTAGCTTGATTGTGGTAATCATTTCACAATGCATTTGTACATCAAAACATCACATTGAACACCTTACATTTATACAATTTTTTGTCAATTATACCTCAGTAAAGCTGGAAAAAAAAATAATCCCTATCCTTGACCTTCTAGCAAGTAGAAGCAGATGCTCTTCAGCTGAGGCCCTTCCTTCCTGCCCTAGCCATTGTGAGAGCTGTTTGTGTTCCTGTTAGGAATTACAGATTAAATGCCCGATGAACATAGCTCTCTCAGTCTTTTGCAAATCTTTGAAAATGTTGTCTAGGCCATTTAGAAGAGACAGATTTTGAAATAAATCAGTCGGAGAAGGACAGTCATCTTATGGTTTCACTCATACGTGGAATATAAGAAATAGTGAAAGGGATTATAAGGGAAAGGAGGGGAACTGAGTGGGAAAAATTAGAGAGGGAGACAAACTGTGAGAGACTCCTAACTCTGGGAAACAAACAAAGAGTTGCAGAAGGGGAGGTGGGTGGGGGATGGGGTAACTGGGTGATGGGCACTGAGGAGGGCACTTGATGGGATGAGCACTGGGTGTTATACTATATGTTGGCAAATTGAATTTAAGTTAAAAAAATTTTTTTAATAAAATAAATCTTTAAAAAAAAAAAATCTAAACCAGAGTTTTCCAAACTGCTGATCAGAACTCACGAAAGGTTCTCAAAATCAATTTAGTGGTTCCTCACCAGCACTTTTTAATAGATGAAAGTAGGCTAAAGAAAATATGAGAATGCACTGCAAAATTAGAAGTAAATATTATTTCATAAACTTGCTCAGGCAGGTTGGGGGCGGGGGGAGGTGGGCATGTGCATGCGTACTAGTTGGTGATATATAATGTGTTTCTTAATTGGAGTCATGATCAAAAAGATCAAATACTTGATCCGTACCGGCCTCGAACCCTTATCCAGGAACTCCCAGGCCTTTTCACCTAAGTGCTTTGAGCTCCGGGTGAGGTGGAAGGTGCTGTGAAGAGCTCGAGGAGAGAGAGAAAGACATTACTTCAGAAGAGTTCTTGGAGTCAGCAGATGTGAGCTGGACTTTGAGGAAGAGGTAGCATTTGACAAGCAGCAGTTAGAGGGAGGCAGAGGAGAAGCCAGATGCAGGAAAGAAGAATGCAAGACAGAGCTACAGAATAAAGTGAATTTGAAGATCTGGCTCGTAGGCCGGCCTCCACCCCTTAGCTACAGAACCTCAGGTTCTAGACATGCTCAGAGCCAATATTTTCTAATCTGTGAAGTGAGTATAATTGTATCTGCCCCTCTCTGTAACCATAATTTTTATGGAAAAAGGGTAAGCGAAACCACTTTGAAAACTATGAAGTACCAAATAATGCCTATTAAGATAATGCTCATTAAGTTTTTTAGGCAAAGCAAAGGTAAGAATGTGGGGAAGTATGTATACTCGGGATAAAATGAGGATGGTAGCTTGGCACGTTTAGGGTTGGGTATTAGGGAAGAAGGGACTAAAATGCTGAGTTTATGCAACTCTGTAAAGATTTTGAGCATCAGGTGAAGGTGTCTGGATTTGAGTCCATAGATAATGGGGAATTGATGATTTGTAGGCATGAGAGTGACACAGAGGCTTGTTTTGAAAGATTGATCTAACAGCATTGATTCAGGAGAATTCACAAGGACCTAAATGATGGTTGTTGCAATAGGAAAGGAAGAAAATGGGTTTATGCTAGAAAATTCTGGCCCCAAATTCATAGAATCCAAAGCTGTCCTCCTAGGGGTAGCAGGGCTGCAGAGAGGAAGGGCCAGGGGGTGCAGTTACAAGGAAGTGGAGGACTCGGAGTGGCTGGGTGGTTCCAGCCCTCCTGACTGTACATCTGTTCCTGCCAGCCACAAAAACAATGGAGGCAGGGGACACCTGGGTGGCTCAGTGGGTTCAGCGTCTGCCTTTAGCTCGGGTCATGATCCCAGGGTTCTGAGATGGAGCCCCACATCATCGCATCATAGGGGGGCCAAGCTTGGTAGGAAGTCTGTTTCTCCCTCTGCCCCTCCCTCCTGCTCATGCTCTCTCTCTCTCTCTCTCTCTCTTTCTTTCAAATAAATAAGATCTTTTTTTTTTTTTTTTTTTTTTTTTTTAAAGGAGGCAGGAAGACTGCTTTTGGGGAGAACACAAGTGGTTGTTTTACCCCAGGTGGAAACTTGTTTATATGAGCCTGCTCTGTCTTCTTGCTGGGCCTATTCTTTGGGATAAACAAGCCACTCACCCACTCTTGCCTCATAAATGGATTTCTCTAGACCTTTGAGTGAACTTTCTTCTTCTGAGCTGCTCTCTCATAAGGAGATGCTCTGCAATTAAAACCCTACTCAAAAGGAGACAGCACACTTACTTTAGTATTTTGTAAAAATTCAGTCATATCAACCTGTCATGTTTATAGACTTCACTTAAATGAACCCTCGGGTTAACTTATGTCATGAATACGTCACTGATAGTATATCCAACCAAGTCAAGTTCAAACCCACTGGTCTGGAGCAAAATGGAGTCAAATAACTAGGTTTAAGTCTCTGCCAATTACAAGCTTTGTGATGCTGAGGAAGTTACTTGAACTCTTAGAACCTTGAGCTCTTAATTTTTAAAATGGGGTTGATGATCAAGATAATACCTGTCTTTCAGGATTGTTATAAGATTCATTATATTAAACTTAGTAATTATACCTAACGTAAAGCTTAGAAAAAAAATAGGTCAATAGCCCTCAATACAGGGCTGCTATTGTTATTATTATTTAAGGGCATGAAATACCATGCTCCACCCGCCTTCCTAGCACACACAGAGTCCTCTCCCTCATTCCAAGGGATGAGGCCTACCCAGGTTCTGCCCAAAGAGAGGAGCTTCCAGGGCTGACCTTGAATCACCCACCTCTATAGGAGCTAAAAGGCTATCTGCCCCCCTCTGCCCTCAAGTAAACAACTCTAAGCCCACCTACAGGCTTTTTAGGTGAAATAACTTTGTTCCAGCTCAACAGTGGCCTAAAAACACCATGTGTACCTCACTGGGAATTAATACACAGAGGTGGGACCACTCGATATGTACCACTCCAGGTCTCCCAGTAGCCAGGAGCAAGGTATTTAGAGCAGAAGGGGAAATTGAATCCCCGTGGCTACAGTCAGCTGAGAGCTGGGGCAGCATGCAGTCGGGCCCCAGGGATCAGAAAACAGCTAGATTATGAATCAGAAGTCCTGATTTTGGACTCAGTTTCCCCATCTGTACAGTACATGGAATGTACTTCCTATGTTTTATTGATGAGAGAAACTCCCCCGCTGCACAGCAGTCTGGGTACAAGTTCAGGACCGCTGAGGCCTTGACAACTCATGATTCCCACACAGTATCCTCCATGTTTCTTAATCGGCTTTGGAAATTAGAGCTCACTTTTCAGGCTTTTATGTCTATTTATGCTTTCAGCCAACGCCATATTACACAATGGAAGTGCTTAAAACAAATCCTTCATTCAGAATTTGACCAAATAAAAGCCACTCTTATGAAAAGGAGTATATGTTCTTTCGTGGTTTTTGTGTGAAGAAAGAAAAGAGGTGCCTGGCTCTCTGCTGCACACTTGGAATCTGTTTTCCAGAAATAGGGCACACTTGTCATGTTTTTATTCTAACAAACTTAACAGAATGTAATAGCCCATTTTGATGGCACACAGTTAAGAAAGGCACGTTCTTAGACTCCCAGGAAGTAAATAATTGACCTATTAACTTCCTATGATTCAATCACAGGAAGCATAAATGAAAATGAAAGAAAGAAATGGAATAAAATCCAAAATGCCATGACCAGTAGCTGCTTACGTTCTCATCTAGCTTCCAGAATGGCCTGATATTGCCTCATTTCTGATAGAAACAGAGAAAGCAATCTTACATTGCTCCTGACAAGCCACGAACACATCTTTTTTTTTTAAAGAGGTTCCTTAAATTGTCACCTTACAAATATTTTTTTCTAACTAGACCTTTTTCATCATCTTGGCTTTGGAATAATTCTTTTAAGACAGATTAGAAATAGCTGCTCCCTCACAGGTTATCTGTAAAATACATCTCAAGTGTTTGGAAGAAGTGTTGAAAAGATAGCTATCCTAAGTAGGATGGCTGTGGATAAGGGTGGGCAGGTGACAACTCTGGTGGCTTTTTTGCTTTAGCACAGACCAAAAGGCATTTCTCTCCTTTCAGGTGGGGACACAGAGACTCCGCAAAGCTAAGAGCATGGGACATCCCCATCCAGGAGCCCTGTCCCTATCTTGTGCTTTATACCTCTGGACCACAGCTGGGAGTAGTTTCCACTTGGTTACTTGGTTTCAGTTTAGCCAAAAAAAAAAAAAAGTCTACAATTTCTTATAACAAATTCTCTTTGGAGCAATTTCATTTTTACTCCTTCTCTTATCTGAGTGATCTTCCTGAGTTCCCCTTTTCTATGTCTCACCACTCCATTTGTTAACACAGACAAACACAGCTATTCCTGCTCCTTTCACACACCACCATCTGATTAAACCACACTAAAAGCCCCTTTCCCATTAAAACCCTAAATTACTGGTCGCCATGCTTGTGAAAGTGCCTAAGCTAGCACGTGGTCAAGGTCATTGACAGAATATACATTGGGTGTTCCTTGCTGAGAAAAATCTTATCCATCCTCTCCTAGGCTCTCACACCCTCACATTCTGGAGTTCTAGCAATTGCTTCAGTGTATGTCTCTTGCCAGATTCAAGTTCAGGTCCTTGAATTGTGAGATGTTTTTGTTTATTTGAGGTTTAGTTGGTAAGGAGAAAATTCCATTTCCTTTCATTTGCTTTTCCGGAATAACTAGTCATTTTCCTTTCTGGAAAAAAAGAAAAGTTAGATTTGCCCTTGGCTGTGATATCACCTATTATGTAGCGAAGGAAATTGACAACAGTCATCTGAACATTTTGCGGAGTTTGAATGCAAAGTTCTTTCTCACTGTTTTTCTCTTGAGTTTTGATGTGAGTGTTTCATTTCTTTCCCTTTCATTTTATCCAAAGGTTTTAGTAAAAACAATATGGCTTAAAAACTCACATAATGGGCTGCCTGGATGGCTCCGTTAGTTAAGCATCTGCCTTTGGCTCAGGTCATGATCTCAAGATCCTGGGATCCAGCCCCACATCAGGCTCCCTGCTCAGCGGGGAATCTGTTTCTCCCTCTCCCTCTGCTGTACACACCAACACCCCCCTACCCCCCCGCCCCACTTGTGCTTTCTGGCTCTCTCTCTCTCTGTGTCAAATACATAAATAAATTTTGTTTTTAAAAAGTCATAGAGTGCAGAAAAAGAAATGAGGCTTTTGGATGATTATTTTTAAGAATATTTTTTTAGAACACCAAGTATCACTTTCCCCAGCAATTAGCTCAGCACTCATTTTAATGAGAATAATGAGAAAACTAAATGAGGTTCCCCTTTGAGTCAAGTTATGATTTTTATCTTCTCTATTTTTTTTTCCTCATCTGGACTACAGTTTTTTGTGCACAATGATGTTCCTTTACATTTAACAAATGAAGAGAGTATTTTTCCCACAAATTTATTATGCTGAAAGCGTTTTGACTAGCATATAGGGAGAAATCTGTATTCAGATAAGAATATATACAAGCCTAAGCTTGTCTTTGAAATTTGTTTTGTCCTCCTATAAATTTGGAGGGAGAGGAACAGTTAAAATTAGACTTCATTCTCTTTTGCCCTTTAGGATAATCAAAAAGAAATTGTTTATACTTAATGGCTTTAAAAATTTATAATTTTAAATAAGAAATATTTTTTTCTTCTTCTGTGGACAAGCTGTACTACAGGGGCATGTGACTAGATGATCTCCTTGTTTGACATGATAAGGACTCCAGTTCACTAAGGTCTATCTTTTCTCTACATTTCCTTTTTTTAAAAAAAAGATTTTATTTATTTATTCATGAAAGATGCAGAAAGGCAGAGACATAGGCAGAGGGAGAAGCAGCAGGCCCATTGCAGGGAGCCCACTGAACTCGATCCCAGAACCCTGGGATCATGACCTGAGCCAAAGGCAGATGCTCAACCACTGAGCCACCCAGGTGCCCCTTCTCTACATTTCCTACACTGAATTCATGCTCTGTCACTTCAATAACACCCTTGTAAGCACCCTAGATTCCTTTGCCCATTCTTTTCAGTATACAAATCTGGCAAAACCCCAAGCAGTGATGAAGCCAATTCTCTGCTGCTGGGGGGACCCCATCTGAGTAGCTGAGCCCTGTTAAATTTCCATACCTGGAAGGACTGTTTCCCTTGTAAATTATTGATCACCCACCTCAAATGGACCTGTATTGCCCAACTATTTTACCTCACATCTATCATAACTTTTATCTTTAATTACTCTTCAGAACTAATCTGCTCTCCTCAAACTTCAACTCTCCAACTGTCCAACTTGCTCTCAATAAATGAGCTCACTTCCTACTTCATAGGGAATATAGAAGCCATTAGGTGGGAACTCCTCTCATCAATCTATCAAACATTAAAACTAAACTGCTTCTATACTCTCTCTTCTTATAACATCAACCAATTCCTTTCCAACTAAATCCTTTGAAATGGCTTTTAAGCATGCCTAAGTCTTAACCATTTAACAACAACATAAATAAAAGCTTCCAGGAACCTCAAACAACTACATCAATAATCTTCTATCACTTTCTTTTTCACAAACTTCTTAGGAAAGTTGACTATACTCACTGTCTACATTTGCTCTTCTCCTACCTCAGACTACTTACATCTGGCTTCCACCTCATCCGCTTTACTAAAGTGGCTTGTTAGGTCAACCATAAGCACCATATCCCTAAATTAGATGGATATTTTTTAGTTCTCATTGGACATATCTTTTTTAGCAGCATATGATACTATTGATTGCTCCCTTCTTGTAAGTCTTTCTTTGCCTTGTCTTCCCTGACTCAACCCTCTTTGAGTTTTTCCTACTTCTCTGGCCATTTTTAGACTCATCTTCTCTTGCCCATTAAACATACTATAGTTAATCAAGATTCTATCCAAGGCCCTCTTCTCTTCTCTATCTCTAAGTGATTCCATCTATATTCTTAAATTAAAATAGTATGGAAACAGCGATGAGTCACGGATTTATAACTGTCAGAATCCAAACACATAGACGCAACTTACCTGATACTCCATTTTTCTACCTTGAAGATTCATTGCTGTTAATATATCCAAAACCAAACTCTAGAATCCCCCTCCAAACCTAATCAATGTCCCGTATCTCCTTTATTCTGTTATGCAAACAGAAAGCTCAAGTGTTTCCCTGAATACTCTCTCTTTCATCCTTCTGCTATGTAAAGCATCCTTCACTAGTTTTACTACTTTCATAATTTACATTCAAGGTAAATTCTTTAGAATGTTCTGATTGTTATTGTTTGGTTGAATTTTTTTTAAACAACTACATAACACCTTTTTTTCCTCCAACACACTGAAACCAGAAAGGATTATAAATGGGAAATGATCTAAGTGTAAAATACTGCAAAGAGTCAAGTATTTTTTGAAAACAAAACAAAACAATGACATGCCAGGAAATACTTTGTTTTTTAAAAGAGAAACATTAATAGTGGGCATTATCCTTGTTACTTTCTCAAGGTCAGAGTACTAAATTCAAAGAACTGAGGCACATAAAGGACTGCCAGCTTCACCAAGAATTTCAAAAGGTCTAGGTAGATTAGTACCTTATCTTCTTAGATACATATATTTCTTATATTTGGTAGAGTTATAAAACAGTTTTAAAGTTAATTTTCTATCGTAAAATCTTATAAATGGGCATCATCATCATATTGGATTTCTCAAGAGATCTGTAACTTGGCCTATAAAAGAGATGTCTTTTAATATATTTTAAAATTATTCTAAGCAGAAAGCACTAGAGTTAGAATGAACATTTTATCCTATTCTAGATTGTATAATACTAAAGAGAGAGATTCTTCTGCAAAGCTTCCTGAGGATACAAAGTATATCAGCATATTGAATTATTGGGGAAAATAAGAGTTACATTTTTGCAAATAAACCCTGTACCTATATTGAAAGCTCAGTATTCACAGGAGCTTTCCCAGATAATATGCCTCCTTCTGCCAAAATACAAAGCAACCTCCATCAGTTAATAATGAGCATGACTAATTATTAACCTGAACAACAGATGACATCAGAGAAAACTGGCATAAATTATCCCAAAATGAACTGTGAGTGAATCTGTCCATTTAATGAATCTAATTTACATGATTCTTCTCCCTGCTGTTCCCTTTGTAAATAGTCTTTCATTTAAATAATTTTCAGCCCAAAAGCTAGAATCATAATTATTCTGGGAGTTATGTGGTTTTGATGGATAAGCCACTCTTTTAGCCATAACTTGCAAGCTGTTCAGATCATTGATCACTACACCTGGCTGATAGTTTAGATACTATATTGCTCAGGTATTTGGCTCAGGACTCAGTTCAGAGCTCAGATCACAGATAAACTCCTTAAATGGGAACTCATAGGACATAGAACCATGCTTCCAAGGCAGTAGTGTTGGGCAAGTAGCCCAGGTGAAAATACAGACAAAAGTGCTTCTTTTGTACATAAGCACGAACCATCTTTGACACCATCTGAGGAATGAGTGGTAGACATGCCACCTTCACAGTCCTCCAAGTTCCAGAAGACCCTTTCAATTCATTCTGAGGGGACACAATTGGGTCTTCTGCATTTTCTTGCCAAATCTGAGACCACATTATGAAGCCATGTCATTGCTTTGATCAAGTATCCCTTGTGGCAATTCTCCCCTCACTTTTGAAACTTACTTTTTCCTCTTTAAATCTTGGTAGAACACCTCATTCTGAGAATTGGTTTACTCTTGCCCTCTATTCCCACCGTCTGCCTGGAAAAAAAAAAAAGAAATTTTAAAAGAATACTCTTCTGTTCCTATCACCACAAAAGGAAAAATCAAAAGGAATTTAATATTTCCTGCCACACATGTACTCATGTGCACAGGTACACAATTAGTCTTCTTCATAATAAAGAGGAAAAGAACCAAGGGGGGAAAAATCCATAACCTCTTCGGTATTAAGTCCATGGGATACTCTGCACAGTCAAGCCATCTATTAAGGTCAAAACCATAATCTCCTCTTCTGGATGTCTAAACTGCCCATATCAATCATTTCAGTGAATACAGGAATAAAGACTAGAAAATAGGATAGTTGAAGATTTGAGAAATAGTAGAAATGCCAGTTCCGTGGATGGCAACAGTACCACTTCTATTATTACAGTCATTTTTATATTACTAGAATTTGAGGATTATATTATCTAGCATTTGAGGATTGTTTTGACAATTTGTCCTAAGAGAGATAAAATAGACAGAAGGAATAATCTTTTCAAGAAGAAGCACATTTGTGTGTGTAGGTGTGTGTGTGCATGCATATGTACTTCAACATGCACTAGATACATCATACCCAATCTGAGTGATTCAATAGATCACCTGGTACATAGAAAATGAAGCTAATTTTCAGTTTGCTTCATCTTTTGAAATATGGTAATATGTTATGGTGTCTACAAGCATTGTAGATTGTAACAATGCTTATCTTGCTCGAGTTAATCTTGACAAATCTAGGTCCTAGCCTAGATTTGGCCTTGGAAGGTATTTTATTTGTAGATACTGCTCTGGTTGCTACATAGTTGGTGGCATTGGGTGGAAGTATTTTAAATCTAAGATAGGGGGATCCCTGGGTGGCTCAGCGGTTTAGCGCCTGCCTTCAGCCCAGGGCATAATCCTGGAGTCTCAGAATCGAGTCCCGCATCAGGCTCCCTGCATGGAGCCTGCTTCTCCCTCTGCCTGTGTCTCTGCCTCTCTCTCTGTGTCTCTCATGAATAAATAAATAAAATCTGAAATAAATAAATAAATAAATAAATAAATAAATAAATAAATAAATCTAAGATAGTTCAATGGATAAATAGGAATACATCAGCAATAAGCTTTGAAAATGGCCTCATGAGGAAAAAAAAAAAAAAAAAACAGTAAATACTGAGAGCCTGTTGGTCACAAGGAGGTAGAAGTCCTGGTGTTTGTTTCATTGAGAAGCCCCTTCCAAAAGAATCAACAGTAGCTTCTAAGATGATCAGCAAAGCACTCCAATATGCTATGTGTGAACCTTAGAAAAAGAGTTTTCACACTTACCTTTGCCTGTCCCCTCCTAAAATGAGAGAAGAGTTGGGCCCTGCCCATGACATGGGTTCTCATAATACAGCTCTAAATATCCAGAAGTAGATTCACCAAGAATCAATAACTCTCAGGGCCCTTTGCTTGAAGGACTCTCTTCATAAAAGATCTATCCTTATTTTATATTCAAAAGTTTTTATTTTTTATGTTAAGAAGGGTCCCTCCAAATCGGGTATCCTTCAGGCTCTACAAAATCTGGATCCACTCCCATCTATGTGAGTAAGCATGATAAAGAACATGATGAATTTATGGCCTCACTGTAATATTATGATATATCATTGTGAAAGGTTTCAATCTCTAGCATTCATATAAGCATCATTTTCTGCATTTGCTTATTGGAGTATTTTTAGTAAAAGAATATATTTTCAGTTTACTTGACCAGGGTTCAAAAATTCCTCAGATAGTTTAATTTTCAATTTGGTGTCTGAAGCCATTATTCCTCTCCACCTCTCTTCCCAACCACTTTGCACCATTTCTCCTGCTCATCATACCATGGCAAACAACTTGGCACCTCCTGAAAAGTGTGTCTAATTCACAGATACCCAATAATGGTTATTACAGGATCATATAATATTATACTCTAACTTTGTATTGTATAGCTATGACCAACCTAGAATGACTCTCTTACCCTCCTTTGCAACTCAATCCAGTTATGAATTGATGATTAGTTTTAAATCCTATTCTGGATCCACCAGTCCAGCCTTTAAAGTCTTTCATGTTAAGCATTGGAGGCTCCCAAACTGGTCCCATCTCAGGTATACTTTCTCATAACCAAAAGTTCATGGGAACTAAGCACCTATGAGCCCTCTGCTCCAAAAGGCCTGCACAACAGAAGCAGAAGAACAGTGAAAAAAATCCTAATTAAAGAAAATCACCTCCCAATCATACCAAATTAGTGCTATCCAGAGAGAAACTCAGAGAAAAGAACTGATTATATTCAATATAAGTACCAAAAGCCACTTGCACAGACTTTTCAGCCTAAACGAAGATGGTGGGAGAGTTAGTCTTAAGAATTTTGTTAAAGATTTCTTAAGAATTTTCCTAGAATTAAGTACCCCTTTCAGCTTTAATTATGATTCTGCTACTAGCAAGAATGATAACGTTCAGATAAACTTAACTGCACAAAACATGTAGAAATTAATACAAACTTTTGTGCTGATGACTGACAAATTACAATAAATTTCCCATCTCTTTTTTACATTCCTCATACTGACCTATTCATACTGTCATCTTAGAAAGAACAAATGAAAGGATACCTGCTAACAGGTTTTTGGGCCTTATGAGAATCTTGACTGAGTGAAGGTCTGAGCAGAAGACCTTTTCTGAATATATTCTGAAATATAGACAGATGAATACAGTCAGGGCAAATAATTATTATAAATTGCATTTGAGGGAGAATTGAGGCCCCCTTTCCAGCAGAAATCTTAAAAAAGGTGCAGAGAGCACTGGGAAAGCTGCCAAAGACATGAACCAAAACCCTTTTGAGAGAGTCTCTAAAAGATCAGCATGGTTGAGATGGGGACTCATCTGGTTTTCCATTGAAAAACTCCTGCCACTCACTTAATACCTGTTTCCTGACCATGATAGCCTCAAGGCTTACCACTGTGCCTGGCACATAGCAGGTGTCGTAGTACATGTCTAATAAATGTTGAATCATCAAGTCATCAAAAGTCCTTCAGTTAAATGATAGAAAAAACACTGATGTATTCCATTCAGAGTCTTGCTCTATTTCAGGTTGATGTTGGGCATCGTCTTTTGACCTCTGCCCACTCTTTTATTTATTTATTTGCTTTTCACTTAATTTTTGTGGCTTGGCGTGGTTGTGCACAAAACCTGGAACCTAAGACTATTAGGCCAGTCAAGCAGGAAATTATAGTTT
Source organism: Canis aureus (assembly GCF_053574225.1). NCBI lineage: Eukaryota > Metazoa > Chordata > Mammalia > Carnivora > Canidae > Canis > Canis aureus. Next base: position 13,720,735 of record NC_135632.1, read on the forward strand.
GTTGGCTGACAATGTGCAAGGGTGTCCAGGAGACTAAACATGATATAATAGTACAGGGGGCTTCTAACATGAATTTAATCAACCATGATTCCAGGTGACTTATTATTTTGTTTACAATGTCATAATGCAAAAGTTTTTATGTTGTGTCCTCAATGCTTTTGAGATTTCTCCTATGCATTAGTCTTCGACATGGTTGCTTTCTTTCCCATGTCAGTTAACACCTTTTTAGGAGCTGTAACTGTATGTAGCACAGCCTCTAGTTTAGGTAGCACCACCCTTTTACAGAAGCAGCTGTCATTCCCAGAGTCATATTAATAATTGTAAGAAAACAGCGAATTGAGCAACAGTTGTTAACGTGAACCTAATGATCAGAACTGAATATAGCCAAGATCGGCTTTGGAACAGGAAAGGAAATCATCAGAATAGATGTGATTGTTGAGAACTCCAGAGTACACCTCAACAATCTGCACTTTTAGTAATAACTATTGTTCACCGGGCACAACAATGGTTTTCAACAATGTGGCAATATCGTGTGATGGAAAGCCCTAAGAACACCAGTAAAAAGGATCTGAAGAGTAATTTATTCATGTTAGAAACAGAGTAGTATGTCAGTGTAGGAGGGAGTGGATATAAAGAGAGGTAGGAGGAAAAAAGAATGCTGTGCATTGAGCAAGAATTGCCACTTGGGACTCAAATAGAAGATCCTCACCCAAGGCTTGAGCCAAATAGGTGAGCAAGAGAGCTGGAAATTGCATTTCTTCCCTCCAGCCACTCTGCTCACATGCAGCTGTGCAAATTGTAGTTAATTACAGAAGAAAGAGATGGCTGCCAATACATACTAACAGTGAAGGAGGCTGAGGGCACCTGTCCAAGGAGCCACGTGATGAACCTCCACACCAGGAGGGAGCACTAATGAGAAGATTGTGAGATAGAGCAAAGTGGACTTCCAAGGGACTCACAAATAATTACTGGTGATGATTAAGAGTGAAACCATCAGTGGCAGATAGTGGCATGGGGAAGCCAAAATTCTATCCCTTGGGCTGTCAGATGACAGAGTCTTGTGTAGGAGGAATCAATAAGATTTAAATTATGGAGTCTGAAGGTTTCCAGCATTCTCAACCACTCCTTGGCTATAATTCCAGCCAAGAATTGAGAAGAGAAGTGAGGAAATTCTCTGAACACCTAACATTTTGTTATGTTGTAAGTTAAAGGTGGTGTAACATTGTGGAACTTAGAAGGTCTTTGGATTCAGAACAATGGGTTCAGACCCTGTCTCTTTCACTTGGGCAAGTCACTTAACTTTTTCAAATCTCTATTTCCTAATCTTCGAAATTGGAAGAAGCTGTTATTATAATGGTAAAGTGCCAAGCATCATACCCACATTCATGAAAATTTTAATAATTTGGAAGCCTAGACATACAATCCTCAGACTGTTTTAAGTTTGGGGATTTTTTTTTTTAACATAAAGGTGATTGCTTTGCCCTGGGCCATTCTATTTCGTATCTTCTATCCAGTGATTGCTGTAAGCAGAAGCAAGCACCTGTAAGGCCATCATCTGATTTAGGATATAGTCCAGTGTATCATTATTTTTATCTTATTTTTATTTTTCATCATTATTTTTAAAGACCTATCTAAAAATATATGTATGCAGGTGCCAAGATTTATACACCCAGTTTGGGCTGGGAATGAGTTAAGCCAAAAAGAAACGATTAAACAGAGTTGACTGGCTCCTGCTTGCTTCCTTTCTCCCTCTCTCTATGGGTTTCACAAAAGTGTTTGTTAAATCTAACACTGCCCTGTCTGCCTGTCAGGATTTTCAGTTTGACACAGAAAAACACAAAGACCAAATGGGGCCAAAAATGTTTAAAATGGCCTTCTCTTTGCCACACTCCTTGTGCAAACTGAAATATTACAGAAAACAAGATTTAGTTTTATTTATAATGAAACCTCTTAAAATGTATTTAGGCACAACTGCTTTGACAACCATAGCACTTTGACATTGCAATCAAAATGAGAGCTCTTTTCTTTCTTGAAGTTCTCCAAGACCACTAAGATAACATAGCCAGTTCTCAGCCTGGTACAAGAAGTACACATTCATACCTCTTCAAATATTCATGAGCATGCATTTTAATAGGACTATTCATTTAAAGGGACATCCATATCAGTCTCTTACAAAAGTTACTTAATTGACATTCAAGGATCCTTCCTTGCTTCTTTTATCCATTTCCTTAAGGACAGAAGAGCAAAAAGCACATTGGATTCACCTTCATGAGGACTTGACTGGTTCTACTCTAGCCCTAACAAGAAGCAGTTATGAGTTCTAACATCCAAAGTACCAAGGAAGATCCTTCTCTGCCAGCAGAGAGGATACAGATTTTGGAAGAAAGGAACATAGGGTCAGGGTCACCACAGGCTGGGGATTCTCTTTACAAATACTTTAGTTCCCCCAAAAACCTTTATCAGGGTTTGTCAAGCTCCCTGTAAAGTGGAGGCAGCTCAGAATCCACTGGGGCATTGTGGTTATATGTTTAGATCTCTAGCCTTTCCCTTGAAGATTCTGATTCAAGCAGCCTGGAGATAGGAGATCTATATGTCTAACCAGTATCCCAGGAGATTCTGCGATAGCAGGCTGACAGGAAAGTCCAGATGTTCTGTGAAAGAGCTGCCCTGTCAGATTCAAGTAGAACTTGATTGACTACTATGCCCATTTTACAGAAGATAACACTGAGGTTCAAAGTCACAAAACAAGTAAAGGGCCAAATTGGGTCATGAACCCAAATCTATTACAGTCCAGAGTCCATATTTCACTCTTATTAGGAGTAGTCCCCCCAGCGCAGCAAGTGACTAAGTCTTAACACAGCTCCTCTGCTGTGGCATCTATTACTTTTCAACTCATCAGCTTCCAGCAGCTCTCTGCTGACATATGCTGTCAAAATCTAGTAACCAGGATTGTGAATTCATAAACCTCTCTTTAAACCCATTTGAAGTCTATTGGCCATAGTATAAGGACCTGCAAGTAGATCCAGACCTCTCCTGAAAGTCAAGTTCATGGGGTTTGTGACAACTTTTTTCTGCTATATTCAGGCCACTTTTTCCAGACATGCATAGGATCAAAATTGGATTTCCAGATGATTAAAACTGAAAGAAGTCCAACTGATTGACATATGCAAATGTTTTACCCAGAGATTCCTTATGTCTAGAGCTCTTCACACCAATTATAGCCTTTATTCTTCAAATAAAATTAAAAGCAAAACTTCTCTGGTTGAAGACGGGATAAATATTCTAAAGCCTAAAGTTCAACTCCCTCTTCCACCTTCTCCTCCCCATGACATCCACTGAGGTCCCTCTTACCCACCAAGGAATCTTGGTGATCCACAGAACATAGCTGGAAATTCAAGGTCCTAGGGTCGCCTTCCAGTAATAAAAAAGCAAATGCAAATGAAATGTGTAATATTTTGCCAATAGAGTAACTCATAACAAATCAATTTTTACTTGGTTCCATCGCTAGGAATTAATATGATCTGATAATTGAAGGCATTAGACTTGGACTTAGCAATTCTGCACTCTGTTGTGCATTCCATAGCTGGCATTTTTAGTATCAGGACAAGCCACGGGGCTCACCTGGATGCAATAACATGCTCCTCTTTAAGCCCGACCTTCATGGCTTATTATCCAAGCCAGGAAGCAGCCTGCTGGCTTGTAGAGGAGATACAGGTTGTTTAATTAAACACACATCATGGGTGCTGGCTCTTACGGCTGCCCTGATTTTGTACAGATTCTAGAACTGAAGTTCCAGACCAAGTAAGAACTTAGTGTTTCCCATGAATACTGCTGCTACCACTAGCTCTCTGCTTACTAGTTCTGAAATGATCCAGATTATTAGCCAGCCACAGAGCATTATTTGGTTGCTAAATAACAACTGGTGAAACAAATCCAAATTTTATAGACATTTGCAAAAAAGACATGTGAGTGTGTGAATGAATGAATGAATGTGTCTCTTAATTTTAGAGGTTTCTTTGTACTGTTTGTTCACAGGAATCACAACCAAACAAAATGCATCTAATCTAGGGCAATGATACGATATGGATATAAGGAAGATTTGAGCCAAACAGAACACAAAGTAAAAGCACAGTTCCTGATGGGTGAGAATGACCATATCCTGACCCAGAGAGAAGTACTCATGTTCCCATCAGACTTCTCCAAAAAGACTACAATAAGTATAAAATCACCCACTTCCTGGGCCGGAGAGCCTGCCTAGCCTACCCCAGAGCAATGGTACTTAGGTTTTAATTTTTTATTTATTTTTTTATTTTTAAAGATTTTATTTATTTATTCATGAGAGACACACAAAGAGAGAGGGGCAGAGACACAGGCAGAGGGAGAAGCAGGCTCCATCTCCATGCAGGGAGCCTGATGTGGGACTCGATCCCAGGTCTCCAGGATCACACCCTGGGCCAAGGGCGGCGCTAAACCGCTGAGCCACCCGGGCTGCCCGGTACTTAGGTTTTTAGTTTCTGAAAATAAATTTGATCATACCCAAAAGTAGCAATACACTACCCAACTGCTGTTATTTCTCCTAACATATTTTCTATTTCTTATATGTGATTTAAATAAAAGTCCTGAAAGTAACATGGAAGCATGAAAAGAATATAGCTTTTGGCATCAGATTGCCTTAAGATCTTCAGCAAGTTACTTAAGGTCTCTAGGACTTGGTTTACCTCACTTGCAAATCGAAGATAATGAACACCTATTCAGAGGATTAATGTGGGAATTAAATGAAATGGATATATCCATATATGAGTCAGTTGACAGAAACACCAAGAAAGCATAATTGTTATTAGCAGTATTATTTGAGTAAAGACCAAACAATGGCAAATCCTTTCCCATCTTCCCCAAACTATCTTCTCTCCTCCCCAAGCCCATACTGAAGGAGAATCAAACTTCATTTGTTTAGTGAATATTCTCATTAACTAATAGCCAGACAAGGGATCCCAGTTCATGGTACACATGAATCACTTGGGTTCATTGGTTGGAGGTGGGACCTAAGCATAAGACATTTTGTTTAATATTTATTTATTCATGAGAGACACAGAGAGAGAGGCAGAGACATAGGCAGAGGGAGAAGCAGGCTCTCTACGGGGATCCTGATGCAGGACTTGATCCCAGGACCCCGGGATCATGACCTGTGCTGAAGGCAGACGCTCAACCACTGAGCCACCCAGGTGCCCCTAAGCATAAGATATTATGCTTATATTAACAAGTGCATGAGTATTTCAATATGCATCTGGGTTGAGAACCAATGACTTAAACTATTAAACAGCTTACTATTAGTTTTCTAATAAACTAAACTATTAGTTTTCCTGATTCAAAAATCCCCCCACTCCAATCCATTCTCTAGTGTAGTAAAAGAGTCTCCCCAACAACAATCAGATCTGGCCTCGTAATTCCTACATTTAAAAACCTTAGTTAGCTTCCTTTGGCTGTAGCAAAGATGACGAACATACTTCTTTTATGTACCAATTCCAGTAGGTTGGGGGTGGCTTCCTGAAGCCTTGTGTAGAGAAGGATTCCACGGATTGGCCTGGGCTCAGCCGGAAAAAAATGCCATTCACGGCAGATTGAGGACATCTGTCATGAGGATAGAAAGTGCAGAACTCTGGGATTTGCCATTCCCGATATATGAAATACAGCTAAAACTCTAACATGGCAGAGAAGATCTTACACAGTTTATTTCTCTAGCTGCATTTCCTGCCTGTGCAGCCACAAGCTATATTCACAATCAATTTCTTATTTTTCCCCCCAAGCATGAACCCTTAACTTCTTTACTTTGCTTGCACTATTCCTTTGTTAGGAATGGCCCCATCCTTCTCCCCTCCTCACTTAATCCCCTAATCCTTCTTCAAGATTCAGGCTGAATGTCACCTTTTCTGGAAGAATTCCTATGCATATGCCAGATATAATTAGTCTCTCTCTCCATCTCAATGCTTGTGAAGGAGTTTTTCCCCTATCTTTATAACTGACATTGTCATAATACCATATGGTAAGTTACTCTATGTTTACATATTCAAGTCCCCAAATATATGATGCACATCATTAATGCTCAGTAAATGTTGATGAATGAATAAATGAATGAATGAATGAATGAATGGACTCCTTGGATGCAGATACTATCACTTACTCATCTTTGTTTCCCAATGCCCAGCCAGTAACTGACGCATAGTAGGAATTCAGGAGTCGGCTGAGTGACTGAGTCAGTGTCTACAGGCTCCGCTGCCACCCATATGGCACAGTGATCTGGGCTCATTCTGAGTCACAAATCACAATCTGCCAGAAAACTTCCATCTGGAGAGATCGCTCCCCGCAGCAGCTTTTCCTTTCAGTCTTTAGGCCTGTTTTGTTCCTTATTCAACAGGAAATAATTGAATGCTAGCACTGACTCAAAAATAACTCGGGAAGCTATAAAAATTGTAAAAGGTCTATTAGTAATATTGTGCAGGATGCTTTATGGCAGCCCTGCAGAGCGCCATGCATCTAGTTCCCAGGGTTTCTTTATGCATTTATGTTGCACACGCTCTTCTTATCCAGGTGGTCAAGGCAGCCCACCAGCCCCTCACCACTCTCTCCTGCACAACTCGGAACTGTGGACTGCTCAGTGCAGGAAAACCAATCAGCTGGCTATGTGTGGGATAAAGGGGAAGTGCTCAGGGCACGCTCAGGATGATCCCTGATCAGGTAACATTGTGCGAAGGAAAGGCTACATCCATTCTTTCTCACCCCGTCCCACTTGAAGCATAAGTGTTGTACCCTCTCCACTGAGAGAGTACTGTTGTACTCTTCTCTAAGCATGATAATGCTGAGATGCACAAGGAGTTAAGCTTTCTCGATTCAGTGTGGTTTACTCATTTAAATCGGCATCGCTACAGAGCAGAAACTATTTTAGCTCTATGCATAAGTGGAATATCTAATATAGAATTACATTATAATGAAATATGCATTAATGCAAGCCTCATAAAATGCTTTTCATGTTCTGCAGGCATCCAAAAGTTGGAAATGCCTATAATCTTATTTTACTTGCAGCTCAAATGATGACACATCAGGTTAATATGCTTAATTAAAAGTCACATTTGAAACATTCAAAAGGATAGTTAATTCACTATTGACATTTGCTATAACACAGTTAAGTATTGTGGAGACAAGACAATGGGACCTGTCACTCCTGCTAGGAACAGGACAACAATATTTTATGATTTTTCAGGAAACAGCATGTGCTTGACACCCAAGAAAATGCAACTAACCATGCCCTAAAATATTTGCCATTAATAATAAAGTTTTGCTTAAAGAGACATTGTCGAAATAATATCCAAACTACTTAGCTGTGTACTTGTAAATGAAGATTAATGAGAAAAAGATCGTTCAGGTGCCATTTATTCCACATTTGGGGTTTGATTAGTCGACTGTTGGGCACATTCCTCAGAAATGGCCAAAGGCTGCCTGAAGACTGTCCCTTTCATCTTCTGATAAGCAAGCTGTCCCCATGTTGAATATGAGACTTGAAGCCAACAAAGTCCCTTCCCTGCCACTTGACACTGAATTTTAAATGAAACAACAATGCATATTCCATTTACAAATGGTTGACTTCCCATTTTTTTGACTTCCCATTTATAAAGCTTTATCTTTTTATTCTCCTGCCCTAAAGTCCATGTTGGTTTCAGATGCAGTTGGACAGTCCTTTGCTCATCAGAGCTCTTGTGGATGATTCTGGTTGGTCCATCAGATGGCACACCCCGTTCCTCACTTTACCATCTGTCTCCTCCACCCTGGAGTCAGAGCCTGGCCACATTCTGCTTCCCAGAAATTGCACCTACAGTGGGTTTTTTTTTTTTTTTACAAGTATTGCGAAGGTTCTTTCTTAGGATTTCCTCTTAATTACTCTCCCTCATGTATCCTGGAGAAAAAAAGAATACTACAGAGCAGTCCTGCAGGGAGCACAGGTACAGAAGAGAAGCTGGAGGAAAAGTGAGTGCCTTGGCCCAGGAGGTGCCACCCCCAGGGATCTGGACCTGGACTCCAGACTCCAAGGCCCTGCCAACAATGACTTGGCTGTCCCTGTGGAGGAGGGAAGGGGCCTTCCGAGAGGGGGAAGGGCTGGACACCCCGAAAGATGAATGGAAAGAAAATGGAGCTCCTCCCAGGGGTCAAGAGCATTGGTCAGCTCCAAGAACTGCCAGGCGAGAGGAGCTGCCACTGGGTCAGAGAGGCCACCGAGAGAGAGTGAGCTGGAGGCGCAGGTGTCAGGCATGCCTGCCCTGTTAGTGTGTCGGGTCGGGGTGAGAGCAGCTTCACCTGTATCTTACACACACACACACACACACACACACACACACACACACCAAGAACTTGTTAATGATTTCAAATTTCCTGTCAATAGAGATCTGCAGCCACCAACACAGAGCGGGGTTTCCTTTATAAGTTCTACAAGTTATTTATTGTTCATTTTGGCTATTTTGCTCTTCATGGCTCTACTGAGTTCCCTGTTCTGCCCCTCGAATCAGGTTCTCATCTTTTTTCTTTTTTTACTCACTCATCAAAGTGCTACCACTTCTACCCCAAACACACACATACACACACACACACATGACCTTCAAGGGACAATAAATGATCAGATCTGTAAGGTTGCTCTAAATAGAAAACATTGGTTATACCACAGAATTTACTGTGAGTATTATGGAGCAGTGTGTTGTTTAGGTTATGGCTGCACTGAGGCTCGAACAGCTCCCTGCTCTTAAGCGGTTGGATTCTTAAAAGTCAGCTGTTTGTCTTCCTGATCCTTTCACCACAAATACCACAAGCAGAGGTCAACTTCAGCGGAAAGTTCAGAACCTACATCAGGCAATAAGGTTATATTTTCAAGATTCTTTGACAAGATCTTTAAAAGGTCAAATGTGGTCCTTTAAAGGGTCAAAGTTGATGCAGTATGTGAAACGTGCATGCTTGCAGGCAGGCAAGGAACTGCCTTACCAGAGAGGGAAAAACCCATGTTCTGTTGTAGCAGTCCTTGGGGTCCATAACAAATAGGGTGTTGAGAGAATGGATCAAGATAATCAGGGAAAACAACCCAAATATCCTACAGCAGCTACAGCTAACTTGTGGTTAAAAAAAAAAAGAAAAGAATAAAGAATTAAAAAAAAAAAAAAAGAAAAGAAAAAAAAGAACAGGCGAAGCCCTATGTACAGCATGCAGAAGCAAATTACCTCCAGGTTCAAGAATGATAAAATTACTTCCAGGTGGAGAGTTGGAAGTTCTGATAGGGAGATCACAGGGAGCTGGGATTTGAATGCTATGTTGGGGTTTGAATCAAGGAGATGGAGGAAGGGGAATGTGTCAAACATAACCAGGGGCATCTAGACTCCATCCAGTGTTACATCAGCCTCCCATTAAGATGGCAGGAGAATTTCTTCTGTTTCTTTATGGTTCACTGTTGTAGTGTTTTCAGGCTGTTCAGAATAGTTCAGCAGAACAATCTTCAATACCATCAAAGATCTTAAGACTGAAGGGATTATAAACTACTCTGTATGTTTTTAATTACTAGACTTTTCAGGGAAGTTTTTGTTTTACAGAATTTTAAGCAGAAAGTACAAAGTTCCCACATACTTTATCTCTCTCTGCACAAAGTTTCAAAGTTAATGTTTATTAACATTTTGCATTAGTATAGTACATTTGCTATGACTGATGAGCCAATATGGGTACATTAACTAAAGACTATAGTTTACATAAGGTTTACTAAAGTCCATAATCAACATTAGGTACATGTTGTACATTCTACAAGATTAGAACAATGTATAATGACATGTATCCACCAGTTACAGCACCATATGTAATAGTTTTTTTTTTTTAATATTTATTTATTTATTTGTGATAGATAGAGAGAGAGAGAGAGAGAGGCAGAGGAGGAGGGAGAAGCAGGCTCCAAGCACCGGGAGCCCGACGCGGGACTCGATCCCGGGACTCCAGGATCGCTCCCTGGACCAAAGGCAGGCGCCAAACCGCTGAGCCACCCAGGGATCCCCAATAGTTTATTTTTTTAATGAAAGCTTAGATTCTGATTTCCTGATATCTATTCTTGATTAAAATCCATGGAGGCAGGGAAACCAGTACTTGTACATGCAGCAGAAATATTCAAATAGAGAAACTCACCTTGTTGACGTGCATTCTGACAGGAAGAGTGGAGCCTCTCAGAATCTCTCTTAGTAAGAAGAGCTTATCCAGGTTTGCAACTTTTAGTGGAACATTAAAGGTGGGGATTGGACTAGTTAGTGTTCAAAGAGTTTAGAACAAATTTGGCGTGATTAGCCCTGCTCCTCACAAAAGTTACTACGTGTACTCGATTTTCATTCAATAACCTAGAAAATCTAGTTACTTGGGATGCCTGGGTGGCTCAGGGGCTGGGTGTCTGTCTTTGGCTCAGGATGTGATCCTGGGGTTCTAGGATCAAGCCCCGCATCGGGCCCCCTGCAGGGAGCCTGCTTCTCCTTCTGCCTATGTCTCTGCCTCTCTCTGTCTCTCATGAATAAATAAATAAAATCTTTAAAAAAAAATAAAAAGAAAGAAAGAAAAGAAAATCTAGTTACTACCACATTTCAGAAAGTGTGGGAATACCAAAGGTTTGGGGTCAGAATATCCTGTTCATTCTGTGTTACAACCAGAGTATATCCCCGAGCACATTGAACAGGAAAGATATTAGATGATATTTCTATATCTCAAGTAGCTGGCCATAGATGGAAGACATCTGTAGTAGAACTAAGAATAGTGAAGGGGAGATGGGGCAAAGCAGGGGCCCAGAGGAAAATACTTCTAAGTTCAAATGATAGGAAACAAGAAAAGCCTCAGGGCACAAAGAAATAGAATCAATCTACTAGCAGTAATAAGAGGAGATGGAAAAAATAAAACAGACAAAAGCTATGTCTTCTTTTCCTCTTGAATTAAAACTCGTATTTGTTCCACATGGCACCATTATACTAAGGGACTTCTTTTTGTGCTGTCTAATCTAGTGTCTAAATTGGCTTTTCTCCCCCACATTTTAAGAGGCAAGTTCCTTACTGTTTATTCACCCCATTTAACTACCATCCTCCAAGTCTACTTTTATGGATTTCTTTTTCTTTAATTGTGGGAGGCAGTGATTTTAAGAGAGGAAGTTTAGCGCTCATTTGGACTTATTGTCTGCCATTTTTGGAGAATTTAAACTTCCTTCTTCTTTCTGCCCTGTCTGAAAGAGCCTCTGTAAGTGAGTTCTAGTTGAAATTCTAGAGGACTATGTTTCCAGCTCCCCACTGTACTCTCAGAATACTTGCAAGGACCATTTCCGAGCTTTTCCAACTGGAATTATCCTAAGACTTATTTCTGAATGTGTGTCTGCTGACAGATTCAAGAAGATCATTACTGCTGAGGGAAAAAAAAATTATTTTACCACAAGATAGATGAGTGCCTCTGTCATCACTTGTACGAACTATGAGCACAAAGCAAGAGAAAATGGGTCCCCAAAGGAGAGACACGTGACCATTGATTTTAAGTGCACAAAGATATAACACCTCATTGACTAATCTCAAACTTAACATGTTTAAAACTGAATTCTTGAGTCCTCCCTGCCCCCACCCAGTCCTTCCTATCTTTGTAATTGGGACCACCATCTATGTGGTTGCTCAGGTCAGAAACCTGGGAGTCGCTCTTGATTTTTCATTTCTCTCACTCTACTCCCACACCAAAGGCATGAAAGTCCTGCGAGGCTCTTGCAGACGACATCTCAAAGCATCATGATTCCTTGCATCTAGGCACCCTTCTCTCTGGCCTGCACTAATGTAACAGCCTTTTAACTGCCCTTCCGGAGATGCCATACTCACTTTCCTATAATTCACCACAGCACAACAGGAGTGATCTGTACAAAAATAAGTTAGATCACATTATTCCCCTGCTTAAAACCATTTGATGGATGCCTACTTCACTTAGAATAAAATATACACTCTTAGCCTGCACAATCTCTCCTCCTTATCGGCTTTCTCTTGGACCTTCCTCCTCAGTCATTCTCTCCTTTGCCACACTTTTGACACACAGCTGCCTTTCTGTTTCATAGATAAACACAGTGTTTCCCCTGCCTTCTCACATGCTGTTCCTTTCACCTGGAACCCTCTTCTTTCTACTTTTCAAGAGGCTGGCTCTTTCTCATTTTCAGTTTTGGAAAGCCCTTCCCTGACTACCTTCTCTAATGTAGCACTACTTAGACCTAGAGAGAGAGATGGAAATTGCAAAGGAGAGACCCATGAGTAGGGAGGGGAAAGCAGAGTCCTGAGAAGTCAGGTAGAAGAGGGTATAGAGAAGAGTGGCCAGTGTGCCAGTGGGGCTGAGGCACACAGAGAGGGGTTGGCACCACAGAAGTCATTGGTTGACCTTGACAAAATCATTGGAGTGGCAGGAGCAAAAGCTAGTGAGGGTAGATTGAAGAGTGAATAAAAATGAGGAAGTGAAGACAAATATAAATTAACTTTTTGAGTGAGCTCTAAAAGGAAGGAAAGAGATGGGGCAAAATGTGAAGAGAAGTTAAATATGGTAGATACTAGATCTTGTTTGCATGTAGCTGATAGAAATGATTCAGTAGGAAGGGAGACAGCAGTGACAAAGAGCTAGAATAAAAAGGAATTCCCTGCAAATGTGTCAGAGGATGGAATCCAGATCCCATGAAGAGATACTGGCTTTGCGGGGGAGGGGGTGTCAAACCCATGGAAGAAAGAGTAGAGTGTGTAGCCCAGATGGGTAGGAACATGATGGTTGGAAGATGATGTGGTTCCCATCTGATGACTCCCCTTTATTTACAACAGAGGATGCAGTGAGGTCATCCCCTGATTACAAGGGTAGAGCAGGACTAGAGGAAAGAAAAGCAGGCCATTTCAGGAGGGAAAACAGGTCCTCTTAAAAAAAAAAAACAAAAAAAACCCACAGTAGATTATCTAACAGAGCTGAGGACTCAGTTAAGGTTTGTTACCACGACTCAGTTGAACAATTTTCTCCAATGCTGCCCAGAAAAGGGATCATTCTTGCTTTGCTTCCAGCATATGGCTCCATTTGTAAGACACATACACCTTGAGGTATGTGTCCAAAAAAAGTCCTTTTACTTGCCAGAAAATGTATCCCCGTTTAAGTGCTAACGTTAGGTAGCTTCAGAAATGCCTAAGGACTAGAAGCTTTCCATGAAATGGAGCCCAAACATTGTACAGGTACCTGGGAATAAGGGATAGCCAGCAAGAGCTGACAGATGAAATGCATGTAGGGAGGAATTTCTTCTTTTTTATCCCATTACATCCAAAGTATTCACTTCTCTAATAATTGGGTCCAGAGATAGTCAAAATCGCCTTTCCCTGCACATCCAAGATTTATATTTTTTTCTTTCCATTATTACTAACAACTTTTTATTGAATTTTTTGTGAATTTCCACATACAAACCGCTTATATAAAGGACTCACAGAGCAGTTGCATGCATGAAGAGAAAAACCAATATCAAATGGTATCAGGGCTTCAATCATAAGAAAACACATTCAACCTTCTTAAAGAAATGCTTTAAACCAGAATGCATTATGATGCCTAAGGACTGATTGAAGGCATGTGTGTACATTCCAGAACATGCCTGAGTGATGGCTGTTATGACCCTCTGTTTGTTTGCCCTGAGCTGATCCCATAGACAAAGACCAGGTCCAAACAATTCACTCTAAACACCAATAGATCTTCTGTAGCTCCCCTTTGGGCACTGCTGCTGATAGTACTAACTGGCATTTGGCTGTGGGCTTCCAAAGATTTGAAAACTCCACAGAGCCCAATGGGATGTCTTCTGGAACTGGCCAAGGCCTTCCAGGAATGTCTGTGCTACTCAGTTGCTCCTGCCCATAGGCATCTTCACCCTTAACAAGTTAAGGAAGACTTTTATACTGATTTGCACGTGTGACATGTAAAGGAGGTTCCAGCCTTGGGAGCCTGCAGTCCGAGACAGAAGGACAGAAGGACAAACAAGCTGACTCTGCCAGAGGAAAACTCGACCGGACAATAAATTCCATCTGAACTGAGGCCAAAGACAAAGTTTTGGATTATAGAGGATGAAGAAATGAGAGACATGGTTGACTAGGTTCTACAGATCTGTTAACAGATACTTATACCAATACCAGTATTTGAGGTACTTCCTGGGGCTCAAAGCTTTCATTACGTAAGCACCCATGCTGGGTATTTTACACGTATTTTCCCATTTGAACCTTGCACAAACTGTATCTTATCAGTGAAGAGAATCTGGAGTTAAGGCAGGTTCACTGACATGGTGATATGGTGGTGAGGAAAATTCAACCAGACCCAACAGAGAGTAGGCTCAGAACTGTTCTCACCATTGTGGAAAAAGGAGTATTGGAGGCTTGCTTTTTATTTATTTATTTATTTATTTATTTATTTATTTATTTATTTATTTGACTGGTCAGTGAAAAGAGATAGAAATACATTTTAAAAAAAGAAAGAAAATACCAAGTCTCCTATTATCTGACCAGCCAGAGTAAAAGATCTGGGGAATTTTTGCTTATTTTCCAAAAGTTTCTGATGAAGGAGGTGACATTATTTTAAGATGAAGTTGACAGTCGTGTATGAGGTGGGAAAAGCAGCCTCTCAGAGGTTGCCATGAAATCTTCATGTGGACTAATGGAGATGCAGTTACATTTATTAAGCCCCAACACTGGACCAGCATAGCCCTGGTCTTTATAGTGATGCTGTCCTCACTCAACCCTAGTATGCGGGTATTGCTTCCAAATGGAAGGAGGAACCCACCCAATGAAGATCACACACTAGTAAAAGGAAGGTCCATGAATGCGACTAAAGCCCAGGTTGGTGGACCTGCATGGTGCTTTCCCAATGAGCTGTATTGTTGGAGTTTCAATCCCAAGGAGGCTGTGAGGATGGAGAGGAAGATTTAGACCAGGCTCACATGTTGCCTAGGGAGCACTGCAGTGACTCTATGATGCTCCCACACTTGTTTCTAGGTCTTGTACCTAGGTCTTGTTCAAATAAGGCTCATGCTGTTCTCCTGCCCTCATCTCTGCCCCCTCTCAGGAGTGTAGGAGTTTTAAGCTGAGCAAAGGAGAGAGGTGAGGATAACAACAAAGAGCAGTAAAGGGAAGTAACTTCCACCTGGATTATAACCTCCACCAGCAAGAGCAGACTGATAAATATAATGCAGAGAAAAAGGGATACATTGGAACCAAGTATATAAGACCAATTAAATAATTAGAAAATTAGGTAGCCATTTTCTTAGGCTGACAAACTGAAGACTGACGTAAGCCAACTTTAAGAATCCATTTTTAAAATGTCAGTATCCTCAAGGTGTATGTGTCTTAAAAATGGACCATGTGCTGGAAACAAAGCAAATATAACCATCTTTTATGATCACAATTGTGTGACAAACATGCCAGAAACTCTGGTCTAGTAGACTTCTTTTTTCTTTTAATCTGTAAGTATCTTATTTTGTCCTAAGAAATACCTTAAAAGTAGCCCTTGGCATTTCTGACTTGAAGACACAAAAAAAGAAAGGCCTAGATCCACTGAGGAAGAACTAGTTCACAGGCAAAAAGAGGTACAGGTCCTACCTCCTCTTTTCCTGGTTGTATTAGTCAGGGATCTTCAGAGATACAGAATAAATAGGAGCTATGTATAAAAAGATTTATTTTAAGGAATTGACTCACATGGAGGCTGAGAAGTCTCAAAATCCTCTGTCCAGCAAGCTGGAGACCCAGGAGAGCTGATGGTATAATTTCTAGTCTGAAGGCCAGCAGGATCAAGACCCAGGAAAAGCCAGTGTTTCAGTTCAAGTCCAAAGTCACAGAAAGGCCAGCTCAAAGGCAGTCAGGTAAGAGGAATTCTGTCTTATTTCTGGGAAGTTCAGCTTTTTTTTTTTTTGTCCTATTCAGGCTTTCAGCTGATTGGGTAGAGCCCATGCACATTGGGTAGGGCATACTGTTTTACTCATTTTGCATATTCAAATGTTTACATCATCCAGAAATACACTCACAGACATATATCCAAAATAATGCTTGATGAGCTCTCTGAGCACCTTATAGCCCAGTCAAGTTGACACATAAAATTAACCATCACAATGGTCAACTATGTAAATTAAGGAAAAACAAATGGATGAGGTCAACCAAAAGGTCAGGTCTACTCTCTTCCCAAAACCTGGGCAGTCAGTAGAGAAGTCAGTGGAAGTCAATGGAAGAGTCAAGTGGCTTTTTGACAAGCTGAGATGAGGGAGATGATCTACCTACGGCAGAGCATAGGTTCCTGATGTGGAATCCAGGAACAAAAGGCACCATCAAGATGTTGTATGGAGGTTCACCTGTATGGGGAGAGACTCTGTAACATCAGCAGACTCTCCAAGGATCTGTCACCTAAACAAGTCCAAGAATCACTGCTTCGAGTGAGTAGAGTCTTCTTAAGGAGCTAAAATTCAGAATCAAGAACCACTGACATTCCAAAAATATTTGAATTTGTAAATATTCCTTAGTTACGAGAAGGAATATACTTCAGAACAATGTAGGTACTATTCTGACTGGCTCTTTGGACATTAGGGATTAAAATTAATGTAAAAGGCAATGTCCTAAAACATACCTGACCTACAGACCACAGTGCCTCCGGCAGACCCCTTGGTCTCTCTGGAAGCAGAGATATGGAACACACAGAGTAAGAATTTGAAGCTCCAGAATGAAGGGCAGCCAAAGAATAAACAGCTGGACGTGCCAAGTGAAGCTAATCATGGGAGAAACACTTTCTGGAATGTGAAGGATTTTGGGGGGCCATATTCGAGGACCAGACAGACCAGCCAGGATCACAGGGCTCCTTGGCACAAAGAGAAGTCCTCCATAGGTTACACCCACTCCCCTCTCTTCCTATCCTTACCTGTTACCCCTCTGACAAATCTGCTATGATTAAAAACGTCCTGCTTTGCTCTTCAGTGGAAGCCGTAAGTAAGCTAAACTTCGAAGCAAGGGTGAGGAGGCTTCTCATCTCATTTCCCAAAGGTGTCCGGTTGATCTATAATAACGTTCACATATTAGTTTCCTAGAGTTGTAACAAAGTACCACAACCTGGGTGACTTAAAACGACAGAACTTTATTCTTTCACAGCTTTGAAGGCCAGGTATTTGAAATCAAAGCATCAGTGGGGTCATGCTCCCTCGGGAGGCTCCAGGGAAGAAAGCTTCCTTGCCTCTTCTAGCTTCTGGTGGTTGCTATCAGGTAATCCTTGGCATTTTTTGGCTTGTGGATACTTCACGCCAATCTCTGCCGTTGCCTTCATATCATCTTTCTCCTGTTTGTCTGTGTCTCTGTACAAATTTCCCTCTTCTTATAGACACACCCGTCATTGGACTTAAGGCCCACCCTAATCCTGTCTGACCTCATGGTAACTTGATTACATCTTCAAAGAACCTATTTCCAGATGAGGTCACAGTCACAAGTACCAGGGGTTAGAACTTGAATGTATCTTTCTGGGGGACACGATTCAACAATTCCAGTACAGAAACTTCCTCTTCTAAATAGGTGTTTGTTGTCATCGGAGTGGTAGTGTAGAGAGGATGGGCAGTCATTCAAGCAATATTCATTAACTACTCAATGAATTAATAAATATTAATAACTACTACTATTCAATAGCTACTCTGCACCAGGCCAGATAAGATGCCTGGCCTCATGGAGTGCACCGTGGAGTGAAGAGAAGCAGAGTAGGAACAAGTAAACAGGAAAATAACTTCAGAGAGTGGCAAGAAGGGTCATCCCAGCCATGCCAGCGTGGCCATCCAGGTGGCAGAGAACTAAGTGGATCTCCAATGGGCAAATAGCTTGTGTGTATAGGACACGCTGTGGCAAAGATCTTGAAGCAGTGGACACTGGTGACAGCACCAGCCATACAATATGCCAGGAAAGCAAAGGGATAGCCAAGGACTAGTGACCCACTTCAGAGTCAGGAAAACAGAAACACAAAAAGGAAAGGCATTTACCCATAGTCCCTCTAGGCCTGCACTCCGCCTGCTACCTTTTTGCCCTGATAATCTTGCAGATGTTTCTAGCAAGGTTTTAAATTTCAATTTCAGCAGAAATCCTTAGTGGCTTGTCATCGTTGCCACTTAGCTTTCTCCCCAGTATGTCTATCCTTTAGGAATTTGTGACTTGCAACAGACTGCAAATGTCAGCTGGGGGGAAAGACAAATGATAATAATACACTGGGAGTTGTAGCCTCTTTGCTAATTCACAGAAGCTGCTTCCAGAAAAACATTGCCTGCTAATTAAACAAACCCCTTTCTTCTGACAGATAAAAACATGGGGAAAGATCTTATCCCATCAGATGGAGAGCAGCCACTGCCCTGTGAGATGGCCTCTCTTTCTAAGGGAATTGACTTCTCAGGAACAGCAGTATAAAGCTTTTACAGTAGGTAGAGCTGTGATCTTCAAAGTACTTGGCAAACATGGACTAATTAATCTCCCCACAACCTGTGGATAGGTATCATTCATTAGCTACTGTTTGCAGGTGGGAAACATGAGCCAACAGCCAAAGTGCTTTTGACAAGGTCAAAAAGGGAACGTACGGGCAGCCCGGGTGGCTCAGCGGTTTCGTGCCACCTTCAGCCCAGGGCCTGATCCTGGGGGCCCGGGATCAATCCCACATTGGGCTCCCAGCATGGACCCTGCTTCTCCCTCTGCCTGTGTCTCTGCCTCTCTCTCTCTTTCTCTCTCTTTGTGTGTCTCTCATGAATAAATAAATAAACCCCCCCCTTTTTTTTTTTTTAAAGGGAACTCATGGGACACCCAGGCTGCCCAGGGCCCACCCTGGGGACCATAGCCTCTTTTGCATTCATTCTCAAACTGCTTTTAAAACTACATCTCGTCTTCTCCAACACTTCACGTACCAGGGACTTGGGCTCCAGCATGCCTAGCCATTGACCAGGTCTGCAGTGAGTGAGCTCCCATTTTATTAGGTACCATTTCAAGAGCACCAATTTATGGCAATTTCCATTATCTTTACATACTGGGCATTTTATTTTAGTTTGACAATTATTATAAGAAATCAAAGTTATTTATTGTAGGAAACTGAGGTCAAGATAAGAGACCTTGCCAGAGCCCAGAACAAGTGACATACAAAGCCAGAAGACAACCGAAAACCAGCCTTACTCTACCAACTCCTTTATTCAGTGCCACCACAATCTGTACCTTCTCTGCCACCTTCCCATTTCCCTCTCCATCTCGCTGGTCTCTCTCTAGCAAGGCTAAGCTCAAGTGTCTCTCTACCAAGAAGGCCTCTGTTCATGTTAGCATCTCCCATCACCTCTAACCCCCTTTGTCCTGCCTCTATCCCATGTGACTAGTTTCAAGAATCCTGGCAACAGCTACGCTTGAGTAGGTGGGATGTCTTATACCTTATCCTCAGGCAGGCAACATAACTGGGCATTACAGGCTGAGTAAGGACAGGAATGATAACTGAGGTGCCACCCCACGTCAGAGAGAACTGGTGGGGACTCCGGCAAGTCCAGAGTTGATACCCCGTAAAGAGCGGCCGCTTGTGACAGAGGGTTGTTTTGTTTGATTTGATCTAATGCATCCTTCTAGACAGTTGACTCTTACATTTACTGGCTAATTGTAAGGTTTGTGTGTCGTTACAAATCCTGCTTGAGTGCATTGTGTATTCTGAATGAGCAAAGCACTTTTCCTCTCCATGTTTGTTTTCTCATGAGAAAAATGCACCTAATAACATTTCTCTCATATTTACTTCACAGGGTTAATTGAATGTTACTTTGAGTTCCTCAAAGAAATAACACAAAATTGCTTGCTTATCTTATTCTAAAAATTGCAGTAATGACAGCTTCTTCCTAATACAGTTTTAATTTATTTCTCATCTTCCCTTTGAGAAAAATCCAGTCTTGATTTGTTGGAAAAAAGGGTAAAATGCATTTGGGAGTATTTATCAGTCAATGGTGAAACAACCTCAGGTGTAGTTTTTAAAAGTAGATTGAGAAAAAGTTAAAAAAAAAAAAAAAAGCACAGGCGACTATATATCAACATCAGCCCTACAAATCCCTTTGGGTGGCAAAGGCCTACAAAGAGATTGGGATGGAGAGAGAAGGAAGAAAATGGAGCATAGGACATTTCAAATCTCTAGAAATAAATAATAAATTTTGTACACACTGCTTTCTTTAAGAGAAAGAAAATAGATGTCTATTTTCTCCAGTGCCCAGAGTGTTATATCTTGGAAAAAAAAAAAACTGGTGGGAAGTGTGGTTCACTGAATCTCATCTATCAACCCTCCGAAAGACCTCACACCCTCCTGCTGGTGTGGGAATCAGGAGGATTTTGACTAAGAGAGTCTTTTAATCTGGGTAACATGGAGACATCCAATCCGAGAGAAAAGCAAAAGGCAAATGGGGTAGGACTTCTCCCAGGCATGGACTCAGGAAGAGCCTTGCTAAGTTCTACATGGGCAGCAAGCTCCTCAGGCGGGAGCCTGGCCCTGAGAAGGCCTGGCAAGGCTCACCATGTTCTCATTTCCCTGCGAGCCTGATGCCTGGCTGGCCAGAGGGAGCAGGCAAGCTCCTGCCTCATTTCTTTTCTCCTTCAGAAGCAGATAATTAGTGACTTTAATTACTGAGGGGTCTGCAGTAGGTTGGTTATTTGAGGGGAGATCGTTTGTTTTTCTCTTAGAAGACATCTGCAGGAGAGATTTATCTGTGTTAATAAGAGTGGTTAACACATATTGAGTGTTGGCTCTCTTCTGGGCCCTGTTTCTAACACTTTACAATTATGAATTTATTTCGTCCTCACGACAACCCTAGGGTCAGAGCTAAGATTGAATCCTGTGCCCCTCACTTAGTATTTGGGTGATACTATACCCATGCAAGCTACTGGACCTCTCTAAGCCTCAGCTTGCTCATCTTTGAAATGGGAATAAAGACAGTTCCTTCCTGGGAGGTGTGTTGTGAGAATTATGTGACGTAACACTTGCAAACGGTTTTAAGTGCTCAACACGAATTTTCTCTCAATATTGTCTATATCCTTCTTGACTGCCTCCCTGGTATGTCCATTCTATCCTGCTGATTCTGGCAGAGCTGGCTTTCCCCTTTGTTCTATTTTTAATCCTTGTCAGATAGGTTCTTATCCAATGTCCAGAATGCATTATTTCCTATTTATAAGCCTGATATAGGGTCAACCAGATATTTTCTTTCCTTCCTTCCTTCTTTCTTTCTTCTGTTTTTTTTGTTTTGTTTTGTTTTGAAAAAGAAATCGGTTTTATTCCTCTTGGCACAGAGCAATATATGAAGGTGGCTATCTCTTGGCTCCATATATCTCTAACACAAAAATGCCCCCTCAGATAGGCCCACTTATTTGCCCTACTTCAGTCTTGGAGAACTGGCAGTTAGTCGGTGGGGCAGAAGGCTTAAGTCTCAGGAAGGTTTTTTTGAGACGTTTTGTGGGAAATTTTGGATCAAGGGGAAAGATTAGACCCAAGAGTGGGTTGCTCATTCCTCTGTATTCTGAAGGGAAATCCAGATCCCACAGGTTTTCAGAAACAAGGCACCTCTCTAAGTGACCTAAGGAAAGAAAGAACCCAGACCTGACACCTGGGTATAAGGCTGAGGCAGAGCGAAGACAGGGTTAATAGGCAGAGATTGCAGGAGGCAGAGGAGTGAAACCAAGTACTTTCTTAACAGCCTGCAGTACCAACGTCCGTGCAGTCCTAAAGGCACATCTCAGAGGCACTCACTGCATGGAACGTTGTCTGCTTGGCACTTTGCTGCAGACCAGCTCTTAAGAGAAGAAGCTCTGCAATATAGGAGAGGTCCTTTTGCCACCGAGTTTGGTAATAACTGCTTTCCCATATACTCCCAGAGATTCCTATCTAGCCCCTCTAGGAGCACTGAACACAGGGACAAAAGGTGCCTGTTTACTTTTTGTCTCCCACACTAGAATAGGAACAAGTTTGAGGGCAAAGATTATGTCATAGTTAGGTTTATATCCCCGTTGGCTAATAAGCTCCTTGACATGTAGCAATTGCACATCATACAAGTTGGGTAATCAATACAATAAAATATGTGGCCTTTGTCCACATGGCCCACTTGTGAGTGGCAAGTGGTTTTCGACGATGAAGATGAAGGGGAATGTTTACCCCGGTGTAATTTCAGCAATGCCTCATTTCTTCCTCGTAGCTTAGCTTCAAACCTTCCAACTCCCTAAACCCAACATCCCTCAATTTTGACTTCCTAAGCCAAGAATAATCCAACCTTGATTACTCAGAAACTCAGAGTCATATCCTAGAACCCTCTAGATATAGCTTTGGGCATGGGGACAACTCAGTGTCATCTTCCCTCTCTGCCTCTTGATTTCTTTTCACCAGCCAAAGACTCTTCCTGGCTGCCATTTGGAGGTCTTTTCTCTCTATCTGGATTCAAGACAGTCTTTTCCAGTGCCTTCCACAGCACAGGGCCAAGGGATCATGTTCACTCTACCAGTACACAATTAATACACGTTTTAGCATTCCCCAGGGAAGCATTAAACACTCAGTTTATTTTAACTCTGCCCAAGTGGGAATTCTTCCAATTAAAGAAGATAATGTAAAAACCTAAAATTGGTATAGACAATAAGTAGGTGTCATCAAGTCTCCTTGACCAAAGGCCAGGCAATCCCCTGGGTCTTTTCTATCTTATGGGTCTTGCACCATGATTCTTACACATGGTTTTAAACAAAACCAGGTAGGAAAGTGACTAACTACCGTCTTTCAAGTCTTGTCAGGGATGACATGGATGTTTGGCTAGGGCCAGCCATGTATTTACTCTGTGTGCTAAGCAGCACTGGAAAGAGAATGGACCACTAAGTTTGTTTTGTGCCATGTAGCAATCCATCAACTCTTGAAACACAAAGATGCTTTATAGAGCTGAACAGAACAGAATCTTCCCAGATGGAGTGTGTTGCTGCTAGAAGCTCTCACCACCCATCAGCCCTGTCAGGATGAGCCAACTCTATCTTTGCAAAGATCTAATTTTAGAGAGATCAGAGCTTGGTAATATGTGCCCGGTATAATGGGAATAAAATGTGACTTCCATTAGTTAGATGACCAGAAGATGTACTATAACTCGTCTTTGCTGAGGCCTATAGCTGACGCATTTTAAATTTAATTTATTCTCAAAAATTGATTTTCTTTATTTGATTTGCCTCCTCTTCCAGACTTTCTACTAAGACTGCTCATTGTTTGGTCATTAATAACCACAGGACTCTCTGAAATTTCCTTGAGTATCATACCTTGGGGTTATTTGTTTCTGTGAATTAAATTCTTAATTCTCTAATGAGAACATTTGGGAAAACCAAACAGTATTTTATATGTAACTTTCCAGGTGCTAAAAGGTTAATGGAAATAGCATTGCCCACCAGCCTATCAGCTATTCACTTTTGAGTGTCGTGATCGACCAATTCCGAGAGTCCCAAGGGCTGCTCTGAGGTTAATCTCCAAGAATGTGGCTCTTTCCCCAAACAGAGGAAAGCTAGCCTGGCCACCTCAGTCTTAGGTGACATTTTACTTCCAGCTTTGCAGACAGTGCTGGGGCATTTGCTCGAGGCCAGTTAAAATTAGTGACAAGCAGCCAGCAGGAAAGAATTGGGATGCATTTCATCTCTGTGATGTAGGGGACCGTAGCTTCCAGGAGCTCTGGCCAAAGGGGAAAAGCAGGACTAAGGGAGATCTTTTTGGTCTTCAGCTGGAGAAATTCTTCCCTTCGACCAGTTTAGAATGATTTAGAATGATTCGTTTCCATGGAGTTTTGTTTTAAATTCTGAGTTCATTTGTAGTGATACTTGCTAATCAATTTTAAGTGGAAACAGCTGCTGTGTGTCACTCACACAGTGCCCCCCTTCAAACCCCGGAAAACTATAATTCAAACCAGTCTCTCCCCACCCCCAGCCCTCCTCATAATGCTCATTCATATGGTTCTGTGTGCCAGGTTCCTTATGTCTATTCCCTGGGGTCAGCCCCAATGTGGGGACAGGTCAGAGGGAGAAGTCCAGAACAACGTGAGGAGAGGCTGGTGAGCAGTGGGAGCGTGGGATCCCGACATCTCATGTGCTAGAGCAGTTCATGATCTGAGCAGCAAGAGTGAGAAGGGTGATCTACATGGGGTAGTCCTGTTTCTCCCCCCCATTGTCCAATACGTACTAGTAAAAAATTACTACATGTTAGCAAACTCCGCTGCCTGCTAAGGATGGAAATGAGAAGATGCAGATCCTGTTCTCAAGAAGCTCACAGTCCAGGGGTGAAACAGAGGTTTCGAAAGTCATAATTGAGGGAGTTAAGTACTATGATGGAGGTGGGCACAAGGACAAGGTCACTGAATTCCCTCTCCACCCCGCCTATGCACACCCTCATTCTTGGTCCCACAAAGAGGCAGGTCCTGGCAGCACGGTCAGCTCCACACCTGGGCTTGGCATGAACATTCCCGGAGGATGGGTTCCACCCATGTGAAATCAAGGGAGAATTCCATGCCCTTCTCTGCCTCCCTGTTCTCTGCTGCAGCACTTTCCACTTTGAAGCCCAGCATCCCAACCGGGCTTTTTTGTAAGACATGCTAGGAGAAGAGAGAGATGCTGCTTTGCCCCTAACCAGAAGGGAACAGGAAGGAAGATCCCTTCTAAAAGCCAAGCAGTCAAAAATGGTGAGCTCTCACAGCTTCATTGTTTTTAGAACATGGGTTTCTCTATCTGCAGCATGGGAATAACACTTGGGACATTTTGGGAGAATCCAGGGAGAAAACAGAACTGTTGACATTCTTGTGCTACAGAGCCTGAAGAAATCTTATGACAAGAAGCAGTGTTTCTGGCCACCTAGGCTTGAGCAGGGCTATAGCTTCGATTACTCTTTCAATCTCAAACCAGCTGCTCCCTGGCTGTGTTCTGTGAATTACAGGTGCAGCTACATCCCTATGGCTCCACATAGAGGCTCCCCATGTTGTTCCAGGGGGAGCAACAACCACCAAAAAAAGAGGCAGGGGTAGAATTTAACCTTTCAGATGGAATCCTTCCCCATCACTGGGCCCCTGCCCTCCATGAGTAGCTGTGTGGCCTTAGAATCAGCAAGACACTGGACTGCATGCAGTTCTTCCATTCACAATGGACCCAAGGCTCCATTTCCCAAACTGCAAAAACAGCAACCACTAAACCAACCTTGAAGGGCCATCCTGAGGCTTAACTGTGACAGTCCATGTGGAAGACCTAGGTACGGTGCTCAGTCCATAGCAGAAGATGAATTCTAATTTTTTCATTTTTTAAACCTCCTCAACCTTGGTTCTGTTCTTGTGTAATATTACCAGCTTCATCATCAAAGAATAAGATGAATTGTTTAGCTTTCTTGCCCAGAGAATGAGCTGAAGGAGGGTATCTGAAAGGAGCACGTCCTCTGGGATGGAAGATTGTGGAATTCTCTGAGTCAGCAACAGAAAGCAGAGGTTACCACAGAGCACAGGCTGCCATCTTGGTCTGAGCAATGGTCGGTGAGTGGTGTGAGAGGAATGCTGTTGTCTCCAAATGCCTGATATTATTAGAAAATAGCAAGCAGCTACACTGAAGGAAGATGCAACATGAGGGACTCAGTTTCACGAGTGAGACGACCCGCTAGGAAACTGGAGTTGCACTTTAAGTAATGAGTAGCCTAAAGGAAGGTGAAGAATATTACTTCTCTGTCAGTTGTGTAAGGCAGGATAGGTTTTCATCTACCAGACAGAAAAGCAGGATGCGGGAACAGATGACTTTTCTGATTTTTCTGGGTCTTTTCTAACCCTCTGGCCTGATGTTTCATTCGGAAAGACCATGAACTACCCTGGTGTGGCATTATCAGCCTACCTGCTTCTTGCCTTTGGGACACATTCAGAGATGGTCAGATGGAGACTGTAGCAAAGACTTAAGAACAGCCTCTTTCCAGACAAATGCTCATGCTTCTGAAAACAGCAAGGCCAGACCTTTTGTAGAAGTGCTTTTTGTGACCTTACAATTGAGGGTGAACTTTTGGGCAACCATTTCTGTGTTTCCTCCAAAGTTTATTCCTGCTCCTCTGACTTGCTACTGGTTGGAGCTTTGCAGCAACGCATTTTCAACCATCCACCACCCCTCCCACCCACACACCCACACATCAGTTCTTGTTCAACAAATGACAGAAGTAGGTTACACCATATCCTCTGACATTGTGAGAGGGCAACTGAGTATTTTCCTGGGGTGTTTTGATTCTCTGTAACTTAAAAAAGATTTAATAGACCAAATTGTCAGCATTCAGACTCGTTTCCTCCCTGAAGATTGGGGCTTACTGCTTTGTTTTACCTTCTTATAGACAAATAGAGTATGTTTCATCCCTCAAAAGGACTAGCTCGTTTCATTTTTCTCCATTGAGTAGGGAAGTGTGATGCATTTTCAAAATATTTTCAAAAGCTGAACCTAGAAGGATCTTAAAGAAACTTAAATATGGAATGGCAATCCTCCCGCTTCAGTCCCATAATGTTTAAAGTTGGTATTCAGTACACAAGGGAGCCAAGTCAGCCAGAGCAATAGGCAGAGACAGAAGAACATTCAGAGCCTAAGTCCTCTCCCCACCATTGTCAACACAGTCAGAAAAGACATTTTCCCCAATATTTTTATTTTATGTAATAAGATTGGACATATCACCTGCTTCTAATACAACTTTACTTAGGCCTAATCCTCGTCATTACTGTTGTTTAGTTCTGCAAGGCAAAATGTGTTGTTATTGATAGTAGAAGTGCTTAACCTTCCCAGGAGTAAAGTCTGCTTTTATGTGGGTCCCAAAGAATTTCTAGAAAAAAAAAAAAAGAATTTCCCACAACCTGAAAAAATTGAATTATGATAGGGTAGCAACAGAATTTTGAGCTGGGATGAGAAGTCCCAGGGTCAAGCCCCACACCTGCCACTTCAGTATCGCCCTTGAGCAAGTCATTCTTCCCTGTGCTTTTAACTTCTTTGTCTGTAGAAATGGGAGCACATGCCTCACCCAGCAGAATTTGGTATACATGAGATGATGTGTCCTCATTAACTAGGTGTTAGACAAATGTATGATAAAGCATGTTATTTACATGGTTTTATTCCATATTTCCCAGCTAACCAAAAGAGAGGGTCATAACCAAAGACAGGGACATAAGTTTATTCATGCAGAACGTTTATGATCCCATGCCAGAATCATACGCCATGTCACTTCACCAGCCACTTAAGGTCTTCCCTAGGTAGACTCAAATTATCAAAACCAGGACCATCAAGGCATATTCATTTTGATTTCTGGCTACTGGAAATATTTCATTGTCTTTTCTGCTCATTGAGACATCTGTCCCTTTCCTGAGAAAGTATAAACCCTCCCACAC
The DNA here is from genome assembly GCF_053574225.1 of Canis aureus. Taxonomy (NCBI): domain Eukaryota; kingdom Metazoa; phylum Chordata; class Mammalia; order Carnivora; family Canidae; genus Canis; species Canis aureus. The sequence continues at coordinate 13,748,177 of NC_135632.1, forward strand.
AAGAGAAAGATGCTGGGCAGCTAAGACGAGGCCTGATCGCTATAGATAAGGCAGTTATTCCATGGCAGATTAGTGCACGGTGGACTGGCTTTTAAGAAAAGGCCACCATCTCCCGCGGACAGCGTGGGGCAGGTAAGAGGCCACTTTTAGTCTTGGCTGAACTGGATGGGAAAGGTTCTCTGGAAATCAAGTTGTTTATGCAAAGAGTCTTCCCTTTTACAATCTCGGAACTCACTTAACCTTTCTGGGCACCCATTTCCTGATCTCTAAAATAAGAGGCCTAAGGACGTCCGACATCCTCCCAAATAAACAATCCAGTTTGACTTAAGGATGTTCTGAGCCCCAAAGGATTTTAGGCCCAGAATATTTTTTCTAGAACTTACATTTTCATTCTGATTTTCTATTCATGAAAATTATGACCACCGTGTTATTAGTGTTTACACGATCTTATGAGCCTGTGAGGGCTCCTATGGCACAAATTCTTCTGGATACACCATTTCTCATCACTGCCCTCTCTGCGCACACAGGATTATGCCCACTAGCTTTCTTGTCCCTCTAGGGAATGCTCCATCCACCTACACAACTACAACTAGATCTCTGCAACTCTCCAATCTTTACAATCTCTAGAAAGCATCCCTGTGTCAGGTTAGTGGGCAGGAAGCAGAAAGTATCCAATTCTGAAGTAGGTGCAAACCTAGATTCTAAATTAAGATTTTTTTTTTAAAGCGTGAGACTTTCCGGTTTTGCTTTGTAAAGGCCTCTCCAGCCCCACATTTCACTCTGAGTGTCTCCAAGCTCTCACATGACCTGATAGCAGTTGAAAATGCATGGCAGCCCCGGATTTATGTGAATTTCTTCTAGAAAAGAGATTATTCCTTCCTATTGAAAGGGAAGAAAGTGCCCACTGGAAATTGTCCTTAGTTTACTAACCTCATTCACAGGCAAACTCGAACTGGTTGGCAAATCATAGTTCCTTAGAATTTGAGCCTTTGGACTTCCTTTCTAAACTGTTTAAAATGGAGAAAATGGCATATTGCCCTAAATCTCAGTGAATGCTGAGGGTGGCACCAAAAAACTCTTTCCAGTTGACTCTGAAGCATCTGTCAGGTCAGTAATATTGCAGCCAAAGAAGGTTGGATTAAACTAAGAGAAGAACAGAAAATTACAGTCTTCTTTTCCACTAAAACAATATATGTTTTGTCTGGCCCTGAGCCAGGTCACGTGAAAAGTACAACCTTAAATTAAAAAATAAATCACTCAAAAAGTAAGCTGGATCCATTGTCCAGCCAGGGATCCCTTGGTAAAAGGACCAGCACAGACAAGGGTGGGAATGATTTTAGGAAAGAACAGGATTTCCAGAGACAGGGACTTTTTTTTTTTTTTCTTTAACTCTCATCCTTGGGAAAAGCTCAAGAATTTCCAACCACCAGCCACATGATCAGATGCCCATGGAGAGGTCTAGTGGGAGTTCACATGGACCAGACCCAAGAAATGGCTGAGAACATTCCTTCCCTCCTGCCAACCTTTTCTTTTAAGGGAATAATTACATATCCCCTAAAGACCAGTTGTGATAGGAGGTAACAAAAGGTTAAGAAGATGTGCCATTAAAGGAACATCTGCTTATTCTTTCTAAAGCACAGAAACATTGCGAAAGGGTCTGAGAACCTTACACTCAAATGGGAAGAGAGGAAGCCCTTATCCTTACTAAATAGAGACTACTAGAGAAATCCTGAACCTGAGCATAGGTCAGGTGTCCAGGGTTCAAGAAAAATGGGGACATACTTGGGGAAAAAAATCCAGTGAGCCCAAATGGAAAGTTACTTTTTTTTTTCTTTTCTACTTCCTCTTTCTTTTTATAAGAAATGTTTTAGGAAAGAATAATTGCAAAGTACAATTATAAATGTACCCTCTGGTGTTTCCTTAGGCAGGAAAGAAACAATATAATACTGTGGAGGACTCAGGCTTGATTCTTATAGTTCTCCATCTCATTATATGGCTCCAGGCGAGGTGTTCAGCTACCCCAAGCCTTAGATTGCTCAGGTGTAAAATGGGTTGACTTTTGAATTAGAAGAACTTTAGAAATAATTTAAGAATGCTTGATTTATTCAGGGTTGGAGGGAGAGACTCTTTGATTTGAATGGAACTTGAAGGCCAAATAGCATCCCAGCAAACCCAGGGAGGGAGAAACTGCTTTCAAAAGAACATTAAGACCTTGCTCATATGTATAAATGTCACGGAGTTGGCCGAAACAGATTTAGAGCTGGTAAGCTCTTTAGAGATTTCCTGCAATCCCCATGTTTTATAGAGGGAAAAAATCTGAGCCTAGAGAAGCTGAAGTGACTTACAAAAGATTACTGAATTCACGTTACTGTCAAGGTAAAAATTTCAGGGGTCTGTTCTGGGAGAGGCTGAGCAGGCCAGGAGGAAGCAAGATCAAACCTCAGAAACAGTCATCACCATCTTCTGAACATCATCCCTGGGCCAGGCATCGTACTCAATGCTGTTGATGCTTTGGATCACCGAATCCTCACAAATTTGAATGACAGGTGTTATCATTTATCTCCAGAGCCAGCTTCCCGGGCTTGAGAGAATTGGAGTCACAGAGAGACCCCCATTCAGAAGGGCCTCGTGTCTTTGGACACCATCTTGAAGTTCTTCATAATTTTTGAACAAGGGACCCCATATTTTCATTTTATACTGAGCCCCACAAATTATGTAGCTAGTCCTCATTACCTCCATGTTATAGACATGTCAGCCAACAGAGGCTTCGAGAAATTAAATGATATGCTCTTGGTCCTAGTCACTCAACAAAGATGAGGACACAGACACATAAAATCAGCAGACAGCATGAAGGTGGACCTAAGGAAGTGGCTGTGTGGATGCTGTGCTTTGAGAGATTTTGGGATTTCCGTTTATCTACTGGCCTCAGATCTCTCTGTGCCTTGAGTGGGGTGACCAACCATACCAGGCTGCCTGGAACTGTGGGGGATTCCCAAGACATGGGACTTTTCCAGTGCTAAAATGGGGAAAGTTTCAAGCAAACCAGGATGAGTTAGTTACCCTATTGCTGAGTCCCACACATGGGGCTCCAGAGGCTTCATCTGTTGTGCCATGTTCTGTACCTACGGGGCCGTATGCCAGTCCCCAAAGGCAGGGCCCATCCAGAGGACAGGCTGGAGACTTGATCCAGGCAGAAGGTGGGCAGCTCACTGGCTATGATTGTGAAACTAGGGACCAGGCAGATGAATACAGAAAGACAAATCTGCTTGGGAAAAGACAGGCTGCAGTCCCTATTTAGAGACCCAACCCATACTGAAGATAGCGTGAGTGCAGACAGCCAAGAGCAGAAGACAACAGGCTGGAGCAGCGCCCCAGGGTACAGGCTCAAGGGATCTTCAGCTTACTCACTCTATGACACTGGGCAAGTAGCTTACTTCGCTGAGTCTAAACATCCTCATTTAAAAAATAAGGGATGCAATACTAGCTTCATGAGATCACTGTCAAGATTAGAGATTTTATATATATAGTGCACAGTTCAGTATGGCCACACTGAAAGTCTCAATTTATGTTTATTGAATTCCATAAATATTTATAGAACCCTATTATGAGCCAGGCTCTGTGGGAGGAACCGGGATACCTTCAGTTCTTATGGGAATAACCAGTGGTTTGCTCATAAATGTTTAACAACCAGCTATCTGGGGGGAAAGTTAAAAACTGCCATGTAGCATTTGCTAATTTCTATGGTATAAATCCTCCCACCATTCGTTGCTGTCCATCTGCTAAGGTGAGGTCACTGAATACAGAGTTGGGAAAAGTTGTGCTTAATCTGCTTGCAGGAGACTCTACCAGCCATTCTCAGTCCATACCCTTGAGTTACTTGCTGGTAGAAAGAACAAACTTATACCTATAAGTATTCTAGAAGAGGGAAGGGGAAAACAGGTCAACATAACTTTTTCCCTTGAGGAAATGAGATTGCTCTGAGACCTGAAGGAAGCATAGATATAATCAGGGGAAGGACTCAGCATGTTTGTAGGTCAGGAGAAAAGAGAGGGAAGAAGAAAGAGGGAAGCATATTTGAGAAAGACCTGGAACAGGAGAAAACAAGGTAGGGAGGGGTAGAGACCAGACAGCACAGGAGCCCGGTTCACCAGGTCCCAGAGCAGAAACTGATGCTAAGGAAGCCTCAGGCATAATACTTCTATTTCAGAATCATCACTCTGATACAGGGGATGTGTCCGGGGACAGAAGGCAAGCAGGGACATCAGGCCATGCCAATACCCCAGGCAGAAGATGCTGGCGGCCTGAGGTCTTCACTGGAAGCATGTGGGTGCTGAAATGATGGCAGAAGGTGGCCAGGTCCTCCGGGGAGCCCTCAGCCTTCTGCCAACAAATCACTGCCGTCCTGTTCAGTGCTCCTGCTACCCTTCTTCATGGACCCCCACCCCCAAAGGTGCTTCTAAGGCACATTTGAATCCTTCAGGAAGAAAGTAAGGCTAGAGTGAGACAGTAAGGAAAACAATGTCCATATTTGTCACTGTCATATTTTAGAATGTTATTTTAAGGAATTCCATTTTCATGATTTTTTTAGATCATACAAAGAAAAAAAAATGTTCACAATCTGATTAAATTGCTGATTAGAATATACCACAAAAGGTTTTCTGAGACTGTTTGGTCCATTCTCAGATAAATACGAATTTGAATTTGACAAATAGCAAACATTCTTCTGCACGACTCGACAACTGAGAAATTGAGACAGGCCAGGAAAGAAGCCGAGGAGATCGTTGTATGGTTTGAACTATATTTCCTGCCAGCCCACTTCTGGTTAAAGATGCACATTTCATCTCAGTTATTTATTTATTTTTTTATGAGGTGATGGGCAGTTAGTTTTGATGAGGGGCTTTTAAATAGAGTTGGTCTTCATTAACCAGTTGTGTCGAAATTTGCCAAAACATTTCCCTGAGAGCATTCCACACTGTGGTATTTATATTTTCATTGGAAACCTCCTCCCTAAACTTTCTCTTCCTATTAATTGGCTCTCTCCCAGCATAGCCGCCATAAAGAGAGCGAAACCCAAGTGGTTGTGAACTGTTATCAAAGCAACAAAATTGCCTTCAGTACTTTGAGATCAGATAGCCCTGGTTCGAGTCATGGTTTCCACCACTTACGAGATCCGTGACTCTGGGAAATAGACTTAGCTTCTCTAAACCTCAGTTTCTCCGCTGTAAAATGGTATTGCCTAGCTTACATGGTTGTCAAGAAGAAAAAATGCGATCAAGAATATAAAGTGCTTAGCACTCAGTTCATCTACTGCTATCATCAACATCAGGCGCTGCTACACCCCAAGGAAGTAATTGTGATTCAATAAGAGGTTTCAAAAAGGGAACAGAAGTCACCCACTAGAACATGGTGAGAAGCAGCAGGAGAAATGCCTAATGGAACTTCTCAAGCAATTGTCGTCAGCTTTCCCTTCCCCAGACTATCCAGAGGGCACACAGCAGTTGGCCTTTTAGGAATCCCGAACACACAGATACTGATGCAAAAGCTGTGAGTTGGCCTGGTCACTGCCTGAGCAAAAGAAAAGGGAATCTTTTTCCTAATCCCCAAAGTATTTCTAATTTTGACATCTGGTCCAGAATCAGATATCAAAACATAAAATAGTCTCTAAAGTTATTATCCAATTGACCTAAATTAATTGGTCGACCCGGAGTTACAAAGTTAAAAGCAGAGCTGAGCAGTCACCAGCAGGAGGAGCTAGAAGGCCAAAGTGTGTGTGTGTGTGTGTGTGTGTGTGTGTGTGTGTGTGTGTGTGTAAGGGGGAGTTTGGTGTGGAATTGTGACCTAAGGATGGGGATGCTTTTCACCATGGCTTGCAGGTACACAGTCAGCCTTTAGAAATTAAAACTAAGGTGCTTTATGCCACCAGCCTTAATGTTTAGTAGGAATGCTCTAGAAAGAAAGGGAGGATATTGAACCAACCTTTGCTAAAAATTACTAATATGCAATGGATTTTGAATATCTAAGGGAACATTTTGGGAAGGGTCATGATTCACATTTTCTTCACTGAGAGAAACCTCAACGAGCCCCAGCCTTATCAGCAGTGATAATAGTAATTTATTGGCTTCTCTGAAGACAGACCTTGGGTGTCTCATTTACGAGACAGCCTTGGCTGGACTTTTATCAAGACTGTCAACTTGAAACCAAGTTCTGGCCTGAGGCCTGAACATCACCAAGTTGAAGCCAAGCGTAAACAAGGCATAAATATCCCCTTACCCCAAGGTGCCTCTCTTACAAAACTCCAGGTGATTAACAGACTTTGGGTTCCCCTCTGTTTCGTGGCTTAGACTCATGTGTTTCTCCCTGCTGGAGTGAAAACAAAGGCACTTCTCAGGTGTGGCCACCAAGGCTGGGCAGGGTGGGGCACTTCCTTGAATGTCTCCAACAACCAGAGATTCACAAGATCAACCCCATCAATTTGATTTTCAAGGTTCTTTCTCATCCCCTCTTCTCCCTGAGGCCAGTCTCTCTGTTTAGTAGAAATCTCACCTGTGTATAGCAAACAGGAAATAGAGAAACACACAGAAGAAATTCCATTTTATTATCATAAACAGACCTGGTATGAAGCTCTGTTGAAGGAATAGACCAAAGCAAGTGCATACAACTTGGCTTCCAAAATCCACCTTTGCAGGGGGGTCACTAAGAATGCACAGTCTTCCTGTGGGGATCTTAGAGATGCTTGAGTCCTCTACCCCCTGGCTCCTGCTTTCCCTCTTTCAGCTGACAGTAGACATGTGTTCTGGAACTCAATGCCAATAAATGCCCAATGGAACATTTTGGTTTAGCTTTGTAAAGACTAACCTGGTATGAATACAGTCCTTCCATTAAGAAATGAAGGAACTCGGGGCGGGGGGGTGGGGGGGTGGGCGGTGAGGGGTTAATGGCTTTTTGGAGGCCTAAGGAGCCGTATCTGTGCTGGCCTGAATCTAGTCCTTTTTGGCTTTTGAGTGAAGTGAGATGGGCCTAGCAAGTTCTGCAAAGGAAATCTCACAGAAGTCTCTCAGGCCTGAAGAGACCCAGGCTTAGCACAAAATGGAAGCAAATTCTGCTTCTACCATTAACCATGGGACACAGAACTGGTCATTTATAAATAGCCCTTTAAAGGTGAGTTTGCTCAGATAGAAAAAGCAATGAATAATACCGTTCCAAAGCACTTATTCTCAAATGCAAAGCTCATGTCCCACCCCTGCTTAAAACCAGACACTCCCTATTTCCTATAAGGTGACATCTGGTTCTGAGCCTGGCATTCAAGTTCCTTCATGACAGGGAAGGAATCTTCCTTCCATCTCTAACCCTATACCTCACTCGGTCCCCTCCTAACTGCCTTTTACATGAATCGTCCAGCAATACCGAGTACCTTAACTTTTCCGACCTCTGCTCCTTTGCACCTGCTGTTCCTACCCTGCAGAAGGCCTCTATCCTCATTCCACTTTCCCCACCACAAAAACAAAACAAAACAAAACAAAAAGCAGCCTGACCACCCAGAACAGGAAAAATGTATTTTGCTTATCTTTGCTAAGTCAGTTCAAATAGCACTTTCTGTGAGAAACTTGCCCTAAACGCTGCTCTACCCATGCCCCACCCCCTCACACACAGAGCTGCTGCGGAGAGTCTCTGACTCTGATTCTCGACTCCTCTCCCCTGTAGCCCTCTCTAATGCATCTGCCCCAGACCCTCACGGGCCCCTTTTCCTGAGCTACACAAAGGCTGCGGATGGGCCTGGGCCGCCATCGGCCTGAAGGAACAGGAAGGCGGCCTAGATGGTGGTGCCTGGAGGTCAGGAAGGGAAATGCCTGGAGACGCAGTAGTGGGAAGGCCGCCAAGGAGGTGCTGGTGCCGCAGGAGGGCCTCTGCTCTCTTGTGGAGGATAATCGGGAACAAGGAGGATTATGCAATTTGAAAACCTCCATTTCCAGAAAACGTGATAATCCCTGACCGTGACCCAGTTCACTTGTACCAGTTTGGCTTTTCCCTGCAGCCCCTGGTGTCTCGAGCCAGAGCCACAGTGGGCTGTCCTGGGGGGGGGGGGGGGGGACGACCCACTGCCCCCCCCAGCTTCCACCCCCTGTGGCAGCTCTCCCTGCCCCCTGCCCCCCTGCCCAGCTGCTCCTGCTTTCCCTCCACTTCTCACTTCCCTGGTCACTACCCTCTCTGCTGTCTCCTCTGTCATCTCTCGCCCTCTCTCTGGCGGTCCCAGGGGCCTCCTCCTTCTCCCCGGTCCACACAAACCTCACTCAGACCCCCTGGCCTTCCCTCCATCTCCTCCACGGGGCCTTTTCCGCCCTCTGCTTCAGTCCCTCTACTGTTTTTAGTGTCAATACCTCATTTTCTCCTTTTGGCCTTGAATAGTGGTTCCTCTCTGTTTTCTGGAAGCCTTTGGCTCCTCTGTGCTGTCTTATTTTACTTCTTTCGGCCCCTTCATTCCCTCCTTCACCAGGGGTCTCGGAAGCCCCCCCTGGGCAGCGTGCTGGGTGCTAGGGAAGCAAGGCTGTCGGAGCCCCTGTCATAAAGCTGAAGTCCCAGGGGGGCACCTGATGGGATGAGCACTGGGTGTTATACTATATGTTGGCAAACTGAATTTAAATTTTAAAAAAATGTAAAAAAAAAAAATAATGATAATAAAAAATAAAGCTGAAGTCTCGGCAATCATCCAGAAGCAGCATGGGTGGGACACGGAGTGGACGGAGTGGACAAGTGAGGGACGTTTCCGGGGGCGGGGGGATCGATAAGAAGACTAACCCTGCATGGCCAGTCTTCTCCGCACAGCTTTTAAAAGCCCATTTCTGCTTTCATGCTGATTTTCATGAATTTCTAGCGTGCATTAAGCCTAACCCTTGCGTGAATAGAACAGGAAGCAATTGGTACCATTAAGAGAGGGAAAGAGATAGAAGACTATAGTGTAAATGTGACAGATTTTCGAGACTCACAAAGTATGCATTTGCATAAATGTCCAAAGTTAGTCAGCAAATCAGAACAATTTAGGAGCTGTGCAGCAGGAGTGTTTTTGAAGTCACATCTGACCATACACCAGTCCCGTGGTCATTTTGTGGGATTAGCTAGGTTTTGCAAATGAGGGAATATGGAAAATGAACATGAAAAGATTTCCCAAGGTCGCACTGAAGACAGTGGTGAAGGGGATTAGGAGCTGAATGTTCTCTCGGGCCTATTTCTGAGCTACTAGACAACACAGCTTCCTGAATGCAGATGTTAAACAGGTTTTTGCCTTTAAAATAAGGGTAAAAAATGTTCTTATTTTGGCCATATTTCAATGCAAATGTCTTAGGGCAAAGGGGGTTCATCTGAAGGGAAATTAATTATTTCAAGCTTCTGGAATATGAATCAGTCCAATTTCTCCCTGTGCCTTACTAAAGAGGGCTTTGGACTTCTGAGAGAGGTTCTCCAACTTTGCTGCTTATTAGAATCATTTGAGAGCTTTGAAAAACCCTAATGCTCAGGCCTCAGCCTGACCAAGTCAGAATCTCTGGAAGTAGGACCCAAACAGCATTTTTTTTTTAATTCTCCACTATGCAGCCAACTTTGAGAACCAGCTCTGTCCAAATGATGCACAACGGGATCACCTGGGGAGCTTCAGCCATTGGACCCTACCCCCAGGTTGTGATTTAATTGGCTTGGAGTATGGCCTGGGGTTATTGAAAGATCCCAAATGATTCCAATAGGCAACCGGGCTCATGAGGGACTGCTGAAGAGTCTTACTACTCAAAGTGTATCTCCGTGGCCCTGCCGTCACCTGAGAGCTGCTTAAAAATGCAGGATCTCAGGCCCCACCCCGGGCCAAAGGAAATAGACCCTGCATTTTGACAAGTTCCTCAGGTGATTTGGATGCGTGCTAAACATTAAGAAGCATTCTTTTAGAGCACTCTCCCCTTCAGAAAAAAATTATTTTAATTTTTTACATTTCTAAACAGTGAAGGTTTATCCCCTTCTTCCAATAAGGTACAGGATATAGGCCCAAGGAGTGAACCGCAGAATTGTAGAAATGGAAATAATAACAGCTAATAATACCTGCGCAAGGCACTTTGCATGCCAAGCATTCTACATGCATTACATCATTTGATATCCACCGCAAACCCATGATAGAGGTACAAACACTGTGCCCATCTCACAGCTGACCAAACTGAGGCAGACTCCTAAGCGAACAGCTGCAAGACCACACTAGGCAAAAGGAGGACTTACCCTAAGATTTTTAGGACACAAGAGCACACAAGCTCTCAACCCACTCGGTCAGACTTTCTCAGCCCGCATGCCAAACACTCTGGATGGGTTGCAGATGTGCCAAGGTATTGATCCCCCTCCGCCCCCACGTCAATCTGGCAGGGCCTGGGGGTGGCCACCCACTACAGAAAAAAACCATTAGGAAACTCTGCTCTAAATGACACTTTTTCCAAATTATACTTTTTGCCTGTTGTTGGACAAAGAAGCTGTATCTCCTGGGGCTTAAGTAACTTGCCTAAGGTCAGGCTGCTACTTAGAGACGCAAATGGGCCCGGAGCCCGGGAGTCTCAACTGCCCACACACCTCCTCCCAGTAAGTAGTGTTTCTTCAAGGGTAGTCCCCAGACCAGGAGCATCACCATCATCCGGGAACTGTAAGACATACAAAGGTTCCCGTCCCACCTAACAAGCTGTTTTAACAAGCCCTGCAGGTGATTCTGATGTTGGTTTGTTGGAGATGGGGAGCCCCGATGGCCTTGCCATGCGCTGGCCTACAGCTCCTGGGGCCCCTGCTTCTCGGGCTGCGGCTTCTCTGCAAAATAGAGATTTCTTAAGGGGCTTAGCTTTGAACTAAGCTAAAATTTACATGCTGATTTAATCCACCTAGGGCCTTCTTTACCTCTCAGAAAAGAGCTGTAATGCTTTAGAAAAGAGAAAGTAAATGATGAATAACAGATAAAATATTAAACACCCTTTCCATGCCTTCAACCCACTTTCTGCTGGGACAGCAAATACGTGGGCATCAGTAAAAGGAAAAAAGAACGGACATTCCCTGAACACATCCCGCATGCGAGGGACCAGGCACACAGTGATGCAAGCACATGCTTTGCCAGCCCATCGTCTCGTCGAATACAGTGATCTCGGTCTGAAAAATAGGCAAACTGAGGCTCAGAGAGATCCTAAAGCTCATAAAGTGGCAATAGTGGCAATGGCAGCCCCACGGTTTACCCCACAGCCTGTGCTCCTGTGTTCCTTGCTCTCCAGTAGGAAAGGTAAAGGGCTTAGGACCCTCAGTACGTGCAATGACTGGTTTCCACACTTCTCAGAGCAAGCTCCCAAACACAGCCACCTACTCAAAGCCCCCAGGATGCCCACGTCAACAACCCCTTCCTGTTTTCTGTGTTTTCACTGCACTATGAAGCTGCTCTAAAGATATAAGAATAGATCAGCCAAGAAATAGTTCAGCTGTGCTCGAGCACCCCAAAACCCTTAGAAATGTATTCCTAACTGACAGCATCTGTCTCCCGGCAGCAGATCCTTTGTCGCCAATGCACTGCTTGCTGCCTTGAGCTTTGCTCTTCAGGAGACCGGGGAACCTCTTTGCCGCATCTAGAACTTGGGAAAGGAACTCCCAAGAGAAAGAAGCATATGAAGGTAGTGCTGGGGAGCCACATCCTCTCCACCTCCCCCAGGAAGCGCTCATGTTCTGGCCATGAAATGCAACAAGGCTCTGAGCTATGATCCAACAAGTAGAACAAAAAGGACATTGCCTAAGCCAACTATAGAATGGAACAGACGCCTGGTTAAGCGTCAGTGTTGGGCCATGAACCCATGCAGACTTCCTTCCCTGACTGTTTGTCCCAGTGCCTGCCCAGCACAAGCTCTGAACACCCACTTCCTAGTCCTCATCATGCTCATCCACAGTGTGGACACACAGTAGTTAACCTGAACCCTGCGATGAGGGAAGCTCTTTCAACATTCCTAGGCCAAAGGCAGGCGCTCAACCACTGAGCCACTCAGGCATCCCACTCTGAGTGATTTCGTTTGAATTTTATGCTTTTGCCAAAACGCAGGTCAGTTACCTCTATAAGGGCCTCCGTGGGCCATCTTCCCTCTTGTTTGAGGTGAAGTCAGTCAGGCCTGGGACTCTGAAAACCTGCATCTGGCACATGGGTTACGATTTGCTTGTCCCTATTGGCACTCCAAGTTCGACTCCTCACTGCCCATTCCACGTGCATATACCACCACCATAGCTGACGCTCAGATTAAAATCAGGAGGAGGGACGCCTGGGTGGCCCAGTGGTTGAGCGTCTGTGTTTGGCCCAGGTCGTGATCCCAGGGTTCTGGAATTGAGTTCCATCAGGCTCCCTGCAGGGCAATGCCATATTATTAATTATTGCAGGCCCTTTGAAACAGGAGTGACAATCGAACGATCCCCAATAGTAGCCAAATGCCAGAAAGCTCAGTGGCCTCCCTTCTCAGTAGGCCAAGAAGGGTGCCAAGAGCAGCTGTGTGAAGGAGTGTCAGGGGTGGAGGACTGGAGCCTCTGCACATTTTGCTCGATTGTTCCACTTTGTATTATGAAAAAATGCTGCTATGTAATTATAGTAGTGTTGGAAATGGTCTGAAGCACAATCACAAATTACTTGGCTAAAAAAGGCATGAAAGGGAGGGGGAAATGGTCTAGAAAAGGGCATAGGTGGTTAGAAAGGTTAGCTGTGAAGATAGCTATGAGAGGTTGTGGGTACACTGTCAGTTAATCCACTGTCCTCTGTGGATTGGTGCGGGGGTGGGGAGGCAAAATTTCTTTAAAGAATGTTTTCCAGAATGCCTTAGGATCAGTTAACATATACTGAGCATAGTATCATGGACTATTTTACTTAATCCTTCCCAAACCATCCGCCATCCCCATGTAACAGAAGAGGAATCTGAGATTCAGAACGATTAATGGGCTAGCCTGAGATGACAGAACTGATTAGTGCCATGGTAGTTTCTTGAACGCAAGTCCCTATTCTTCTAGCTGCTACTGTTTTCTGAATCATGAGACCCACCCAAAGGTGCCTATGCCTTCAGGGACAAGGTAGGCAGTGCAAATAAGGGGAGTTACCAGATCTGAGGGGGGAAAAAAGAAGTAAAAGCAATCAACATAAGCTTCAGTCAGTGAACATTAGGGATTGGTGGGGACTATGGCAAAATAGAGAATTGCAGACAGCATCTAAAGTGAACAGCTGGTTCTCAGAAGCAACTGTCTACCTTTCAGGAGTGCAGACTCAATTGCCAGATCTGATGATGGTTTAAGAAAAACTGGAAGTCAGATTTTTATATAAGCTGCTCTGTTTGTTTTAATGTTAGCTTAAAAAAAATTTTTTTTTTAATCTTAAACATCAGACGTTTGTCTCTTCCATCAACAGGCAAAACAAAGCCTATCTGCAAACCAAATTCAGCTCATGGACTACCAGAGGTGGCCTCAGCTTTTTCTAAACCAATGATCTCAAATCGTTAAATTTTATCATATATAGGACCTCAGTGCTCTTCTGATCGGCAGCTTTATCTTACAGATGAAAATGTTACAAGTCATAAGCACAAGTTGAGTATAAATATTAATCCTCACGATAATGTTATTTTAGACATTCTATTTCCTGCATGGACCATGTGTAGGAAGAACATGTTGTCCCACGAAGGCTGGAATCCCAGTCCTGCTAAGTAGGAGTTGTATGACCTGAAGTAGCTTAACCCCTTGGAGCACTCAGGTTCTTCATGTGCAAGATGGAAACACTGACATATAAATTACCAAGCCGAGATAAGAATTCAATAAGGAAATTATTAGAAGTTACAGTATACAAGGCCTGCCAGAGAAGCCTGGGCAAGAAGCTTAGAGATTGCTACTGCCCACTCTCCTCCCCTCCACCCGGCCTTGTCTGTGAATTCCTTTTCTTTTAGTATCTGGACAGCCCATTTAGAATCCAGCCAATTTCCTTAAAAAGTTCATGTAAAATAGAAACTGGAATTTCTAATTTTATCTGATGCAGGCTCCTCCACTAGATTTCGCGGCTTCCTTGTCATCCCCTCACTGAGAGTACCTTGTTTGGTGATAGTCTTGCCTTGTCAAGATATGAAAATGCACTGTAAGGATTTGAGTCTTACCCTACCGGAAAAGAAAGACCTAGTTTTTTTTTTCTTTTCTGAGTGGGAAAAACCCAGTTCTTCCGTACTGTGTTTCTTCCTTGTGAGCCCCCTGTACCATTTCCATGGCACACTTCACTTCTGATACTTCTGATCACCAAATGAATGGCGGCTTTCCTCACAACAACAAGGCACCTCAGGTCTCAGACACCAGCTGGATATCCTAAAATTAAACTCAGTTTTGACACTGTGTGCCCAGAGATTAGCATCAGATCTCACAGGGAAGGGCTCAGCCCCACAAGACTGACCCCTCAGCTTCAGAAGCCAATCATAAGTCCAGGTTGTCACCTGTGCTTCTGACCTACCAGCTATAGATCAGAGGTTCCAATGACCCCTCCTCAGGTTTGATTTATTTGCTAGAGTGGCTCACAGAACTCAGGAAAACACTTACATATATTCACCAGCTTATTAAAGATATGATAAAGGATACAGATGAACAGCCAGATGAAAGGTAGATACAGAGAGTTCTAGGAGGGTCCTGGGCCCAGAAGCTTCTGTTCCTGTAGAGTTGGGGTGAGCCACCCTCTTGATATGGATGTATTCACCCACCTGGAAGCTCTCCAAACCCCCTGCTATTGGGATTTTATGGAGGCTTCCTCACATAGGCATGAAGGAAAGAAGCCCATCTTTCCTCTCTAGAGGATGGAGGGAGCTGAAAACTCCAAGCTTCTTATCATGCCTTGGTCTTCCTGGTGACCAGCCCCCATCCAGGAGCCTACCCAGGGTTGCCTCATTAGGACAAGAGATGTTCCTAGTGCTCTTAGTGCACTTAGGAAATCATAATGGTTTCAGGAGTCCTATGTCAGGAACCCAGTGTGAGGTGAGGAGAAGAAAGAGACTGGTATTTTCTATTATCTCACACCTATTCTAGGTGTTTTTTGGTTGAAAGCAGGCAGAAAACCAAAGCCTACATCTCTCCCCCTTCCTCCATTAGCTGCATAAATTCAGCATGTCCTTTCTCACTGTAGACACCAACAATTACAAGAGAGGGTAAGCAATTTGGGTTTGGTTTTCTTTAGTTTTACATGATGTTAGGTGAATCCCACAGCAATGAAAAATCAATACTGTATTTGGTCAAATAGACATTATTAAAGCACCTAAATTGAATGAAATATAAATAATAGTTCATCGATTTTTTTATCCTACTTTGTAATTTAGTTTACAAGAAACTAATGCACCAAGCGCTTAACTTGGCTAAGCGTATTCTACAACAGTTTATACAAATTTATGTTTTATCATCCCATCTTATTTGTCCTATTTGTTTTTACAGAGGTGTATAAGAAAAGAAGTTTATAACATTTTTCTTTTTTTCTTAAACTCTCTGGTCCCAATGAATGTTTGATTTTAACAGAATACCTCCTGCAAGGGTTACAGAGGAATTCAAAACATTGACTGGCTAAAAGATGCAATTCTTCAGTATTAGTAAATACTGTAGGAATCACATTTTAAAATCTGATCATGGAGATTAAGCCGACTTCCAATTCTGAGACTACCCAATGCTCGAGTGTCACATTATTCAGGAATTTCCATTTCCAGGCCAAATAAGACTCAGATAAGCTCCTGTGATTGACACTAACTTACTAAAATTCACAACCGCCAACCTCAGTCTCAGTCACATTCAACAACAGAAAGTGAACTTGCACAATGCCCAGTCCTCAGGTGGATTCCATCTCATAAGCACTGAGGATACCAAAGCCAATTATTGGGAAAATGCCAATTATGCCAATAACAGGACGAGCCATAGAATGATAAACAGCATGAATTAGTCTCTCCTTCCCAGGTATTTCCAAAAGTATCCATTTATGACAGTTTTCCTATCTAAAGGGGTGATGGTAAAGCTAAATTTATGCACATACTATTGATTTTTGACAGAGTGATGTCAAATAATGCTTTAAAAGTGTAAGAACAAGGAATACGTGCAGATGCACATATCTGCCGGGCCACTTGTTAAACCCTGCCTGAACCAGTGCACACAAGTAGGTCACTGAAAGTCAATGCAAACCAGAGCAGCTCCCCTGGCAGGAGACATTAACCTGCAGGAGGAATCTTGTAGACAAGTGATACATTTTAGCCAAGCAGCTATATATTTTATTTATGAATTGATATAAGCATCAGATATATGGAGAGGGGACTGCACATAATATGTATCGTTAAACACACTCCAAAATAAAGATAGTTGGGAAGAGAAATTTAACACCCACACATTCTCCAGTTTAATAGGTCTTTTGCCCCCACTCCTAAACCCTCCAGGCGGGGGGGTGAGGGGGAAGAAAGAAAGAAAGGAATCAGAGCTCTAATTACAGCTCTGGGGCCTTAATATGGTTAGTGCCTTCTATTTTGTCCCCACAGCAGGTGTAGCATTAACCAGCCCCAGTGTCAGTTAAGACCACTTTTGCTGTAGCCAGAGCAGTGCCCTCAAGCACGGAGGGATCAGGGGACTCACAGATGTCACTTGGTCCAAAAGGTGCCAGGGGCTTGCATTTTAGAAACGGGATCCTACAGGAGACAGATTATTCTTCCTAAGTGACTGCTGAGGTGTGAACCCCATTTTAGACATTGGATCACATGCTTGCTTTTCATGGAATGCAAGGTCCAGAAGAACCTTCAAGATCATCTAATCCATAATCATTTTACAGCTCGAGGATGTCCTCCAGCCACAAGGGCTGCTCCCCAGACACAAGAAAACACAAACAGAGGATCTCCATGTGGCCTGGAGGAGGCAGGATATAGCAGAAAGCCTGTGGGCTCTGGAACTAGGCCAAGTTGGGTTCCAGGCACAGATGCAAGAATTGAGCCAAATTCCCTAACCTTTCTGATCTGGGTTACTCACTTACACATGGAAATAATAGTACAAGTCTACAAGTTGTCATCAGTAGTTCAGAAATCCAAACTGCCCTGAAAACCAAAGTGTTTCCTAACTCATTTGGTAGCCAAGTCAGCCCAGACTGAACTTCCTTAGAGGTAAAATCTGCCTGAAGTGATGAGGCTACATATCATCATTCCTTATCCCATGGCAGCCAAGCACCATGCCAGGGCCTAATGCTCAGGATTCTAAGTCAAACGGAAGGCCCTCTGGTTCTGTGTCCTCCCCCCCACATGCTCAATGGAGAGGCCTCTGCTGCTTCTAAACCTCCAGCTCAAGCCTGCTGTTCCAGTTGGAGTAATAGGTTAGGCCAGGAAGGAGTCCAAAGGATGACTCTGCTTTGTAGGAGCAAAGGAACCTGTGTGAGAGGCCCTTCAAGCCCCACCCTCACTGGCTTAGGGCAGCCCTGCGGCTGACCATCTCTTCAGCCCAATTCACCGGGAGCTCCGGTTGACTCACATGCAAAATTTCACTATGACATTTCTTGACATTTTTCCCACTCTAGGTGGGAAAAGGGACAGTGGAAAAAGAGACTTGTGACTTCACGGAATTCTTTTCACTTTATAATAAATTTGAAAGAAGGAATGGTATCTCAGAAGAAAAAAAAAAATCAAAGTTACCCTGCAAAAAACCTCTTGAAGAGAGACTTTTTAAACCTGCTCCCTGGGAGATGGATTGAACTGGTGATTGCTGTCTTTTTTTCCCTCCATTACTGGGTAGTTTTAAGTTGAGTTTGTGCTTTTCTTTCCTGATGTCTCAAAGCCAAGATCCTCATCCTTTTCCTCTCTGAATGCTTCCTTTAAGTGCTGGAGAGAACATTTGGCCTTGGTACACCATCAGGGCCAGCCTTACAAGTGAGTCAGGTGAGAAATGCCACATGTAGTAGAGGGGGCAAGATCCTGCTTGGCGTAAGCCCTGCCACCTGGCCCTCTGCCACTCACGCTGCATTCTTTTGAGGCCAGGAGAGCATTAGTCAGTGGGAACCATCTAAGAAAACATCACTAAGACTAAGCCCCGTAGGCTTAGCATTTTGGTGAACAGACACTGATAGTCAAATCCTGTGGGCACGCATGCTGGGAAGGTGGGATAGAAACAGGGTGTGAGGCCAAGGAGGGCACTGCTTGCAGGGAGGGCAACCGGCCATGAGAGATAAGCTTCACCAGCCTCACTGTTTCCCATGTCATCCTCATGCAGTTCAACTCCTTCCCCATTGCTAAGGCCGCTGCAATGCCAGAAGGGCAGGGTTACCTGGTTTCCCCCAAGCCCACGTTCTTCTGTCCTCAGTTGGATGCATGACATCCTAGTCCACATGCAACAGACATTTGTTGAGCATTGACTATGTGCCAGGCAGTTCCCAGCCTTGACAATGGGAAGACATAAAGTACAGCTCTGCCCTTGAGGGACTCAAAGCTTTCACCTACCTAGTGATGTCTGGCCAACATGATTTCATTAATTCTCAAAGTAGGTTCCACGGAACATGAAGTCTGGGAGGCAAGAGAAGTAAGGGGCCCTATCTAAATTTGAGAAACACTGTTTACTTTAGAATATATAGAAAGGTTTTAGCAATAAAGACATATGCTTAATTTCATGACTTATTGGGGCCCAGAGCCCATTTATCATGTAAAGTGTCCTAACATCATAAGATGCTTAATCTGCCATGAAACACAACTGGGGACCCAACCCATCTGCTTCATTTCAGCCAGATGTGCCTTGGAACTCAGAACTTTGAGAGAGTTAGCAAGGTAGCCTAGTACACCCCTCCTGGGTGCTATTTGCGACGGCTGGGGGCTGCTTCAGAGAGGAAACAGAGATCTAGCTCCATTAGACATCCAAGCCTGCCAGCAGGGTTTGGGGACAAATGGCTTCCCATCTTGTGGGACCACATGACCAGACTCCTATTTGTTTCAGTCATAGTCGTCCCTCCCTCCACTCATTGAACAAAAAAAAAAAAAAAAAAAAATGTATTGAGCACCTATTATGGAAACAACTACATTGAAACTGGTTATTCTCTGTCATCAGAGAACTTGCAGACTGCCTCGTAGGGTGAGGGGAGGACTGACCAGTTGACATGCAATTTGAAGGTGTGATAAATGCCATGATTAGGGTAACCATACATCCCAGTTTGCTTGGGTCAGGCCTAATTCACACCTGTTGTCCTTGTGTAACATGTACAGGTGCCTCCTTTTACTCCTGTGAGTGTCCCAGTTTTGACAATACATGACATCGTTACAATAGGTTCAGGCTGTGGAAGTCCACAGAGGAGGGAGAGTCATAGAGAACTTCTCCGAGGACCTGATACCTGAGCTGAGTCCTGAACAACTGAGGAAGAAGAGGTAGCCAGGGACGGTGAAGGCGTCAGCACTCAGGTGGAGGAAATAGCAAATGTGAAAGATGAGAGAAGACAGGACTTAGCACGGGCAGTCCATTGAAGGAGGCTGGAGACGGGTCTCAAAGGGTCCAGTTTAGACTCCCCAGGGCCATGGGAAGCGTTTGGCAGAGCCATAGGCAGGGGAGATCATAATCTAGCCAACACTACGGAAGACCCACTCTGGCTGTGAATGGGAACGGGGTGGGGGGGGTGGGGGCAGTGAGCTGGGGCTGCTCAGCAGAACCCCTAGACCAGTGAGGAGACTGTCGCAGCCCCCAAGAGGAGAGATGCTGGCAGCCTGAGTGGTGGCAGCACCTGTGGGCTAGAGAGAAGTGAGTGGGTGGGTGGGTGGGTGGGTAGGTGGTTGGGTGGACGGATGACAGGGATGTCTTTAGCAGGTGGAATGGATAGAACTTGGTAATTGATTGACTGTGATGGGAGGTCAGAAAAGAGAGATAAAGGTCAGGCCCCCGCTTGAGCATGACAGTGCGTGGTGAAGCCTTTAAGGAAACAGGAGGGCAGGAACAGGGCTTGGGGAGAGGGAGACGAGGAAGTCAATTTTGGTCAGGACAAATGTGAGGTGTCCTTGCTCTGTCTTGGCCATTTCCAGAGCTTCGGGGCTGACAGGGTAAAGACAAAGGAACGTTTTTAAAAACTATTCAGAAACATTCTTGAAACTGAATGAAACAAAAAGCCAAGTCAAAGTGTACCAGAGCAGCCTTGTTACTGGCACGACATGTCACTGGCTGCTGTTGTTTGGGAGGCAGTAAATTGAGCCTCCGACACCAAGCTCCTCTGTTTGGCCCTACAACAGAGCAGGTGTCGACAAGGGCCCTGTAAGCAAGTCTCCCACCCACCCTGAGCACAGAACCATCTGCCTCCAGCCTGTGCTACCACTGACAGCCCCGCTGAGCAACCCAGCAGCTATCAAGTGGTCCCAGTCCCTCCTCAGGCTGAGGCAGGTTTACGTTCCAACAATGCAATTCTCTCAAAGCCTTCCATCAGCCCCTGCACCATCCACCAGCAGTGTTGGTTCTCTTGCGACTACTCCCTCATCATCCTTGGGGCTGTCATGCAAGCTGGATGAGGGCAAAAACATGGGTATTTGGTTTGCTTTTGGCCGGGAAGGATCAGAGCTTTCAATTGCCAATGGCAGCCCTTGGGTCTTCCAAGGTCATTTGAAGTTCTCTACTTGACTGTCTGACCATTTTGGCTTTAGGCTCTTGGTTCAAAGTTTATTAATATTACTCACATGGCTTATGGTCTGAGAAGTTACGAGTGACTGGTAATGAGTCTAGTCTTTCCACACAAAGAACAAGAAACATCGCTTCATGGAACATCACTGTTACCAGGCTCCGCTCCGTAGTGACGCGGTGGCAGGAGGCATCCCCTGTGCAGCAGTGATGGAATCATCTCACTTTGGACTGTCTGGTTCAGAGGCTGGAGTGAGCCTATTGTCTGGAACCCTGAGCCATCTGCGGATGTATTATTCACCCCCAAAGGCTTCCTGTTGTAATCCAGAGAGCCAACCTTTGCGTGCAAAGCAAGAAAATTCCAGATTCAAGTTTCATTTCATAAGTTGTTACAGTGACCCAGGGCCAGGGTACACCTTTTAAAGGAAGCCTACATAGAGTTCTTGGCCCTGAAAATGCAAATAAGTGGAACCTGAACTGTATATTTCTATTTTACTCAGCAGTCCCAAGAAACCTACGGGAATTTGGATTTTAGAAAGTGTGATGTGTTCTTCGGGTTTTGTTATAATGGGAGCCTAGGCTTAGCTTTTTATTCCATGCTCTCTCTGTGTATAGCTGGAATTACAATCATCATAATCAAGCATTTAAGCAAACAAAAATAATCATTTGAAAGCTATTTTCCATAAGCTCTTTAGTTCTCAATTCACTACAATTCTGTTCAGAAGGAAATGTTCCCCTTTTCCCTATTGTAGTACTGTCCACAGTAGAAGCAATGACCAGTTCTGCACATATAAAATTAATTCCATTTCAGCTTTTCTGAATAAAAACAAATCTATCAAAAGCTCAAATTTGTTTTTCTTCCAGGAAGACATTTTTTTTTTTTGGTCCAGGCCAAAAATCTGCTACACCCTAGTTTTACTTAAACGTAAGCACTTGGTATAATTTTGAGCCCTCTTGGAAAACCCAAACGGTTATCTCTGGGAAAGATTTTAATGTTTAAAGTTCCCTTTGGGGTCCACGTTATGCAATTCTCTTAACCTAGGCCATTTCTAATTAAAGTGCAAAGGTCCATACATGCAACAATTCTATAAACTAACTCGCTATTATTTCATTACCGCTGGAGGACAAGGTGCTGAGCAGAAAATGAGGAAATGATTGTACTGGCCGGCAGGAATAGCAGGAATAGCAGCAACGGGAATTAGTCCAAACCCTGAGGGAATAGCTATACAGTCAGCTCCTTCACTGTGTAGGCAAAGAAGAGAGAATTTGCAAGGATAACTCAAAACAATGGGCAATCTGCTCCAGGTTCTTCTTTCAACTTCAGGAACCTGTGAATCATAGAAATGAAACACCAAATCACAAGAGAAGCTGGCAATGGTAAGCACAGGAAAAGAAACTCCCAGAGTGTAACGAAGGGGTAAGAGGAGTTTTGCTCTTAATCTATAGCGCCCTTTGATGTCTGCCCCTTAAGAGGCTAGTTTTTGAGTCATCAAATAAATCAGTTTGCCTTCTTAGGAATCTTCTAAATTGGCAAAGAAAAATCATTTGCCCAACGTGTGAGCTGGCCAAGCCAAAGGTCAAACACAGAATAAGAAATGTTGTCAGCTTTGCCACTTCCTGCAGGTCAATACCAACTCTCTATCCAGAGCTACCTTGCTGGGCGTTCTTAGGCCTTCCCTCCTTGCCAGCAATTATCCCCCATTTCATGCCAATCCAGCCACCAGGACAGAGGAAGACCCGAGAGATGGAGATGTTGGCACACACTTTGTGAGGTCCAGAAATAGGGGAACCACATTTTGCTTTAAGACTTCTAATGACCTGGGTTACAGTGACTCAAAAGTGACTTGCATTTTCTAAAGAGTCTGGAATTAATCTGAGCTATTGTCTTCCTGGAGGAACACCAGAAGATTCCATCCTGATGGTTATCTGCAGTCATTGAAATCTAGTGTGGTTGCTTTCCAGCTCCACTTATATCTAGAATTGCATCCCTAAACTGGGAAGTATCAATGGGAGAAAAAGAATATCGCTCTATGGTGCAAAACGATGTAGGATTAGCTTATTAGCAAGAACACTCTGTGAGTCCCCAGCTGAAAGGAAGTTTGAGAGCTGGAGGGATGTCACCAAGGGGTAAACCTCAGTGATCAGTGGGGACTCTGGGCACTGCCTCTACTAAGAAAGCCTTAGTCTCCTTTCAAAATTTCAGATTCACACTACAGGCTCTGAACAGGAGTCCTGTGCCCCACAGAGGCCAATAGAAAATGCCCTGGATGCTTGGCCTCCTCTAAACCTTTAAGAAGGTCACAGAGCCTCCATGTCCAGCAGCACTGTGTGCACAGGCCCAGGGCCTCGCCTTAGCTCTCAGGCAGGACCTAGGAGGGTGTACTGAGACCCTCACTCCTTCCCTACCACTACTACCTCCGGAACACACACACACCTCTCTTTGCAAACACTCTTAAAATCAGCAACAACAACAAAAAGCCCAATTAGGAGAAAATTACAGCTATCATTCAGTCGGCAGATGGCATGTGTAATATGAAAATTTTCCAACTTCCAAAGTCACTGATTTTTGAAAGCCCATGACCTCTCTTTTGTTGGATAAAAGAGAAAAGAATCTTTCAGTTCTGCGTACATTGCTAACCTCTATATTTCAACCTGTCCTGGGTTCTGGGTTATAAGCCACATCTCATAACCTCTCAACTGTGTATCCAATTCCTTAAATGCTTGAAACACTACTGCTTATGAATAGAACCTCAAAACTATAATAGAAAGCGGGGATTGTGAGAAAGCTCTGTTCTTCCATGGCATCTCTATTTTGCTTTCCTTCTATTCTTTTTCCTCAAACCACCCATGGTGGTTTTCCTCAAACCGTCCCATGTCAGTGATACATGGGACGAAATGTTAAAACTCCAACCATTGCAACTGGAAGTCCCCAGTAAATTCTCCATGGCAAATACCAAATTGTGGGTAATTCTCCCAACCCAGGCTCACAAATCATGCCACAAAGTTTCTGGGCTACTGTCATCTGTTGGGTTGATGGCCTTAGGTATGAATGGTGCCAGAGTAGCCTCAGAGAATTCAAAAAAGTGAAGATCTTATCTAAGATCTTCAGATTTTATCTTATCTACCTCAGAGTCACCTCTGAAGACTCTTTTCAATGCCACTGATATGCTCATGCTGCCCTAAGCTCCAGAGTCAAAGAGATGGAGTTGTCAGGCTGACAGTACAGCAGCCTGAGTTCACATCCGGGCTTCCCAGTTCCTAGCTGTATGGCATAGTCTGGCTCCTTTGTCTCCCTGTGCCTCAGTTTCCTCACCCATTAAATGGGGATAATGATAAAGCTACCTCTCAGGATCAAAGGGGATTATTCATATAAAGTGCTCAACACAGTGCTTCCAATACACTTAGCGTTTAGTAAATCCCAAACACCATTAACATTGCAATTTTGAGCTTGAGGGTCAGAGAGACATGAACTTACTTCTTTTTTATTCTAACCCAGGTCAAAAACTCAACAATTTTGCATAGAATTTGAAATTGGAGAGGCAACAGTAGCAGAAACTCATCTCTACTATGGAAAGGCCCATTGATATCAGCATATATTTACCTTTCCCATCCTGACTTGCAGTTGATCAGCAGGGATGCAAGGTTATTTGAAACTTCATGAACAGCCAAAAGGATGAGGCTGTCTGTCTCACTGGGGTTGTCAGTAGAAAGTTTTACTAGGTTTGACAGCTTACCCATAAATGATCACTTCAGTGTGAGATGGGGAAAACCCCTGAGAGCACAATGGAAAAGCAAGGACCCTCCCACCACCACACAGTGGTTCCCAAAGGCTTCACTTCAAGTTTTTCTCTAGACACCAAGGTGGAAATCTCTTAAGATCTATAGTTTCCTTGCCAGATTCGAATTCCTAAGATTCAGGTTGAGCTGGAAATGTCCTCGAAGTAATCATATTTCTGAGAAACTGCCAATACTTCCCACCCGTGACCACTACTGAGTAGCAGAGGGATGTAAATGAGGGGAAGTTCTCCATACTGCTCAAATATTTAGAGAGGAATTCTGACTGAAGGTCACAATCAATTCAGCCTTCCCAGTTCCTCAGGGTGATTTCAAATTGGGTTTCAAAAAGAGGCCAAGAGCCAAATCCCACAGAAACTTCTGGAGCTGGCATTAAATGAATCTTTCACAGAACTCCTAGCAGCGGTTAGATATTAACAAGGAGAAAAGAACAATTATCGTTTGGGACTCCAAGTGCCACTTTATGTCACTTTAAAGAATGAATAGACTTCCAGCTCCACTCAGCTGTCTGCTCACAATTACAAAGCAATGGTAAATAATCATGGCAAATGGAAGGTTTGATTTAGGAGAGTGAAGTTGTATAACGACTCAGTGCTTTCTCTTCCTTTTCTGTGGCAAGTGGGACAGTTCCTGCCACTGGTTTGGCATCTGTCCAGGTCTGTGACTTACAGAAAAAGGCCCTGGAACTGTATATTAAAGCAGGCACACAAACCCACAGAACAAACCTACCAAAACATTTTTTATTATTTTTACGAGGAGAGAATAATCATATTATGAGGCATGGTTTAATTTGCTCTCCAGTGGGGTTTTTCTTTATTTAGCCAAAAGATTGTATTTGTCCATGCCAATAAAATTTTTGAGTGGCTTTAATAGAAAGTACGTCTTTCCATTTTCTCAGTACATTGGTTTCTGAGTACACCATCTGAGCTCTCCTCCTGAGAAGATGTATTGATACGGTGCATATGGGCTGTACTTCTCTCCTTTTGCACCCATAATTCACTAGAAGGGGAAGGCAGGTTTTATACCTGCGCTGAAAGCGGTCTAGACCCTGAGCAGTGAAGACTTTGATCTAGGGCCCAAAAGCATCTTATCCAAACATGCATTCATTTAATCTTGCAACTCAAGAGTGACGGACCCTTCCAAAGTGGTTCAGGAGGACCAAAAGGACAGGGTTGGGGCATACAGGAGGGACTGGCAGGTATGCCCAAGGAGCCAGTTATCTGTGATACCCAGTCTCAGGAGAGAAGCTTTGCCTTTCAGAGAGGCAGGATGGGCAATGTAACGCATTCCTAATGCAGGCAGTCTCCTTGCAGGGCTTTCCAGGGGAGTGAGGTTTTGTATACGGGAAAACATAACAGCAAAGGAGAGCCACCCTTGGGAGATCCAGACTGAAATCCATGGCTGCAGTTTTTCCCACCTTCCCTTCCAGGGGTCAGTCCGGCCCTACTCATCTCTCTCAGCCCATCCCTAAGACTCCCACCCAGTGCCATTTCCCATGACTTTATTTCTTGCCAACTAAATCCCAAATAAGGTTCAGGTTTCAGAAAACACCTTTTCCAAAATAATTTTCATATTAACAGAAAACCCAAAATGCTTTTCAAGTCTCAATTAAATTCAACAAACATCAATAGAGAACACTCATTTCTGGTTACTGGGCATTAATCACCACAGACACAAAAAGGAATGAAAAACTGTTCCTCCCTCAAGGAGCTCACAGTCTAACAGAAGAAGAGATATATAGGCAAATAATTGTGACGTATTATGATAAATGTAATCAGAAAGGTCTGAGTCTGAAGGTCCATGGAAGCCCCAGTGAAAAAGATTCTCTAGTTAGAATATAGGGATAGACACAAAGAGGTACTATTTGCATTGAGCTGTGTCCATTAGGACTATGTTTGGCTGCATATACCAGAAAAATCTAAATAACCATAGCTTAATCAAAATAGAGTTCTCATCCCATGTAAAAGGAGTCCAGCATTAGGCAATCTACAGCTGGTAATAGAGTTCCATGATGTCATCAATATTTCTCTGGTCCTTCTATCTCTCTTCTTTACATCCTTAATATACAGCTTCTACCCTCAAGTGTACCTAATGGCCCCAGTATGGTTCTTGGAGCTCCAGACAGCTCGTTTAAGTTCCAGGCAGGCAGGAAGAAAGAGCAAAGCTGATGCTGTCTTGAAGGAACTTCTCTAGAAATTCTACCCCACAAACTGTTTCCATTTCACTGGCTGTTCAATCTGCTGAGGAAATAGAACCTCCTTCTGTTGCTTCTGTTGTAAGAGAATGGAGATTGGGTAGGCAAATACTAGTGATCTATTCCACAGGCTTTAATGAGTAAACAGGTCTCCCTGAAAGATAAAGTGAGGAAAGACATTCCTGGTAATGGAAACAGAGGATACAAAGATAAAAGTCTATAAAGTATTTGGTAGATATGGAAACTGTGAGTCGCCAAGAAAGGCCTTCCATGTCAACCTTAGTAAATTAACCATGTTTTTTTTTAAGTCAGTGGGTTTTCTAACTTTGATGTATGTGTTGTGGTTATTGTTCATAGGAATCCTTTTATCGGGATGAAATTTTATGAAAAAAAAACTAAAAGAGGGGCACCTGGGTGGCTCAGTGGTTGAGCATCTACCTTTGGCTCAGAGAGTGATCCCGGGGTCCTGGGATCGACTCCCACATTGGGCTCCCCACAGGGAGTCTGCTTTTCTCTCTGCCTGTGTCTCTGCCCCCCCCCCCTCTCTGTGTGTGTCTCTCATGAATAAATAAATAAAATCTTTAAAAATGAAAAAACTAAAAGAGAAGCAGCTCTGGCTCAAGACAAGATTGGAGGGGAATTATACTTTAATAACCATAGGGTAGAAATACAATAACTATAGGGTAGAGAGTGGTAAATCCTAAGAAAGCAGTAAATAAAATACCAATAGGATTTCAGAGGCAGTGGCAGTTGAGCTATGTCTGAATGAATGGATTTAAGATTTCCAAGTACCAGCTAAAAAGAAAAGTTGTTCAAATGGAGGGAACAGCATATGCAAAGGCCCAGAAACAAAGTGATACATAAATGGGAATCAGCTCTTAATTCTATTTCTTAGGAACTAAGGTTTGTGAAAGAGTGGAAAGAATAAGGTTGGAAACATAAGTGGGATGGGATCAACAGAGGGCAATGAAGTTCAAGTGCCAAGAATATATGAGGCCTGAATCTGTAGCCACATACATCTAAAAGGCAAAATCCCACAGAAAGAGTAAGTTCACTACTCAATCACCTTTGGAACTAGTCCCTGGCACCTACCCCACCAAAGCAATCGCAACCTAGTTCTCTAGGACCCTAGTCTCACAATGACTTAGTCCTTATTCCTGACATCAACCAACTCCAGAAAGTTAGGACCCTGATGACAGACAGTGCTGGTATATGTTCTCCCTCCACTATGGAGAGTCCTCTATCTACCTATATTATGGGGCTATCAATGTATCAGATGATTTGGGAAAACAATTTGCAAACTGTAGGAGGCTACACATAATGGATCATGACCAGCATTTCTAAACAACAAATGAAACAGAAGAGAATACTGTATTAGTCAGAATAAGATAGACTATACCATGGTAACAAACCTTTCCCAAATCTCAGTGGCCCATCACACCGTTTATTTCTCTTGCACTTAAAGGCTCCAAAGGATGTGTGGGCAGTTCAGTGATCCAGGCAGCTTCGGCCTATGGCTCCACTATCTCAACCTGAGGCCTCCTTTGGTCACTGTGGCAGGGAAGAAGTCAGCTGCAAGGTTTCATGCCACCCCGAAAAAATCATGGATTAATCAAAATAGAGGTTTCCAGTCAGTGTTTCAGTGTAGAGATGACACTAGCCACTTATAACCATGCACATTGGCCAAAATTAGTCATCCAGCTACCCTTCCTTCAAAGAAGCTGATGCAGTTACTTCAGGTATCTGAAAAAGGAGGAGACTTGGATATTAATACACACTAGTGATATCTAGTATAAGCATAATAGAAGGCAGATGGAATGGAATTGGGTAAGATCGGATAGGATAGGGGAATACGATAGGATAGGGAATAGGAATAGGAATAGATCCAAGTGCATCACCGAAGTTTTTTTAGTGTTATATATGTATGATATATAACTGAGCAGATGTTAGGGCATGTACTGAGTAGCAATTGTAAAATGTATTTCCAGGCAGGGGTTGGAGGAGAAAAAAAGAATGAATGAATGAATGAATGAATGAGAGAGAGAGAGAAAGAAAGAAAAAGAAAAAGAAAAAAAAGAAAGAAAAGAAAGAAAAAAGAAAAGAAAGAAAAAAGAAAAGAAAGAAAAAAGAAAAGAAAGAAAAAAAAGAAAAGAAAAGAAAGAAGAAAAGAAAAGAAAAGAAAAAGAAAAAGAAAAGAAAAGAAAAGAAAAGAAAAGAAAGAAAAGAAAAGAAAAGAAAAGAAAAGAAAAGAAAAGAAAAGAAAAGAAAAGAAAAGAAAAGAAAAGAAAAGAAAATCTGCATCTGAGAGAAAAATGTGCCTGGAGAGGAGAATGAGATTATTTATGACATGTGACCCTGTAAGAACAAAGAGCTCTCCTTTGGTGTCTTGTCAGTCAAAGGAAATAGAGCTTCTAATATCTCCTGAACGGGCTTCATTTCATAGCTCAGAAATAACTTAATGTCACATACCCTGATTCCCATATCCATAACAAACTTAGTGGGTTACAGCAGTCAGCATTTCTGGGGTGGGGGCGGGGGAGGGAAGGAGGATGAGAGAAAGTTTTGTCTTTTTCAAAGACCACAAGGCATGCATTCTACTGAGTTTGCTGAACGATCAGAGAAGGTGTCCTTAGAGTACAGGAAAGTTGGAGTGGCCTCAAGGACAACCAAGGCCCAGAGAAACAAAGGTGATGATAAGACAGGTCTGCTCTAAGGTGACCTTAAAAACCTGATGCCCTCTATGAAAACACCCACCTTCTGAGCAAGCACCTCATTCCTTTGGAGATGGGTCATTCCTGTGTCAGGACTCTCACAATAGAAATGCTCCGCTGAAATCCTGCTGTCAGGAAACAATGAGCCGTGCCTCCCTGGGCACCCTGTGTGGGGCATTGCTCCAAAAATAGAAGGGGATCATCTGAAAGAAGCTTTGCAATATCTGTCTCAGGGCTCCAGCACCTAGCGGAAGAAATATTATGAACTCTGTAGGGTATGTGGTGGATGTTTCACAATTGACTTGGGGGTGTTTGAAATATATTTCTAATACTTACAAAACTCCTTAAGGGAAACAGTAAAAAATAATAATAATAATGTTAACTAATATTTATTGAGTGCTTATTATATGCCCAACACTGTTCTAAAAATTGTATCTATTTTCATCTCACTTAATTCTCTTTCCTATGAGGTCACTATTATAAGCTATTTCCGTTCTAGGGATGACAAAAATGAGGCTCAAAGAACTTAGGAAATTTGCCCACTCATAGATAATAAGTAACAAAGCTATGATTCACACCCAGCCTTTTTAACTATTACAAAAAAATTAAAAATAAACAGAAGACTTGGGATTTTTCAGAAGAAGCAGGAAGTTATAGGCTGAATAATTTACCCCCAAAAAATATCTATTGAAATCCCAACCCCCAGTACCTCGAAATGTAACCTAATTTGGAAACAGGTACATTGTAGATGCAATTAATTAAGGTGAAGTCATACTGGAATGGGGTGGGCCCCTAATCTAGTATCACTGGTTTGCTTATAAGAGAACTTTGGGCATAGGAAGATACAGAGAAAACAGTATTGGAAGATGAAGGTAGTGGTTGGAGTAATGCATCTCCAAGCCAAGGAAAACCAAGAATTGCTATAACCAGAAGCTAGGAGAGAGGCATGGGACGAGCCCTCAGAAGGAACCAACCCTGCCAATAACTTCAGCTCAGACTTATAGCCTCCAGAACTGTGAAACAAAAATTTTCTGTTGTTTTCAGCCACTCAGTTTGTGGTACTTCGTTACAGCAGTCCTGGGAAACAAATAATTGCAGTATCTGAGAAGTTACCTAACCAGATCTAACATAGCACCATGTGGCTCCTTAGGATGAGAAAATCAAGGGCATAAAGAGTTGGAGATTTTGCTCAAATTGAGAAGCAATCACAGCAGGCAGAACCTCAGCCATCTGTGTTTGGTGTCTGCTATCTCCCACCCCATGAAGGTACTGAAGGTAGTTTTCACTTTCATGCTCTGAGTCCTGACCCATAGGCTCCACACTGCAGTTACCAATACAGAAGGGCCTGTTCCTATTTCCCCAGATGGAGAAGATGAGTACAATTAGGCATCCCCCATGGAATACCTGCCCATGTGCTCATGGAGGTCAGTCCTTCTCAGGCATGCACTCTTCTGAGAGTTGAGGGCCCCAAGGGCCTGGCCCCATGGGGTAGTGAATGAGCCAGAGAGGGCTTGGGCAGGGCTGGCCACCTATGTGTTAAATGTGAATTCTGGGTTAGCCAGCTGAGACTCCAGCATTCATAAGACCACATCCAATCAGGGTTAGAGGTGGAAATCAAATAGAAATTTCCCTCCAAACCAGAGTAGAGACTTGGAATGCCAGAGCAGAGTTACTTCTCAAAGCCCAGTTCTCTGACACACTGCCAGGAAGGTAACTTATAAAGATCTGTTATCAAATCACTGTGAGCTAACAGAGGGGGACTGGCAGTTTTTTTCATCAGAGGCCACCAAAAGCCAAGATGCACTCCATGTGAATAGCAGCAGCATTTTTTCTCCAGAACCGTTTTCTCTCAAAACACCTTGAGCCAAATGTAGCATTCCATATGGCACAAGTGGATTTCAACTGCATGTGATAGGCAGCAAAAATTCCTGGAAATCTGTTGATTTCCTGTGTCCAAAGGGAAAAGTTTTGAGGACAAAATAGTGGGAGGAGAAGCAATACTAGTAAAAGCAAAAGTGATATTATTTTTATCATCCAGAGTCCTTCAATGTGATATTATTATTACACATCCAGAGTCCTTCAATAGACCAGATGGTATTCTTCTCTGCACTATTTAGACCAGTGGTTTTCAGGGGACTGGCAAAATGCAGATTACTAGAAGATCAGGATCAAGACCCTGGGAATCTGCATTTTAACAAGCAAAACAGGAAATTCTGGTACAGATGCTCAGGTGACCACACTTGAAGAAACCCTAGGTTTAGACTTTCTAGTCTATTAATATCTGAGACTTTGGATCAGATGAACTCTCAGGTTTCCTCCAGCCTCATGATTCCAACATTTCCCCTTGTTTATCTGATGTTCACTTGTCCTACTTACGTTGGTTGCTTTGGTATCCTGCCACTGTCGTCTTTCCTTTAACCTTTCCAACAAATTCCACTGTCCTTTTACTGTCTCTGGATTGTCTGTCTGGAACAAAGGGGCCCAAAAGAATTATCTTAACATTTGATAGGTAGATCTTAGAGATACCACTGATAAAACAACTTCCAAAACAAAGAGGGTAGCAAGTACTCCATTTTATTGGCCTCTAGTCTGCCCTCATCCTTAATACTTAATTGCTCCTGACCAGAGTTTCCTAGCTCAGAACCTCTAAGGGAGCATGAATGTACTTCAACGCATCTAGGAACTCTTTAAAATGTCATGTGAAATTTTATGTAAATGATGAGCATATGGACAATTTTTCAGGCTACTCAGTCCAAGGCCAGGGGAGGTAAAGAACCCTTCTCCATTCTGGGAAGATGACAGTGGCATCAACAGCAGTCTTTCAATCTCTCTAAACCCCTAGATAAAAGTAGGCAAAATGAGTAGATGATAAAACCAAAATCCATGGATACATTTAAAACAAAACTAAAGACAAGTTTCAAGTTTTTTCACAAACTCCAAATTACAAGTTAGTAGAGACAGACTACCATTAATATAAGTGTCCACGAAGTGGGAAAAAAGAAGCAATAGAGTAGTATCTGACGGACCTGAGAATTGGAGAGCTCCTAAATAGCCAATAATATTTCCTAAAAAGGGTAGGTGGACTAATTTGATAAACATCTCTGAAACTCAAATTGGGCAGGGAGTGCGGGGTATTGCCCTCTCTACTAGGAGTAAATGAAAGGTCTCAGTAAAAAAGGATGAAGAGCTGGAACACTCAAGAGCTCTAAAAATGAATCCCTCTCAGGGTTCCCTCAGGGTCCTGCACTCAGGAGCAGCCACCTGGAGTGGAATAAAAATTGAGCTGGACAAAGACAATAGTGATGAAGGAAAGACGAGGTCCAGATCAGCTGAGGAGGAAAACTGGTCAGGAAAGTCAGTATGCAAGCCACCATGCTTACCATTATACAAAAACAACAGAAGAAGGAACTAGGAAGTTGAAAAAGCTTTCCTGAACACTACCTCCTTCAGGGAGTTTAGGAAAACTAATTTTACATTTTTAAAAAAACCTACAGGAAAAGACAGAAGTCAAATCTCATAGAGAGTTATTGAAAGAAAAAAAAAGGATAAGAAACAGAATAACATCCCTATAGACAGTGAGAGCATGCCAGAAAGACATGCCAGAAGTAGGTCAAAATTATAATATACTATAATAAAACAAGTTAAAACATTATAAAAATGATGAAATGGAAGATCAGCACAAATCAGAAATAGAAAAAAACTCTGAAAATAATTTCAAATGAAGAAAAAACTCATATCAGAAATGAATAGTAAATTAGAAGAAATAAAAAAGCAAATAAACACAATGGAAAATACCTTAAAAGAAATAGCAGGTAAAAAGAAAGAAAAAAATTTTTAATCAAAAAGAAATGAATAAAAAGATAAAAAGGATTCAAGGGTAAGTGACAGGGCAGCCCGGGTGGCTCAGTGATTTACCGCCGCCACCTTCAGCGCAGGGCATGATCCTGGAGACCCGGGAGCGAGTCCTACATCAGGCTTCCTGCATGGAGCCTGCTTCTCCCTCCGCCTGTGTCTCTGCCTCTCTCTCTCATGAATAAATAAATAAAATCTTAAAAAGAAAAAAGTGACAAATATTGAAGATAGGCAAAGATGGACAAGAAAGCAAAGCAAAGAAACAGAATACGAATACAAGCGAACTTCGCTAAAACACAACACATTTAGCACATTTGAAACTATACATTGGAAGAGCATATCATGTACCTGAAACGTTCAACCTAGAACAACCAACATCAGAAAAAATTTAGTGAAATTAATGAGTTTTTAAAAAAAGTCCTTTTGGCATCTAGGGGAAAGGGCCATTTGATTTATAAAGGAAAGAAAGTGGGCAGCCTGGGTGGCTCAGTGGTTTAGTGCTGCCTTCAACCCAGGGCGTGATCCTGGAGATCCGGGATCGAGTACCATGTCGGGCTCCCTGCATGGAGCCTGCTTCTCCCTCTGTCTGTGTCTCTGCCTCTCTCTCATGAATATATAAGATCCTTAAAAATAAATAAATAAAGGAAAGAAAGTTATATTTTCATTATACTTTTAAGGAGCAACTACTTATGTCAAAATAAACTAGAAACATACATGAGATAATCAAATAAAGAAAGTTATAAGCCAATCAGTTTATTTCCAGAGAAAGACTTTCAAAATATAAAAAGCACAAACTGTTATCAATGTTCAAGAACTCAAGAATTTTTCCATGAGTCCTTCCTGAGCAATCTACTAAAGAACAAGCTTCAGGCAATCAAAATGAGCAGAAAAGCATGGATATAAGGCCAGAGGGTTAGTATTAAGTATATAGTTACCCAAGGTGCAAGCACTGAACAAGACCTAAGAGAGACAGTACAGGATGTAATGGCTATCTGATCTGACAATGTAGATGTAGCATAACTATATATAGTTGCACAATAGTGTTTTTTTTTAAGATTGTATTTATTTATTCATGAGAGAGAGAGAGAGAGAGAGGCAGAGATACAGGCAGAGGAAGAAGCAGGCTCCCCACAGGGAGCCCTAAGCAGGACGCCACTGAGCAGAAGGCAGATGCTCAATTGCTGAGCCACCAAGGCATCCCATAGGGTATTTTTTTTTAATGGGAAGTTAAAATAGAGGGAGGATACACAAGTTTTTAAATGTATTATGTAATTTTTGATGGTGGTACTATCAGTATTATTATCATTCTGAGACTACTATATATTTAATAAAGGATAAAACAAATGAGTAGTTACGGACTATTCTAACATTCCTTATGTCCTTGAGAATCAGAAATTCTTAAGCTTGAATTGGAAGTATCCATAGTAACTCATGAGATACATAACTAGTGGCATGATGAAGTTGGTCTGCACTAGCTGGTGAGAACAGATTGTACACTTCTTGTCCCAACTCCACATTCAGTGACTTCATGTTGATATATAGAAATCAGCCATAATGGGAGTGTTTATACCATGGAAACTGGGAAATGCTACAAATCCAGCTTTAAAAAAGAAAGAAAAGAAAAAAAAAGTCAGTTATTGAACATTTACCAGTACTTCACTGTGTATCATAACCCTTTGGTACCCAGAGTTTGCAGTTAAAACACCATTTCTCACTAAAAGAAATCAGAGAATTTTGGAGAAATGGTTGGTTTGAGATCTGAAAGAGGCAATGTTCAAGATGAGCCTAGAACAAGTTGTCAGGCAGAAGACAAAGAAGCTATCAACAGACATCATGTCAATAGGACTCAGGAGCCAATTTGAAAAGACTCCCACTGATCAAAGATGGGTCAGTTTGAGCTTCAACAATGAGCATAATTGCAATCAAATTCATTTAAATTCATTACACTTTAATGACATTTAAACAAAGAATCATTTTCAGAGGATGATAATGAATCGTCTGAAAAACTGGTAAATGGGTGGAATAAACCAAGCATTTATCTTGTCTTTCCTATATTGACTATTCCACTGAATATGCCAATAGAATAAATGAAAAATGTCTCTTTATAAAAGTATTCTATGTAATAAAATAATAAATATACATATATGTATCTTGTATGTATATATAAAATTAGAACTTCACTATTTGAAATCCTCAGAGAGCAAACATATATGGTTATAGCACATAAGTGGCTGCTCAGACCACACAAAGAGACACAACCAGAGATGATGTGCCTTCCTTCATCTTGCCAAGGAGATGGAGAGAACCTGAATCCAATTTAATCTCTGGATCCACCTGGCAATTTACAGGAAATACCAAGGGCAGGGGACCATGCTAAGCTGCACATCAGCAAAATTCAGACCATGGAAAACTCCGCAGGTCAAAGGGGCCAGGTTCTTCAGATAAATCGTAAAGAAATTAAAAGGGTAGAGGAGGAATCTACAGACTAAAAGGCATAACACATTTTTTAAAAATAGGCCAGACTGAACTGTAGTGTGTAAGAACACACACTTGAATGCTAAAATTATACTATAAACTCAAGGAAGTGATTAGTATACAAATCAGGATAGTAGTTCCTTGTGGGGAAAGGGCGGAGTTTGCATTAGGATGAGACACCTAGAAGGGGCTCCAGTGCTGGGAGACAAAGTTCCATTTCCTGGTCTGGGTGATTTCCTTGCTTTATAGTGATCCATTAGACTATACATTGGCCTATACTATATAATCTGATTTCCATTCTACAATATGAATATTTTGTTAAATAATAAGAAAGTTCTTGCCCTCAAGGGGCTTAGAAAGAGATGGGGATGTAAGCAATTAGCTTCCAGGCAATGTGACGAATGCTACCAGACAGACGCATACACATTGCTACAGAACAGCCATGGAGCTGAAGCAGTTCAGCACGACAGGTCTGAGAAGGCTACTGGGGGAAGGGACACACCAGCGTGAAAGGAGAGCCCTTCACCAAATAGACATAGGAGTAGCAGAGCTCAGAGACAGGGCTGAAGGGGGTTGCGGTCACTCCATGCTGGCTCCCTCCAGGCAGGTCTGCTTACCTGTCAGGTGTTTATTCTGGCATTTGCTGCTCTCTTTCTACCCCAGCTGTTGTCTAAAGCAATTTCCTTTAAGATGGTAAAGATTAGGATTGTTAGGCAAAGAAGCATATGTTCATCAGTGTATGTGAATAGAGGGTTTCTGCTTTTTCCTTATTTTAAACCATAACTCATGGACAGCCTAGGAGGCGCCATCTTGATAGCTTGTTCTTGAAATAGAGTGGCTGCTACAAAGACAGGATCCTACTCCTATGTTCTCTGCAAGTGCAGGGTGCAAAACTGGATGTCCACCCTCGAGGTAGAACAGAGGGATAAAACAGCTCAAAGAGGAAGGCTTCTTGTTTGGACTCTTAGAGCCTTCCTCCAGCCTGAACCCTAAGCACCAGCTCCGCAGAATGGCTCTTAGCAGGCTCATCCAAAATGGCAAGACAGTGAGTGTTCAATTACAAAATCTGACATATCCAAAGGAAAGAGGGAAAACACATTCAATTTGTTAGGGCACATTTCCTGGGAAACAAAGCAGAAGGGGTGTGATTTGTGTATTGGAATCAAAAGGTGATAGGGTGTGTAAAATGTGGGGTGTCCTCTGCGAGTTTCATTCATGGATGCTGTGTAAACAGCAGTGTAGGGACTCAGCAAATCAATAGCAAGTGGACCTGGTTTTCTGCATGAATGTATGGACTTGGAGGGCAAGGTTGATTTCCACTACAGGATATATTTATCCTTCCCCACCCACTTGTCATTGATCCCTATTTGGTGACAAGCCAGCACTGGAAGCTAAATGCACTCGGGAAAAAAGAGGCAAGAATAGGTTAGAAGAGGAGCTCCGGGGTGGCTCAGTTGGTTAAACATCCAACTCTTGGTTTCAGCTCAGGTCATGATCTCAGGGTGGTAAGATCGAGCCCTAGGTTGGGCTCCATACTCAGCAAGGAATCTGCTTAAGATTTTCTCTCTCTCTCTCTCTTTCTCTCTCTCCCCTCCCTTGCCCTTACCCCCCTCACATGCTCTCCCTGCTCCTAGATAGATAGATAGATAGATAGATAGATAGATAGATAGATAGATAGATAGATGATAGATAGATATTTTTTAAAAGAATAGATGAGAATTGAAAAACCATCTGTTTACACATTTCTTAATCTGTAAAATGGGACTATAATTCTCACCTACAGCTGTAAGGAGAAAATAAGACATATTAGAAATGCTTTATAAATGAAAAAGTGCAGGATATACTCTTGAAAGGCCTATACAGAGATAAATGTGCTTTGTTCTTTACACAGCTATGCAGTGATGAGTATTTTATCCAAATAACAAGACTGTGTATCGAGCTCACACATACAAACACATGCAAATGCTCCCACAAGGCACAAAGTCTTCCTATACAAGCCCAGATATGGTGCTTCATTAATTTACTCTCAGGTGTAACATCATCGAGGCTTCACATTTTTGAGCCAACTATCTGACCCCTCCCCCAGACAAGACGGAACCTTTGACAAAGGCCATTACATTAGATAGATGTGGGTTCTGGGCCAAATGGACTTCCCTTATACCTACCCTTACCCTAAAAATGATGGCTTTGAAGACATAAGAGACCATGTTCTTTTTCTTCCCATTTAAAATTTGAATCCCCTATGGAGGGCAACACTCCAGAGAGAGAGCAATATGTTCTATCCATCCTTGCCTAATCACCAGTCACCTGGGGCACCTAAAATACAGATTCTCCATAAAATTGAGTCCCAGGCCACTTCCTGGACCTGCCAAGTCAGAATCTCCAGGGGAGGACTTGGAAATCTGAATTGTTAACAAATATCCAAGCCGATCTTCATGATGAGGCAAGTTTAGGGAAGCCGAGATAGAACATAGCTCTTCAGGGCTCTCAGTGATTTTTCAAGAGGTCCAGAGAGGGAGTGTGTTAGTCTGCCCAGGCTTCCATAACAACATACCATAGACTGGATGGCTTATACAACAGATACTCATTTTCTCACAGTTCTAGAAGGTAGAAGTCTGAGATCAGGGTGCCAGTATGATTGGGTTCTGGTGAGAACTCTCTTTTGGGCTTGAAGATGGTCACTATCGCACTGTATGCTCACTTGACCTCTTCTTTGTAGATATGTGGAGTAAGAACAAACAAACTCTGGTATCTCTTCTTATAAGGGCAGTAATCCCATTATGGGGGCACCCCCCTCATGACCTCATCAAATCTAAATAACTTCCCAAAGGCCCCAACTCCAAATACAATCATATTGGAGATTAGGGCTTCAGGATATGAATTTGGGAAGGATGCAAACATTCAGCCCAGGGTAGGGGGCAATGGAGATGACTCCCCTCAAAGGGCCAGACATTCATTGGTGGAGCTGGATCATTGTTGAGCATTTTTGCATCTCACCAGTCTATGTAGGATTATGTCATGTGAAGCATAGGCATGAGCAAGCTGTATGCTGATTAGTTTTGGCATCTTATGATGGGTAAAACATGAGGATCTAAAATAATTAAAACAAAAACCAACAAACAAAAAAGAGAAAGAAATCAACATTACCAGGAATTTGGGATGTGAGTTCAGTTAAGCACATAATTTAGCTCTGGACCTTCTGATTACTCAGGCCAAAGGAGAAAATGGCATCTGTTAATTGTCTTCCTTATTGCACGCATGTTAAACTCTGGGTAGAATTCTGGCTTTTACTTACATCTCCTGAACCAAGCTGCTATTCCCAAACCTCTGCCCTTTGGATGGGAAAAGCCATTGTTTTTCTCCCCCAGAGCTTCACATTTCATCTCGATACATTTCTAGCTTATTAGAGAAGCAAAACTAGCTGCATCAAAAATACCCAGTGGGGAATCTCCCTCCCCAAACATATACTAGAACCTGATGAAAAAAATAACACATTTTGCAAAATCAGCAGTTGGGGTTTTTATTTTTTGTAGATCAAAAGAGTTTTCTTACTCTTTAATAATTTAGGTAACCCTGGAGATCCAGCCACTTTCCAGACATTGCTCAGCAATAAAGAACTCCAAAAATCTCTGATTCCTCCATTCCAAATCAGTTGTCCAATCTGACAAGATCTGTTACTTGGTGTGTCCGTAGCAGAAGAAAGATGGCCTGTGTGACGGAAATGTCCTTGATCCCAGGCCCAGATCTGCCATTAACTATCTGGCTGGGCTCCACTGAGCAATTCTTTTCTTCTCTCTGAGCCTGTCATCTTCATTAATTCAACAACTATTTCTTGAACTTCTAAAATGTGCCCAGCACTGTGTCCAGGTGAATGGGACAGCCTGCTCGCCCTCAAAGAGACTACAGTCTTGAGACAAGGGAGCTTCCCATTCTATAAGGCAATTGTCCATTTCTTTGTGTGGATGCCTCACTGGATTAGTACATAAAACAAAAATAAAAACATGTGAGCATATGAAGGAACAAATGAATGAGTGAGTAAAGCATAAGATTATTTTTAACCACTCTATTTCATGTCATTCCCGCTCTTTCCATGGTCCCCTCAGTCTAATAACTCAGGCCCAAGAGGTTCATCTTCAACTTAACCTTTCTTAGCCTTTTATCCTCAGAAAACTTCATTTGATGGCTATAATCTGCCCCCTTCGTCTTCTCTTGTCAAGTTACTCAGAATCTACTTCCATCACTCATACCACCCCTTTATATTTCCTAAGTCAGAAATTCAACAAACATCCACTGAGCACATAATATGTGGCGAGCACTAGGCAAACCGAGAAGTTCAGCAAAGATTCTGGGCCAGGCCACATCTGCCGTGGCTCTGCGTGGAGCTTGGCACATCCTACTCACTGCCACACTTTGACCCACAGCTACTGAGACACCAGAGCAGCCAAAATGGTATATCGTGAGTTTCCTAGAAGAGTCATACATCAACAAATTCTGCCCACTTCTCACCTACCACCTCACACTAACTGCCTGTATGACAAATTTTAACCCAAATAACTACTTTTGGTGTAGGAGTGCCTTAAATTTCCCACCTACGACATAGCCTGTGAGTTCCAAGGCCAAGCCAAATGCCTGGAGTGCCATTATCTTGTCTCTCTCTCTCTCTCTCTTTTTTTTTTTGTTTGAGATTTTATTTACTTATTTCAGACAAGGGGGGTGAGAGAGAGAGAGAGAGAGAGAGAGAGAGAACGAGTTGGGGTAGGGACAAAGTGAGAAGCAGATTCCCCACTGAACAGGGAGCCCCACATTGGGCTCGATCCCAGGACCATGGGATGATGACCTGAGCCAAAGGCAGATGCTTAACCAACTGAGCCACCCAGGTGCCCCCCATTGTCTCTCTACCCTCAGTCTCATTCCCCCATTATTATCCAAACAACGATTGAGACAACAATTTCTCAGAAGTATTGCTTAGAGAATAAATTTTTAAAATGAAATAAATAGCATTTGAATAGTGCATAGAGTTTAAAAACACTTTTACATTTCCCATCAGTATTCACAACCTGTCCAGAAGAGGCCAAATGGTACCTGATGTGGTCCAGGCCCCACATTCACAAAAAGCTACAAATTTCATCACTAAGTGTTAGCTCCAATAACATTATACATTAGTGTTAAAGAGATACCTCATCAGGATTAAAAGAGAAAAAAAAGTTTATTACACAATTCTAAATTTGCATTTTACCTTTGTTCCATTATTGTGGCATTTTGGCATTTAATTTTTCAATATTCTGAGAACCTCAAACAGTGGAAGCCACCCAGGCCTCTTTGAAACTTTTAGAGCCTTGACAAACCTCTTCAATTTTTTTACATGACATCTCTAGAAATGTAGCTTACCTACTGTCACTTCTCCATCTTGAAATAAAATTGGCTGGATTTTCCTTGATTTACACTCTAGTTGTACATATATGTTACCCACCATGCCTCCCTAGAAAAGTGTTTTTTTGTTTTGTTTTGCTGACCTACACCATAAACCCTAATAAACCACGTGTCCTCATGTGCCCCTGTGTGAGAGGGTCTGCAGCTCGCCAGCACGGATGAGGTCTGCAAGCTTTTCTCTCTAGAGAACCCTCTGGTCACATGCATGATTCTGCCCTGATAATTTATCTTTTGCTAGCGATGTTGGTGGTGGATTCAAACAGCAATGAGAGCCTTTGGATTATTTAAAATCATTATATCTCTAGGCCTCAATTCCTCCAACCATAAGATGAAGGAAATAACAATTTGTAGTGAAAATTAATGGAAGACCATCACAGGATTTCCAGAGTCGTAGATAAGCTCAACAGATATTACAAGGAGGGCAGCCTGGGTGGCTCTGTGGTGTAGCACCAACTTCAAGCCAGGGCGTGATCCTGGAGATCCGGGATCGAGTCCCACATCGGGCTCCCTGCGTGGAGCCTGCTTCTCCCTCTGCCTGTGTCTCTGCCTCTCTCTCTCTCTCTCTCTCTGTCTCTCATGAATAAATAAATAAAATCTTAAAAAAACAAAACAGATATTACAAGGAATGCCAGGCTCTCAACTTTAATATCTTCCTTGGTCCTTCATTGAGCACAGCAGCTGCCCATCTGAAAGGAATTGTCATGTTTTCCATTTGCACTTGGAATTACAGACTTGCTTAAGCATCTTTGCAGTAACTCCCCTGGCATCGTCACTAGGCTATATTCACAGGCATCCCCTGCCTTATCACCACTTCGTCGGTGGAGCATTTGAAGCCAGAGACACCGAGATTCCTGGCCCCCGGAGGCTGCATCTTCCCTCTGTCCTC
Source organism: Canis aureus (assembly GCF_053574225.1). Taxonomy (NCBI): domain Eukaryota; kingdom Metazoa; phylum Chordata; class Mammalia; order Carnivora; family Canidae; genus Canis; species Canis aureus. The sequence goes on from NC_135632.1 coordinate 13,790,133, forward strand.
ACATGCTCAGGGCATCACAGGAATGACAGAGCAGTGGCCAGCTCTAGATGGCCTCCAGTAGGGCCATCTCCAAGATCTCCTCACATCCTCGGTGCCGGGGGTGACTTCGGATCTTCACAAGCCAACCAATGCTAACTGCTTTCCACTTTTTCCCTTTCCCTATTTATTAGTTTTTCAGAAAGTTGATGAGGTGAAATATTCTCCAGCAGAGGAAATAATATAAAGCTTAAAAGTTGTGTCTGATGGAATGGTGAAATAATTCCACCACGTTCCTTTGAGCAAAGAAAAGAAATACTAAGGCAACCCAAGGCAGCTTCTAGGGGTTTCACTATTGCTAGATTGGAGGGAAACAACGGCTTTAGATGAACACGGTTTTCTTTGAACTTGTTAGAGCACTTTGGGATGAAGAGAGAAGAAAGACAAGTGCTAGACAATAGAATGAACCTGGCACCAGTTTATTTACATAATTTCGTATGGGGATGCATTGATGTCTGAAGTATAAAGCGACTGTGTTGAATAGTGAAAATAAAGTATTTTGGAAAACAACCTATGTTCACTACCCAGTTCTAAAACGACTGAACATTTTATGAAATACCTCTTGCTTCTTTGTGAAAATTACTGGTGGTTTAAGCACTGTGTGCAGTTTTAAGAAAACACAATCCTTTATGCTATTGTTTAAGATAATTCTTAAGAAATGCATCCTCAAGCAGATGAGACATTGAGGGAGAGGGGGGGAGGAGGAGATGAACATTTACCCCCTCGCTGATGTTGGCTGGCCCAGTCCCCATTTCTTCTTGATTAAAGGCTACCAGCAGGGATGGAAAAGTGTGTGGAGCAAAGATTATAAACAGCAATTTTTGCAGGCCAAATTGCCTCCTAAATGAGGGAGTAGGGGATTTAAAGGTGAACATAACTGTCTCTTTCGCTGCATGCGAAGGTTTGTGCTGTGTGAGAAACGAAATTCTAACTTCCTTTTCTTGCCAAGTATTCCTTAACAGGCCTTGCAGATATCTGAAACCAATTTTAACCCACTCTGGCCCTCCACTGACCACTACATTACCTGAATGGTGTGGTCCAATTTCCAGGCTGCTCACCAGTCCTCAGGCCTACGGGGTGAGTAACTACCCTGGGTGGGACAGGCTGCTGGGTGCCGAGGAGCCCAAGAACCTCAGGGCTGTCACTCCCCAGCTTGAGGAGGAAGCGTTTTAAAATTCGCTGCACCGAGAGGCATTTCTCTTTTCTTTTCAGATGTTGCTGATGTGGGCTCATTCTTCTTTTTAAAATGCAAGTTTTTTTTATTGTTACCAATATTTTTTTAACCATAAAATGAATTGAGAAAATGTAAACGAAGTCATATGTCCTCACAAACTGCTGTGTTCTGAGGTTTTAAATATTAGGCCTGCCTGTGCTTTATAGCTCAAGGGAGTGGAATAAAAAATGCTGAGAAGCGATTAGAATCTTTACCAACAAACCAGTGTCAGGAATTGGAGAGGAGCAAAATCTTAAGGGTTTGTGGCACTCTTGGAGGTTGTCCAGCTGGCCACCCCGTTGCATAGACAGAGAATAATGCATCTCAGATGTGCTCCAGGCAGAGCAGCCTAAGGCAGCGGTTCTCGAAGTGTGTCCCCAGACCAGCAGCCTCAGCATCACTTGCGAACTTGCTAGAAATGCAGATTATCAGCTTCCCACCCTCAGAACTCTGAGCTTGGGGCCCAGCATCTCTGCTTCAATGGACCTTCCAAGTGATTCTGATACAGCCTAATACTGGAAACCACTGACCTCGGTCACCTAGCCCGGGCTCATTCTATGAGTAATTTTGTACGGTCTTCCCAAAGCCAGTGAAAGAAGAGTTGAGATCTTAATTCTTCCCTTCAAGGAAAGCTCTGTCTGAGGAAAACTAAGTTGACCAGATCTAGTTAGTTTCTGCCATTATCTACTCTTGGGACTTCCAACCATTTTGAGCTTTGTGACACTCATCCCAAGAAACATGCTGTGGGGACACACTTTTCAAATAAAATACAACAGAAACTGCATTTGGAGAATTTAGTGATAGGCAAGAGTGTTACAAAACCAACGTGGAGAATCATTCTGTACACTGAGGGGCCAGGATTCTCCTCTAACTCCTAACTCCTCTCAACCTAGTTAAGTACCAGTCCAAGAAATCCACTGAATTTTAATTCCCTTAACCCAAGGAGGCATTCAGTCAGCGCGCCCTCTCTACCAACTGTCACCTCAGGCCTGGAGCCCTCACGTGGCTGTGTTAGGGCCCCCAACGTGGCAAGGCGGTGCCCACTGCCACAGAACCTCAGCCAGGGCAAGCCAGGCCCATTAAGAAAGGAAAACAAGCCCCTGTGGTCTTACACAATGGGACAGCTGTGGTTTTCTTCATCACAAAGTGACCTCTCTCTCTTCCCAAACTCTAGGAACAGCTAAAAGAGGAAGACGTGGAGTGCATTGTGAATCAGGACGAACTGGCCATGAGCTACCAGGAGCAAGCCCCCTCGCCCTGCAGGCCTCCTGCAAGCCTGAGTCTGGCCCAGAAAGCCTCACCGCAGACTCCAAGCAAGGACAACATTTATGAGGGGGACCTCGGCCTGGGAGGCTACGAACTCAAGCTTGAGCAGACCCCGGGTCAGTCCCAGCTGAACTAAGGGGAACAGCACCGATGTGACCACAAGTGATGCGAGGCTCGCAGCGGGATGCTTGCCAAGCTGGGGAGGCAGTGTAGGAGAGAGGCTGGACCATGTGGTAAGAGCATCCGTCGGAGAGAATCACAACCTTGTCACAAGTTATCCTCTGGTGCCTGAAGAAATAAGAATTTCTTCTCATCCCTCTATATTATGCAACTGAATTGAAGTTTCTGGCAGCAGCCATTTTTATGAGTGGATCGGTTGGGGTGGGCAGGGCGGGGAAGGAGGGAGTCAGGAGTCTGGCTGCTGGAAGGATGGAACAGATGTGCTGCGTCTGCAGGTGTTTCTTTTCGGTGTGTAGCTCTCCAGGCCCTTTCACTTTGATTTTGGATTTTACTCCCTTCATTAGGGAGAGTTTAAAAATCAGAAGAAAAAAAAAGTTTCTGAGCATAAACATGTGGCTTCTAAGCTGAAGGGAATGCCCAGTTATTTTGTTAAGTGGAATTTTTATATTATAAAGACCTAGACTCCTACATGCTCTTAATGACTCCAGGGCTGTTTGCAAAGCCCAGGCAAGGGATCGATACCACTGTCGGTGGCCTTGCAGAACCCACGCTGTGTGGTGACCCACTGTTCTCCTTGGCATTCTTTTCAAGCCGCTTCTCCTATTAAAGGCGGGGGTTAGTTACAGCTGGGCGTACCCCTGCACTCAATGCAGTTCTGCTTTCCAACTTGGTAGGACCCCTTCCAGGGAAAGCTGTTTTCTCTTCCCCATTCTGTGTTGTATCGGAAGAATGAGCCTTTCTGTCCTGCTTGCATTTAAGTCACTTCTTGGCCCTGTGGCAGGTCCCCTCTGTATGCTGGGTAATGAGATTCTACAGCACAGGCCGGTCTCCATGTGGCAGGAGACGGTGCAAGAGTCCCGACCCATCCTCCAGTTCCAACACTCACAGCTGATTAGCAAAAGCAGAAGCTAGAGGAACAGAGCTGATGATGCGTACACCAGACTGAAGGGTCAAGGACACGGCACCAGGACTCCCTTATGACAGGTGGCTCACAGCCCATGACAGAGAGACCAACACAATAGCTTTTAATTCAGCTGCATGACCTGTGCCTTTCAAGCCATAAAGATACCTCAAGCCTAGCTTCTCTTGAAATACAGATGTTAATACTAGATTCCAAAAAAAAAAAAAGTCGGCTCCAGTCTTAGGTGCCCAGACTATGATGAGCCTGCTTCTGAAGGAGGTAAGAAATGATGTTTTCCTCATCACTCCCCAAAGCTTGGAAGTAACATACGCTTTGCTAACCAGTTGTTAGGCTATTAACCGTGGCGGTGTCAGGCACACCGCTATGTACGTCGATTTTCTTACTTTCCAAACAGTACAGGGCACAAATTGTTTTATACTCAGCTAAGTATAATCTGGTCATTCCAGGTTAATACAGCAAAAATGGCAAAGCATGAAGTTTTCTAATGTGACCTAATCCTAATAAACTTTTGTTATAAAGTATGATTGTGTTGGCCAATGCTTTATTTAGAGACATTTTCTCTGCCCATGCTAATTGGCAGGTCTTCGCCTTTACACTTGAAATGCCGGATGAAGCAAGCACCAAAAGATAATGTAAGGGAACTGCAAGGGTCCTCTGGCCGGAGGAAAGCCATAGGGGCTGGCCCACCAAGCCACTGGAGGAATGAGAGAGAGCGGATGGCAGCCAGAGAAAGGAGAGCTAAGTCAGGCCCAGTGGAACAGCCTCCTCCTTTTGCACTGCTGGAGACCAGAAATCATGTAGAGCTTCAAAAAGAGAGGGAGGGGGTCCTGGAGGAGAAGAAAAAGGAAAGTCAGAAGACAAAGACTCATCTCTTTCTGCCCTAATGTGAAAGGAATTGATGAGAACTTGGGTGCTTTGTGTGTAGTTGGAGAAAGACACGCCAGGGAAAGAGAAGATCCTCTCAAAACAGACAAACATTAGCATGGGCAGGAGTGGAGAGAAGGGAGGGAAATATGACATATGAGATGGAAATGAGAAGGGGGGGAGGCACACAAACTAAACCCAGCACGAACTCACGAAAGCCCGTGACACACAACACAGCACAGCCATCTCATGACACACAGGAAAGCCCGCTTTCTGCCTAGAAAAAAACTCTTCCCAGCTGAACATCACGAACCATCACAGATAAGGGGAATCAGGGGCTGTTTAATCTGGGTCGAGCCACGTATCCCGCTGACTCCAAGTAGGTAAAATACTGCAAATTTGAGGAAATTGTGCCCTGTCCAATCTGTAAGACAGTGCTCTAGATTCAAGATGTGATTTCCAGCCTCCTTCCCTCGGAACCAGCCCAAGACCCGAAGAGAGGCGAGCTAGTGTCCCAGTTAACAATTCATAAAACCAAATTCCCTTTATGCTCCTGTTGTGAGGGATAATAATTTATGATCTTAAGATCTCTGTGCTTTGATTAGCAGCATGAGGACTGTGAAATTCAAACCTATTACTTACTGCCAGTTTCTAATGAATAATAAAGGCAAAGAAGCTTTATTCAAACCACTAATGCTTGCACTCATTATTAGAGCTTTAAACAGGACTCTAATTAATTAATTGACTGATGGTTTTTCCTTGAGCTTCTTACCATGTGTACATCACACACACACACACACACACACAGTTCCACTCACTGTCAGGCTCCCAGCTAGATCCTCTGTAGTGTCCCCTTGGCCCTCAGTACATGTCTGAGCCAAGTTGGAAGCCTGGTGGCAAGCCTTCATTCATGAAGTTTCTAGAAACTTCTTGGAGAGCAACTTAATGATATGAGTCAAAGCTGAAAATTCAAATACCCTTTGACCCACCTATGTCATGTGCAGAACTTTTATTCTAGCTATTTAAGAATATTATACATAGAAAGAGTATTTAGTGAAACAACTCTAATTGCCATCCTGGTTAAACAGATCAGCACAGCCATCTCAGGACACAGCATCACATGTACTGCTATAGAATGATCTCCAGGACATATTGTTAAATAAAATAGCAAGGTGCAAAACAGAATGCATGGTATGCTGGCATTCTGGAAGATTAAAGAAGAAACTGGTAGTATAATTGCCTCTTAAGAACTGAGGGAAGACTTAATTTATCACTTTTGTACCTTTGGGGTTTTGTACGTTAGAGATGAATTATTTATTCAAAAACAAATTAAATAATAATAAGAATCCTGTGTAATAACTCACTGAAGTACTGAACTACAATAAAAAGTGGAATAAAAGCCAGAAAATTTGTTATTTGCACCATGATCTTTGAGACCTTGAGAATGTAAACGGTAGCATCAATAGTGCCAATGCCTTCTGGGTTTACTCATCTGCATCACCCAAAACACATGGAGACAAACTATGAAAAGGTCTTTAAAATTCAAAGACAAATAGGACTTGGTCCCATCCACCAAATATCTAGTAGGAGAAGACAGCTGCTAAAAAGCAATAGGCTCCTCATAAGATACCAGAACATACAATTAAGCTATAGTAACCAAAACTGTGTGGTATTCACCGAGAAATAAGAAAAGGTATCAAGAAAATCTATTATAAACTACAGAAGCAGGGGATCCCTGGGTGGCTCAGCGGTTTAGCACCTGCCTTCGGCCCAGGGTATGATCCTAGAGTCCCAGGATCAAGTCTCACATCGGGCTCCCTGCATGGAGCCTGCTTCTCCCTCTACCTGTGTCTCTGCCTCTCTCTCTCTCTCTCTCTCTCTGTGTCTTTCATGAATAAATAACTAAAATCTTTAAAAATAAATAAATAGACTACAGAAGCAGACTCATGAATATAGTTAGAAAGTTAGTTCATAAAAAATGGCATTGTAATTTGGTTTGAGAATAAATAGGCTGTCGTTTACTAAGTAGTGTGGATAAACTGACTTTCAGTTTGGAAAAAGAAAAAAAAAATCAGGTAATGCTCTGAAAAAATACAAAACTAAATTCCAAGTAATTTAAATGGCCAAATGCAAAAAATAAAAAAATAATTTTAAAAAACCCAAAAACTATAGGATAGCAAAGCAATAAAATAGAATATGTAAATAACCGTGGCATGTGAACAGTTTTCCTAAGAAAGACAGAAACCAAAAGCAAAGAATGATAGATTTGGCCACATAAAAAACATAAAATTTCTTATGACAAAGACAATAAAATTTTATAAGACAAACTTGGAGAAATACAAACACACACATATATACATTTATGTATGTTCGTGTATATATCAGAATAAGGATTATTCTTCAAAATATACAAAGAACTCTTATCAATGCATGAGAAATTAAAAATATACTTTCAAATATAAAAGTATCTTTAAAAATAAGTAGAATCGAACATGTATACCTTCTATTCAGACTTCTACTTTTAGGCATCTCTGCAGAAAAGAAGCACTTGACATCTGTGCATAAGGAAGCATACAAAATGATATTCTTTGTGGCAGTGTTACTGTAATTATTGGGAAGGAAAATATCCATCAGTATCAGAAGAGTTAGCCACAATACTCTCATACTAGAGAATTCTCTGCAGCAATTAACTACACTCTGTGTAGAACGGGTCCATAAGCACACACTCACATGGAAATATTTCCAAGATAAACTGTCGGTGAAAAAACAATCTGGAATGATCTACAATAAGCTGATAAGCAAGAGGGAAGTGAGATTGCAAGGGCTAAATCGAGAGAGCCTTTGGTTTATCCACGTTATTTTTAAATTTTATAATGATACCATATTCATGTATGGTCAGTTTTGAGAGTGGCTCTGTCTTCAAGATGTGGGAGGGAAAAGAAGGCATGGTCAAGAAAGGCTTTAAGGAAGAAGTTACACATGAGATCTTGAAAGATGAGAGGGTTTAACCAAGCAGATATGATTGGTGCTGGTCTGTGGGGCAGGAGGTAAGACTGATCACTAGAATATGGGAAGAGCATTCCAGTTGAAGGGAACAGCGTGGGCAGAGACAAAGGGGTGTGAAACACCCTGGCACATTAGAGAAATTGTAAGTTATCCCACATGGCTACCATATAGCCTGTTTGTGTTTGGGGGCAAGAAAATGGAAGAATAAGATAATTTTGGAGCTGTAGATCAGAGGAGTCTGAGCCATGATCTTGTGAGAATGGGGGGGCTATTGAAATTTTTTAAACAGGAAAGATAATTAGATGGATTGTAGGGAGATAGGGTACAAGTAAGCCTGGAGGAAGTATAATAGCCCAGTTGGGGTGTTATTTCAATAGCCCAGGAAAGAGATGATGAGAACTTAAATAAGACAGAATCAGGGAGGATGGACCAGAGTATAGGTTCTAGGTAAGTTTCCGAGCTAGAATCTACAAAGTTAATAACTGATAGGCTATGGAAAGTGAGGAAGCTGGAGGAGTCCAGGATGACCCCAAGCTTAAGGCTGAAATGATGGCATTTTGATGGTTCCATTCATTGAGGGTATTGAGAAGAGGAACAGATTTGGGGGAAAGCCAACAAATTCAACTCTGTACATGTTGAGCCTGGGTTTCTGGTGGAGAGCTGCATGGACAGGTCCAGATGCTATTTACATGGATCTGAAGTTTAAGGAAAAGGTCTCACCTGGAGATGTATATTTGGAGGGATGAGATGTGCCTCACAACTTCACCAAAGAGGTTCTCAAATACCACATGAACTTCCTCACCTTTCTCTAACTCGTGCAGAGAAATCCCGATACGCCCTCCCCACAAAAGAATCATGCCAGCATCTTTGCAAGGATAAGCACATTTATCTTCAAGGCACCATGGATGATATTCAAACCCTGGGGAGAACCATTGACAAGAAAAGGAAAGAGGGAACAGAACAGAGAACCAGGGAGTGCTAAAACCAGTGCATGGACAGAGTATGCACCTGGGAAACAACCCTTGGAGAATCCCTTCCAAGGAGATCTGGCACTCCTGGGAACAAGGGTTAGAGAGAAAAATAGTGATTTCTGTTACTGTGCTTGTGGTCTTACACAAGTGCCCAACCTTTCCTCAGCTGTGATGGCCACAGATTCACTTGTCAACCAGACTAGGATAAAATCCCCAATTATTCAATCAAGCACTAATCTAGGTGTTGCTACGAAGGTATGTTTTGTAGGTGTAATTAACATCGCAATCCGTTGACTTTAAGGAAAGGAGATTATGCTTCGTAATCTGGGTGTGCCTGATTCAATCAGTGCAGAGGCCTTAAGAGCAGAACTGAAGCTTCTGGGAAGAAGGAGAAGTTCTGCCTTTGAACTATAGTTTCAGCTTGTACTGGAGAGTTCCAGCCTGCCCATTCTGAAGGCCTGCCCTGAGCTGAGACTTCTTTTCCCTCATCTGATCTCCCCCGCACCTCCCCGTCTCCCTCTACACTGGAGCAGAAGGACAAAGGTTGTAGGAGGAATACTCGCACGAAATTAAGGAAACAGGTAGATTATCTGCTGAATTCAAATGTTTTTGAAAGGAGCACGTCAGGGATTTGTTTCTAAAACACACACGGCATGCTATATTCTGATTTACCCAGTGTTGATCCGGTCTCCTACCCCTTCTCCATCTGTAGCACAGTTCAAGGATGGCCCTGAAGCAAAATGTCGAAGTACTTGTGAGATTAACAAAGAAGCTTTTCAGGTATTTGTTATTCAGAGCAGGGCAGCTTTTAGGCTAGGTGTAGGGGAGGTGGCAAGGAGTGAGAAGCTTACCTATGGAAGGTTCCATATATTTCCCAAATATTGTCCATCAGCCTGTCATTCATTCAGTTTGACAAACATTTATTAAACCCTTACAAAGTACTGCTGATAATCAAGGTTAGGAATTGCCAATGTCAGCATCATTAATGGGATAAATAAAGATGGAACAGATGAGCAATGATAGAGTCCAGGAAGCACATCAATTCAGAGATGTCTTGGCTCACCTCGCCACACAGATCAATTAGGTAAAGGAGGGGAATGAACCATCTGAACTGCAGGGGTCAGCTTCTTCCCGGAAGGCATCCTCCCCAAGGCTGCCCACCCCTACAACTGGTCTGTGGGAGGCTAGTGCCTCAGCAAGGATTTAGTTGTGAGAGATCAGATTCAAATACCCTCTGCTTCAGAACGTGGCCTAAGGCAATGCAGTCATACTGTGAAACTCACCCGCCCTCAGTTAAGCAAAATTACCTCCCAGAAACCCCATTGTCCACTCATCATCTTGCAGATGCAGGCATTCAGGATATGCTAATTTATCAGAAATGAACTGAATTCAATCCTGCTAGGTAGAGCTCTAAAGTACCTGGGACCGTGTCTAGAAAGAAAAAGGAAAAAATAACCCTTTAATATGAGCCTCGCTTTTCCATATGTGATATCTCATTTCATCCTCATGACAGCCCCGGGAACATCACGTTTCAAGTCCTGCTTTAGGTGCACGGAGCTGGGAGACAGAGATGTTAAGCCCTTGGCCTAAGATCACACAGCTGATTAATGGCAGAGAGGAGTCTTGAACCCAGAACTGTATAGGTCCAAAGATCATGATTATATCCCCTGTCCCAGGCTGCAGGCAGAATTAGTACAAGTCTGTCAATATGCACTAAGAACTCTTGATGCCTCAGCACCAAGGACAGAAAACTACATATATGCCCCTCAGCTTCCTAGGGTTTACAGTAGAAAGACCAGAGACTGGAGAATGACCACACACAGAGCAGTGTGAGCCAAAGCGAGCTGGGGGGCCCCAGGCTTCCAGGCCCTGGATTAGTCAGGATTGATTTGGTACAAGAGGCAAAAATCTAGGGATCCCTGGGTGGCGCAGCGGTTTGGCGCCTGCCTTTGGCCCAGGGCGCGATCCTGGAGACTCGGGATCGAATCCCACGTCGGGCTCCCGGTGCATGGAGCCTGCTTCTCTCTCTGCCTGTCTCTGCCTCTCTCTCTCTCTCTCTCTGTGTGTGACTATCATAAATAAATAAAAATTAAAAAAAAATTAAAAAAAAAAAAAGGCAAAAATCTAGATCAATCTAGCTGAAGAATGAAGTCTTCACTAGGATAACAAGTCCAGGAGCTTTGGTGCAGCTGATTATAAGGGCACAAACGAGGCCATTAAGATATTTCCTCTCTCCGTTTCTCTCTCTCTCTCCTTCTCTCTCTCTCTCTCTCCCCCCAAACATACACACACTCTGTTCTTCTCCATTTTTGCCTTGTTCTCAGCAGGCCCACCCAACAGTTTCAAAGATGTCCACCAGCAGCCCTGGACTTCCATTATTCCCACAGCCAATAATCCCTACACCAAGAAGACATTTTCTCTTGATCGCTCTAGCAAAATCCTAGGAATGACAGTGGTTGACCTAGGTTGTGTCCATCACATGCCCATTTTTACACCAAGACTATTCACCCAAGGGACATAGTTATCCAGTTGGCCAGCCTACATCACATGCCCATCCAATAGAGGATCACCAGAATCATTTAAATGACTGTCCCTCCAGTAAAGAAAAGGCAAGTCCTTTTTGTTGTCCCCTCCCACATTGACCTGTGTAGCCAATATGATAGTGGAGATAACGGCACATAATTATAAAAGACATTTCACATTCTGTCTTGCTGTCTTGGATCACTCTGAGGGGAAATAAGCTGCCATGTTGTAGTGACACTCAAGCAGTCCCATAGAGGCCATGTGGCAAAGAATTGAGGCCTCTTGCCAAGTCAGCACCAACGTGTCGGTCATGTGTGTGAGCCACCTTGGAAGTGAATCATTCACCTCATTCGGCCTTCCTATGACCACAGTCCTAGATGACAACTTGACTGCAACTTCATGAGAAAGCCTAAGCCAGAACCACCCAATTAAGCCACTCTCGGATTCCTGATCTACAGAAACTATGTGACTGAGTGTTTACTGTGGTTTTAAGCCACTAGATTTTGCAGTAATTTGTTATGCAGCAAAGATCATTCAAACGAACAGTTTCTAAACAGACAAAAAGACGTCTATAGTCCTCTATCCCTCTAAGTATGCTTTTTTCCAGCAAAATACAATTCTTTCCTGAGTGGATAAAAGCCTTGGAATACCAGAAATATTGGCATATCTCAGCACATATAGATCTGACTTCTCCTACCTCTAATCCCTGAACCCAGAAATGGAACTGACGGTAGCAACAAGAGCCACAGTAATCACACCCCCTCTGATCAAGGTCGGTGGCCACCCTAGGGCCCCACAGCAGGGTGAATGACTGGTAAGAGAACAGTGTGCAAGTTCCCTGAACTACATACTAGATGTTATTGAGGGATACAGAGATAAGAAAACTCTGCCCCTGATTTCTGGAAGCTTATAATTCGGGCACAGAGATAAAGTGAAAGCAGTGGCCTCTTGTGTGATACATAGCAGAGTTAGGTTTAAGAGGAACTTTGAAGGGAAAAGGATTATGGGACTACTTCTCCACCCTCGCTTAGCTCTGGACTCACCTGGTGAGCTTTAGTCTACTGATACCTGGGTCTCAACCGCCTAATTCTGACTTAGTTGGTCTGGGCTCTGGCCTGAACGACGATAGCTCTTAAAGCTTCCCAGATGAGGGGATCCCTGGGTGGCGCAGCGGTTTAGCGCCTGCCTTTGGCCCAGGGCGCGATCCTGGAGACCCGGGATCGAATCCCACGTCGGGCTCCCGGTGCATGGAGCCTGCTTCTCCCTCTGTCTATGTCTCTGCCTCTCTCTCTCTCTCTATCATAAATAAATAAAAATTAAAAAAAAAAAAAAGCTTCCCAGATGATTCTAATGTGCAACCAAGGTGGAGAACCACTAGAGCACGAAGACTTTCTAGGAAGGAAAGACATGATCCAGTTGCAAAAACTCATCCAAGTCTTCCAAGAGGAAGTGGTGATTAGGATGGGCTGTAAAAGCTAGAAATGTGGGGAGGACTATCTAAGGAAAAAGAAGAACGAACTGGAGCAAGCTGGGACAGCAGGGGGCTTAGGGCCTGTCCAGTGGTATCACAGTTGCTGGAGCAATAAGGAGCACATGGGCTAAAACTAACCAAGAGGTGCTGAGGACGCATATTCTCAACCCTTGGGCTATAACTACATGCACCGCTGAGACCACTGTCCAGCTAGAAAAGCACCAACTCACAAAACCTGTGAATCATCAAGTTCTAAATCCCTGGCATACAACACATTTGGGATATCATTTATAGGGAGCCACAGCTGCTGCCTGAACAAAAGAGGAAAAAATAACTGCTCCCTTCAAGCCCCTGTGACCACGCAACATCATCTGCCAAATCGCTTCAAATTGCTCCTTTTCATAACACTGGATCCAAAGATGAGAACTGCATCAGAATTTGGCCCAACCTTGGCTCAGTCAACCTTGGCTATGGGTCTCCAAGAGCATCCTTTTCCTGGTGAAACCTTGACCAAGAGCCACCCTATTCCCCACCCCCACCTTACAGTCTGTGCCCGCCAGAAATGAAAAGCTGATTACTGGGTCAGTGAGGGATTGCATAGGGGCGAAAAACTTTTTCATGTTTCCCTTCTAGGTTCTTCGGCCTATCTAATAATTAAATTGACATAAGACAGATTAACAAGAGAAAAACAAATTCTGTATACATACAGGAGCCCCATAAAAATATGGGGAGCCCCCCCCCCGCCACCCCGCAGTCAGGTAATTGAGGCTGATAGGTCATCCTGAGCTCCGAAGGCAGTAGTGGTCTGGGCCTTCAAAGAAGAGGAAGACCGTTCACAGGAAGATGGGAAGAGCAGATGTTGGTAAACTTTTCTCTGTTACACAGATAAGCCATTGTGATGTAAGAAGTTATCTCTGGTGACAGCTCTGGGGGAGGAGGGCAGTTTAGGTGCAGGTAAAAAGCTCTTCCTGAGTCTGAGCTCAGAGTCTTCAGTTCAACAGGATCCACATGGCCAAAGTAGCATGTTCAGGGTCCTGTTGCTACTCCTCTCCGACTGCCAATTCAGTTGGTGTGGATTGACATCCTTAAGGGCTGCGAGGCTGCTGTTCTTTATTAAGAGAGTAAGTACACCTTCCTGATACCCATCTTTGAAAGAGAAGCCTAGAATAGCTTCTCAGACTTCAATGTGCATTTGAATGCCGTGAGGACCTTATTAAAACACAGATTCTGATTCCAAAGGTCTGGGGCAGGCCCCTAGATTCTGCATTTCCAGCCGGCTCTCAGGTGATGCTGACCTGCTGGTCCCTGGACCACACTTTGAGTAGCTGAGGCCAGAGCAAGGTTTCTCAGGCTTGGGATTTGGTTAACAGGCGGTCTTTAATGATCTGTCGAGGGGTCTGCAGGCAGGTTGGCAATGAAAGGACAGAGCCATTTGGTTCACAGCCAGGCCACTCATTTTAAATGGGATATTGACTGTGATTTTCACAAAAATCCTCCCACTTTTAAAGTTTGTCCATGACTGATAAGGATAGTACTGGTCAGCTTGCTCTAGCAACCCTTCAGTTAGCTACTCTTCAGTTAACAGGGTGCAGCTCATCTCGATTTACATATTTTCTCCTTATTTATGCATCACTCTTTACAGTAGTCAAATATACGTTTTGGTTGTTAGTATCATGTCATCACAATTCGTAAAAATGGATCAGTGATTCCTAAGTTGTTCACTGGAGCGTTAAAGTGGAGACAGACACAGTAATGTAAACACTATGATTCAAAATGGTATGTGTATACATAGGTAGCAAACAAGACTCAAGTGAGAACATGGGCTGTGGCTCCAGTGGCTGGCCTGGCAGGTGAGTCCACAAGGAGACACGGAGCAAGAACATCTGAAACTCAGTAATAATCACCTCCCTCCACCTCAGAGGACATCATCTGGTACAAAACTTGTCAGAGGAGGGTATAAAGCCTTACTTTCATTGTCAGAGCTCAAAGCTCTTTTCTCTAGTGAAGCCCTTGAATCTGTCTAGAAAAAGTACAAAATAGCACATTCCAGTACAAAATTGACATATTTGGCCCAAAGTTGAAGAAGGGTCATAAGCCACAGACGCATCATTCAAAGTTGTGTGCCTAACAGTCAAATGGGCCAAGCCATACTTTTGTCAAAAGGTTTGTTAAACTAGTTTCATTATAAATACGCTCATGAGGAAAATATGAATAAACTTTAGCACCCAATTTTTTTTGTCGTTTTTTTAGCACACAATTTTTGAGGTGAAAAGCCTTTGTGATCACATATGTTTGCTAGTTGGCATTTTCACTTCTCCATTGGACAACACCACCAATGAATAGAATATACATCAGCTCTTGGCTTATGTGAGATAAATAAATGAAGTAAAAATGCCCCGTAACATTTCATTTTCTTTGTTACTAAAACAACTTGCTACCAAAAAGACTTTCCAGTTTAACGGTGATTGTTTTACGCCTCATCAAGTAGACTAGAAAAGGTGTGTTAAGTCATACTGGCAAAATACTATTAGGATAGCCAGGGAGCCCTTTGCTAGGCAAATAAAAATGTCCATCCACATACTACATTATTCAGAAAGAGCCTCAGTGGTCACCAATGTACATCTTGACCTTTATTCATCAAATATTTAATGAGTACCTACAAGAAATATATCAGTCACTGTTTCAGGTACTTAGTTAAGATACATGAGTGAACATTAAGAACAAAAATGTCCTACCCTCATAAAGCTTACATTCTAGCAGAGAAAGACAGACTTTAACAATGAATGTATGTATATGGTGAAGTGATACACTATAGGAGAGGAAAATAGGGCTGGATGAGGAAGGTTGAGAATATATGGTGAGGAGTATGTGGAAGTTGGAACTTCAAATAGGATGATCAAAGTAGGCTTGTGAGAAGGCACCAAAAAAATGACAAAAAGACAAAAAGACAAAGACATTTGAGCAAAGACTTGACAAAGGTGAGGGAGCAAGCCATGGAGATATCGGTGGGAAGAAAGTTCTAGTCTTATCTGGGACGTTCAAGGACAGCAAGGAAACAAGTGAGGCTAGAATGGCTAGCATGGAGGAGAGTTGTGGAAGATGAGGTGAAAGAGGAAATGAGAAGGGGAGGAGATCATGTATGTTCTTATAAAGATTTTTGTTTTACTCTTGGTGAAATGAGAGAACCAATTGCAGGAACAACAAATAACTGATAAAAATCTGGCTTCTAAGAGGATTATTCCACCTTCTGTGTCGAAAAGAGATTCCAGGGAGATAATGCTAGAAAGAAGGTATTTCTGGCTGTTGTTGCTACATAACAAACAACCACAAAATCTCAGCACCACAAACAGTAAGCATTTATTCAGCTCATGTGTCTGTGAGGTGTTGGGGTCTGCTAATCCCAGCTGGATATAGCTAAGGTGGCTTCGGTGCCACTTAGGGACTGGTCCTGCTATACCTTCTATTCCTCTGAGACCAGTAGGCTAGACCTACAATTTTCTTTTTGTGAGAACCATCAGCATATAGATGGCATTTTAAGCCATGATCTTGATTTAACATTTAAAAATTGCGTATCAAATCAAATTGTTGTATAGAGTTTTTCACTGTGTCATGTAAAGAATGGACAGTGAGTCTTCTATGCTTTCACTCACCCAAATATTCTGAATGTCAAGGGGAAAGGGACTAGGATTTTTTTTTTTTTAAATGGTGAATGTTTTTGACTTTATGACTCTGGAAGCCAGTAGAGAGCATCTCTATCTATAATTGATCATCTAACTGTTGCTCAAGTTATATATCACAGTCATTTATTCAGTGTCTTGAACAGCGTGAACCCATTACTTCGGAGCTGAAATACCATACTTTTAATATTGAAAATAAGACATGTAAAATTTTGAGAAACAACCAGTGATGCAGACAACTCCATCCCTCCATCCCATTGGCTATTTTCCAAAAAATTATATTCTTCTCTCCTGAGAGAGAGAAATACATGGTTTCTTAATGGCCACATTTAAAGGCCATATCTAAATGCTACAAAAGAATATGAAGAAGACTTACAAATACAACCAAAAAATAAATAAGGTCTCCGTTCACTATCATCTTTCTTGTTGAAACATTACCACTTCCACAGTAGGACATACTAATTGAAAGAGGGGCTGATGCGTATCAAGACAATCACGAGAAAGCACTCTGTAATTTTGGGTTTATGTTCTAGTCAGATACCCAGAACTATCTGACAGAGAGATACCCTACATGTCCCTGCGTTACTAAAGACATATTACGAATTCAGATTTCCAAATGTAGGAGAAATATGAACTAAAAAGCAATCGACTAGATAGGGAAATTCATCTGTGGCTCAGACTCTCCATCACTGGACAGGTATATTTCTGGGGTCTGTATACATACGTGGATTCATTAGTGAAGGATGGCAAACCCTATCATGTCTCTCACGAGGATAAAACTGTTGTTTTTCATTCTGAACACAGTTTTTATTTCACTTTTTAAAATTTGTATTGTAGGGGGTGCCTGGATGGCTCAGTGGTTGAGCATCTGCCTTTGGCTCAGATCGTGATCCTGGGGTCCTGGGATCGAGTCCCTCATTGGGCTCCCCTCAGAGATCCTGCTTCTCCCTCTGCCTATGTCTCTGCCTGTCTCTCATGAATAAATAAATCTTCTAAAAAAATTTTGTGTTGTATCTTTTTGCCTATGAAAATGGTGGTCCACGGGTGTATCAAATGCCTGCTAGTATCCTTATCTGCTAACAATGTTTTGAGAAAGACATGCCAAGAAGCTGCAAGCAAATCCAATTCAGTCATTCACCTACCACAAGTCAGGTTATACTAAGTACTTTTGACAGATAACCGAGGAAGAGGTAGAGGAGACTTTCCATTTGAAGGGGAAAAAATTACTCCTAGTAATGTTCAGTCCACAACACCCAGCTGTGCCAATAAGCCAAGCCAGTTTTAAGAAAGATGAAACAAATACAGCCATAAAAACGGTGACCCAACCACATTAAAAAGGAAAAAATACACACAACTCCATTTAGCAGCTCAATTAAGATGACCTCCAGCCATCACACTTGTTACAGTGACAGCGCCTCCCTCCAACACCCACTAGGCTTGGCTTTCTCGGGTGGCCTGGAACCGACAAGGGAATTATTAGCTCTTTCTATCCAGGCATCAGCATTTTACAAGCATTTATGGTGGCTTTAACCTCAAAAGGGTTCCTGCTCTGAGAAGTAAACTTTTCTCCATTGTGTATAATTAGCCCAGTGATGCATCTCTCACACTGTGTGGATCCCCTGGAGAGCAGCATTAGTGGGTCAAGTTCAAGTGATGAAGACACATAGCACAGCTGTGTAACATGAGAAAGCTCTCTGTGGAGACAGGGTGGGGCCTGAGGGTCTCTGAACAAATACTGATGCCCCCCAGGGGGACAGGACAATAGTTTGAACCATATGGCTGGCATGTGATGGAAGTGTTGGGGTGTAAGGGGCAGGGAGCATGTGATTGGGATGTGTCGGTGTCGTCGTCTATCCTCTTCAACCTTTCACAGAAATTCTGAGCCAGGGAAGGCAGAACTGGCTGTGATGAGGGCAAAGCAGGAGCAGAGAGGGAGACCAGAAGCTATAAGGTATGTAGGGCCCCTGTAGGATGCCAGGGGGAGAAGACAACTATTGTTTTCAAGTCGATGTTAATCAAACACAATTACAAGAAAGAAGTCACAACCAGCTCCAACCGAAATAGCAAATGATTGGAAGAGAATAAAAAAATACGGATCCTAAACCAAGCAAGGCTGAATTAGCACAGTCTCACTGAAGACTGAGATGCTGGGATGGAAGTGTCATTAGCAGTTGAGTTGTCCCTGAGCGCTCAGCCGTTTTTCTGTTCTAGATTGGTGAAGACATGGGGATTTTGCATTGTTGTAGAACAAAGAGAACCATGACTTGAGGTTCTTGAGTTTTGAAGCTGAGTTTAGACACATCTGATGGTTCTAATCCTATGTCAAGCCTTACAATTCCCTCCCCATTCAGAAACTTGGAGGGAAAGAAGAAAACGTGTTCTCTGCCCCCCTCACAGGCACCATGCTACTGGGTGGGTTTCCCGTGAGGAGAGTAGGTGGCTCCGTTCAAAGTGAGACCCTCACCACGGGATAAGTCATGGGAGTGACCAGAGTACTCAGCAAATATTCAGGAATAAATTTGCCCTCTGAGGCACCACCTGTAAAACCCATACATAATGCATGAATTGAGCCATCTGTAGAAATAAGCCAAAAGATGGTAAATGTGTGACTGAAGAGATTGGGAACATTCAAAACTCCAATCAAGGGAACCAGAGTGTTATTTCAAAGAAACAAAACTGAACTGTAATTGTAATTTAGAAAAATAAATCCTAATCAATTGTATTGTACCCGGTGTTTAAGAACAGGCTCTGGAACACAAAGGGGTTTGGCTGGCCTGGAACGCACGGTGGGGAAGCTCAGAGACCCCCTCGCTGTTTGTCCAGCCCTGTCAGTCGGGATGGGAGAGATACCAAGGCTGGCATCAACAAGGTGTATTCTTGTTGCACCCAGCCTGTCCCTGGCAGAGCCACGGTGGCCCTCCAAGGACCACCAGGGGCCACCACAGGTGAGAGGAGGAACCCCCACCCCGACGCACCCAGAACAGCCCTCCCTTGCTACTGTCACATATCGAACTTTGCCAAGCATTTTTTTAAATTTCTTCTTTTGAAAACAGTTGTCCCAAATTAAATATCCTCTAAATTTTTATATATTAATATCTTCCCTTTGTGCTGACTTCACAGATGCTAAGCGAGCTTCTGATAATAATCGTTCCCTACTAAAGGGAAGAACATTCCCAAATGGAAAGTGTAAATACCAGTCCCTGGCGTTAAATATACTGGGTAGGGATGGATAGAAGCAAGTTTAATCGCCAGCTTCTTCTGAGTTTAACTGGCTCCAATAACACCCAGTCCTATCCCGGGTCCAGTCATCCTCCTGTCCAACCGAGACCCAGTACCGTGATGAAATCAGGGTCCTCAAGGCCCTCAGTAACCCGGGGCAAGCTGGCCTTCCACTGTGATCTCCAAATTACAACATAGAAGTGTGACTTAACTTTGTATTGATCAACTGACCAGACCTCTGCTCTACAGTAAAACCTGGTGACAGAGCAAGTGGACAGCTTTCACTGGCAGCTGCTGTGGCAAGGGGACTGTTACTAGTGTGACAGAGAAAGGGAGTGGAGAACAAGGGCCTTGCCAGCGAGGGGAAAGGTTTTTGAGGATGTGCACAAATCAGAAGTTATTCTCTTTCGTCTTAAAGCCAGAGGAACCCATGATGCCCACCTAGATGGAGCAGGGGGAGGTCACGCGTACACCTCCACAAGCCCCTCACTGAAATGCTGTGTGGCAGGTATTTGCAAAAGGCATTTGCTGAAGGAAAAAAATAAATCCCTCCAACATCTAAGCTTTGGTCTGGAGCATATGCCGCTGTAACAAATTACCACAAATTTAGTTGAAGACAACATAAATTTATTATCTTACAGAGCTAGAGGTTAGAAATTCCAATCAGACCCATTGGCCTGAAGTCAAGGTGTCAGAATGGGTTCCTCCTGGAGGCTCAGGGAGAGAGGCCATTTGTCTGCCTTTTTTCTACCTCTGGAGTTGAGGCAGTGTGAGGCTCATCACCACGTCCCTCTTGCTTCTGCTATCGTGTTTCCTTCTACTCACACTCAGCCTCCTGCACCTCCTCAGAAGAGGACCTTGTAATAATTACACTGGGTCCAGGAGAATCCGGATAATCTCCCCCACCCCTTAAAATCCTGAACTTAATCACAATGCAAAGTACCTTTCACCATGTGGGGTAACGTGTTCACAGGCTTCAGGGACTACTAGGACACGGACATCTGTTGGGAGTCATTTTCAGCCTACCACAAGCAGATAGCTATGGGGGCCGCTAAGAGCCAAACTGAGGCATATTAAAATTTTTCACTTGTATTTGAGCAAAAATCTATTGTAATGGGGCACCACCCAGCCAGAAGTGGTTAAGAGCATTCTGTTTGCTGACAGGTGCTAAAAGAAAGACTTAGAATGAGAAAGTGTGAAAGCCAAGAAAGTATTTGATTGGCTACTGCTGAGAGCCTCGTTGGCTCTTTGGGATTGGTTGCCTTTAGCATTTTGATTTTATAACCTTGAGGCATTTGCAGGCTTAGATTTTGGTTTGCTTACATAGACAGCAATTATGGCATTAGAGCCACCTCAGTCTAATGGGTTCTTTGTTTAATTAATTTAACAATTGGAACAAGAGTACATGGCATGACTGAAATGGAATTGATAAACCTTTCAGACTGAGTTCCAAGTGGTTGCATTCTAAAAGAGAACGCTTTGTAACTGGGATATCGACTCTGATTCCGAAAGAAGAGTACACGTCTCAAGTGGGCTGGCATGGATCAATGTGGGACACAAATCACCACAGGACATTAGCACAGATCAACAGAACTCCTAGGACTCACACAACATACGGAGCGAATACTAATAGGCCCTGGCAAACGCCCCCTAAGCCCAGCCAGCTCCACATTTTACCAACTAGTAATTAACACCAGATGCTCAAATATAAGGAGCATCCAGTATGTTTACAATATGTGTGGGTTTATTCTGCAATATATAGGCTGGATGAGAGCTGTGTTCTGCACTGTGTCCTTAAGGATTCCTTCTTGTCTTTCGAAAGTTCTGGGTTGAGAACCCTTTTAGATCTTGGTAAGCAAATAACCTGACCAGAGGCCCCAACTGCAGCTGATGGTCGCTATGCCTGGACCCAAGGTGGGCAGCACCACGTATCATTTATTCCCAGTGAACTCATCCTTCCCTTTCAATATCAGGCAGGCTGAAAAGCCCTCCTTAGCCCAAAATATCTAGCTGATCAGACCCACCACAAGCCTATTAATGAAGATCTGTTTCATAATCAAGCTGCTTTCAAACTGGGTCTGTCTGAATGCAGATTTATTCTCTGTCTTAGCTGTGCGATGGTGAACTTAACCTTTCTGAAACTTGGTTTCATCGTCCATAAAATATAGACTGAAATCTCTACCTTGCAGGTTATTATGATTATAAGGGATAAAGTAGAATTAGAGTCAACATTAGAGCATAGCACTCAATAAATAGTAGCTATTACTACCGTTGATAGTATTTTCTGATCTGTAAAACAGGGATGCTAATATACATTAGATCTGTGTAAGGAGTGAGGTAACATGTGTGAAGCATCTGACACAGTACCTAGCACAGAGAAGTTACTCAGTTATGATTCATCCCCAACCCCTCCTTCCTTGCAACCCTCACAACCATTCTGTTGGGTTAACCAAAAAAGAAAGAAGTGTTGGCTCCAGAAAACTGGTATTGGAATGTAAACCCTTTTCCAGAGACAATCCTCTCAACATCTCTCTCCCAATGGCTCATGAGCATGGACTTACTTCTTAGGTGAGCTCACCACACACCACTGGCCCCAAGAGCCTGTCCCCAAGGAGATAGGACAGGTCAGTTTTAATTGGATGGTACATGAGTGTGCACAGGAAAGTATTCACCAGGAACCTCTTATGAAAGGATCCTATGAGTTACAGAGACACAGCTTTAACCAGCTGGAGGAAAGACAAGTGGGAGGGGGGGTATTTGTTGACTAATGTAACAGAAAAGTCTGATGGGCATATCTGATGAATATGACTGGATCCACACACTCAAAAGACATCAGGAAGTAAGTATGTCATGCTCAACCTCTTGATACCGCTTCCTTCTGTTTCCCTTTCTCAAGAAGCTACCCTCCTCATGGTGACCCCTGGGCCCCAGCTCGGCAAAAGCAACAGACAGAAGGAACTCCTTTCTCAATAGTTCCAACAAAATCCCTGAGCCAGAATTCTTAAGATCAACTTGAATAAGGCGACCAACAACCCCACGCAAGTCACTGAGGCCAAAGAGATGGAATATGTTAATTGGATAGGCCCAGGGGACATGTCCGTCTTGGAGCTGAGATATATAGATGTTGAGGGAGCAGGTTAGTAATGGGTTCCACCTGAATTCCATGGATTGAGTGGGTGATGAGTCGTTTGTCAAAGAAAAAACACAGTGCTAAGATTAAAAGAAGCAGGAGTGGATGACAGAGAAGCAAAATCCTCCAGAGGATCCAAGAGAGGGGGGCCTGGGTTACCTGGGCAACAGGAGGTCTCCAGGCCAATGCAGCAGGCCCTAAAAATGGGAGAAAAGATATGTAATGTCTAAGCAGCTCATCCTCTTAGAGTTCTAGCCCTATCTGCTTATTATCAAGTGATCATCACATCCCATCACCCTTTCAAAACAGTCTCTAGAATAGCTATGATTCATTTTCTTTATAACACTTTAGAAGATTCTACATTTTCAGAATGTGAACCAAGAACTGAGGTTAAAGCCAAACAGCCACCCAACCTTGCTGCCGCTCTGTCCTGGACAAGCTGCCTGGGACAAGGACGAGGGTAGAGAGCTGGTTCATTAACCCCATCTGCTTAAGGAGCCTTGTTTCTCAGAGGGTGCTATGAGGTTGGGTAATTAAAATGAAGAGGAACCTTAAAACTCACGACATTTGTTCATCAGATCACTGTGTGGGTCCCCAGCAAAGTTGGTTACCCTGAGAAATGCCCATATGTTCCTAACTCGAGCTGTTCTCATCCCGTGATCAGTCCTCAATCCCTGGCAGTTTTTCACTTCCCTCCCCAGTTACAAGTTCCCTTATGAAAAACTTATCAAAGGCTTCTGAAAAAAAAAAAACCAAATAAATTACAGCCACTGGTCCCTTTTATCCACTGCTTTATTTCAAGAACTTCTGACAGGTTAAAGAGACACAATTTTCCTCACTCCAAAGGCATGCCAGTCTGTTCCATTCAAGCCCTACCTTTTCCAGCTGCTTTAGAAGATGAGAGCTTCAGTTTGCTTCATTTGTCTGGGCCTCCTTACAGAGAAGTCAGATCATTAGTCTGTGACTCCCGAGGCTAGGCCAGCATTCTTCAGCATCTGCAGAGTACAATCAATGTGGCTTAAATTAAAAATAGAGCAAAGTTCTGACCTGTTTGGCCACAATTCTACAAAGCCTGCTTTTAAGGATGAAGTGGTTCTGAACCAAATCGGCAAGAGAGCCAAGAATATTGGTTCTTAACCCTGGTCATACATTAAAATCATTCAAAGAGATGTTTTTAAAATAACCATGCCTAAGCCTCGTCTCAAGCCAATTAAATACAAATCTCTGAGGTTGGGGCCTAAGTTCTGGAATCTTCTTTTAAACATGCAGCCAAGAATTACAGCATGGAAGATGCTGGAATTCTCAGGGCATCAGTCCAGGACATCATTTCTGATTTGTCCACAGGCTGGTGTCACCTGGGAAAAGACATCTGCAAGCATCCTAGGAGCTGTGTGTCCCATTCATCGTGTCTTGAGTACCTGAGGATGACAAGCTTATGAATTAAAGGATCCTGAGGTCAGCTTTAAAGGAGGCCAAATCCCCTGTGCTTATAGAAGAAAACTTCACCTAGTCACAAAGGAAGACAGTGGCTGATAAAGGAAGTGTGTCATCTAAGCTATAAAATATCAGGCCATTAGGGTACAGTTGACAAAATTTTGCAGTGACAGCATGTCAGGGCCTGGGTGTTTATTCTTCCCAGACTCTGACACTTAACTTGCTATGCGACCTTGGATCAATCTATTAACCTCCCTTGTCAAGTTTACCCACTTGAGGAATGGGCATGGCCTTCTTGGCACTTAAAAGATCCTCTCCATAGAAATAAAAGGCATTAGCCCTCATCTAAAAGTAGCTTTTGACCTATAATAACTGAATGAAAGAAAAACAGGAAGTTTTTCATCGACGTTGTTCATAGTCAAGAAAGGGGCAAGCCCTCCTAATAAATTCTAACTCTATCCTCTCCCCATTGCTTTAATTCACTATTCACAGAAATAAGGGACAGAAGTACTAAAAATGCACCAAACGAGGCAAAGGACCCGTTCAAACTCCCTCAGTATGCCGAAGATAAATGCTTTGAAAATTAAGTTGATCAGAGCTACTCAGAACTGAAATACATTTAGGGTAAATTAGAGATTCAGAAGTTTCAACAATCTGATGAAAAGCATAAAAACCCACAAGCTTTAAAAGAGCACCCCAGATCTACAGAGATATCCACATGTTGTCAAAATTTCTTTTTTGTTACCGAGAAACAGGAAATAATGAAAGAAAGGGAGGTGGAAGGGTTGTTATTAATCATTATAAGGCCACTCGAAAATAAAAATTGATACAGAGAAACTGAACAACATCCAGAGACAAAGGCTGATATTGGGGCCCATAGACCAACCCATCCTGGCATTCGTTCCCTCAAAGTCTTCAGTATTTCTAGGTCAAGTGGCTGAGAAGATGGACTTAGACTCTTCATATGATCTCCATTGTCAGAAGGACAGAACCTGGGAAGCAGACTGATTTACCCTTCCCAGGCCTGGCACCTGTCTCTAGAAGACAATGGTAGTTGATTCTGGAGGGCACAGTGGGTTCTGTCCATGTGTAGACAGCCAAGAGGGCACACAGGTGATTTATCTCCCAATGTAAATTCCAATTCGACTGAGATGTCGACATCAAGTCTCAGAGGACCATCTACCTTCTAGACTTATTCCCATCAAGATGATCCATTCCTTCCTTCCTTCTTCTGTTCGCTCTTACAGAAAATATACTCTATTTCTATTGTGCGCCGGACTTAATGCTAGGTACGGTAGATGCAGAGCTTCAAAATAAATTCCTTTCCTTTAAGGAGTGTGTAAGAGTTACGGAGAAGGAATGCCTAGGGCACACCATGCAATGGGAGGGAGAACCTAACCCAGATTTGAGAATAGAGTCAGGAAGGACTCTATGGGAGAGTCAACTAAGCAGAAATGAATTACCCAATTCATTAATTAATAACACAAGGTAAAAATTAGGGAGATTGCATTCCAGACAGATGGAAGAATTTATGCAAAGTTCAGGAGATGGCCATTGTTCAGGAAGAGTGTTCCAAGCATTCCCATGTGGCTGGAATGGGAAGAATTTGAAGGCAAAAGGGAAAGCCCCTTTGTAGAAGCAAGAGAGGTAGACCAGATCAGGAAGGGTTTTGCACGTCCTGTTAAGGAGTTTGGATTCTACACTGAAGTTAATGTGGAGCCACAAAAGGTTTTTAAATAAATAAGAATGGGCAGCCCGGGTGGCTCAGCGGTTTAGCGCCGCCTTCAGCCTAGGGCGTGATCCTGGAGTCCTGGGATCGAGTCCCACGTCGGGCTCCCTGCGTGGAGCCTGCTTCTCCCTCTGCCTGTGTCTCTGCCTCTCTCTCTCTCTCTCTCTCTCTCTTTGTCTCTCTGTGTCTCTCATGGATAAATAAATAAAATCTTAAAAATAAATAAATAAATAAATAAGAACAACAGAGGGAAGGATGGACTGGTAGGTGGAAAAAAATGGAAACGAGGCCAGTTAGGAATGCTCATTACAGTAAAGCAGAAATCCAGGGGCACCGGGACAGGAGTGAGGGGACGGGCGGAGAGGGCAGAGGACCAAGAGCATCAGTGAATCCCTGGGGGTGAAGAGCCAGAGAGCAAGCAGGGCTGGGATGAGCCAGGTTCTGCGCGGGGTGACTAGGGGCCCCCGTGAGAGAGAAACCATGGAGGTAAAGCGCATCTGGGGAGAGGAGAGTGAGTTCAGTTTCGGTATTACTTGCAAGCTGGGTCCGTCAGCAGGTGACTGGCTAATTCTGGGCTGGGAAGAGAGATTTCGCTAGAAGTAGAAACACAGAAGTAGAGCTACAGGATGGAGGAAGATGCAGTCACCTCAGAAAGCCTGTTTTTTGAGACAAGAACGGGGTCAAGGCCAGATCCTCCCTTGGGGAACGTATGGGTTGACAGTGATGAAATCGGTAGGGACAAAGAAGGAACTTAAAACCCATAAAATGCATAAATAGGATGAAGCAGTGTTGGCTACCAGTTATTGAACATTTAGCAGGTGCCGGGCAGTGCATGACTGTGCACAAGTGATGTCATTTCACCCTCAAGCACCCAGGAAGGTGTTTCCTGTGATTACCCTAATTTTTCAGAGAAGCCAACCTAGATTTATAGAGGTAAACAAACTTGTCCCAGGTAATACATTAGTAAGGGAAGGAGCCAGGTTTGGAATCTAGTCCTGTCAGATCACGGGGCATGAACCTTGAACTAATGTATGTGTGTATTAAACCACCACGCGCTATTTGCAAAAAAAAAAAAAAAAAAAAAAAAAAAAAAGAAGGAAGAAAGAAAAGAAAAGAAAAAGAAAGAACTTTCCTTTTCTTCTACTCTTTATGAAGATGAGAGGTGAAATTTAAAAACACAGATATTAGAAGAAGAAACGATGATTCCAGGGCTAGGAGAAGCATGCAGAAAGATGTGGTTTACTAAAGTCATGTCACAAAGTGTCTCAGCTTCACGCTGGCTGTGCCGGGGCCAAAAAGGAATCATGGGGACCAGCTAGATGTCCCTTAGTCCAGCCCTCCCTTCCTGCAGCCAACAAGCACATGCTGCCATCATAATATGGTTCGTGCAGCGCAGCAAAGATCTCTGCAGGGTGGGTGGGCCAGGGACCGAGATGCTAAAGAAAACAAACTTTCAAGGCAGAGTGGAACTTTGCCAAAAAAGTGTTATTTTCTTCAGCAAACCATCAAAAAAGGAAAGTGCTGTTCACTTGTTTGACATCAGATAAGATGATTCTCACACTTTTTTTTTTCTTTTTCTTTTTCTTTTCTTTTCTTTTTTTTTTTAATTTTTATTTTCCTCTGGAAATCTGTATCTGCACAGGGCGGACTGGCCTAGAGCCTGGTTTTGTTTTCCAGGATTCGCAGTGTTCGGACCGCAGGCTCAGCTGGAGCCCGACCTCATCTCAGAGATGGGGTCCTTGAGGGGGACTGTCCCCGTGAGCCCCTTCCACAGAGTCCCACCAAGGCCCGTGTTGCCTCTCTGATTTCACACCGCTGCCCAGAGCACAGCATTTCAGAAACCAACTGTTTTAAGGTGAGTGATTCTCTTCGTAAACTCAAGACTGGCAACCCTAGCACACATGCACACACACACACACACACACATACACACCCCTCTTCATTTCTAGCAGTATCTTATCACCTTGGTGAAGAGTGCAGTGAAGCAGAAAACAAATTCAGGAAGTGACAGATGACACAAGCATTTGTCCAATTAGCAATAAGAAAATCACAAGCGCCAGTGGTGAGCACTCATGTTGAACAGCCAGCTCAGCAAAGAGCCTTGCTCCGCGTCTCTCTGATCTAATTAGAACCATTCAAGCCACGACTGACCAGCTTTTCCCTGCATTTTTAGTATCCTGCAGACCCTGTGCTCTCTTGGGCGTTAATGAGGAACATGAAGCTATCAATAGTTTTGATTAAGCCAAAGACCATTGCGCTATTTAGATGCACCATATTTCATCCATTCAAAACATGCCTTTTCCCTCCCACATTTTAACATCTTTAAAATCAAAACGTGCCTTAGAATCAAGGCAATCATGGTACAGTTGTCATTGCCTCTGCGTGGCAAACTTGGTCCCAGCTGTTTATATTGTCATCTGAATTTCAGCTGAGTTCAATATGTGGTTGCAACAACGGGTATCGAGGTTCAATGCCATTTAAAAGGCTCCCGAAAGATTATCCTACATTTTGGCACTCAAATAATGAGCTATTGTGTATGCATAAAGAAACAGAGGAGTGGGGTGTAAATTGACATTTGTGAAGCAAATATTTGTTGTTATAGGAACAACTGCAATTCTATACTTTCTCACAAAGCTACAAGCGACTGCTTTCAAGGCCTTAAAAAAAGAAGAAACCCACAAGAAATGAAGCAGTTATATTTGCCCCACACCATGCGATGCAATGGAAAGCAGGAGTAATGACAGAAAACCCCTCGGAAGGGATGAAAGAAATTTCACAGCAGTTAAGGGGCTAGTATTACAGACTCAAGGGCCACATACAACCACTGTTAGGACACTGTGTTAGAGTTTAAAATAACTTTCTTATCTTAGAGGTTCATAAAATGATGGTGAATCTTATACTCCATGGCTTCTTAGGTTTGGTGAAACCTAGCATGTCCAGAATCACTTGCACCCAAGAACCCTCAGCCACCCTTTAAAGTACTTGAGAATCTGCCAAGAGCAAGCCCACATTTCATGAGAAGGTAGCCACTTGCAGACTTCGACTTGAAACAGAGCTGGGGCCGCGTACCCAAAAGCATCACCTACCCTGTGGCAGATGTCATTATTTGACATCTCGTCCCCTCTTTTCCCTGCGGACACAACTCTGACTTGATTTAAGCCATAGGGGGCCCTGTACTTCAGAGGAGCCTCATTTCCTCTCTACTCTAGGGAATCTCCAGTAATCAATCCCAACATGATGATCTCTTCTCTTTCTCATTGGTTATTTTAGGGGTAGCAGGTAACCCAGTTTTGACCAATGAGATAGGAAGGAAGGGAAGAGGGAGGGTGGGATCTTAAAAACAAATATGCATGAGAAGGAAAAAAAAATGGTGTCTTTTCTACCTCTGGGCTTGCCGACGCCTGGAGCTACTGCAGCCACCTACAATCGTGAGGAGGGAACTGAAAGACAAAGACACACACTGAAGATAGAGAGGACCTACATCCTTGATGACATCACTGAGCTTCTTTCTTAAGCAAGCCTAAAGCCTGGTTTCCATCTAGTTTCACTGGTTATATGAGATATTGCAAATCTTTATCATTCAATCACTGTCAGTAGTTGGATTTTCTATGACTTGCACCCAAACTCATGTAACTAATCCACCCCCTACGCCACCCCCACGCTGCCATGATACCACCTTCCCTTCTATACTCCTTGAAGTATAGCAGCTTAAAGCAGCTTAAATAGCAGCTTAAAGCAACACACATGTATTTTTGCACAGCTTCTGAGGGTCAGGAGGCCAAGAATGGCTTATCTGGGTCCTCTGCAAAGCTGAAATCAACGTTCAGTCAGAGGCGGGTTCTCATCTGGAGGCTCAACTGGAGAAGGTTCCCCTCCCAAGTTTCCATGTAGCCATAAAATGCACAACAGCTTGCTTCTTCAAAGCCAGCGTTGGAGATAGCAAGACAGTCTGCTAGGGACATGGAGTCTTACGTAATTTAATTGTGGGAGTGACATCCCCTTTGCCACATAGTATAATATAATCAGAGGAGTGACAACCCATTAGCCTTGGCATATTCCATAGGTTAGAAGTAGCTCAGTGGTTGAATGGCTGCCTTTGGCTTAAGGCGTGATCCCAGAATCCTGGGATAGAGTTCCGCATCAGGCTCCCTGCAAGGAGTCTGCTTCTGACTCTGCCTGTGTCTCTACCTCTCTCTGTGTGTCTCTCATGAATAAATAAATAAAATATTAAAGAAAAAAAAAAGAAGTAAGTCTCAGAACTCACCCACATCAAGGGAAGGGAATTACACAGGGGCATGAACACCAGAAGGCAGGGGTCACGAGGTCATCTTAGAGTCTGTCCAATTCACACAGTCAGTGGCTCTTGTGGATCTGGAGACCAGTCCTATTCCAAAACCCATTCTCTTTTAGTTTAACTACGAAGCCTGAAAAATAGAAGAATATGTTTCTAAAAATGTAGAGCCTTCTGAAAATAGAATATACTGACTGTAGAGGTCCTGAACTTTCTGTCACTGGAGATGGCTGTGCTTAAGTTGGGCAGTCATTTGAGGTGGATGTGGCTAAGAGACTTGCCTTTAGCAAGAGTATCCTGGGGCAGGAGCCAGGGAGGAAGTTGAGTTAGGTGACTTCCAAGGTGCTTCCACCTTGCACTTCTGATTCGTTCAGGCACATCATAGAATCACAGAATGTTAAGACTGGGGGGACTCTTTGAGATGAAACCCCTGCACTTTACAGATGAGGAAACAGGTTTAGAGAAGTCAGCACCTGCCTTGGGCTCATCGAAATTTGTTGGTGAAACCTGTTGCTGACAGGTTTCAATGCAGAGGGTGAAAACCAGGACTTAATACCTGTCTTCAAGAAGCTTATAATCTAACAGGGAGAATGCAGTAAAAATAAAACATACTAGACAATGAACAGGTTCTATGATGACAGTTTGAGGCACCCCAGAAAGCCAGAGGAAGAGAGAAACCTCAGGAGCAGGATGAGTTGTGAGGACAGATGGTCAGGTTAGATTCAGACCAGCAGACGTCGAGTACTTCGGGGACGTCCAGGTGATGAAGTCTGGTACAGGGCTTCTCAAACCTCGGTGTTCACACAAACATACCCAGGGACTGCGTTAAAATGCAGCTTCTAATTCAGCAGGTGGAGCTTGGGGTTCTGCATTTCAAACGAGTCCCCAGGTGATACAGATGCTACTCATCCTCAGACCAACACAGTCTCAGTAGCAAATCTAATAAAGCAGCTGCATAATCAGATCTCAAATACTGGATCTTCAGCCCTTTCCCCCTCATTCCATTGTCCACTCTGTATAGGGTCAAAACTGAAGGAGAGACACCAAGGGGACTCTCCCCTTGGAGCACCAGATAGGAGCACCTTCACCAGAAGGCCACCATGGCTAGCCACGTCACCTGGGAAGGGAAGATGCCTTGTAGGTGGTTCAAAGAATTCATCCCCATTTCTAACCTTCAACTCACATTTATGAAGCCTCATTTTTGAGACAAAAATCAATGACTCAGCCTAGCACTGCAAGTATTTAATAATGCAGATCAGGAGCGGCTGGGTGGTTCAGTTGGTTAAGTGTCTGACTCTTGCTTTCGGCTCAGGTCATGATCTCAGGGTCATGAAATTGAACCTTGCATTGGGCTCCACGCTGGGCACAGAGCCTACGTTTAAGATTCTTTCTCTCCCTCTCCCTTTGCCCCTCCCCTGCTTTCTTTCTATCTCTCTTTCTCTCTCATAATAAGTAAACAAATCTTTAAGAAAAATGATGCAGGGATGCATGGGTGGATCAGCGGTTGAGTGTTTGCCTTTGGCTCAAGGTGTGATCCCAGGGTACTGGGATCGAGTCCCGCATTGGACTTCCTGCATGGAGCCTGCTTCTCCCTCTGCCTGCCTCTCCCTCTCTGTCTCTGTGTGTCTCTCTCTCATGAATAAATACATAAAATCCTTAAAAAAAAAGAAGAAGGAAAAGAAAAATGATGCAGATCAGCGAGCTTGAGTAGCCAAGAATTGTAGCCGTGAGGGCAGGTGATGTAACTGGCCGGTTTCAATGCAGAGGGTGAAAACCAAAAGAGGATGGAGCAGGGGTGGGGACAGAACACTAAAAGGAGAAACAGGGCTGAATTGAGAGGAAGCCAGAGCGAGAAAACAGTCTCCTAAGATGACCTTTCCCTTTTCCAGACAGTACCTAGGCCCACTCCTGCTATGTCAGAAATGCGCTAAGTCCACAATCCTATGAGACTATTTTCTCCATCTCACTCTAGGCCCAGTGCCCGTGTCTCATAAGTTTTTCAGAGACCTACAAAACTGTTGGAGGCCAGAATATAAAATCATTGGCTCTGAAATGTGAAAAGAAACCAGCAAAATATAAATTAATACATGTTTTTTGCCAAAGTATAATATTATTTTAACCTCATTAATAATCGTTGGGTTTAGTATTCATACAAATTTCATTCCATTTAAAATCACTTGTAAGTTACTTCTGCGCACTTTGCAAAAAGTCCTGAGTAGGCATAGTGATTGCCAAGAAATCCTAGTAAATTGTCAATTAAGTAAGTTTCCAGCAGCCAGTAATTTCTAAAGCATCATGCAGAAATCTTTTCATCAATTTACAGCAAAATATTTTTTAATGCGGGCTTTGGTTTGGGTGTATATGTAATGCTATATGAGGTCTGAGACCTGGTACTGACCATAGGAAGTGTCAGCAATTTGCGAAAAACCATTAAACTGAAAAGGAAGCGAGATCTCCGGGTGACAATAATTGTCCAGGTGCAGACTATGGAATTTCTAGGGTTTCACTCCAAGTAGCCTAATGATAAAAAAGACGAATTCATTGACTCATTGAACACTTTTATACAAAGTGATACAATAGCAAAGAAGTTAGAAAAAGCAGCAGATTGCAATGTACCTTGAGACAGAGCTCACTAAGCCACGCTCACCCCACCCGCACCCCCACTCCATGCTGAGGCAGGCTCATGTGACCTAATGGGAGACAGACCTCCAGGATTCCATGGGAGGTCATCCCTGCTTCCTCAGAGAGAATGAAGAAAATCTTATTAAGTGCCAACCTTGTGCCAGACTACGCAAAGTACTAATTCCTTTCTGTTAACCCCCTTGACAGTTCCATGGGTTCCTTTAGTTCTCATATTAATAGCAAGGAAACTGAAGCTCAGAGAGTCTAGCCACCTGCCCATGACCAGATAGCTCATTAATGAGCAGGTCATTTGGGATTCAAGCCCAGGTATGTCTGACCCCAAAACCACACTCCTTCCCCATGACACCATTCCTGAGTGTTGGCTAGCCCTGACCTCCTCACATTTGGGAAGTTCTCCAAGCTGGCCTGACTGGTGAGAGCCAGAAACATGGGGCTGTGCCTCTGTCACTCCCAGGAGACATGTCCCACCCAGGCCCTGGCTGTGTCAGAGAACCCCTGGCAGCCCTAGAGGTGCTTTGTCTCTGGGATCATTACCAGCCCCTAGACAATCACCTGTCTGGCCTAGGGCAGGGTTGTCTGGCATCTGGGGAGCCCTCCCATCCCTGCCCTCTCCGGCCCCTCCAAGTCCTTCACCTGGTTGTCTGCAGCTACAACAATGCTTCGCCTTAGGCTCCAAGATCAACTGTCCTTTGCGTCTCTGACCAGCGCAGAGAACTCCTTTCCTCCCTCTGGGTGTTTGGGTTCGAGGCCGACCTATCCCTGGTGGTGCTCCTCAGCCAGCCTCTCGTCCTTTCTCCTCCCCAAGCCCCCTGCTTTTCTCAGGGTACACCTGTGCCTGGCTGTCTCTCAGCCCAGGATGCCAGGAGCACTGGGCACAAGATTTCCCTCAAGAGCAATTATCCAATGGGCCTTAACTTCTTACTTCCAAGTACCCCCCGAAGAGCAGTCCCATTCTGCAGGCTGCTGGGGAAATGATGAAGGACCCTCACGCCCCTCTCTGGTCTCCCTTTAAGGTGAGGACAGAAAGCAATCAGCCTTCTGCTTCCTTTTCTGGCTTTCATCCCCTATTTTTTCCAAAGTAGTTAAGATGAGGAAAGAGGCAGTAATTACACTTCTTTTCCTTCCTGTGAAAGAGCTATTCTAGAAAGTTTGGGGGGTTGCACACACCAACATAAACTAATTCTCTCTCATTCCCCCCACTCTCTTATTTCCTCTCCTTCTCTCTCTCTCTCTCTCTCATTCTCTTCCCCATCCCCACCCCCTCTCTAGCTGGCTCAATGTCCACACTCCTGGTCTTTCCACATTGTGTCCAAAGCCTCACCTCCACGCTCCCTTGCAGCAAGGCCGAGGCAGGCTCCTGTCTGTCCTGCCAGCTTCCCTTCAGCCGGTGAGGATTTTGGACAGGGTGACAGAGATGTGGTAGCCAAAGCAGAATTTCAAACAATGAGATCCATCAGTTTAAAGAGGCCCTACATGCCTCATTCCTTTCATCTGTTTGGGATTTATTTTTATAAATGATACTGGATGAGAATCCTCTTTAATTTTCTTCCAGACAGATAGCCTGTTGTGCTCACATTATTTATTAAGTAAATCATTCTTCTTCCACTGGGTCAAAATATCACATTTTCATATATAAATTCTCATATAAAATGGGATCTATTTCTGAATTGTCCATCTGTGCTGTGATCTATATAGCTGTCCCCATGCCCGTATCATATTGATTTATTATGGTGGCTTTTTAGTGTTCTAATACCTAGTAAAGTAGACGCCGCCTTGCTATGCTTCTTTTTACACATTCACTGGCTATTCATAGGCATTTTTTTCCTCCATATGAAATTCAAGATCATCATAATCAATTATCCCCCCAAAAGCCTTCATTGGAATTCTAATTGGAATTGCACTGATATATTAATAGTGACATATTTGATTTTATATGATACTAACTCTTCCATCCAAGAACATGATACATTTTTCCATTTATTCAGTAAATTTATATCCTTCTATCTCATATTATCATTTGTTCCATGTATGTGGGTTCTGTATTTTTCTTTTCATATATTAAAATTTTTGTTGGTGTTGTAAATGGAATGTTTTCCCATTTCCATTTCTAGATTCTTATTTCTAGAACATAAAAAGCGTGTGTCCAGCATTACCAAATGCTCCTATTTGTTCTAGAAATTTTCAAAACTAGAATTTCTTGGGTTTTTAAGGTTTGGAATCGTATGACAAGTTTAGCTCTTTTTTTCTCCAGTACTTATGCATGTATTTCATTATTATTTTGTCTCACTACATTCAATAGAATTTCCAAAGTTATATTAAGTAATAAAAGTAGTAGTTGGCATCTTGTTTCTGAATTTTATTGACTTGCCTTTATCATTTCAGGACTTAGAGTGATGTTTCCTGTTTTGTTTTTAAAAATAATCATTTCTAAATAACCTCTTTTTATTGCCATTTATTTAGAAGTGTTGTAAGAATAACTGCTGGGTTGGTGTTTTGTTTTGTTGTTAAACCAAATGCCCTTTTAGCATTTATTGCTCTGATCATATGGTTTCTCTTTTAATTTGTTGACTTGATAAATTATATTGATAAATTTCCTGATATCCAACTACTCTTGCCTTTCCATTCAGTTACTATTTTGCTATATTCTTTTGCTAATATATCATTTTTTATTTTTGCAGCTATATCCATAAGTACTAACGATGTATACGTTTTGCATACTAGTTGTGTGACAACCGAGTTTGCTATTAACATTATGCTGGCTTCACTAAATGAATTCGGGAGATTTCCATCTCTTTTCTGTGGTCTGTAAGAGTTTTCAATGGTCAGAAACGTTGGCATTATTTGTTCTTTAAATGTTAAATATTATTCAACTGTTGAAACCAGCTGGCCCTGGTCTCTTTTATATTAGTAGTTCTTTAAGTATTGTTCTAGTTTCTTCCACAGTGATTGTTCTGTTCAAATTACCCACCTCTAGGGACACCTGGCTGGCTCAGTGGTTGAGCGTCTGCCTTTGGCTAAGGTCGTGATCCCAGGGTCCTGAAATCGAGTCCCACATCGGGCTCCCCACAGGGAGCCTGCTTCTCCCTCTGCCTGTGTCTCTCATGAATAAATAAATAAAATCTTTAAAAAAAAAATTACCCAACCTTCTTGGGTCATGTTTACAAATTGTATTTGTCTGGGAAAATCATCATTTTCTTCTAAATCAAGTCAGCAAACAATGCTCATGGGCCAAGTGTGGCCCACCTTCTATTTTTCTACAGCTATTGAGCTAAGAATGCTTTACACATTTTTAAGTGGTTATTTAAATACCTACATAATATCTTCGATTTATCTCTTGAATTGAAAAGCCTAAAATACTATCTAGCCTTCTACAGAGAAAGTTTGCCAACCCCTTCGCTTGATTTTCAAGTAGTTTGCTGATGAGTTGCATAACATTCCCTTATTGTTTTAATCTGCATTCTCTGTAGCTCTTACTCCTAATCTTATATATTTTTGCTCTCATATTTTTTTTCTTAATCAGGCTCATGAAGAGTTTATGCAAACATTATTAATCTTTTTGAAAATCTAGTTTTTATAGTTATTTATACATTCTACTCTTTTGGTTTTCTATTTCATTAACATTAACTTTTGGCTCTGTTACCACATTTCATCATTATTTCGGATACCACTAAGAAAAATACAACACTTTCACATAATTTAGGACATAAGGCCTCCTTATCGCTCAGAATGTTATTTTGTATTTATTGGAAGAGTTGTTGTTTTTTTTAATTCACAAGGCATAAATTTTGATCATATTTCTCCTATGTATCCCTAAAAGGAAAATACAAAATTGCTTGAGATTTCTAAGTTGTTTTCTCATTGAGAACTCAGTTCTTTCAAACCACTGTCCACTCATTAATGTTACCTTTTTTCCATTTAAGGCTGTCCTCTGTGCTGATGACTCAGCACTGTTTAAAAGGATGATCTCCCAAATTGCCAATACTCCTTCTGCAAGTTTTACTGCTAGTTCTCTTCCTGGAAGTGTCATTCAAAATATTTCAGACATCCAACAGCATTCACATCCCTTCCTCAAATAGAGCTCAAATGGTTTTTTGACTGATGTGCCAAGGCATTTCAGTAGTGCTACCAGGAAGAACAGCCAAGTTCTTATATGCACAAGAAAAAAAACCACACTATCACACTGCGGCATGGTCAAGAGAAATTGAGGACACGTTCTGATTTCAGAGGTGTCACAATAAAAAATAAAATAGATCTGAGAATCAATGAAATATGAAAGGTATTTTGTTTATTGGGGATTTTTCCTCTTTTTAAAGATAGGTAATATGTTTATTTTTAGTCCTTCTGTATTAATGAGGATATTTAAGGTTGTGAATTTTTCTACGAGAACAGCTTTTGAAATGAGGTTTAACAATAAAGCTTTATTTTTATTGCTTTTACATAGTCATAAATCATCATTTTTAGTTTTGATTATATCAAGTGTTTCCTATGTAGCAATATTTTGGTTATCCTCCAGTATTTTTGTTTTGTTTTGTTTTGCTTTCTCCAGCATTTGTTCTTTACTGTACTGGATCATGACCATACAACTTGCCTTGTAAGATCTCTTTTAAAATGTAATAGGATGGGGACACCTGAGTGGCTCAGCAGTTGAGCATCTGCCTTCGGCTCAGGGCCGAAGCCATGGGATCCAGGATCAAGTCCCCATTGGGTTTCCTTTCAGGGACCCTGCTTCTCCCTATGTCTCTGCCTCTCTGTGTGTGTGTATATCTCTTATGAATAAATAAATAAATTTTTAAAAATGTAATAGGATGTCTTTTTGTAACATGTATAACTAATTTTTAAAGTTTTTATGGACATACAAGAATGCATTTTTATTCAAAAAATTAAATTAAATTTAAATCCACTAAGAATTTAAGTCAGTTTGATAATACTTTCATTCAATTCCTCATTGTCTTATTTTTTTTCTACTACTTGTGAAAACTAGAAAATTAAGAAATTTCAAGGAGCCTAGAGTTTCTGGGTAATACGGAAGCTTAAGTGGGCCAGAGGAGGGAGATTCTTTTTGAACCACATGGTCAAGTAGAGGTCAAGGTACAACCACAGCATTAAAAGTCAGGCAGGCAGGTACTCCTGCTGGCTTGTGACTGAAAAGGTCCACGAGGAGAGCTTCTGGGATCCTGCTAACACTCTGAGTGTTTGAGGTTTCTATATTCACATGCCGGGCATGTTCAGTTTCTGAAAACTTTGTGATTTTCATACACTTCTGTCTATATTTTTTTCAAGTTTTTTTTAATGCAACCATAGGATAGAGTTATTTCATGTCATTTCTTCTTTCCCTAGTCCCCATTCTCTTCAACAAATATCGATCTAAAAGAAATATTGATTCCACCTTTAGACCTCCAACTGCGAAAACTGCTTCATGCTCCTGTTCCTTCCTTTCTTCATAGTTCTTTTCCCATATATTAGGATAATTTAACCTATGGTTTAACCCAGCATTTCTATGGCTGAACTTACTCCCGCAAAGCCCTGTATGGGTCAGGAGAAACTTCCTCTTCTTTGTGTCCATCTAGAAAGTATGACCTTTAAACATCATGGCAGCAGAAAAAAGAGAAACCTAGAGCATCCATCTGGCTTTTAAGAGCAGGTATGCAAGTGATTTACCCCACTTCTGCCCTCATCAGATGGCCAGAACCCAGTCATAGACCCAAACTAATCACAAGAGTGGCTGAGAAAAGGGGGCTGTAACTTTGCTTCTGGTTACACGCCTTGATGGCCTAGAAGAACAGTTCCACACATCAACCCCACAATCTTCTCAGCTGTTCCAGATATCTCTTAATCCTGCAGACCAGCTCTTTAATTCAAAACTGGTATCTTAATCCCTTTGTCTTCATCATAAAACTAAATGATGTATGTAAACATTTTGCTTCATAAGGAGCAAAAAAGCAAAAAAAAAAAAAAAAAAAAAAAAAAAAAAAGATTCCAGTGCTTGTCTCTAGTTGGGTTTGGGGTGTGAAAGGGAGAGTTTTACTTATCTATTTGATTATTTAACCTCTCTAATTTTTCTTGCATATTCCTTGTCACTTGTCCAATTTTACCTTTGCTATTCCCATATAACCAATATGTTCAAAGAATCAAACCCATATGATATAATAAAAAATGGCTTGATCATTTTTTCCTCCTACCTATTCAAATTCATTCTGGGGGGTTAATTTTTCCCCTGCCCACTGGATGAAGTGTAAGGCAAGTCTCATGGATTTATGGTCAATTGTCACCAATTTTAAAAAAAAGTTTGTTTGCTACCTGTAGTCATGAAAATGGTCTCAATTCAATAATGAAAATATCTAGCCCTGTGTCATAGTCACAAGATTTAACTCTGTTCAAAATTTAATCTTTTACCTGTGCCCCCAGACAGACATGCTTTGAGAAGGAAACAGGTGTGGTGAACTCTTTCTATTTCTTCATCTTGGGCTTCTATTCTCCTCCTCCATTCTCCAGGCTGCTTCCACATCCTCTAGGCTGAGAGTGCAAGGAGAGGTGAGGGTGGAAACACTCTTACTAGACAGATACTGTTACAAGTTGGTAACTATGAAGGTGAATTCCAGCAAGCCTGGAATACACCTGAGCTTTTCTACTCAGATAAGAAATATATACCAGCATGGCACTGAATCCTGGCCAAGGCACAGTTAATAGTCACTTTATGGCCATTTGTCCAAGTTTGGGGCTGGTTTGTACTAGCTTATCAGCACCGTTTCATGGTAACAGTGAGGTTGATGATTTGTGCCTGCTCTTACCAAGATCCCCAGAAGTCTGGCCATTGGAGCTGGTCCCGGAGCAGAAATACACCTATAAGACCAGCAGAGTATAAGAAACCCTGGTCAGGACTACTTTGGGTTCCCTGTGCACGTAGCAGTGGCTCCTGCTCTGAGAGAGCTAGGACATCTTGCTGTGGCCCTTATAGAAAGAAGATAATTAGAGCTTGTCCCAGTCTTTCCTGGCCCCTGGCTGTGACACAGCCTGTGGTTGAGATATATATCTTTCCTTTAATGCTGCTGCTATGTTTTATCCTTTTCCTGTAACAAACTACAATGTAAACACTGACTTTTCGTGACCTTGAGTCTTCTTCAGCAATTTGTACCCCACCTGTCACCATCAGTGCGGTTGACACCAGTGCCTCCCAAAACCTGCAGCCG
The DNA here is from genome assembly GCF_053574225.1 of Canis aureus. Taxonomy (NCBI): domain Eukaryota; kingdom Metazoa; phylum Chordata; class Mammalia; order Carnivora; family Canidae; genus Canis; species Canis aureus. Next base: position 13,829,895 of record NC_135632.1, read on the forward strand.
TATGTGACCGACTCTTTGTTTTGAGGAGACTTTTGCTCTTCAAAGAACCCCCTCCAATCCTGGCTTCTCCCATACAACTGGGTCCAACAGTTCCAAACTCTCTGCTGGGTTCACCTTGTCCTTTAGGCAGTCTTCTTGATTGGTATCTAAGACAACCCTTCCCAGTCTTCTAGGACCCCCAAGCAACCACTGTCAAAAGGAAACATATATTTTTCACCCCAGTCAACTTGGGAGTGAAAGTCCCCTTCTTTGCAGCAAAATCTTTTCACTTCTCTCTCGGCGAAGCAAAGCAACAACAGTCTACCCTTCTGCTTTCTCAGGTACAATTCAGATTTCAGTCCATTGGGACACACAGCAAACTCAGTGGTGGTTCCATTGAAGATCTTCTCCTTAGGCTTGAGGTGAAAGAAAAATGCTCCACTTTTCCAAACAAAAATCTTTATTAAATCTCTATTCAACCCTTTTAAATCTTTGGTAGCTGAGGGGATAAGAGACCCAAAACTGGTTTTGGACACTTTCTTGAAAGTCCCCTTGATAGTTTAATACATCACTTTGTAATATAAGTTAATAGCATAGTCACCTTGAAACCCTTGCCAAAAGTGATACCATGAACGATTTATCTAAACATCCTATTATGCTGATATAAGTGGAAAATCAAGGATTGGAACCCACACCTACCTGATTCCACAATTCATGTTCTTTCTACTATGCCACCAACCTTCACCCATGTCAAATTAAGGATTTAATGCCATTTAAGTTTATACCATTTAGAATTTATTTAGTACTTTTTTGATAGTCTTCATTTTAATCCTGGAAAAGATACTTTTCCAACTGTGTGTGTGCACCACACCCTTCTGTTTTCTTTCTTCTTCTTTCTCTCTCTCTTTTTTTTTTTTTTTTTACTTTACCAAGGGATGAAAAACCAAAGAAAGCTCTTGGTTTCCCTTTTCTTGGTCATGTGGAAAAATTTAATTAGCTCCTATGCTCAATAAATGGTGCAGTTTTAACCTTAGTCTTGTGGCATTTATTCTTAGAGAAATGAAGAGGTTTGGTGGAGTACAAAAAATTTTTTTTTTCCTAAACAATTGCTTGAAAAGGTGTTTGAAAGCTTTTGCTGCAGGTTACTGGCTCTGAAGCCTGTGGTTTCCAAATTTTCATTTCCAGCTAAGCCCATATCAACAAATGTGCAAATTTCTCTGCATGCTGTGGGTGCATTGTGAGCAGTAAATTCAAGGCTGACTCCCCTTCTCACCCTGAGCTTTAACCATGTGGTCAGCTAGTACGAATCACTAGGGACATGTCTTCACACAGCTTAATTATTTCCCTCATTCATTCTGTCCATCTCTTCCTACAACTGCTCCACAGTGGAAGCAAATCAAGAGATAATTTTGTACAAAACACAACTGTTCCTCTTTTCTAAATACAGAATAATCAGTCTTCCCCAGTTGCTCTTACCCAACTACATAAAAAGAGCCAGCAGCCACCTCTATCTAGAAACAACTTTGTAAGAATGACCCACAAATATAAATCTCTCAAGCAGAGACTTTGACAGAACAACATGGGTTTCTGATCCTGAACCCTGGCCTCCAAAGCTTTCACCTGTATGGTTTTGTTTTTTGTTTTTTTAGAGAGAGTGTGGAGGTGGGATAGGGGGCAGAGGGAGAGGGAGAAGCAGGCTCCCTGCTCACCAAACACAAGCCTCCAACCCAGGACTCCAGGATCACGACCTGAGCTGAAAGCAGATATTTAACCAACTGAGCCACCCAGACATCTCTCAACCCTGTGGTTTAAATAAGCACTTTCATATTAGCTACATCAATTTCAGGAAGACTTGAGATAGTTTTTTCTGTACATTAAAAAAAAAAAAAAAAAAAAAGTTTTTCTATTATAAGTCCCCCAAAAAGATGTTAAAGAAAAATTAGGGAGACAAACCATGAGAGACTCCTAACTCTGAGAAACAAAGGGTTGCAGAAGGGTGAGACCGGGGGGGTGAGGGGGTTGGGGTAACTGGGTGACAGGCACTGAGGAGGGCAATTAATGGGATGAGCACTGGGTGTTATACTACATGTTGGCGAATGAACTTCAATAAAAACAAAAAACAAAACAAAGTGTGAACGCCTTCTCCCTCCCCACCTCTTAGGAAATCAAAGTTAGAAGCTTGACCATTTATTTTCCCACCTTTCTCACAATAATTTACACATTTACAAGCATATATGCATCTGTACAGGGTAGATTCTTTCACAGATATTTTTAAATCGCATCATGTTGTGCACATTACAACTGAATTTCTTTTCCTGCTTAGATAAGGTATTAATTGGGTGATAAGTCTGGCTGCAGGTAACAGAGATCCAAATTAAGAAGACAGAAGTTTCTTCCTGACTTCAGCATCCCTAGGCAGACAGTCCAGGGGCCTTCTGGAACTCTGCTGCACACAGTGAGTCAGGCATTCAAGCCTCTTCTATCTTGTTGCCCATCCTCCCCAAGCAGTACCCTTCATCCACATGGCCTGTTAGTTTGCCACATTCCAGGAAATAGGGTGGAGGAAAGAAGGGGGGAGGGGTAATGGACATTCCCCACCTCCTTCCTCCTTTTCAAAACACAACACAGAAGTTGGCCATCTCCCAACCCCTCACTTCTCATTGACCAGGACCTGGTCACCGGGCTATACCTTGCTGCAAGGGAAGCTGGGAAATGTAGTCTTTCCCCCCTGACAGCTAAGTGCCCAGCTAAAAATCATGGAAAAGGGTAGACTTATTTGGAGGATGGAGGTAGTAGCTAGCAGCCTTTGCCCCAGCAGAGCTTTTACTATAACACACATTGCTCTGAATCATTTTTTTAAATAACTACTCAATTTTCTTAAGTGTGGGTATACCATTGTTTATCCAACCACTCCCCTCTATTTCTGAAAATTTATGTTATTTCTAGATTTTTGTTGTTTTCCCTTTGCCACACAAGCAAGAGTACTGGAATTTGAGAGGAGATTTACCAACTTTATTTAAAGAAATGAGTCACATTTTGATTCTCTTTGACTGACAGGTGGAGAGACTGTCAAGTCTCTCTTCTTTTATATTAAATAACTGTGAGAAAAGACGAAAAAACTCATGTAAAAGGCCACAGCACCCTCTTGTCTTCCCTTGTCTGCTGGGTGCTCATTATTCCTTCTCATTGAAAGGTGCTGTTGGCGATCATGCAAACAGAACCAGACATATGTACTTAACTAGGAGGAGGCTGCCTTTAGGGAAGACAATGACCTTGCTTATTTTCTTTAGATAAGAAGAGATTCTGAGAGGTAGACCCTCTCAGTTTAATTTATCCTTCAGAGCTGAGGGTTTGTCGCTATGGGATTCTTGGCAAGAAAATGACTTTGGGTTAGAACAGGGATTCTCTGTAACCTGAATTCATCATAATACAGTCTGGCCGGAGGTGGGGAGGGGAGAGAATTAAAAGAAAAAAGTTAAAGAGAGAGGAGGAGTGATGGAGAGTGAGGGGAGGGGGAACAAGGAGAGCTGTACGGCCAGGTGCAGGCACCAGAAGCACGTTCACGCCGAAGGACCTCTGTCTGGTTAAGTCTCTTAGGTTGTAAGTAACAGAAAATTCCTCAAGTTAGCCCACAGGGAGGAGGAAGGCTTTATAAAGATATAGGAGTATCTCAGAAGGCAAAAGGGAGGTGGCATCAGGAAAGGGGGGAAGCCCAAAAGAAGAAAGCTCTCTGGAAATCTCGTTTCCTTCTGAAGACCTGCCTTTGATGCTTCTCTGCGCATGTGTGAGCAGAAGGTGAGCATGTCCCAGGTCCCAAGATTCTGACCTCTCTCAGCAAAAGACCTGCCCAAACTGACTGAGTCATAGTCTCCATTCCAAGTCCCCAAGAGAAAAAAATCTGGTTGGTTCAACTTGGGTCAGGTGACCACCCTTGTTCCCAACAGCTGTGTCCAGAGAGGCAGAGTCAGGGGGTAGAAAGCTGGCTGCCAGAACTGTGATCCCCGGGAATAAAGGCATAGTGCTCTAGAAGGCCCGTGATTGTGAACTGGGAAGACCAAACCAAGTACCTACTTGAGTCTCTTACTAAAGGGATAAGATATTCCACCTCAAATAAAATAAACTACAATGGCCATCTCTGGATAAATGTTTCCTGGATTAAAGATTCAGATTACCCAGTTAAGGCTTAATTATACTGGATGCAGCAGTCCTTGCCGACAATATGTGCAAATCTTAGCATCCAAGCCAATAAATCAGAAAGGGATCATCAGTTCTTGTGCAACCGTCTGAACACTACCCTAGCCCACAGGAAGGGATGTCTGGGGTCTTCTCGCCACACTCGGACCAGCTATCAGGAAAGTCATTTCAATCTTAGACATTTCGATCTTAGACATAGAGCCTACCTGCTCCTAAGAAGGTATAAGCCAGGATAGAAACAAGCTCCGGAAATGAGAGAGAAGTTAAATTTAAGAATGGTACCCCCTACACACAGCCTGGAGGTGAACTGATTGGAACACTGAAATAAAATGTTCTCCAGTATTCACAGGATACACTGTGTGGCCACTCCCACAGATCCATCCATCCATCCACACGCCTCCCTCCCAGCCCTTCCAGCCCCCAGCATTCTGAGCTTCCTCCTGCCAGGCCTCTGACCAACCAGTCAAGCCATTCACCACTGCCTGGAGTCCAATCATATTCTTTCCTTGAGTTTCTTCTCCTCCCATAAAAGTACACAACTATATGCACCCCTCAAAATTCTGCCCTTTGAAAGGGTTTAGGTCTTTGTCAGTTATACTAATCTCTGTCATTCCCCACCAGGTTGCCATACTGTTTCTTCATTCACAGTTGTTTATTTGTTGCTGAATAACAAAATACCACAAAACGTGGTGGCTTAATACATCAACTCTTGTAATTATTTAGCATGATTCTGTGGGTTAATAGGAGCTTACGTGGATTGTCATTTTGTTGGTCTTGCTTGGTGTCTCTCATGCAGATGCAGTCCAATGACAGCTGGGACAGGAGTGTCCAACATAGCTACACTCCCGTGGCTGGTACCTTGGGAGAGAAGGCTGGTAGACTGAGGCCTCTCCTTCCATGTAGTCTCATCATGTAGTTACCTAGAGCTTCTCCATATGGCAGCTGGATCCCAAGAGCAAGCATTCCAAGACAAGTGCCTCTGTGCAAACTTTTTTTTTCTTTTTTTGGTTTCCAACACAAAGCTAGATTCAGGTCATTTAAAAAGGAGTCAATTCTGGGGTGCCTGGGTGCTCAGTTGGTTAAGTGTCCGACTCCTGATTTCGGCTCAGGACATGATCTCAGGATCATGAGATCGAGGCCGGAGTCAGGCTCTGTGCCCAGCACAGAGTCTGCTTGACTTTCTCTCTCCCTCTGCCCCTCCCCCAGCTCACATTCTAAATAAAAAAGTAAATAAATAGGAGTAGATTCTGCAAGAAACCAGTGAAGGACAAAGCAGCAAAAAATTGGGAAGCAGAGTCCCCTAACAGGACCTGAGAAGACCCCCTTTTTATAGGCAAGCCAAGCAAGGTAAACCTATGGGGCTGACCCATTTCCCTAACTCCCAGTATCCACTTGTGCAAACTCTTATCAAGTCTTTCCTTGTATCGTGCCTCCTTATATCCATTTTCTCAAGTTCAGAGTCAATGTTGGAGGGGTTGATACAGAGGTATAAATATTGGATGGCATAGTTCATTTAGGGTCACCAAAGAAACTGCCTATTTTGTCATTAGGAGGAGAGCCGCTCCAAAGGCTTCCACTTGGCTTTTTCCACTGCAATATCCCTCAGCTTAGAGGCCATGGAACAAGTACTTAGTACATTGTCTCTAGCACACTCACTTCTCTGATCCTTTGATCCCTCCTACCATCTGCTACACAGTTGTGGCATCTCTCCTTCACTTAACATAGACCATCACTTTCTCCAAGCTTCTAAGAACAATGTGCTAGCAGCATATTAGCATCATTCTCCAAGGTTCTCTCCAGAGTGTCAAGCCACAGGTCCTGTGAGACTGTTCCCATATCAATAAACTCTTCTTTAGCCAACTTTGTATTTCCCTTCCCCCTCACTCCCCTCCCTTGATCCCCTCAGCTCTTCTAGTTCAAGATACCACAGATCCCCAAATTTTTGCTGCTCCCTTTCCTCCTGCAGCAGACCCAGTACTTCTCTGGCCAGGTCACACTATGACTCAACTCCAGTTATCGATCTAGAGAAGAGCCAGAGATAGATCCTAGAGGTGGTCAGGATGAGTACCTCTGCCTTGTGTCAAGAAAAGTGTGAACTAACATTTAATAGTGAGGACTATGACCATTTCTACAGGCCTAGAGAGGTCAGGGGACTCTAGGAATTAAAATTTTCATTTACATTAACCCAGGTGACCCCATCCCAAGTATCAGAGATCCACACCTTTCTCATCGGGACCCTGACCTTAGGATAGCAGACTTGCCAGGTTTGAGAATTCAACCTCTTCTGGAGCTCCGTCACCCTTAAATTAAGTCCTAGACCTGATGCTGAGCATTTTCTGCCTTTTGGCTGTAGGTAATGGGAGTCTCTCTATATGCTGCCAAGGAGGCCCTCTGCTTTTTACACTTCACCTTAAATGGGTAATTAATCACCCTCAGCTTTTCATTTTCTCAATGCCTTGATATCCCCAAATAATCACCAGCCAATTTCATCATTCCAATTCTTTTTACTTTCCCTGACCTCTCAAATACTCCAATATTGGGGATCCCTGGGCAGCTCAGTGGTTTAGTGCCTGCCTTCAGCCCAGGGCATTATCCTGAAATCCCGGGATCAAGTCCTCAGGAGGGAACCAGAAGGCACATCTCTGCATCCACCCTATAGCCCAAAGAGGAGAATGTACAGCACAAACCTAATCCTCTCCATGCACTTCTTAATTGATAATAGTGAGATATTAGGAAATTATAATGATGTTTCCAATATTACCTAAAGGCCCGGCCAATACACAATCAAGGCAAAACAGAGAGAACTCCAATCTAGAAAGAAGCAGCTGGTCTGTGGCTTCCTTCGAGTTGCCAAGCTGCTCTAAAGCAGAAGCACAAGTCCTCTCTCCAAGCTGAGTTGGCCTACGTGGCCATTCAGCTGGTTTCCTCCATTACCTCTCAAAGGTTTTCCTGATGGACTTTCTCCAAGGCTTGTATTGAAAACGTCCTTGGTGGTCACTCCCCTTCACCCAGTGGAGAAGTTGCAGATGAGTGTGCGACCCGGGAGCCGCACCCTGACGAAGACGTGTCTCTCCAGGGTCCAAGTTCCATGCCCAAAGATGATGCAGAGCCTTGGGGCCACCATCGCATCCTGCTGAGACCCCCCTCAATGTGCTGACTCACCTGGCAGAGAGCAACTGGAGCACCCCTCCGAGACCCCAGGAGCCTGCATTCCTGTGGACAGGTCCAGAGCTCATGAACACCCCTATGCGCCACCACCTGCTGCTACAGAAGAGTCCCTTTCAGCAGCAGAAGTAAATAGCTCTGAGGGCCTAGGAGGCTGGAGGCTTAGGGGACAGGATTCTATGAATGTGTCCCAGGAATTCCCTGGCAGCCCTCCTGCACCGATGATGAGGGGCAGGGGTCAGCAGTGGGGGCACCAAGAGACATGGCAATAATGCAAGGTCATACATAGCTTTGCCATGAGGTCAGGGGTTCGTTCCACCCAGGGGTCCACAAGTAAGAGCCCCCCCACATATCCCCACAATTAGATCAGGAAATACAAGAAAGGCCAGCAAGGAAGGGCTGTCTCGTGATTCTTTCCCACAAGGAAGCCAGTGGCATCCCACAGAGAATTGGTCAGGGTCTCTCCCCTTGTCTTCCAGTACTCACCCTACTGCTCATTGCTTTATACCTCCTCGACCTCCGAGTTTCAGTCCATTTCTTGCTATGCCTATTGCTTTTGCTCCACCCCCGATATTGGGTCCTCTGCTGCCTTCTTATTTTGCCAATTTTCCTCGCTGGGGCACGTGCACCCCCAGAGAGAACAACCAATGACAATACATGGAGGGGAAAAAGGGTTGGGGGAAGAGGTGAAAATTACTCATTTATGTTTTTATAGTTGAAACCCCCTATCTTCTTACACTTTGCTTAGCACTAATGTGCCTTACATGCTTGAAGATTCAATTAAAATTCTAAAGTTTGAAAAAAAATAATAATGGCAGAAGAGTGAAAAAGAACAGAACTTCAAAAGCCTGAAAACCTCAAAATCCTACAATACATGATTAGTGAGAGAAACAAATTAAAAAATGGATTCCGCCAGAGCCATTGACTAGGCTTGAGTTTAAATCACCCTGAACTTGAAAACCAGGTCCCGTGCCAAAACTCTACTGTTTATCCTGCCATCTAAGATGCTCTAGTAAAATTACTGCTACCCTGGGAAGGTATAAGAAATAAGAGTGAGAATGAGGGTGTGGATATGGATAGAAACAATAAAACGTTGAAATCAGTAATGTCATTGTGAGAATAAGGCCTGCAATCTTTGCAATATTCCACAAGTTTATCTCCTTCTTAGGGTGTTTAGAACATTTAAGAGAATCTAATATACTGGAGGCACGAAAATTAACTGTTTAAAATAGCTTCATCAAATAAGTTCCTAAGTCTGGGAGGAAAAATATCATGTCAAACTCCTAAATTTTGACTGCTTAGTCATGTTAAGTAGCGTGAAAATATTTTGAGAAGTATTATTCAATGTTTAAAGAAATATCTATTGCTTCATAAAGTCCAAAAAGTTAATAAACTGAGAATCAGTAAAAAGGTAGCAGCATGTGTTCCTCTCTAAGCAAAAAAGGCCTTCAGACAGTAAATCCTAGAATCAATAGAGAGGTTATCCCCAATATGAAATTGCTTTACCTCAGGCTTGGCACAGAATACATATTTGGTATAGGTGAGTATTGTTTTAACCATAAAATCCCTCATATTTGGGGGATCCCTGGGTGGCTCAGCGGTTTTGCGCCTGCCTTTGGCCCAGGGCGCGATCCTGGAGTCCCGGGATCGAGTCGGCGTCAGGCTCCCTGCATGGAGCCTGCTTCTCCCTCTGCCTGTGTCTCTGCCTCTCTCTCTCTCTCTCTCTCTCTCTATGTCTATCATAAATAAATAAAAATGAATCTTTTTTAAAAAAAAATCCCTCATATTCAAAATACAGTACCAAACAAAAGACATTTCAAAGCCAAGTATCAGTACTTGGGTATTGACCACAGCTTTTACCTGTTTATATCCATCATGTCCCATTCACCAGGCAATTGTGGGCTGACTCTACAGGCAAACATTTATGAAATGCTCTTGATTGGCCACAATCCAGGGGGAGCTCTTGATCTGGCTCTCAAGCAATTCCTTCCATCCTACGTTCTTCGGGGAAGGCAGCAGATAGAGCACGTTCCAGGGTTGCAGTAAGTGTCAGCTGGGATTGGTAATTATTTAAGACTTTATCCAAAGTCATTTGCACAGAAAAGGCTGCTCTACTTCCAGGGTAGAAGGAAATCAGAAAAATCAAAACAAATTCAGATTTATTTGTGATGGATGCAATAAACACAAAACACTAAACGACCGACACTTCAGAGAAGCCAAGAACCAGGCAAAGATTCAGATTTTAAGATCAATCCCTTCCCAAGTGTGTTTTTAAGTACCCAGGCTTCCAAAATTCATGCTGTACGTTCAAAGCAACTCTCCTCAAAATATTAGAACAAACCCCAATGAGTTTATTTCCTTTTCTTTGTAAAACATTTAAGCTCTGCACCTGCAAAGGGAGACCTCTGTCCCTGGACAATAACCCCTCTTGGAAGTTTTTAAGCCTCAACTAAAATGGAGATGTGAGGGCTTCTTGGTCTGATTCAAAGCCACTTTAATGTTGAAAAGAAGCATATGCACAATGTCCACTTCGTTCTCATGGATTTGTTTGTGTTTGGGGGTTTTTTTTGTTTGTCTTTTTTTCAGATTCTTGATTTCATTTTCTGTGGAATATTTACTTTTCCAATCACTTTCCTGATCCAGCTTGTCAGCAAACATGAGCCAAATTGGCCTAGGGCTGCCCTGGCGAGAGAGTCGCTGGTGGCATTGCCAAGCCTGACTGCCATCCTTGAGCACGTCCTCCTTCCCTACAGAACCACAAATCATGGAGACCATCCCCTGGACAAAGGATTTTCTTGTCCTCCAAGGTAGCTTTCCATGAGATGCTGTGAAACAGAAGGAAAAACATCTCTGGTCTCTCCAGCACCAGCACCACCACTAGCTGGCTGTGTGACCTTGGGCAAGTCATCTCCCCTTTCTATGTCTGAATCCTCCTTGGTAAAATGAGGGCGCAGAACTGGATAATGTAGTAAGTCTGACTCGTCTATTATCAGCCCTCGGAACTGACACTTTTCACCTCACCTTCCACCTCCCCCTTCTGTCTCAACATCTGGGAAAGCTCAAAAAAAAAAAAAAAAAAAAAAAAAACCAGCCCAGGTATTCCCCGGGGCAGTTTTAAGTCTCACAAGCCTCTGTCGGCAGGAACCCTCACCACAGTCCTGTACCCTAAACCACCCGAGAAACCTCAAGATAATTTCCTTTCCCTCCTCTCTCAAGCCATTTTTGGACCTGCCCAGGATCTACTCTACCCTCCCCAGAAGGAGGGTATGATATGCAGCATAATCAGTCTTGACACCTGAACCAAATCTGGAGCTAAAGTCCATCGGTTTCTAACGGGTGGCCACCACAATCTCTGAGATCTTCTTCCAAAGCAGTGCTGTCCAGGAGAAATGCAATGCGAGCCACACACAGGAATTTAGAGTTGCTAGTAGCCACTTTAAAAAAGTAAAAAGATGAAATCAATTTTAATAATGTAGTTTATTTAACCCAATATATCCAAAATATGATCACTTCAACATGCTATCAATTAAAAAAAGTGTTAAGGAGACATTGTAGCATTATTTTTTTCCATACTAAGTCTTCAGAATCCGGTGAGCATTTTGCACTACAGCAGGTCATAGGGGGACTCACCATGTTTCAAGTTCCCAAAACCCACATGGGGCTAGTGGCTACTATGTTGGAAGACACGGTTCTAAGATAGCCCAACGCAGGCCCTAGATTCCTGCCACAGTTGTTGTTTATAGAAAGTATTACCATATTCATCAAAACTAAGATGCCATCAATTATGAAATATAACATATATCATTTTAAAAGTCATAATTATAAATGCCATAAATTGTCAAATGAATTCAAAGCTCGGATGTTAAACTCTGAAAAAAGTGTGTACCTTAGAAATGATCTTTTAAAAAAAATCTATACATACGTGTAAGTCATTTCCCTAAAAGGCCCAAATTCAGGGAAAGCTGAAAGGTGAGAAAATCCATGTCTTTGGTGCTATCACCCATTTCCTACAAGATTCTGACTCTCTCCTTTGACCCTCTCTACTTAATTCCTGTCAATCCTTGCTTTAATTATCATTATGTGATGAAGGAGTCCTCATAGATAAGCACGTATTGTATTATAGGAATCCTTGATATGCACTTGAATTTTCAAAGAGGGTATCTAAAATGAGACATTTATGAGCACTACACTAGGCAGTGAGCTCATCTAATCCTTCCAACAACACTATGAGTTAAGCATTATCTTCATTAAAAAAAAAAAAAAAAAAAAAGCAGCAGACTCAGAGAGGTTAAGTGACTTACCCAAGGTCAAACAGTGTCTGAACAGCAACTTCAGCTTTCCAATCTAGATCTGTCTCACTTAAGGGGCCAGGTGTTTTCTCTATAACCAAAAAAAGGGAGGTGGAAAAGGCAGACGACAGGTAGGGCCCCAGAAGATGACTGCTTACCTCCCCTCTTCCTGATGAGACCACTTCACCCCTTCACAAATCCCTAAGGGTTCATAAAGTTGAGGATCCACTTCTGGATTCTCTATTCTGCTCCATTGATCTATGTGTCTGTTTTTGTGCCAGGACCACACTGTCTTGATGATCACAGCTTTGTAGTACAACCTGAAATCTGGCATTGGGATGCCCCCAGCTATCTGGGGATTTACCCCAAAGATACAGATGCAGTGAAACGCCGGGACACCTGCACCCCAATGTTTCTAGCAGCAATGTCCACAATAGCCAAACTGTGGAAGGAGCCTCGGTGTCCACAAAAGATGAATGGATAAAGAAGATGTGGTCTATGTGTACAATGGAATATTCCTCAGCCATTAGAAACGACAAATACCCACCACTTGCTTCAACGTGGATGGAACTGGAGGGTATTATGCTGAGTGAAGTAAGTCAATCGGAGAAGGACAAACATTATATGGTCTCATTCATTTGGGGAATATAAAAAATAGTGAAAGGGAATAAAGGGGAAAGGAGAGAAAATGAGTGGGAAATATCAGAGAGGGAGACAGATCTAGAACAGGAGAGACACCTAACTCTGGGAAACGAACAAGGGGTGGTAGAAAGGGAGATGGGCGGGGGGTGGGGGTGACTAGGTGACGGGCACTGAAGGGGGCACTTGATGGGATGAGCACTGGGTGTTATGCTATATGTGGCAAATTGAACTCCAAAACAAATAAAAAAAAACAAATCCCTAAGGGTTCCACTGTCAGTGGCCTCCTCCTCAGAAACACACTATCAAATGCCAGCTCTGGCCACCCGTGGTGATTCAGCAGGTTTTCCCTGCAAGACTGCAAGAAGCCCTCGGAACGACAAACCCCTGGAAACACGCACCATCCCGAACTCCAGGGAAATGCCTCAGTGAGCAGATACAAGTGCACAGAAAAAGAAAGGGCCGCGTGTGCATTTTTGGAGGTGAGGCTGTGCACAGCTGAGTGCTCATGGCCCATCGCTCATGACACGATGGCTACACAGCTGCAGCTCTCCGGAGCCCGGCAGCCCAGAGCCTGGTGGGCAGACTTGACTTGTTTTTCCTCCTCGGGGCTCTGACAGAGGCAGCCCAAGGACTGGGCCAGACAGCCTGGGTCCCCAGCAGGCTCAGAGCTGGAATGTGAGAAGCAGGGACTCTTCGGGATAACCAGGGCTGAGGGAGCACAGCCCCTAAGTGATGCTTCCAAACACACAGGAAAGCGCCCCTCAGCTAAGCCCCTCAGCTAGAGGTGTGGGTGGGTGTCCAGTCTGCTCTTAAGCACTAGCCTGTGACAGGCCGTGACTATCCGGGAGGAAGTAAACAAGAAAAGGGCAGTTGGACGTGTTCATGGAGAAATAAGACAGTGCGAACAAAGCAGACTGGGTTCTAGGAGGGGGATTAGAAGCAGGCCATCTGCCGAAAGTGTTTCTCTGCCCCTTTGAGCTGGGAGGCAGGCACTCAGTAACTACTTCTCGAGGGATCATTTTATCTTCACAAAAATGCAATGATGAAAACCTTTTTTTTTTTTTTAAGATTTTGTTTGTTTATTCATGAGAGACACAGAGAGAGAGGCAGAGACACAGGCAGAGGGAGAAGCAGGCTCCATGCAGGGAGCCCGACGTGGGACTCGATCCCAGGACTGGGGATCATGCCCTGAGCCTAAGGCAGATGCTCCACCGATTAGCCATCCAGGTGTCCCTGATAAAAACCTTTTTATCCTAATTGTACAGATAAAGAAACAGAGTTGGAATGACTGAAATTCGATTTTACAGCAAATAGGTGACAGAGCCAAGATCTGAACCTGGATCTTTAGGACCAAAACTTAGGCTATAAAATATCAAAGGGCAGTTAGGAAGCTTTGACTGAAGGTCCCAGAAGTTCCAATGCAAACAGGCTTAAACAATGAGGAAATTCCCAGGACATAACAAGAAGTGTGCAAAGGTGGTGGCAGCTCGGGGACTGGGCATCACCAATGCTGTGCATCACCAAGGACATAGCTTCCCCATCCTTCTCTCTTTGACCGGCCACCTTCAGTGTGTGGCTTGTCCTCTCGAACTGTTGGCTCTCCTGAGAGTCCTAGGATGGGTATCGCAGATGGAGGCACCACGTGCAGACAACAGCATCCCAAAGCAGCCCTGAGAACCACCCCGTCCTGCAAATCTTATTAAGGATAAGGGGACATGTCCTGAAAGCGGCCCCAGCAAACTTCACTCCTCTTACAGGCCAGGACTGAATCTCCGGGCCACACCTAAGGTCAATATGTAGTAAGAGAAAGGACATGACCATAATTAGCTTAGACAAGTCAAAAGTCACCCTCAGGGGGTTGGGAAAGGGCCACAGCCCCTCCTCCCGGACCTAACTGTGCAGAGGAGGGCAAACAATTGGGGCTTCATCAGTGCTCGAGTTATTACTGCCAGTTAAGAAACGTCCTTCAACTGAAACCAACGCAGTAACAGATGCTTTACCCTTCCACCCTCAGGAAACGTGGGCTGACCTGCCTGATTTATGAGCTTGCTTTGCAGAACTTTACCGACCACCAATAAGACTAGTTAAGACTGGGTTAAATTGGGAAGAGTTCTTGCATTGGCACAGGAAGGATGAAGAGCGAAGGAAAGTAACCTGTGTGACAGCACACGGTGGGCCTCCGCACACGCGCACACCCATGGCAGGATTATGCTGCTGTTTAATTACTGAGCAGGTGTCCCAGGAAGAGACAAGGTTCCAGACTGTGCATGCTCAGAAAGGAGGCTGCCCCCCACCCTTTGTCCCTGTATCCAATCAGCATGTTGCATTCAGCCTACATTGCCTGCCCCGGCATGACAGTCCGACCCCCTTGACCTTAAATAGACACAACCCTCAACCCTTGGTGAGGTGGGTTTGAGGCCTGCCTTCAGCCGTGCCCGTTTGGCTGTCTCTCCAATAAACTCTTTCTTGCTGCATACTCAGTGTCTCCGTGATTGGCTTTGCTGCACGTTAGGCATACAAACTTGGGTTTGGCCATAAAACTTAGTGGCATAAAACAACAAAGATATAATTATTCTTACAGATAATTCGGAAAGGGCACAGTAAGGGTAGTATCTGTTTCACCATGTCAGAGGCATCCGATGGGACCACTAGAATGGCTGGGAGGGCCAGAATAATTACCCAGAGGCTTCTTTACTCACATGTCTGGTGCCTGGGTGGCAATGACTCAAAGGCTGAGCTCAGCTGGGATGGCTAACCAGAGTCCCTACACAGGCTTTCCGTGTGGCTTGGGTTCCCACACAGCATGGCAGCCCTGGTCAGGCTTCCTATCTGGCTTCCCTGGGCTCCCAGTGTCCGTGAACAAGGAAGACACTGTATCACCTTCCTTGATTCAGCCCAGGAAGTCATATAGCATAACTTCTACAATACTCTGTTGGCTGAATCAGTCAGAAACCCACCCAGACTCAGGGGAGATTACAAAGACCCTATCTCTCAAGGGAAGGAATATCAAAAAAATGTGTGGCAATTTTTTTTCAGTCCACCACTGTTAACAAAAAAAGGCAGACACAAACAACAGGATCTGCGTTCAGATCAGAAATGAACTACATTTTCTGAAAACAATCACAGGATAATCACACTTTTAGAGAGCCGTCAGCGTCATGCAAACTTTTCCCGTAGCTGATTCTCTGTTCAGCAGTGTGGCTGTGCGAGAGACCACCTACCCATTGATTTCATCTATAATTTAGCAATCGGCAAAGCTGGTACTTTTCAAAATATATAACCAATACATTTTCTGCTCCCTAGGAGTTATAAAGTTTAATGAGAAAAAAATGGGCTGGTTTACAGCTCCCTTTCTTTGTTGTTGGTTTTTTTTTTTTTTTTTTTTTTTTTTTTTTTTTTTTTTTTTCCTATTTGTTGGAAGTTCTCTCTGAATCCTGCCTGGCTAGCTCTATCACCTGCCTCAAACGGCCCCCTGTGCTCTGTTAGCTCTGGCTTAGCCATCTGTAAAATGGAGCTAGCCATCCTGGGAGGACCAAGTTCTTGTGACTCCTTTTCTCTGTTCACAACAGTCTTGAAGGGCCTTGGAGACTGTGCTGTTTAAATGCAAAATGTTGTGACTATCATTTCATTATCTGAAAAGCTAAACAACATGAGGATGCTTTTGTAGCCACGTTGCTAGGTTACCGACAGACCTCCCTGCCTGCGTGAGATGTTGAGCCTTGCTGCAGCTTTGCACCAGGGCAGCCTTTCTCCCGCTGAGATGAAGGTGGCAGAGAGAGGTGGTTGACCTGGAGTCGAATTGCTGTGGACACCACTGCGAAGGGAGGGTATTTAGCTTTCAGGTACCGTGGCTGGATTTGCTTGCTCTTTGAATCCAGCAACCCCAGCTTGTTGTATCAATGCTAGAAATGGCTCAAGACCCAACCGATGGGCTTAATCCTTACCAAGTTCAGATTGCTTCTCTAAAGAGCCAAGTTCAGACCTACTTTATTTTCCAGAGACTGAGGGGTGAGATAATCAAATACGGCAAGCAGGCAACACTACCTGGAACACCTGTCATATTCTCAAGGCATGATATCACCCTTCTGACACATTTGCCCACAATTTTTTTAAAGGGGGAGGGAGAGTGGGAAATTTCATGCCATTAATATTGGACCATTAAAAAGATTCTTTCCAAGGCTGAGTCCTCTCCATGGTGGCAGTCCCAAGGTGGATGCTATTGTAAATGTCTAAAGGAAGATAAGCTCCCCCAGATATGACATTTAGATATGGTGACAAGTAACTGCACACACCCAAGAAGGAGCTCTTGCCCAACGTACCTCCAGGTGAGTACTATTTAGTGAATATATTCTACTGCTAAGGAAAACTTCCCAGCAGCTTTATCCTGGTGAGCCTTTGTCTCTTTAATAATGATTTAAACCTGGCAGCAGCAGCGTCCCGACTCTCAAAAACCCAGGGATATTTTCTCCCTGGCCATGTAACCGTGAAGAATAATTTTAGAAAATTCTGAAATGATCTCATCAATGGGGATGTGATATTCAGTATTCATATGAAGTCCTCTACCCATCTGTTTCCTTCTGGAGAAACATGGGAGAGAAAAAAAAAAAAAAAAAACAAGGAAACCAATAAAGTTGTTACAAATGAAGAGGGGGAAGGGAGGAAGGACAGAGAAAAGGAAAGAGAAAGTAAAAAGGAGACAGATGGAAATCAAGCTGTTGGGGAATTTTGCCTGGACAAGGCAGGAGAATGGACACCAGTCACCCTGGGAAAACCGCAGAGTTCCCCTGTTTGTCACCAAGGTTTCCCGGGTGCCTCTTCTATGGCCTGCCTGTTACAGGTGCAGGGAGCGGCAGAGAGCCCTGACCACAGCCTGGTGGGAGAAGCCAGTAAGCACACAAGTAAATGCACATCCAGAGACGGCGGTGGGAGGCATGAAGGAAACCTGCAGGATGCCTGGAGCGTATCTAACTGTGAGATATAACTTAGCCGGGCAGGTCTTGGAAGACCAACCTGCAAGTTAATGACATTTGCTCTTGAGGAAACGTGGGAGCCTGTGGTGTGTGGCTGAGAAAGAGATGAGCCCGCAGTGAGCCCTGGAATCTGACCCCTGAAGGTGACCAGGAAAGAAAGCAAAGCCTATCCACTTGCACAATTGCATCTGGACTGAGAAATCCGTGATGAGCTAAAACTGTGGCACTTGTTGTGCCCCTCCTTCCCTTTGCCAGAGCCCCCGAGGGAACAGTGGTTGGCAGGGTGATTGGTTTACAAGACAGCTTTCTTACATCTGGAATGGAGTCCAAGAAAATTGTCTGTTGGGTTTTCCAATTTGGTGGATGATTCTCTCTTTCAATGGTGTCACTTTTCATAGCATTTCCATCATCTTTTTTATCCACACGAAGTGCCCCTCCCTCGGTATGTAATTAAATGCTTCCCAGAACCTGGCTATAAAGGAGGCTTTGCAAGTAAGCTGTCTTCCACAATGAAATGCAAAAGGATGTCGATGAGTATAAACAAGGTGAATTTATGTTATGCCATCTTTAAAAGGGAAAAGAAACGAATGGTTTCTGGGACTGGGAGAAACCCATTCATTTCTCCTGATGCTGAAAGAGTTGCTTAAGTTGTTCACCTTACAGAAACCTCTAATGGTACTATGTCAATTAGCAAATTAAGTTAAAATCATATAAACTTTATGGAGAAGGCCTAATATTGTCTCTCGATCCCTGGAATCATTTTTCTTAATGCAGCATGGTCACAGTTTCCAGATGCTGGGAGCCTGGACAGAGATGGGAGGCAACATCCACAAGAACCGGCTCCATTTATTCAGAGTCACATCTGCCATCCTGCAATAAACATTCTATATGCAAATTGCCTCAAGTGACTCTCCAGAAATTGACTAGTTTCTTATGCTGTATCTTAACACCAAAAGAAATTGAAAACATTTTTATGGCTTATGTCCATAATACATTCCTCCAGTGTGTGCTGTGTTTTTATCTGCCAATATATTAAGCTCTTCTTTAGCACTTGCTTAGGTATCACCAGTTCATTTTTTGTGACAATGAAAAAAAAATTTCAAAAATATCTGTCCAAATGAGAGCTGCCAACGGCCACCCCCAAAGGAGGTGCTAGCTTCCATTGTTCTTGAAACTGAATTGCTTCGAAAGCGGTAGGAAAGTTGTGCAGATTAAAACCACTTATGATGTAGAAATTAAGCCCCATTTTTCTAGGGATGAAAGGTTCTGAAGCCCTGCTCTGAGTTATCCCCTCTTGACCATAAAGCTTTGGCCACTTTGTCTCAAAAACAATTGCCATCTGAGGTTTATAATCCAGTTAAGGAGAGCAGCAAAGCCACTGTCCTTCTGTTTTCTTTTTAATGAGATGAAGATGATTGTATTTTTTGTTTTGTGGGTTCCGAGGGGGTATTAAATGTTTAGTCATGCTCTTAGAAGCCTCATTTTCTTCCTAATCCTGTTGCTCTTGAGAGATTGGCAGGGATATTCCTTTGTTTGGCTTTCCTGGAGCTTTGCAAAGTGGTAAAGGTAGTCAAGAGCTAGGGTTAGAGTCCATGTCTCCAACAGGAGGCCAGCTTCTTCCCACTGGGGTCTCACATCCTGCCCCTGCTTGGGAAATGCAACAATGGCAAGATTTCGATAAAAAAATATTTAAATAAATTGTTTGGTTACATAGAGAGATAGATAGATCCATATAAATATAAGGAGGAGAAAAATTCTTAACCTATGGAAGTCTTACAAATACATTATTAAGAGAGAGGCATACTAACAGAATAATAGGCAAAGATGGGAAAGGAAAAAATGACAAAAGAGGAAATGCAAATGGGCTAGGTAGATAGGTATTTAATCTTGCTAAGAATTAAAAATGCATGAGATAAAAATGCTGAAAAATATTTTCTCCTATCATGCTGATAGCAAATCTTTTCTTCACAATCTCTCTTTCTCTCTTTTTTAAGATGATATGCTACATCGGCCAAAAAGGAATTTTTACACACTAACAAAAAGTACATCCATTGAGACAGCATCAAAGGAGGGACAGTTGGCCTGCACGTATCAAAAGCTTCAGAATGTGTTGAGACACTTAGGCCTATTACCTGCTATTCTAAGAATTAATTCAAAGAATTAGGAGATGTGCAAAAACAAAACAAAGTGAAGATTTATGAATGAGTTTATTTCTCATAGTACTATTCATAATAGAAAAACTTTAGAAATATTCCAAACATCAAAAGTGGAGAAAAATATTGCACCATAGTGTACCCATGCAACCATCAAGGATCATGTTTTGGAGAATATTTAAAAACACAAGGTATAAATTTTTTTAAGTCAAATAAAAACTGTACACATTGTATGCTACCTAATTTTAACCTTTTATCTCAGTGGTGGAATATTGAGTGATATTTAATATTCTAACTTCTGAATCTTTCAAATTTCTACAATGCTCTTATATTCACAAGAGGAAAGATATATGTTACTGGTAAAATAGGCATAAAATGAGAAGTTAGGAAGAAGCCAGATCTGGTCCAAGGGTAGCATGCCCAGCCCCTTCTCTAAATAATCGAGATGTAAACAGTTGCTCTCTATTCCAAGTCCTGGAGGTCTGCTGTGCTGCTAAGGGTGATGGCCGGACCATAACTTTTTAAGATAACCAGGGGCTTGAGGAGACAGTTCTGGCAAAGGAGTTAAAAACAGTCTAGTCTGGAAGCGACCAAGACATCCTTCACTAGGTAAACAGATAAATAAACTGTGGTACATCCAGACAATGGAATACTATTCAGCAATAAAAAAGAAGTGAGTCATCAAGACTCGGAGAAACTTTAAATGCATATTACTAAGTGAAAGCCAATCTGAAGAGGCTGCTTAATGTGTGATTCCAATAATATGACATTCCAGAAAAGGCAAAAACTATGGAGACAGTAAAAAGATCAGCAGTTGCCAGGGATTGACGGGGGAAGGAAGAGAAGCACAGAGGGCTTTTTGAGCAGTGAAAATACTCTATGTCCTAGAGTAACAGGTACACGTTATCCTACATTTGTACACCAGGATTGAATGTAGACTCTAGACTGGGTAATTATGATGTGTCAGTGTAGACTCATCAGTTGTAACAAACATACCCCTCTGGTGGGGAATATTGATAGTGGGAAGAAGGGGGTGTATGTGAAACCTCTGTACCTTCCCCTCAATTTCACTGTGGACTTTAAACTGCTCTCAACACATAAAGCCTTCACTTGAAACAAAAACAAAAACCCTCTAGGGTTCCAATGTACACAATCAGCAGCTTTAAATATACATGGCAGAAGTATCACCTGTCAGACACTATCCCTCAAGCCACACTTGGACTTATTACCATGCCTTTGTCCCTAAAGTCTTCCCATGATACTCACTTTATTCTGGTTTCAGCTGGATAAAAATACACGAGGTTATATACGGGGAGCAAGCAGTGTGAACTGCCCCCAGAGTATGAATAGCTCGGAGACATCTTTTTGGAAAGGAAAGATGGTAAGTTCTGCTGTAGAAACAGATCTACTCAGCTGCAAAAGAAATTTACCTTAGTGGCCCATATTTTTAAAATCTGATCCTTTTTTTACAAATAGAAAGAAGCCACCAAGTCTCAGCAAACATTTAAGGAAACTGACAGCATGAAAAAATCCCTAAGGTAAACAGAGCGAATGACTACAAAAGTGTATGCAGATTCAAAAAGAGACAGTGTCCATCAAAATTGAACAGGATATTTGAAAATGGTGCAGAGAACAACCACAATACTTTGGCAATTAAATACATAATTGTCAAAAGAAAGATCCATAGGGGGGCCAGAAGACAAAATCACAGAAAGGCTGAGGTTTAAAATATGGAATACAAAGAAAAGAGAAAGAGAAATGTGTTTTAAAGGAAAGGAGGAGAAAAACTTAAGCAGAATGGTAGGTCTAACTTCCATCTGAGAACTCTAACACCAACTCCACAGGAGTTCCAGAAGGAGAGAGGAAAAAAAAGAAAGAAAAGAACTGAAAGGAAGAAAATCAAAAAAATCATGGAAGAAAGTTTCCTAGAGCAGATGTAAACACAAGTCTTGGATGCCCCCATTACTGAACCAAAAGGCCCCTACCCCTAAACATAATCTTATGAAGTTTAGAAATATCAAAGATGAGGAGAAGAACATAAAGCTTCCGGGAGAGGCGGGTGTTGAAATATCTCCAAAATAACTGGCATCGGACCTCTCATCAACTATTCTGGAAGATAGTGGAGCAACCCCAGCAAAGTTCTGATACATTATTTTCAACCTAAATTCTAGAGCCACGCAAACCGTCAACCAAGTGTGGGGGCAATATGATGCAAGGACTTTTTAAACATGCCAGGATTCAGAAATTTTACCTTCCAGTTGCCCTTTCTAAAAAACTTGCCATTGTATGCCAGCAAAAACTCATATGAAACAAAAGAAACAGAAGACATGTGGACCAAACCAGGAGTACAATAAAATAAAATGTCAAGATGACAGCTCTGCAGCAGCACTAAACCCGAAATTCACATTGAAACAGGAAGTCAGAGTCCCTTCCAGCCGTTCCCTCCCCCACTTCCTAAAGGCCATGAATTTAAAAAATAGATTTATTTCAACGGCAATGTAATTAAGAAGGTTGATATGCTAATTGGATAAATACATCACATAATTAAAATCTCCATCTCCAAAATCAGACCGCTTTTGTTCAAATTACCAAAATTACAAACTAAGTATGTGACCTTGAACAGTTACTTACATTCTCTTTGGCTTAATTTTCTTGCTTACAGAATGGGTATAAAAATAATCTCTACTTTATAGGGTCATTGTGGGTATTGAATGAAATAATGCACAAAATATTTAGTGCCTGGCCCTCGGTAACTTCCATAAGAAGATTTATTTTATTATTGTTATATTCCTATCAACAAGAAAAAAGAGGCCACTAGAGATTTTGGAAAAGGTAAAGAAAGCTGTCAAGAAATGTCAAATGTCAAATCAAAGCAAATTAAACCGCAGTTATGATTTTAGCAAGCAAAGTAATATGAAGTGGAAAACAGAGAACTCATTTGACCTTGAAGATTGAATCTTTTCTCCTGTGAGTGCCATGAGTTTGGTAATTTAGGATTATTTTTCTTTCTTTACAAGTCTAATCAAACTACTTGGTTCTCCACTGAATAATATTTACATAATTATAATTTCCAATTGCCATTTAATGGTTTTCGATTTTAAGAAACTAACCTATCGTCAAAGCATAGAAAACTTAATTATAGTTACAGATCAGAATATAAATGTGATAAACCCTAATCAGGTAAAAGTAATGACCCAAGTTGAGGGGGGGAGGGGCCTGAGACTAGGGGAAGGAAGTGTCTAAGGTCCACATTTTCTCTTCTTAGGTAAAGGGGACCCAAGAAACAGTTATAAAGGTAACCAAAAGAAGACATTCTAAACAATAATATAAATTTTAATAATAGAAGAGGAGAAGAATGATATTCATGGACTAAGTTTTACGTTCTAAATTCTACAGCTTCCCAAACCAACTCGCTTCTTGGGAGTAGGATCTGGAGAAGGCAGGAGGATAATTTACTATTTATTTTATGCCTTGATGTTATTTGAAAATTTTCTCATGTGCTTGAAGTACTTATATTATTCAGTAAATCAAAAGACACTTTCAGTGAGTCAATAAATATCTAGAGTACATACTCTATGCGAGGCCTTGTCGAGACCCTGGGAATCACAAGATACAGTCTTGCCTTCAAAAAGCTAACATTCTGGTGAGGAAATTAACAGTAAACATAGGAACAATTTGATGAATAAGCAAATTTTAGAGGCTGATTGCAACGAAGAAAAAGACGTAAGGGGATACAGGGTATCTACAACGGGGCAGGTGACATCTCCTTCACTAGGGTATTCAGAGAAGGCCTCTGGGAGGAGGTGATTTGAACTGAGATGTGAATGATGACACCAGCCATGCAAATGTTTGAGGGAGTGTCACATTCAAAAGCCTGAGACTGGAAGGAGCACCGCATGCAGACTTGAAAGAAGGCCTGCTGGTTGGAACAAAAGTTAGAAAGTCTCTATTAGAAAGTCAGAAAGTTGCATGATTTTTCTCCAGAATCACTCGGGTCCTCAAATGCGGGCATGGAGTGCATTGATGGTTGGGTTTGACCAGGTCAGGAATATTGTCAGGAGGAAGGACGGGATGGGGGCGGGGAGGTCCTGGGGGGGGTTGGCAGGTAAGAGAGCTACAAGGGCTTGCAAGGGAGAAATTGTAGTGCTATGTTCACGATTAAATTAGGTTTCCAAAGATGGCTGACCCAATACCCCCGCATGCACATGCTCTTTTGTGGCTGTGATCCACCAAGGGGTAGAGTCCACTTACCCTCCCTTCAGTTCTGGGCTCACTGTGTATTTTTCTTTGACCAAAAGAATGCAGCAGAAGTGCTGCTGTGTACCTTCTGAAGCTTCTAGTTTTGCCAAGTACAATACTCCCTCTTGACATCCAGCTGCCATGTAAAGAAACCCAAGACAGACCCTGGAGGCAACCCTGCATGAACTGCGAGTGAGTGAGAGAGAGCAAGAGAGAGATCCCAGCCATCACCACCAAGGTGCCAGACCTGTGAGCGAAGCTGTCTTGCAAATTCCAAGCCCAGCCACCATCTGACTACAACCTCCTGAGGGATGCTGGCTGATGCCACATGGAGTAGAAAACCCATCCAGCCAAGCCTTGCTCGAATTTCTGGCCCACAGCATTGTGAGCAAATAAAATGTTTGCTGTTTTGAACCACTAAGCTCTGTAGTGATTTGTTATACAGCATTAGATAAATCGGGAAGCAGGAAGCAGTCCCTCAGCTCATTGCCATCATCCACTGAAACGAAATGAAGATTTGTTTTTTTGGAGAGAGGAGGTGTTGATACTAGTGAAATAACACAGGGCCAACAGCATTTGTCAGAGTTGAGGCTTTCCTGAGGTGGAGGAATTTCTGAAGTGGAAGTACTACTGTGGAGGGTTAGAAAGACAGGAGGTGACGCCACAGAGCGGAAAACTCGAAATCTATCCAGTAATGCTGTTATAACTGATGACAAGGCCATGGGTGTGACCGTAGAAGTAGGTAGGTGCGGTCGAGCAGAGGAGCCAGGGACACCAAGGTGTCAAACAGCCCTCTGCTTAGGTGTTAAGGTTGCCAAGAACATCGACAAGGAAACAGCATCATGTAGAGTTTAAGTGCACGTGCTCCGGAGCCAGGCTGCATTTCCAGCCCCGACTCCCCATCACTAACTGTGTGATGCTAGACAAAGTATATGAGTCTCTGTGCCTCAGTTTACTCATCTATAAAGTGGGGTGGTAGTTGTACCTATCTCAGAGCATTATAGAAATTAAACAAAATAAAGCTTTTGGAGAGTTTAGAAGAGTTCCAGGAGAAGAGAGAAAACTCCGTGGGGGCTGTCATTGTCATTTTCACTGGCAGTAGAGATGAAGACAGCAAAGCAGGTGCTGGAGGCCCCAAGGAGTAAGGTCAGTGAATGACAACAAGGTGGGGTAGCAGGTGGTAACATCTGATGATGTGCTTCAAAGGGGCTGAGGGCTTTGAAATTGGAAGCAAGAGCAATGATTAATTAGAAGTCGCAAAGGCAAGTAGGAAGAGACTTGCCCTTTCTCCAGGCTTTAAGGTCCATGGGGTATGAAATCAAAAGTCTCTCCTTGAGAGGACGGCAGAGGAAAGTGTCCTCAGGGAGAGCCAGGTTCTGGGCAGAGTTGAGAGAGTAAAGGGAACGTCCAGGGGAGGGGATGAGACCGTGTGTGTGCTGATGACAGAATGACAGCCCAGGAGCTCCAGAGGGCAGAGAGGAAGGGTTTCTGCACAGATGAAGAAGAGCAGAAGAAGGGTCATGTTTCAGGACGTACAGAGTAGTGCAGGGATAAGGGAACATGCCTCGAGGGCTTATCTGATGGGGATTAAGGATTAAGGCAAAAAATATTCATGACCCACATGAGGCTGGTCCAGGAAGCCTCTCCGGAGTCAGTCAGGAAGTCTCTCACATTTGTGGGAAGACCCAGAGCCAGTCTGTGGGTCTAGGGAGTAGCAGGGGCCTCCTCAGAGTTGAGTGGCTGGGCAACTCACTTCCCTAGGCAAGTTTTTAAAAGTACAGGGGATGGTGAAGGTGAAGGGGCTATTGTTCCCCTCCAACTCTAGCTGGAAGGGTGAAGGATCAGAGCAGCCATCTGTGATCCATTTGTGGAAGCCTTAAGGGTGATTATTTCTCTTTCCAGGGCATAAAGGCTGAGCCACCCAACTCTAGGCGATGAAAGGGTACCAGGGGCTCGACATCACGCATAGCAAAAGGAAGGACCATCACTGGCCTTATAGTGTGCCTTACCCCATGTGAGCTCCTCTAACAAAAATACCATAGGCTGAGTGGCTTACAAACGTTTATTTCTCACCGTTCTGGAGGCGGGGAATCCCAGAACCCAGCACCAACAGACTTAGTGTCTGATGATCACTTCCTGGTTTGTAGACAGCCACCGTCCTCACTACATCCTCATGTAGCGGAAGAGGTAAAGCTCTTGGAGGTCTCATTGATGAGGGCATTTGTCCTCATTTCTCACCCCTTCCCCTCACCCTTCCTGCTCCAGTCACACTGGTCTCCTTCTGTCCTTGCCCACATCAAGCAAATTCCCACCACAGGGCCCTTGCTCCTACTGTTTTCCTGCCTCTGAAGTATGTACCTGGTTCGTTTCTGCATTGCCTTCAACTCTGCTTAAATATCCCCTTGTTAGAGATGACTTCCCTGACCCCTTCGCACATAAAATAGAACTGTCATCCACACAAAGGTTTTCCATCTCCTTATCCAGCTTTCTTTTTCTCCATTACACTTTTCATCATCTAATATACTATATTCACAGGGGGGGGGGAGTTGTTCCCTGCTGTATCGCTGGCACCTACAACTGTTTCTGCAACAAAAATATTTGTTGAATAAATAAATATTGAATATTCAATAATATTTGTTGAATAAATAAATTCGTACTCTCATTTCAATACATTCTATGTGCCTCACCTTACATATGAGGCTTACATTCTCTAAGTCTCATTTCCATGAAATGGTGATATCAAAACACCTATCTCCTACTGTTTTTGCTCAATTAAGTGATACAATATGTGCAAAGTCTCTCCCATGGTGCCAGAATCTGACAGAAGCTAAATAAACACTTGTTGCCATCGTTGGGAGTTATCATTAGTTAACATTACTGTGGCAAACTGTGTCCAAGAATTTAGTTTTTGTGTCTGCAGAAAACCCTCCTGACCCACTTCTAGAAGCTTTAGGGACCAAACACTATCCCTATGCTTGCCCCCTTCTGGCAGACATCCTTCTGACACCAACCCCCTCCACCAGACTCAGGCTCTTACACCAGCCAGAGCCCTTTGTGGAAGTACTACTTTTTCTCAGGGAGAAAATAGCTCACCCATGTGACACCAATTCCATCTTCCAGGACACCAGGGTGGTATTCTGTGCAATGAAAGTAATTTACTAAATGGTCCTCTGGTGCCATCGAAAAGTGAATTCATTTTGCACAGGTCACAAGTTTACTTCCAGAGAGCAGTTTCCTCCCTGCCGGAGCAGGCCCAAATCTAATGGAAAATTGAAGAACAGCATGGAGGGTCCATGCAACAGTGGAGCGGGAGCCAGTTGAGGGAGAGAAACAGGAGGAGCAGTGATGACTGTAAGAAGGCCACGCTGATCTCCGTCTTGCTCTTGGGCCTGTTGACTTCTTATTCAGAGGGGCCAAGAGTTAGGGGGAGTGGTCACTACCATGGGGAAGGTGTGGGAGGAGAGGACAAAGTCAGAGCCCACAGACACCACAATCAGAACCAGTTGTCCAGAAACACAATAAACCCAAGCCTGACTGGTGTTGAGAGAGAAGGAGTTCTGGTAGAGAGAATACAATGTTCTTAACCATATTCTTGGAATGTGGTTGGGAATCCCAGCCCAGACATAGATAAATTATAGCATGGAGTGATTACCAGGACTGCAGAGCTATCAACAATAACAAATGCTTACATCAAGTTCTCTCTCTCTCTCTCTCTTTTCTCTCATTTCTGTTTTAGAAAGATCTCCTTTTCACATCTGTGTGTGCACTCCATGGCTGTTCTTCTCAGATAAGTAACAGCGTTTCTCACCAGATCTGGATTTAGAATCTGCCCTTTTTGAACATTGAGAAATCACTCTAAAATGTCAAACAAAGCAAGGCTATTTGAGGAGCTCTTTACAGCACACACAGGGAAGGCAAGTGAGATTCACCGCTACTCCTCCCAGATTTGCATCGAGAGCTGCCTCAAATCAGAAAGAAATCCAACAGATGACGGTATTTGGCGACATGCCATGCTGGGAAATGCCCGTTTTGCAGGTTATTGTAGACCTTAGAAGGTGAATTTGGACAGTACAGGCAAGAAGATGACAGACTGTATCTACGTTTCACTTGTTAGTCATTTTCTTCAGTTCCTCCCCGCTTTTCACTTGCCTTCTAGAAATCTCAGAGACAACACTTTCATTTTAAGGAACCAGCTCAAAATTGTACAACACAGGCTCTATCTGTTAATAAGTGTTTTATGAAAAAAATACTAATTTCTTGGCCAACTTAACTTGGTAAATTTTAGGTTGAAAAAAGTTGACCAGGTGTCTTTACCGAGGACTTTTTGGTACCTTTAAGATGTGAGCTGTGAATCTCAAATATATGGATATAACATGTGATGTTCTCTAAACTTATTTGATGATAGAAACCTTTTTTAGGGAGCACCCTATAGGGGTATTCCTGCAGAGAACACATTTTAAGAAATGCTGATTAAATCTTTTCCTTTTATTGGCACAAAGAAACATTAATGGATTCTGCTATAATAATATTCTAATCAGCAGAATTTTTAAGGTCAGGACTTACATCCTAGGCATTTTGAAAATGTTGGTTTAAATGTTTGGTACATACTTCAATTCATAATATGGAAATCTCAACCTCACAACAGTGGAATTATCATAAACTCGAGCCTTCATTGAATGCAGACAGCCTGGTACAGTGGTGCAGGCCACAGACTCTGGAGCCAGATTCTCTGGGTTTGAATCTGTTTTAACCCCATTTATGACCTGTGCAGCCTTGTGTTAGGTACTTAACCCCTCTGTATCAGTTATGCATCCCCATATGTATAATGAGGTGATAATAATAATGGTACCTACTTCATAGATTTGCTTGAAATTTAAGGAGTTAACTATTTATAAAGTAGAATGGTAAATACTAAGCTTTTGAAAAGGGATATGTAAAAAAAAAAAAAGAAAAGAAAAGGGATATGTAATACAAATCATTTTAAGCTCTCAAGGACAAAATGGTACGCATGTCATTAGAGTCAATAAGATATACCTCGTGCTCTTCCCCATCTAAGAACTTTCCTATTTTCAATGCAAAAGAGAAACAATAGAAATTTAAGTTCAACATTAACAAAAACATATTGACTGAAAAATTATATAAAATTCCAATGTAGAATGAAAGGTTATTCAGTTTGGGAAATTTTAGACAAAATATCAGACATGGACTAAATACAACTTAGCCCAAATCCACAAAGTCTCAGGGCCTGGGGATATTGACATTCAATGCCTGCAGACAAGTATGTACAGGTGTTTCTCTAGAAATGCTGAGCACTTATTTGAAGATTTTGCTATTTTTAATTGCTAAATTGAAAAGATACCTCTTTGGTATCTTTGGAAAAGATCCACTCTGGGTGTCATAAAACCACACTCATATCAGTGTCACGAATCTTTCTTTAGCAAACACATATTTCAACATAAAGGACATGACTAAAAATCCTTCAGGTTCTCTAACCTCGGTTGAGGAAAGACACTTTATATCACACAGGTCCTAGTTGAGGCAGGGGCTCCAAAAGAAGCCTACAAACTCACTTCAGACCTATTATTGCTAGTTATTTCAAAAGTGGACATGTGTGCATTGTGGCTCATTTGTTTCCTCCCCCTACCGGCGTCTATCCTTGGCCCTTGTCCGTGCCAGCTCAGAACCCTACAAACCAATCCCTGTGGTCTGCATTTACCAGGCTCCACTGCCAGCTGGCTCTTGGGTGGGTTTGGCCAAGGGAGGCACCTCAAGATGAGGCAGGAGAAAAGGGAAGACAGGACATTTCTTTCCTGCCCCCTTCCTGCTCCAGGCCATATTTTCTGGCAGTGACTATACCCCTCCCTGACTTCAGTTTGCACTGGACTAAAGTAATGGACTTTGGGACAGTAATGGCTCCCACCACTGCGAATGCCCGGGTACTTCACCATCCTTTATTGTTCCCTTAGCCCTGCCCACACCCCTGTAAGCAGCCTCTTATGTACAGTCTCTTGAACCATGTGAATTGGGTTTTGTTTTTTGCTACAGATACAGAGTGATACAGAGATGTAGGAAAACTATAATAATTTTATATAAATAATGATCAATGTGATTGTTAAGCAAAGAGTAGCATATTTGCAAGTTCAGATAACCTCAAAGGTAAGGAAAATTCAGTATTGTTTCTACTCAACTCTGCGACCCGGATGGACAAGGGACCCTCCCGTAGCAAGTTATGCCTATTGCAGATATCTTAGTTCTTTCAGGAGCCTTAAGAAATATTCATGATTCCTAAATGACTGAAGTACTTCAGACATAGCACGCACTTACCACTTATAATTAGAAGCCATTTCAAAACATATAAAGTAATGTTATCTTTTTTAAAAAAAAAAGTTTATGTTGACATTTTTAATCTAAAATCTCACAAAATTAATCCACTTCAGCAAACATCTTGGGTCCCTTGCCGCTGGTCCTCCCTCTCCCTAGATTTACCTCAGGTCTCCTCATGCCTGATTTTTTTTGTCGTTTAGACCTCAACTTAATGATGACCCACTTAGAGAGGGCTTGCAGTAGCCATCTGCCTTTCATTCCAGCATCCTAATTTAACACTATTTATAACAACTTTTACTACTTGGTATTTTTGCTGCTATTTCTTGTGCACCTTCTCCCCCATTAGAATATAAGTTCCACTACAGCTGAGACCTTGTCTATTTTATTCACTGATATATCTTCAGAACTTAGCCCATAGTGGGTACTCAAAAAATACTACAACGTAATGAATGAATTGGCATTTTGCAGAGATAAATGGAATAAAATACTGTTCCTGCTTTCAAGTAACATAAATGAGAGAACGAAACACACCTAGAAATTTATAATAGAAGAAAATGCTGTGATAGAAGAGTCCCACTCTCAGCTATAGCAGACTCTGGTATAACAGAGCAATCATCCCTCTGAATAAATTATGAAAGTGTGATAAAATGAAAACGTTTCTGTTGAAAGACATTAGGAACTCTCAGGGAAGCCAGGATTTGCATGGCCAGGAGCCCAGAGAAAAGAGAAAGTCGTGGAGGTGAGTCCAGCATTTGGTATTTCATATCTCCTTGGGGCATTCGCTGATCCATACATGGCATGACTGGAAAGGCTGAGAAGCCAAGCAGAAAGCAACTACTCAGAGGCAAAAATGCTAAGCAGAGATTTCATCATCTCAGAGAGATATGGAGACAAAACTTGGAGTTCAAGGCCAGACAGTTAGGACTTACAGGGCCAAGATCCAGGAGAGGAGGAGAGCCAAGAGCAGGGAGCCCAACAATCAGAGCAGCATTTCCTCATGTAGCACTTGCCGCTTCCTAAGGAGCAGCTCTGAAGAGGCAGACAGTGGCCTCTAAGTCTCTGGGAAGCTGAGCAGAACTGCCAGCAGTGTCACAGTCCTGGAAGATTTTTTTATATTCTCTCTGGAGGAAGAAAGTTCCATATATAATCTCTGCAGGTTTTTATATACATGGCTGGAATTTCATAAAATGTTACCAGATATCCAAAAGAGACGACCAAGGTGGGGGGGGGGGGGGAGAAAGACCATAGGAATAGACTCAAGAGAGTCAAGGAGTTATTGAAATACTTCAAAACCCCAATGATTTCTAGAGTAATGAAAATAAATGGTAAGATAATTGTAATCTATAAAAAAGAGTCAAATGTAAGTTCTAAAACCCATATCAGAAATTGAAAACTCAATAAATAGATTTGATAGATTAGACACCACTGAAGAAGGGACTAGTGATCTGGAAGATAGAAGAGTGGGAATTATCCAGAGTGAAGCACAGAAAAGGAGGATGTAAAATACAGAAAGAGGCACAGAGAACCCAGTAGATTTATATGGAATTAGAGTCCCAAGGAGGGGAGTAGGGGGGAGTGGAATAGGGAGGCAGAATAATATTTGAAGAAATAATGACCAAGAATTTTCCAAAGCCAACAGAATACATTAAGCCACCGATTCAAGAAGTCCCTCAAACCCCAAGCAGGATAAATACAAAGAAAAAGCACCCCAACCCACAACATTGAAAATCAAATGCAAAGAGAAAAACTTTGGAGATAAATACAAATTGGTATAGCTATGTAAAGGAGAGAATAATTTTGCTTCCAGGGATCAGATAAAGATTCACAAAGAAGGCAATCATTCAAGGGGCACGTGGCTGGCTCAGTCAGCGGAGCCTGTGACTCTTAATCTGAGAGTTGTGAATGAGCCTAAAAATAAAATCCCTTTAAAAAAAAAGAAAGGTATTACCTAAAAATAAAATCCTTTTTTAAAAAAAGAGATTACCTAAAAATAAAATCCCTGTTTTAAAAAGAAAGGCAACAATTCCTTTAGTTATTCACTCAACAAGAGGAATTCATTGAGCACTAAATATATATATCACTAAGTTGAATCTTAAAAAAAAATAAAAATAAAAATGACATACTCCCTGCTCTCTAGGAGCTCTAGTTGATGTGCAAGAGAGACAGAAATGCAAACAAGGTCCCCATAAAACCTGCCACAAGGGATTGTTTTTTAAAACCTAAAAGAAAGAATGGTGCTTGGGGCAAATGGGGGTGAAGTACTAGGGGAAGTTACAGGACAATGTATGATGTCTTGCTGAAGGCTCTAGGGGAGAAAACAACCCAAGCAAAGGACGAGGAATGAAAGTGAGTATCTCATTGAACAGTAATCAGCTGTTCTCTTGGGGTTCAGTATGGGAGACGGAAGGGTGTTGCAGAAAATACAGCTAGAGAGTTTAGATTAGAAGCAGATTCAGTAGGCAGTGGGGATCCACCACAAGTCTTTTAGCATCACCTAAGTCACCTTTTAGGAAGAGCACCATTGGGGGGAGGGGGGTGGTTACATGAAGGACATTTTTGAGAGAGAATCTTGGTAGCTCATGAGACCAATTAGACAATCATTAGTTGCTATGACCCAGGCAGGCACAAAAGGGTGTGACCTAGTTCAGCAGAAATAGAAATGGGAACCTGAGAGAGTATTCTCTAAACATTTCAAAAGTCTGAATCAACAGGACTTGGCCACCATTGATTATAGGAAACAAAAAAATAAGTCAAAGTTGATTCAGGTGTGTCGAGAGCTGTCAATGGCATTAATGCAAATATTGCTAGGGGATATATCATGAGGTCACTTTAAGCTTGTTGAGTTAGAAATATCAATCAGACTCTTCTAAAATGTTTATCAGGGAGCTAGAAAGTCCAGACTGGAGCCCAGAAGCAAGATCAGGAGCTGACACCAAGCTGCATGGACCCAGAAAGGAAAGCCTAGCCGAGCAAGCCGGTCTGAGTAAAGACCAGTGACTCCAAAATGTACACATCTTGGTAAATACAGATTATTCTAACAAAATATCCTTGGATTTTTCATCCTGAGATAAATGAAAATATATTAATTGAAAAAAATCATTAGGATGCTCATTACACAGGAAAGCTATTTGAGAAACAGATCTATCACCCTTCATATTTTATGTTTTCCTCGGCCTTTGCTAAGCTGCATCCCAATTTTTTTCTGCTTAGACAGCAGAAACACTAATGATGTGAGC
This sequence comes from Canis aureus, assembly GCF_053574225.1. Taxonomy (NCBI): domain Eukaryota; kingdom Metazoa; phylum Chordata; class Mammalia; order Carnivora; family Canidae; genus Canis; species Canis aureus. The sequence goes on from NC_135632.1 coordinate 13,863,086, forward strand.
TGTAGTTAAAAGTGCTTTCCAAGTTGGCTGGTTGAAAGCTCCAGTATGAATAATGTCAGAGGCATGGGGTGGGGGGGATGGTTTAAAGACTATGTCTGTATCATATTTTTAAAATAATACACATCACACTGAGAAAAACACCACTTAAAACTGGAATAATTTTTCCATAATATTAACCAATTACTTTGATTTAAGTATACACACACACACATTGTCTACTGTCTCTGGGGAAATTTTTCTCTGCTATCAGCTTCCCTAATTCCAGATATGATTTATGGATAAAAATGTAACTTTGTCAGTGAGATTAGAAGCATTTTTGCAGCCCCCATATTATCACAGAACACTAAAGTTCAGGTCAAGAACAACAAACTTCCTTCTGCTGCAAAAATTCTCTCACAGGCTTACACCGGATGCAGTTTGAACTTTGCTGTTTTTCAGCTACTTGTGGTTTATTTCTTAAAAAGTCTGTTGATCTGCCTCAAGTCCCTGGAGGACTAGAGAGAGGCGACCTCAGTTAATATTTACACTTTTGGTCTTTGGAGATGACGGCCCCAAATTACTTTCCTACATCCCTAAAAACTAGCGCCTTGTAGTATCTATTCCATAATGAGCCTAATTAGAGAGTAAAAAATTAATAATCACTGACTTCCTCCTAAGTGCTCAATCACTTCATGTGACAAGAAGCAAAGAAGCAATGGTAGAGATGAGCTCCGAAACAAATAAAGACAGATGTTATTAAAGAAACTAACTAAAAATAGCAAGACACTATAATCAAGGACTTGAGCAGCGCCAAGTAATAAATGCTGTAGGATCTTTTGTAAAGGAGTAATGTGTGTGGACTACACAATCTGAAAGATTCCATGGAGGAACGAGAATTTAACCCTGGAAACTCTAATTCTCTTTGGTCTGGGTGTATCATCTGTGTTTTTCTTTCTTTTTTTTTTTTTTTAAGATTTTATTTATTTGAGAGAGAGAGAGAGAGCAGGGTGCAAGCAGGGGAAGGGAAAGGGACAAGCAGACTCTGTGTTCATTGCAGAACCCAACTTGACCTCATGACCCTGAGATCCTGACCTGAGCCAAAATCAGGAGTCCAACGCTTAACCAACTGAACCACCCAGGCAGGCCCCTGTGTGTGTTTAATTTGCCAACCAGTCAAAGATTGTATTTATCATGGACCTGGTATTTAGACCTGCTTAATTTATGAAAATTCAAAACTTCTGCACACACTGGAGTAAGTGGTCAAAGCCACAACTTCCCTTGCTCCCAAGCCCACATTTTACCTGCCTGCCCGTCGTACACACACACCTGAGCATGCAAGAGGTCAAGCAAGGAGGGGATCCCTGGGTAGCTCAGCAGTTTAGCGCCTGCCTTTGGCCTAGGGCCCAATCCTGGAGTCCCGGGATCGAGTCCCACGTCGGGCTCCCTGCATGGAGCCTGCTTCTCCCTCTGCCTGTCTCTGCCCCCTCTCTCTCTCTCTATGACTCTCATGAATAAATAAATAAAATCTTTAAAAAAAAAAAAAAAAGAAGTCAAGCAAGGAGATGGGGGGTGATGTTCCCTCTAGGCTGCACGCCTACAACCTGATTACATGCCAATCCCAGGTCAAATGACAGCATGATGGAGATTGGTCCCAAGAGCCCCTAGTTCTATATCCCTTCCACTAGCCCTCCTTTACTGTCCTTTAGCTTCTCTCCAGAGTTTTTCCCCTGTAGATTTAGGTCTCATAGGTTATCATTCACTGAATATTTATTAAGCACCTACAAAGTACACCACATGGAGTAGGTAAAAGTGTGTACCCAATGAAGGGATGCCTAGAAGTACACTATCTATCAGGGGAACAGACAGAAAATTCTAAGGCTAGGGGCACCTGGGTGGCTCAGTGGTTGAGCATCTGCCTTCAGCTCAGATCGTGATCCTGGGGTCCTGGGATCGAGTCCTGTATCAGGCTCCCCGCAGGGAGCCTGCTTCTCCCTCTTGCCTGTGTCTCTGCCTCTCTGTGTGTGTCTCTCATTAATAAATAAATAAAACTTTTTAAGAAAAGAAAATTCTAAGGCTAGTAGGCAGTAGAGTGTGCTAGAATTGTGTACAGACAATACTATAGGATGATGTAAACATTAAGTCTACAGCTACAGAAATTTTTAAAAGACTTGTCCTCCACTAAGAGCTTAAGGGTAGGTAGGAGGGGAAAGTTCATCAACCAGTTCCGTAACATATAAAATTTACAAAAGAACCGCTCCAAGAATTACCTTGGGTCAACAGGGGAACGGAACCTGGATGACTCTCAAGGGAGAGGAGGGATCATTCGATTCAATATGAGAGACAAGGGTAAACCTTAAAGCTGTAAATGATTAAAAAATAAATCCAAAAGGCAGGAGGGATACTGATGACATATGCTTGAAGGAATTCCCAGTGTTTTCCCAATAAAACTACCATGAGTTGTCATATCGCTGAAACTGTACCATTCTTTCTCTAACTCTTGATGTGTAATGTCCTCTTAGTAAAGCAGGAGCTGGTTTCTGCACGAAGGATCACTAAGGGAGAGAGAAATCAATTGGGAAGTAAGAGGAAGACGTTCTGGAGAAGGTGGCATCTTAACCCAGCCCAGTGGGCAGACTTGTTAAAGATGATGATGGAGAGAAGAGCACGATGGGAATGAGGGAGAAAAGTGAGTAACGTGTTCAAGAGGAGTCAAGGACTCCAGAAGAGCTATATTGACTTGTGGGGTAAGATGGGAGAAGTTAGGAGCCCAACCCAGAAGAACAGCCTGAGACTGGTTCCTGGAGAGCCTGCACGCCAACTAGATTGTTTAGACTTAATTATGTAGACCCTGTGGAGCCACTGAAGCTTTCTGAGCAGGGATGGGGACTTGATCCCATCAGACAATCTACTGAGGTCATTGATGTCAATTCAGGTGCTGACTTCCTAGAAATACTTATATCTCAATTAAATACTTCTTAAAGGCAAAAAAAAAAAAAAAAAGTGTTTGCTAATTGAAAGAAATAGAAGCCAAATGAGACAGTATCTACAGAGGATGTAGCTTGGAACAGGGGCCTCCACTTACTTCCCAGTCCACTCCTTGAGCACCAAAACAGCATTTCTTAAGGCTGAGATATAAAAAAGGTCTAGCCCAAAAGTTCCTTAACCCTTTCTTCCCTGAAACACTCAGTACAGACAATGATCACCTCCCATGGGTGCACCCAGGCTTACATGGGAAACCAGCTCCGAACGGCCTGAATCAGGCGGGATTCAAATGGAAAATAGCCTTGTTTTCCTCAGCCTTTCCTCTCCCTTATCTCACCCTGCCCCATAAGATATCCCTTATCTATCCCTAGACCACACTTGACAGATCTCATAACTTGAGCCATCGCCAGTTCTAAGAAAAACATTTTGATCATCAAGGCTCTCTCTGGCCTAGTCCAGTCTTAATCAAACTATCAATCCCATGGGGCACCAGGGTGGCTCAGTCTGCTACGTGTCTGTCTTTGGCTCAGGTCATGATCTCAGGGTCCTGGGATTAGGCCTTGTGTCAGGCTCTGTGCTTAACTGGGAGCCTGCTTGAGGATCCTCTCCCTCCCCCTCCCGATTCATGTTCTCTCTCTCTCTCTCTCTCTATCTCTCACTCTCAAATAAAAAAATAAAATCTTCTAAAAAATAATTAATCCCTCGTAATTGGCACTCAGCCACGTCTCCCTAAACAACGTGATCACCCCCTCTTCCACCTTAGCCCTGACCTGCATGGGGGTGGAGAGTGATCTGCACTTCCACTGCCCTTGCATACCTTCTCCAACTCCACCCATGTCTCTTCGAGGGTAAGAGCACGGAAAAGGAGGATGGTGCAAAGTAGACTTACATTCTATCTCATTGACGCTCATTGGTGATGCAGTGTTGGGTTCCTGGAGGAGCCCCTACCCTAGGCTTGGAAGGAAAAGCCCGGGGGATGTGATTCATTTCCTTGATGATCCCCCTTGAATTTCAAGTCTTCTCCTCATATAAGTTGGAGGTGGTTGTTGGGCTGATGATCACTGGGCTGTCTGGCCACATCATTAAGTGTGCTATAGGGACATCACTAACAGCAACTCCCTAGGAACAGAAGTGCCCTTCGACATCTGATGTATATGCAGTTTACCACTTACTCATTGCAACAAAACCTTCCTCTCCCACTCATTCGTGAAATCATATCAAATGCAAGTCAGTGAGGACAAAATTATTAAACAGCAACTCTTGAATATATTCTGCTTTATATTCTGTATATTTTATGAGCAAACTTGAATGCTTTAATCATGACCAATAACCCATTTGTTCTGCACACCTCATAATTGATGTTTTGCAACAGAAGTGGAAGTTTTTCTGTACTGGGGCAACTATAATCTTATTCCAAGGTGAAGAAGGCAGCAGAGAGAGGTCCATTGATGTAGATATATAAGTTCTGAGATGTCACTTTGCATCTCTGATTCACCCCTCTGACTGAAGCAAAGAGGAAAGTGACAGGGAATCACGACTGGACAAGGACCATGGCAGAGAGCACGCGGCAGAGAGGCAGTACCGAGGGCTCACATGTGCAGCCTCCACAGCATGCTTTGTAGTGTTTTCTAGCCACTGGGTTGTGAATACTTTTGGTCTCTGTGGCCTAATGTGAAGTGTCCCAGCATTACAGGGATTGCCTGAACACCTGGTCAAATGCACCAGTGCTTAGACACCAATACCCATCCTCATTCCTCAGCTTCTTGCTGAGGGTCCTCATCTCCATAGTAATTTCTGACACCACTGCAGTGTGCATTAGCCTCCGCTTCTGCTGGGCAGAAAGAAGTTAATAAGAGATAGCCAATTTTTGTCAATTATTTTCATTTCCTCTCAGTTGTCAAAAATATTTAGAATCACAGGCCAGTCAATCAATCAACAAACATCTAAGAAGGACCCATTAGGCTCAAGGCCCTACGGGACCCCCCAGTTCCATGAAAAAGTACAAGCCAATCTACCCCTAAGACTAGAGACCCTTAACCAATGACTCTACAGCTCACAGTATATTTTCTTTAGGTATGAACTTCAGAGTATGAACTTCAGAGTGTGTTGTGGGTCAGGAGGTAAGAAAGGAAAAACTCATTCAAGAGCTGGAAGAAATAATTAATTCCTAACAGAAGATGCTCAACTAGTAGCTAGAAACTAGGAACTATGAAGATTTAGGATTCTTAAAAGAAGACAGGTCTAGCAATATGGTCAATCCCGATAGTAGGAAGTATGATTCGTAAACGAGTCAGATGTGTCCATTCGACAGATCAAGTTTAAATGACTTGTAAGTCCTCGCCACTCAAAGCACATTCCACAGACTAACAGAATCTGTACCACCTGAGAACTTGTGAAAAATGCAGAGTCTTATGCCCCATCCAACAAATTATGACTCAGAATCTACATTTTAACAAGATCCCCAGAGGATTCACAAGTGTGTTAAAGTATGAGAAATACTGGCCTAAGTGTCAAGCACTAACTGTACATACACATACAAATGGAAACCAGGAGATCTGCTTGAGCAGACCCTTCTGAGCTGCTGAGAAAGAACTGGCCTGAAGCTTGTTCTGCTCCACCACCAATCTAGAGAATTCTCAAGTCACCAGGCCTCCCACCTGGCACCTGTTTGCTTCAGTGTTGTCACAGCTGCTTCCGAACTCCAAACAGCCTGCTTTTCAGTTACTAAGACAGGAGGAGAGATGCAGAATTAGAAGTCAGTATGCATTTTTCTTATAGAACAGTGTTTGCTGGGGTGCCTGGGTGGCTCAGTCAGTTAAACATCTGGCTCAGGTCATGATCCCAGGGTCCTGGGATTGAGCCCCACATGGGGCTCCCTGCTCAGTGGGGAGCCTGCTTCTCCCTCCCCACCCCCAACTGCTCATGTTCTCTCCGGTTCTCTCTCTAGTTCTCTCTCAAACAAAATCTTTAAATTAAAAAAAAAAAAAAAAAGGAAAGAATAGTGTTGTGTGTTGTTATGTGTTGGCATTATTTATACTTCCAAATTAATTTATATAAATTATTTATAATTCCAAAAAAGATCTGCAATGACTTGCACCAACAGAGATACATTGAATAAGACCATTCTAATGCAAAAGAAAAACCAGACATCAGGTAGGGGAAAAAAAGAAGCAAAAGCAAATGCCTCAAGCATGTGGTTATTTAGACTAAGCAATAGTGGTAGCCTTGAGGTTCCTGGTAGCCAAGGCAATAAAAGAAACATGATGAGTTATGAGATTCTCGTTATCTGAAACATACCTCTCAAGGGAAGTAAGAGGTATTCTTGTAGTACCTAAATATCAATGACAAGAGGAAGAAGTCAAGTTATTTAGAGAAAGAAAGATTAAGGAAACAAGTCTGGCCCAAAATCTGCAGACAAAACAAAAGACTTCAGGCGGGGTTTCAAGAGTAAATGGTTTGCATTTTACATACATCCTCTAAACTCTGTCTAAAACTCTTCAGGACAGGAAATATGTTTCCTAATTCTCTTGTGCTCTTGCCAAGGCACCAAATACAACCTGCAAATTCAATCTGGTAAAATTATATTTCCTTCCTTTCCTCTCCCTTACAGACTAAGAATTTAAAACACTCAGATTTTCAAAGCATTTTCAAGTGTTGTATCTTACCGACTTCACAACATCCTTCTGAGACTGTTTCGTCCACCGCACAATGAGGAAGGCAGGTCCAGGGAGGTTATGTCTCTTGCCTAATATCAGCCCCAGAAGTTAAGCTGGAATCTATATCCCCAACACCCAGTCTGAGGTGCTTGACTCTACAACAAGTTGCCCATTCCTGGAAGTCAAGACTTAATTCCAGGGACCCGTCCGAAAATCTCCTTTCCAGCTACCAAATGGCAGATTCGGAGGGGCAGTAACTCTTTAAGGCAAGAGGAAGATGGATCTGATTGCTTGCACTTGGGGAGCTCGTTCTTAAAAGGTTCGGTGGGAGGAGGGCTCTCTATCGAAACATCCAGGCACTTGATAGCTCCAGCTGAAAGGCTAAGAGGTTTTAAAGTCTAAAATGACTCTGAGAAGGGGAAGGAAAAATATAAGTCTACCATAATCAAAGAGAAACAGCCAAGATGAATGAAAAGAGACCTCCGCTGGGATGGGCCTTTCAGCAACAAGCTTGTCTGGCCAGAATTTAACTCGAGAAAAGGTGTCAACATCAAAACTGAAATCACAGAAAAACAGCAGGAAGATGAACCGTGTAGCGAGAACAGGCTGAGCACACAGAGGATGACCACAGAGACCCGGAATACAAATAATGCTGTCTCCACGGCAGGGAGTGCCCCAGCGCCTCTCCCTTCCAAAAGGAGACTCTCAGTGTCTCTCTGCCAGGAAAACCAGCCAAGGGGGGGGAAATCTCTGGTTCCTTTTCTCCTCACCACTAATCCGTCACTCAGGCAAACAAATTGGAAACCTGGGCCTCTGAACAACAGATAGCAGCCCCAGACACTGCTTTGTGATAAAGTTAATCTGCTCTGTGGGCTCTCTAGTAACAAATCACATTTCTCTTTTCCTTGCTGTGACCAGGGAGCTCAGAGCCCAATCTGTAGCCTGCCTCCACCCAGGCTTCAGGACCAAATGGTGTCTATCTCGTCGTGGCTTTGTTTTTACATTTCTTTCCACACCATTTTATCCAGTGGTTGACATGTATTTTTATAAGCCACATTAAGTTGGCTTTGGGAAGAGGTGGGGTAAAGATGATAAATGATAAGAGAAGAAGGAGGGAAGGAAGGAAGGTAGGAAGGAAGGAAGATAAGAATGAAAAGAAAGGAAAGCAGACCCGTGATTGTGCACATGAGAGACAGAGAACGAGAGCAAGAAAGAGCAGTGAGGGGAGAGAAAGAGCATATGTGTGCGTGCGGAATCCAAGTGCATCACTGTGGGGGACAATAAGAACATCCCAGCACCTGCCAAGGGTCTCACATGAGTCCCAAGGGACCCTACTGTCAAAGGGGATGGCTAAGCCACTGGCTTATTGGGCAAGAGATCAAAACTAAAACCCCCAATATCATCGTCCGTGCCCGAGCCATAGCCACCATTCCTGAGAAGTTACCACACCCTGTGTACTTTACCATGATGTTCTGTTGTTTTTAGAAATAATTTACATACAGCAAAATGCACAGATCTTTAATATTCAGCTCCATGAAGGTGGTGTTTTTATGTTTATTTTTTCGTTGAGGTATAATTAACATGCAGTGTTATATTAGTTTCAGGTGTACAATATAATGAGTCAATAATTCTATCCATTAGGGTTTTGACAATTATACAGTGAGTTTTGACAATTGTACACATTTCCATAACCATCAGTCCAGTGGAGACAGAGATCCTGTCTGTCATCCTACAATGTTCCTTTGTCCCACTTTCCACTCAGTTCCCTCCCACAAAGACAATTGTTTGATTTCTATCACTATGGGTTCATCTTGTCTGTCCTAGAATTTAGCATAAATGGAATCATGCTGTAAATTCTCTTTTGTGTCTGATTTCACTCAGCATAATGAGGTTCACCCATGTTGTTATGTGTCAGTCATTTGTCCTCCCTATTGCTAAGTAGTGTTCAATTATAATGGTTATCCCATAATTTGCTCATTTTTTCATGTTGATGAACATCAACTAGGTTCCTAGTTTCTGGCTATTATGGGCGAGACTGCTCTGAACAATCTTGCAAAAGTCTTTCTGTGGACGTAAGTTTCCACATCTCTTGGATAAATATCTATAAATTTTAAGTGCTGAGTCATAGGATAGATGTATGCTTAACTTTGTAAGAAATTGGCAAACAGTTCTCCACGGTGGTGTATGCCACTTAAATTTCTACCAGCAGAGGGTGAATGTTCCAGATCTTCTACAGCTTGGTCTTATCAGTTGTTTTAATTTTAGCCATTTTAATGGCTATCTAGCGGTATCTTATTCTGGTTTTAAATTGCTTTTTCCAGATGAATAAATGTATTGATTCTCTTTCCATGTATTTATTATCCATCCATATATCTTCTTTTTTTTTTAAGCTTTCTGTTCAAATCTTTTGCCCATGTTTTATTGGGTTGTCTTCTTATTGTTGAGTTTTAAGAGTTCTTGGTATTTTCTGGATAGAAGTCTTTTGTCAGATATATGCATTACAAATATTTTCTCCCAGTCCTGCCTTTTTATTTTAACAGCATCTTTCAATGAGCAGAAATTCTTAATTTTGAAATAGTCTAACTTACCAATTTTTTCTTTCATGATTAGTGCTCTCCACGTCCTGACACTTGCCTGCCCCAAGGTGACTCAGATATTCTCTTATGCTTTCTTTTACATTTATGATTCTGGTTTTATATGTTACATTTATAAACTATCTCAAATGAGCTTTTGTATGTGGAGTGATGTAGGGGTCAGGCTCATTTTCTCCCCATATGGATATCCAGTTGTTTCAGCACCATTTGTGGAAAAGTCTTTCTTTTCTCCCATTGAAACAATTTGGCACCTCAGTCATTTGCCATGTATAACCTTCATAACCCTATGATGGGTTTTCTGTATTTTGCAGATTAGGAAATTAAAACTCAGAAAGATGAGATAACTTACCCCAAAGTCATACAACCCATACAAATGAGCATGTGATTCACACCCAGGACTGCCCATCTATAAAGGCAACACATTTAGATACCAACAGATGCAGCCTCCTTCCTTCAAGGATCCCCTCAAAGCCACTTCCCCCAGGAAGACCTCCCAGCAATCTTAATCTTCTTCTCTCTCTCTCATTTTTCTAAACTCCAATTGCACTTAGCACATAAACTTAGTTACAGCCGCGTCAAGGTTGTACTGACGTGCACCATTTTCTAACTGATACCTACATTAATTCCCAAAACCTGCTTCTCTCTTTCCAACAATATTGTTTTGAAATTAGCAGAAGCCAGGTCTTAAGTTTGATCATGCCTTCTATATCACCAAGCACCATGTTGGGATATAGTGGGAAAATGCATTCATTTCAAGGGTGGAGCCCTGTGCCTGTCCTAACTTGTCCAAGGCACATCGACTTTCACATGGTGTCACCAGATCCTACCTCAGTTCACCCAGACATGAATAGTGTCATCGCCCTCACATGCAGAGGTTCAGAAGGAAGCAGGGCAGACTTTTCACTGGCCCACTCCCGAAGTCTCCACATTGACAAATGCCTCCAGTAGTTTACGTAAGCAGGTGATGATGCTAACAGATTAGCAAAAGAGTGGCGGGCTTTGGAATTTAGACGGAATTAATTTCAAGAAGCTTTCTAAATGCCCCCAAAATTCATAAGCAAAACTCAAGTTATGAGCATTCTGATTAATACAATGACTTTTCTCCACAACACATTACCTTCCTCAAGCCCATCCATAGTTTACAATTTGGAGAGATTCAGAAGAGAAGGCTAACACTGAGCTTGTTTTGCAAATTTTGCAAATTTTGCTCTTTTAGCAGGAGAATTCACCTATGCAAAACTTGGAAATTAAGGAAATGGACAATTAGCAATTAAAGAAAAGGAGAGTTTGAAGGTAATAGTGTAACCCCCTTCAGAAATAGTTAAATGCCCAGAAAGCCGCAGCTTTGTCATAAATATGAAGCATGCCAACGCTACTAGGCAAACTGGAATCTCAAAGGGGATTGAAGACTGAATCATGGGCACTGTTGGACAGGGAGTCTTCTGAGCCATCCTGAGGAAGTCTTTTTGAAGAATTAAAAAGGCCCATCTCAACAGAAGATGTCAGGTTCTTGAGCTGAGCTGCAGGCCCCAGAGGCCCACTCTGGAAACACAAAGGGCACCAAGAAAAACAACTAAGAATTAGCACCCTCCTAGGGCAGGGGTGTCTGAGAGTCAGAGAGGCCCCACACCCGGAGGCCCACCGGAGGTGGTTAGTTAGAGGTTAAATTAATTTTTCAAAAATGCCTGTCCCTTTGGAGGAATTGATGGAGCGGGTTTCCATCCCAAGAACGTTATCTGCTTGAAATCATGAGATGGCTGGGACAGACCCTGAGGTCACCAGGAAAGAAATCAGGCAACCTCTAGAGAAGCACGGAGGTGATAAATCATGAGTACAGAAGGGCAGTGTCCAAGAATTCAAAAGGGATGAAAAAGCAGAATGGGAAAACTCATGATGAAGATATGAAATCTAGGTCATAGAAAGGAAAACTCTCCTGATGCCGAAGCCCGGAAAGAATTTAGCTTTAAAGTCACTTTGGTGAAAAAAAAAAAAAGTCACTTTGGTGGGATCTGTGGGCCTCCCCGAATACCAGGCCACAGTGGAACATTTCCGTCTCCACCAAGTTAAGTGGAGAATTCAGCAAATCTCCGGGAAACTGGGGACAAAGAAGCCAGGCTTTTTTAAAAAGGACTGCCTGTTGTTTTCTTCATCTAAATTAGACTCCATTTAGAATATATTTTCAGCTCTACCTTTAGAGCTCTCCAAATAGAAACTTGCAGATAAGGGTGAGTCTCACCACTTCAGTAACTCAAGAGGAAGTTAGACTGTTGAGTCAAATCGGCTTATTAATCAGTTTTCCAAAAGCCTCCTCAGGTCTTTGCAATCTTTTAGAATTCTCTGAAGATAATAAATAAATAAATAAATAAATAAATAAATAAATAAATAAGCAGCAGCAAGTCTCTCACCAGGTACAAGGCAATGTACTAAAAATGTACGTATGTACACAAAAACTCAATCACGCTCACAAATAAAAGGAAATGCACTTAATTCACAAATGGCCATTAAGCCATGCGGTATCAACGGTCACCATGATTAAAGGTTGGCCATAGTAGGGAAGGCCCTATGCCATGCACCTCATGTACAGGAATTTAATCCTTAAAGAAAATTTTGTGCTAATAATAATGTTGGTGACCTATGTTAAATGATCTCATTCAGTTCTCAGATTAAACCTTGGAGGAACCCGCTACCGTTAATCCATTTTACAGATAAGGAAAGATTTGAAAGACACTAAATACTTTTCCATGGTCATATAACTATTGAGGGTGGACCAGGGAATCAATCCAAGTGTCTCATCCCATTGCTTGTGCCTTTACCAACTAGACCCTTCCTACACTTTACAGACATGAAAACTGAGCCCTAACGAAGTTAAATAACACCAAAGAACATACAAAGGGTGAGTGGCCACATCAGAATTTGAATTCTAGTCTTTCTCATTCCAAACTTCCATGCTTTTAAACTCCATGTTGTATTAAATTGACCTGCACACCCCACCTAACTTCTACTTGGATCTTATTTGAGGATTTCATAAAATGTGAAATCAGGGAAATTCCAAGGGCTTCAACTCAATATCCAAACTCCACAGTAAAAAGCTGTCCCAAAAGAAGGTCCAGATGATCTGCCCTGACCATGGACTTTACATTGCCCTGAAGGATGGCCTCGAAGTACCTCTTGGACAACAGTAGAGCCAATCACATATCACAGTCTATTCACACCTGCCCTGTCAGGGAGAACATAACTATTTAGGATTTAAAGTGAATATCTGTAGGGAATATGGGGAAAGTTTGCCTATTGCTTTGTTTTTTTCATTGACAAATTAAGTTAGAGCTCATAATAGATGGATGGAAGATACATACATCATAGAAAGTAGTGAACATCTGCAGCTATTATCCTCTCCCCTTTGGTGGGGCTCTATTCAAGGTTCTCGGACTTCCCTCAAACCAGGAGTAGGAATGTGACCCAGGCTAGATCAGTGGAACCCTCCCAGAAGTCGAGTCTTAAGTGGAAAGATGGAGAGAGGTTTCTGCAAGTGATTCATTCTGGTACCCGTGGCCTGGACCCAGGGACAAATGGTTCCTGCTACCAAGCTCCCTAGAGCTTCTAAGTCACTGTTGTTCAGAAACAGGGTCCAGCAGCTTTCTCTTTAATTCTGTCATCTATCACATATCCTCCCACACATTCCTGTTCTACTCAAGTTGGGTAGGGTTGGTTTCTGTTGCCTGCAACCGTAAAATCCTAACTGAATCTCCGGTTGACCAAGGTGAGGCATCTTGACACTGGAATCTCAGCATCAGAATCCACTGTAGATGATGAAATGAGCACTGGGTGTTATACTATATATTGGCAAATTGAATTTAAATAATTTTTTTAACAATCCACTATAGAGATCAAGATGTAAGTGGCTAATGTGGAAAAATGGATGAGAGGAGAAATGAGGGCTGTTTTGAGACATTTTGTGGGTTTCTGTATAGTTTTACACACCTGAAATCTTCTCTATCCCTTGCATGATTCACACCTTTCACTGTTACTCATCATTTAAACCTACAGATTTATTGTCCTGGGAGAAGCTTCTCAGCTGTCTAAAGCACGATGTTAATGAGGACAGCTCTTAGGACTTGATTTTTTGTGGGCTGGTTACCCGAGTTCTGAGTCACAGACAAGAATGGTACTTGAAACCCGATCAAAGCTCTTTTGACATTTCATAGGGCTGGAGTAATGAAGCTGATGGACAACACTAATCACCGCCACAAAATCAAGTTCAGCTCATATTTCTTAAGATCCTGTTTCATGCCAGGTAGTGCATTAGGCATCTCACATGCATTATCTCATTGGCCATCAAGCAGGCACTTGTGAAAAATAGATCCAAGTGTATTACAAATGAGTGACATAACCACATCGAAGAGGGTGAGAAGGGGAGGAGCTGAGCTAAGTAACCTTGGAAAATAGTATCTTGACTCAGTACTCTAAGGCTAAAGATGAAAAAAGGAAGTCATAAACACTGTACTCTAGTTGGTAAATTTGTCTCGTACAGGAGTATTGGGTTAATAATTCTGAACTCACTTTATATGTATGCCAGTGTGGAACATATAAGAAAATATATTGCAGATAATGGGAACCAAGTTTCTTACTGCTAGAGAAAGAAATTGTATAGAAGGCAAGGGGGAAGCTAGAATAAACCCTGCAGTGTTTGATGGGAGTGGGAAGGAGCAGTGTGAACTTATTGCTATTTTTTTAATTATGGTCAAATATACGTAACATAAATGTTTACTATTTCAACTCTTTTTAGGTGTATAAGTCAATGTCATTAAGTACATTCACATTGTGGTGCGACCATCACCACTATTCACCTCTACAACTTTTTCATTTTCCCAAATTAAAACTCTGTACCCATTAAACAGTAACTCCTCAAAAAAAAAATTAAAAAATAAAAAAATAAAAAAATAAACAGTAACTCCTCATTGTCACACTGCTCTGCTATTGTAGTGTCTTTGACTTTGGTATCAAGTCTAATAGTTATTTTAGGCAATAGAAAGATGATGATAGATGTTAAATGATAGGTAAACAGATGAGATAGATGATAGATAGATAGATAGATAGATAGATAGATAGATAGATAGATAGATTAGATAGATAGATGATATACATGTTTGCGTAGCTTAGGATACACACATGTGTGTTCTAATTCAGTCTGTCTCCTGAGAGAGCCTACAAGTAGTAATAGCCCAGTAGCAATGAGTACACCTAGTGTCCTGATCTTGGTTTCTAATACCATGTTCCAATGAAAAAAAGAAGTGCTCCTTGGAGAGATGGTTGATTCCAGGCCTGGAGCAGGAAAAATCCAAGATGAACTGGGAGCATCTCATGGTGGTAAAAAGTAAAAAAGTAATTAGAAAACAGAAGAAGAGAAGGCATGTTAAAACGCACAGGATTCAACTTGAAAGACCTTGCAATGACTGGAGCTGGAGCAATCTGGGCAATAAAATAAATAACAGTACTATTGGATTATAACCCCCCAAAATAAATATTCCTGAGTCCATAGTAAGTAAATGATTGATTGAATGAATGAATGAATGCATACATACATTCATAGATGGGAGAGAAAGTACAACCCTTGCTTACAGAAGAATTCCAATTAATAAATGTAAACAGAATCAGAAAAATAGAAAATCTCTATTAGAACACCACAGGAGTACATGCTGAAGGCATAATCCACTGAGAGACCCTGGAAGTAGTGAATGAATATTTAAGAAGGAACAAGATATTTCCATAATCTCAAACTATTCCCCTCCCCAATAAATATTTATTAATTTCAAAGGTTAAAAAAAATGGTTATTTTACAGAAGGGAAATCACTTTAGCCAAATGATCAAGGCTAATATCACTGGTGACGTTATTATGATGGGATGTGCCACCTGACATGATCCACTGTGAGGGGCAGACACATCACCTCTGTAGCATTCCTTCCCCAAATCCATAACCCGTATCATCCTGAGAAAATGGCAGACAAATCCGAATTGAAGGACATTCTACAAAACAACTGATCAGTATTCTTCACCACTCTCAAAGCCATGAAAAGCAAGGAAAGAGTGAGGAACTGTCCTCAATAAGGTAGGGGTGGGTAGGCCGAGGAGACATAATGCTCAAATGCACGGTAATGTTCCAGATTGGATTCTGGAACAGAAGACTTCAGTAGGAAAACTGGGAAAATTCTTCCATCATCTGCAGTTTAGTTACTAGCATTGTGCCAATGTTAATATCCTAGTTTTCATAATTATACTATATTTATGTAAGATTTTAACATTAGGGAGAGCTTGGTAAAGAGCCTAACTGGGGAACTCCCTGTACTGTTTTGGCAACTTCCCTATAAGTCTAAAATTATTTCAAAATAAGAAGTTTGTAAGGAATAAACAATAAAAGTTTCTTAAGCATCTGAAAGAAGATGAAAGCACACACAGAGTAAATACACCATCTTTCTAGACAAAGAAGGCACATTTTCATTTTTCATGAATTAGTCACTCATAGTAGGAGTTCACCATCCCTCCCTCCCAGGAGTGTAGAAGTCTAAAGGGCAATTGGTCAGGCAATGTATTTAGGAAGCACTATGGCATATGGTGAGGCAGATCTAAATTTGAATTTGGGGAATTGGCCTCGGGAAAGCTGTTTCATACCTCCAAAAGGTAAAAATATCCTTCCAGGGTTATTGTGGAAATTAATTGAGGTCATGCTAAGAAAGCATTTTATCCATAATTGGCACCCAATAAAAATCCTTTCTTTTCTTTTCTTTTCTCTTGCTTTAAACATTTTTGAATACAAAAGAAAAACAACATGTGGTAGCTTTTACATCAAGCCCTTATAATCTAGACTGAGACAAAATATACGCATGTGTGAAACAATTACCAAAGAACAGCTTTACAGTCTGATGAAATCAAATGCTGAGTTCCACGGGTGGGGGGATGAGGGGGGTGGCCGCAGTGCATGCTCGAGTGCAACCCACACTAAGGCAGAGATGGGAGCATTGGGAGCTAGCAGCCAGCCCCCCTGGCAGTCTTCAAGAGGATGGTGTGCACAGACAAAGGATGCCACTGGGAGGGACGTTTGAGCCCAGAGGGAAGAAAGCAAAAGCCTAAAGACTGGAGTGGGTCTGGGGGGTAGAGGGGTGCCAAGTATTTCCACCTTGCAGATTAAAGCAGACCAGTGGAAGATACGCTCATTTGGAGCACAGGGGTAATTAACGTAGGAAAACCCCAAAACCATCCTGACTAACAAAGGAATGGAGCCAGACTCTGGGGGGCCTGAAAGGCAGGCTGAGTCATTCTTGATGCCAGAGGCAAAAGTGGCTGTGACAAGCCCGTGAGTAAAAGTGGGGCTCAAGGGAAGCAGATAATGTTTTCGTTTGAACTGGATTTGGTAGCCACAGAAGTGTTTTAGGCAGAGGAGATGTGTGATCATAGCATGGTATCTCAGGCAGGGCTCTGTTGCAGGAAATCGGAACCGCTGTGGAAGGAATTCGGTGCTTAAAAAATCATTGAAAGGCCTGGAGGATTGAGCCCTGGGCTGTTCTATTAGAGGCACTGCAAACTGGCGAAGCCTTTTTGAAAAGCTGTTGGTTGGCACCTATCGAAATGAGATGTGTATAATGTTTGACCCAGGAATTCCATTTTAGAAAAAAACCTCAATTCCAGAAACATCTGTCCAGGAAAAGATATTTGTGCATCAACACAAAGCTAAATACACAAGACTGTTGGTGGGAACATTTATTTTTTTCAACTCGTGAAAAATTAGAAACTCTTAAATGGGAAAGGTTAAATAAAGTAGGACATAAAGGTTAGTTATTTAGGAGGTTAAATAAAGAGGATATGTGCTCGTTAAGAGAATATATGGAGCCTTTACGGAAGGATATCCCAGATAAATTGTTACTTGAAAAAATAAGTCACAACTAAAAGTCATAGTATGTCCCAGTGATGTGTTTTCAAGTGTACAGATTGAACAAATGCAAAGCAGCGTTCACCGTGCCTGCCACGTGGGGCAGGAGGCAAGAGTGATGGGGAGACAGGCCTAGAAGGCTACGGTGGTTTCCTCTGAATATTCCTGCGTTGTTTGAACCTTCTATGAGGAGGACGCACTTGTGCATGACCTGTGTGCTAAAAATATCACTCAGTGGTCACTTTCTCAGAACTTGTCCATCCAATGCAGTAAAGTAAACAAGCTTGGCCTTAATTCAGATCACGATGGGTGGGGGGTGGTGGTGGTGGTGAGCAGTGACATTCCTCTTGGGTAAAAAATGAACTATTGTCCATCTCAGGTAAAAACGATGATGGAAATGGAGTGCCAAGCCAATGTCTCCTGATTTTTCCCTAGTGGCTTGTGCGTAGGGCAGAGGGGTGGGAGAGTTCATGTTTCCCTCGTGTGCCGGTTAGGTTGTACCAAAAGAAACATATTGAAAAGATAGGGGCACTCGGGATTGTTGGGAAGACTGAGGAGCTAGGCTTGGAAAGCAGACAAAAAAGGGGAAGCCAGAGACCTCAGGAACACAGAAAAGCTCCGATCCAGGCGGAGTGCTGTCAGGCCATCCCCACTGGGGCCAATGCCACCCAGCTCTGTCTGCCATGACTTCTCTCCAACAGACTGTGCATCCTGCATCACTCCCTAAAAATCCCAAGCTTTGGTGGAAGTTCTTACTTGCCAAGCAAACAAGGAACAAGGAATGAAGGGTATTTGTCACCCTCTAGGTTTTAGGGTGGGCATCTGGGTCCTGCCCCTCTCCAGGACCCCACAAGGAGAGATGTGTCTCCAATAGGGAGGATGGATGCTCTGATGCTGAGGGAGCCAACAGTGACAAATGTCAACCACACTTGGGTTGACTGAATATTTCGCCTGCTTATTAATCTGATGCCCCACCTGCCTGTTCGTTTGTCTAAGTCTAGAAAATTCATTTGCTTCTGATTTCTGAGGACTTCAAGTTCACTTGACACTATACCAACTGCATGAAGAAAGAAGGCTCCGTGGAGAAAAGGGAGGCTCGCTTCTGCAGAGGGCATCAGTAGCGGCGTCCATGAGACATGTATTTATTGAGCTCGGGAGCAGAGGAGGTGACTGATGCCCTATCCCCACAGGTCTCAGATGAAGCTATGTGCCCCATTTCAAGTGCCCCATCGTATCAGGAAATGAAGCAAATGATTGGAAAGAGTCTAGGCTGGCTGGCTGTGAGGGCTGGGGGGGTCGTATTCATTGCCTTCAGCAGGCTGATAGGTTATATTCCAGAAAGAAGTTATTCAGCCTAGACAGGGAGACAAAAAAGCAAATTCAATTGAGGTTCATAAAACTTATGAAGCATATGCTGAAAAGTGTCTCAGCAACTCACTCCTCAGCCTTGTCCCATAAATAACACAAGGACAAAGGGGTAAGGGAAATGAAATTGGAGACAGGGGAAAAAAAAAATCTCTTCTGCACAACAAGGAGTTTAGATGAGGAGCAGTAGTCGCCAGAGCCCGCGAGATAGCAGAGTGTCTTTGGAGAGGCCCATTTCATTTTGATTTTTTTTTTTTTTTTTACCACTTTTGGCATTTGCAGGTATGTGGTATTGGCACTTCTTGATTTAGGATGCAATTATATGTTTATTGGAAAAGGAAGGACTCAGGGGGTGATTATTTCCCACATGTAAGAGCAGGTCATAAATGCCATACTCACTTCTGCTTTTCACCCCAGGCTCTCCATATGACCCTCGGCACTTTGAGAAAGGAACCGCGAGAATTTTTTCTCCCAGGGAAATCCCTGGGCGGATGCGGCCCCGAGCAAAGAGGGGTCTGGAGATCTAGCCACATCTTGGCACGCATCGGAGTCCCTGCGTGCGGATGGCTGAAGCAACTTGCCAAGGCCGCTTCCAGCATTCTCTTGCTTTTATTTTACCAAGCCACCCGGAGGAGTGAGGAGGGGAATACCAGACTCCAAACTGCAACCGTACCCTAAAAGCCCCTTGCCTAAAACTACATCCCTCTTTCTCCTCCAGGAGACCAGCAGCCAAAATAAAGGGGCGAGAAGATGCAGTTAATTAGGAATGTTGTTGAATCTTTTCCTACGGGGCCCAGGAAAGCAAATAGGACTATGGCTGTTCTCTCTCTGGCCATTCTCTTGGTTTTAGGTCGAGTCACTCCCGGTCAAAGTGAAGAGGCAAGAACTGCCTCTGAAATCATAAGAGAGCAGTATCAGTGTGGTAAGCACAGCCAAGAAGCTGGGGCTTGTGACCAAGAAGAAAAGAGGCAGGACAAGAAATCAGGCTAAAACAGGAACAGAACGAAAGCCCAGCCAGATCTGGAAACCCCGTGGCCTGTCAGTCAGTGTCCTCGCAAAGGACTGCTTCCATTTAAATTTTTTTAAGGAACAAAAGACATAGGAGGCCAGATGCCACAATTTAAGACAAAGCAAGAGCCAGGAAGGCCAATTCTCCTGCAGAGAGCTACATTATCTATTGTTTCCGTTATCCACTCACACACCCTCTGTTTTCACATAAAATCTAGTGCCTATTTCAAAAAGAGGAAATTTATGTCAGCTAGCCCATTGTTACGGAAGTTCTTGGTATCAGTTAGAAATGTGCACAGCCGCAAAGAACAGAACACCTGAGCACCAAAGACTTCAATAGATAAGGATTTATTGGTCTTCTGTGAGAAGCAGGCTGGCGATCAGAAGTCGAGCAATAGTTCAGAAACTCAACATTGGCATCAGGATCCCAGGCTCCACGCTACCTTCTGCCCCACACGCCTTCTGCTTTAGGCTTCCAGCCTCATGCTTTGTTGCCTCGTGCTTCCAAAACAGCTGCAGCACCTCAGTCTTCCCATCTACGTTCAAGCGGGAAGAAGAGGACAGAACAGAAAGGGGAAGAGTTTGTATTGAGAAAGCAAATGCTTTCCTCTAAATCGCTTAGCAGCATTTTGCTTACAGCCCGGTGACCAGCATGGCATCCCCTAGCCACTCTCAGCTGCAAGGGAGTCCGAGAGGTGCGCATTTTTAGCTGGACATATGGCCCACCCCTAACAAACTTACCATCCTGTTAAAAGTGAAAATGCATGTCGGACAGACCACCAGCAGGGTCACCAGAACAGTCGGCCTGTGCGTCGTGCACAACCACAAGCAGAAGCCCAGACAAGCAGCGAGTCTGCCATTCGGTGAGAGTGTT
The DNA here is from genome assembly GCF_053574225.1 of Canis aureus. NCBI lineage: Eukaryota > Metazoa > Chordata > Mammalia > Carnivora > Canidae > Canis > Canis aureus. Next base: position 13,883,463 of record NC_135632.1, read on the forward strand.
GTCATCTGCTGAGCTCCGAGGGTTGTGTGAAGAGCACCGGCATCGTATCCTAATGTGCAAATGTATAACGCTGACAAGTTTGCATATGGATTGGTCTTAATGGCTCAGGCTGTCACATCTATAAAGTGGGTCTAAGCAGAGCTGGAATTATCTGGTGTGAAACATGCGTTTCATTTCGTTTTCTCCTCAGTTGCACAGAATCTTCTATTTTTGTGATTGTTTTCATAATTACCCAGTTTCCAATTCCTATAAAAAAAAAAAAAAGCCCCTAACGAAAGTCTGCCTTTATGATTGTTGCTGTTAAGTGAGGGGGCATGGATCACACGGATCTTCGAGTCATATTGTCAGAGCTCCTGCATCCCCCCCCCCCACTGCTGCTGCCGCCAGCCCCTGGGCCCTTCCAGGCCGAGGCAGAGGGAAGAGAGGGAAGTGAGAGAAGGGGGTGAGTGGTGGGGAGCTGACACAGAAGCTGCTCTGGCACCTGGTCCGACAGCCCAAGCAGTTCCTAGACTCAGGTCCCGAGGCCAGGGCTCTCCAGAGAGGCTCTTGGGCCCTCGGGGATGACGCTGGGCTGGAGGGTGCTCAGATTGGAACCGGCGGCAGCTACAGAGGGCCCAGGAGAATCAAAGTCCCTCAGCCCTGGTCCCTCTCTGGGCCTCACTTCCTCGATCCACGCCTCCAGAAAACAATGAACCATCAGACACGGAGGGCACGGGCTACCACTGTGCACTGTAGTTTCTTCCAGAGGATTCCTTCTAGAATGCACCCCACTCTGTGTGGGATGACCTTGCTGACAGGCCACTGCCGGTGCTCCTGCGGCTGTGAAACAACCCAGTAGCTCAGGGAGTTCCTGACCACAGGACCATGTCACTGGTCTGAAACCCTCTTGAAGGTCTCTCTTTACCTTCGACTCTTGCTACAGGCTCTGAGCTCCCTAGGCACCATACTAAATGTCATTTTCTCCGAGAGGCCTTCCCTGGCCACCCTCCCTCCCACGTTAGCTGTTTCCTGGCTCTCCTTCGTTTTCCTTCAGAGCACTCCTAGGACAGCACGTTGCCTACGTGTCCGGGAGCACCGTGAGGGCGAGCACCGAGCCAGCACTCTCCCCTGGGCCTAGTGCAGGGCCTGGCATGCTCGGTAAATGCCGGCCCCATGATGTGGGAGCAAACCCTTACAGAGACACCTAGTCATGACCTTAAATGCTTTGCAAACATTAATTCATTTAATTCATTTAAACTTTATAGCAACACTTTGAGGTCAATGTTGCCATCTCATTTTTTCTGGTGAGAAGAGTGAAGCTCGGAGAGGTTAAGGTCGCAGAGAAACTGGCAGAGCTAGATCCAATGCCAGACAGCTGCTTCCACATCGTAGAAGTTTCCATAACACGGTGGGCTGGGCCTTTAGCAGGGTACGGGGATCTCACTCAGCTCCGCTGTTACCTTTTTCTCTCTTCTCAGATGTCGCTTCCCTGCAGCTTAAAGTGACCCTAGATCTCCATTAATACTTCATTAATTGGGCACAAAAAGAGTCACTGGTAAATGTATTTAAAACAGTCTCAAGGTCCTTAAATGCTCGGGAGAGTCCTAGGTTTGTTGGAAATAACATTCATTTTAAAGCCAGCTGTGAACATGGTCATCTCTTTCTGCTCAAGGAATTTCAGGGACAGCAGAGAGAACTTATTGAGCGCCTACTGCATGCCGACAGTAGCAGGGCTAAGGCTTTTCAGATCCTTTCAACGATCCTGCAACGAAGGCAACATCATCCCATTTTCAAGTTGAGAAACAGAGGTGTCACGAGTTTCAATTAATTGTCTAAGTTGTGTCATAAGGAATAAGTAAGTGGGGGACTGGTATTCCCATTCCCCAGGTTTCACCATTTTGTGAAAGAATTAAGCACCTACCAGGCCTGAGGTCCTCACAAAGAAAAAAAATCTATGAGGCAGGAAACATTCGACCACGGTCTCAAAGGAAAAAAAAAAAATCCATAAGGCATCATACGATCCGTGAGAGGGTTTAACAACCTGAACTTCTCCATCCCAGTGAGAGAAGGTGCTACATTTCTTCCGACGATTGTGCCATTTCTGAAATGACCACAGAGCCACTTCACAAATCGCGTAGGGAAAGGAGCATCGTGACTGGGCTGATGTATCCCTGCCCAACTTCTCCCAGAGAGACAGCCCACCTTCCTCACTGCTCCTTTCTGCAAAGATTTGGTGTGGGGTTTTGGGCTTTGGTTTGTGTGTGTGTGTGTGTGTGTGTGTGTGTTTTGTTGTTGTTGTTGTTGTTGTTGTTTAGTTTTATTCCAAAGACCAAACCCATCCTCAAAGGATGAAGACTGGCCCATCACTAGAGATGGTGAGGAGGTTGTAATTATCTCCATTTCACAATGGAGGAAGTAAAGACTTAGGAGCTTGAGTAAATTGCCTGAGGTCATTTTTTTGTGGTCAGCACAGCCTCCACAACCTCCATGGGATAACACTCCATGGATAACCTCCATGGGATAACACTAAACCCTGGCTTTTCCTCCATTTCGAAGAGGAGCTTCATTGTCCAGCATAGGATGGAGAGGCCAAGTAGAAGGAGGAAGACAACCATGTTGTGGGCATTGGCAGCATCACTGGAATAAGCTCAGATTTTGACCTTGGAGGCTGCCACATCTACATGTGTTAAAAAGCCACTGGATTACTTCATTGTCCCAACTCAAGAGGTTTCATTAGTGAAGCATGGGTGGTTCTTGCCTCCATAGAGAAAACGTCATCAGGCGCTCTCTGTAAAATGCATTCCCCTAGACATTGGGGCTTAGAGATTTCTAGAATTACTGTTCCTCAGTCAAGCAAATGGTATGTTTGAAGGACCTCTAGGTCCTTTAGATGACAGACCACATATCATGGTGGTCATGATGGCTTGGAGCCTTCCATGGGCTCTGGAGTCTGACTTCTGGGTCCAGCCCCCAATCTCTGCCACCTATCGGGTGAATCACCTTGGTATCTCCCACCAATAAAATGGGAGTGAGCTGGAACATTCTTCTGAGGGGCCGAGGGGGGCCTGGGCTGCCCGGCCACCTGACCGTGTGCTGAGGAGTGGATAAGTTCATGGAAGCCAAGCCTTGAGCACAATCCTGGCACTCAACAAGCTCTGCTATTATTTCTGCCCCTTCCAGCTGGAAGTCAGGGGTCCCACAGGAGCCACTTCTGTCCAGCTGGGGGCAGTTAACAGGGCAGAGGGGGCCTAAACTGCTCTTCCCTCAACCATCAGCAAGACATTGCCTTAGGGTGCTCTGACTCCAGACTGAACCACACCGGCTCCCCACATGAATCACTCGGAGTGTATGAGCCAGGAAGCATCCCTGCCTCCTGCCACCACGGCCCGTGGGCAATGTTTGCCGAGGAACACCATCGCTCATGGAGAAAAGCGACGCGAAGGGAAATACCCAGGAGCAGCTTGTTTGCAAAGCAACCATCCAGAATCTAAGTACACTTTTTCAATAAAAATGCACGAAAATACTGTTTTCCTTTGTTTATACCATTTCTAGCAACGAAACGTTGTCTAAGAGACACATTACCATAACTGCAGTCACCCTCTGTGCACATAACCTGCTTCTTTCACAAAATATAATTATTCCCACTCTCCATGCTTTTAGCCAAAGATTAACTTGTAGCAATTTAAAAGGTCAAAGCTGGGATCACACCGCGTGTGTTTTAATCTCCAAAAAAATGTAAATTGGGCAAAAATTTCAAAAATAACAAGCCCTGTGGGTAGACTATATATTCATGAAAAGTTTCCCATGACATATGAACTGGTCTTTGGATAACCAGCTTTGCATCTGAGCAGCAGATGTAACCTCTGATGAGGTATTAGCCATGGTACAGAAAATGCTGATGCTTTATTGAAAAGGAGCAAACAAACAGAATAGAAGTATCGTGGCCTCCAAAACACTCCATGGTTGAAATGAAGGTTGTCTCCAGGACGGTGGCCACAATGATTTATTCAGCCAAATGTTTAAAATAAATGCCTCGGTATGTTTGTATTGACTGTACTTATTTTCGCTGACAGAAATCATATCTGCCAACCCCACGTGTGGGTAGAGGGGTTGGATCCGGAGATATAAATTCCACCAATGGGCGCCATAAACCGTCCTGAAAAAATGAGCTCCACTTTGCACAGAAACAAAATGCATTCCTTTCCACATGGTTGTTCTTCAACAAGAAATAATGAAGGAAAACAGTGCTGAAATGTGCTGTGCGGTTCTTAATGGCATTTTAATAGTCTAAATTAGGAGCAAAAGGCCTCTCGGCATGCGGTTTCGCATAAACATTGCCCTTTCGTGATATTAATTGGGATGGGGAGAGACTTCAGGCGGCAGGCCTCAGCCCTGCACACGGTCAGGTGGCCGGGCGGCCCAGGCCCCCCTCGGCCCCTCAGAAGCAGCAGCCAGACCTGGAACGTCACGGTAAAGCAAATCCTATCCGCACCCACCCCTCCTTATGAGATGACTTACAGTGTGAAGTACACTCCACACACAGTTGACAGCTTGCTGGCTTGGATGCTGCAACCGCTTAATTTATGTAATGCTCAGCTAGGGAAGAAGGCTTGAAAGTAAGTAAGAGGCAAATGACTCTTCACTTGCCACCAAAATTCATCTTTTCTAATCTCTACAAAGACAGCGAGCATAATAATGAAACTCCAAGAGACAGGCTGCTATGGGAGCATGTGGGTTTATAATTTGGTGATGTGCCTGAGACCACAGCATACCAATGAAGGAGGGCCAGAGACTTGTTGCTTCTGGGTAAAGTTGACAGCTCTACATACGAACCCGACACAGACCTGTTGTAAGACAGGTCCCACCAATTCCGGTTCTAAACCTTGGGTAATGCTCTCACAACCAAAACAGACGAGGTCACTGCTTTCAAGGGGTTCCCAGGTATCAGGTAAACAAATCAACAAAATAATGTCAGATAATAAGTGCTATGAAGGAAACGAAACTGGAAGACAAGGAAGAGAGCGCCTGTGTGGTCAGAGAAGGCTCACGGAGAAAAGTATATTTAAGCTGAGACCTGAACGTCAAGAGAGGAACAGGCATGGAAAGATCTCAGGAGATAAACATTTCATGCAGAAGGTACTGTAAGTGCAAAGGCCCTGGGGTGAGTCTGTGCTATGTTCTCTTCCTTTCACCATTCAAGCAGGTCATGTTAGGTCAGATCTTCTCACTGCGACATTTCTTGAACGGACGACCTATCTCTCCAGGGTAGAACATGGGCATGTTTCTCATACAGAAAAAGACCACCTTACTGAAGAAGTGAATGTGGTGGTAGGGGATCGTAATGGCACAGAATCCCAAGAAAGTAGGAAAATATAATTGCTGTTTTCTGGGTGCAAGAACTAGTTTATAGAACTCCTTCTGAACTCTCTAGGGCAATTACCAACAGCGACAACACAGGGAACTGAAAGTCCTGGCAAAGGGAGAGGGAGGACAAGAGAGAATCCTGAAAAGGAGTTTGACAAACACCAGACTGTTTGTTAGGTTTTTTAATAAATACTGACAGATAACATACTCTGCTGCCAAGGCGGCTGATCCGGGTCAGTCATGAGTTTCCCTCTGTCCCACAGTTCTCACGATGGCAACAATACCTGCTGTTGGGGGGTCACCTGTGAAGGGGAGTTGAAATTAAGGATTATCAGCTGGAGGAGCAAAAGCCACCAGGACGATGAGTCTCTGTGTACTGAAGAGAGAGAAGTTGGCTGTCTCCACAACAGGAACTCTGGATGAAGAAATGATGCTCCCAAGTGGCTTCAAAATGGTATTAGATTGTGTCTCGAGAGGCTAGGCTAGAAGTTGAACGGACCCTGGTTTTTCAGAATACAATTTTAGGGGAAGCACTGCTCCTATGAAGCACCCTTCTGTTGAAATAGCCCCTCGAGGCACAGAGGAAGTAGTAGAGGTATCTGGATGGCCTTTCCAAGCCTGATGGGGATGCTCTTCTCTTTGGAAGGGCGATGCCATTGTCAAGTCTGGTACACATCCTATTCAGGTGTATCTCTTGAACAGGGACTACTTTTTATAATGACAACCCAGGTTTGATCATATCAGGAACCGCTCATCTTTTAGGGGAACCGGCTCAGGCAATAGCAACAACAAAAAAAATGGATATAGAATTCCTCCTACCTTCTCTCTAGAAGTCTTGCATTTTCCTTCTTAATCTATCACTTGGCACCAGATACATCAAATACAATGTAGAAAAGTTTCTGACTTTCTAGAGAAGAATTAGGTGTTTTGATTTATATGATTGCTCTAACTGTATTACCCGTGTGGGAAATTGTTGGCTAAATCAACATGATTGAATCATGTTGCAAGAGTTTCCTCACTGCACTCTTGTTTGAGCTATAGAGTGAATTTGATGAGGAATCCATAGCAGATGAAATAGAGACATCCCTCACCAAAAGCTCACCAGAATAGATGGGTTTTTGCACTGGGACGTTTGGCCTTGGAGTTCATAAATTACCTGTTGACTATGCATATAACTCTATGATATCCTTCAGGGGAATAGGTGTTCCAGCATATCAGCTATGCTGAGACTTGATATGACTCAACCATCTTGACAAATGCATTACAAACTGGGAAACTGAATTTCTAACTAAAGTCGGATCTACGCAACAGCACAATTGTTTAAAAAATGAAAAATGCAGTTAGTTAATTAGGATCTAACCATGCCAAACAGCTATCCAAACTGATTTTTGCTCCACTAAATTGAACAGTAGCCTGAGCAAATGGTTTGAGTTAACCAGTTGATAAAGAAGAAAAAAAAAAGAAGAAGAAGAAGAAGAAGTAAATAGATATAGTCTACTTGCAGCAACATGTAAGTACATAATCGGACTTAGATCATCTATAACTCATCCCTTTTTGGCTATAGTAGCAATAAATTTTGGTGTTCATAGGTAAAAAGATGAATTGTTTTTTTATTTTTTTGAATTGTTAGAATAATAAGTGTTGCATAAATATTTGCTGAAACATAGTAAATAAAATTAAACATAAACACTAGTATTTCTGTGACCAATAAAATTTTAGCTTATATTCTGATACCTCAGGTATCAAAAATAAGTGGATGATCAAGAAGTGACTGAGCAGAAAAGAATGAAAAACAGCAACACACAACCAAGCCCCCCTGTATTGAGGTTTTGATTATTCTGGCTTATAACCATATCTAACACCCAGATCTTAATTTCTAAATAACACTTTCCAATGAAAGGAATCTTGGAGAAATGGCTAATTCCAGGACAGGGAAGGAAAAGTAAAAGACAAGCCCAGCTCATCTTATGATGCCAAAAAGTAAGACATGCTCAGGTGTGCCCTGGCTGGCTCAGTCAGTAAAACGGGTGACTCTTGATCTTGGGGTTGTGAGTTCAAGCCCCATTTGAGTATAGAGATTACTTTAAGAAGAAAAAGAAAGCAAGACATGCCCCAAAAATGATGGATATGTCAAAATGACACAGTTGAAACCAACTGACCAAAAGTGGGATAAGCATAACAATAAGATTAACAGTGATAGTAATAGATAATTGCCCATAGAATAAAATAAAATTCATTAACCCATACCAATATGCATAACTGAATCAACAAATAGATGAGAGAGAAAAGAAAGCTCTTTTTTGCTATTGCAAAAATTAATGGAGGGAACCCCGGGTGGCGCAGCGGTTTGGCGCCTGCCTTTGGCCCAGGGCGCGATCCTGGAGACCCGGGATCGGATCCCACATCGGGCTCCCGGTGCATGGAGCCTGCTTCTCCCTCTGCCTATGTCTCTGCCTCTCTCTCTCTCTCTCTGTGTGACTATCATAATTAAATAAAAATTTTTAAAAAAATTAATGGAAACAGAGAATTGCCATTTGACAAATGCTATAAGAAACAAGAGATTTACATGGGTCTCAGAGTATCTCCCCATAAAGTACTTACTAATTGCAAAGGAGAAAATAGTAACCCTTCACTGGAAAAATCTGTCAGGCATCACTTTAGCCAAGTTACCAAAGTTAGTATCACCAGCTATGGAACAGGTCAATCTCACACGCCTCTTGATATGTTGCACAAGAAGGACATGATATCCCTTCTGCAGTGTTCTTGTCAAAAAAGCATAATGTGAATTTAATCATCAGGAAAACTGGGCCAATGCTAAGTGAGGGAAAATACTGAGTACTGGCCACAAAATAACTGGCCAGTACTCTTCAAAAATATCAAGGTCATAAATGATGAAGACGGAGGAGCAAGCTGTCACAAATTAAAGGAAACTAAAGAGACATTGCAACTGAATGTAACCTATTAACCCTGACTGGATCCTGGACCAGAGAAGCGACATTTAGATGGACAACTGGAGAAATGTGAATAAGGTCTCTAGATTATACAACAGTAATGCATCATGTTACGCTTCTGATTTCTATCATTTTACTGCAGCTATGTGAGATGGGTTAACATTTGGGGAATCTGGGTGAAGGGGCTCCGAACTTCCTTTGTACTATTTCTGTGACACTATGCAAGTCTGAAATCATTTCAGAAATCAAGTATTAAAAAAATAAAAACTTTCTAATGGTCTCGGTTGGGGTTTGGCTAGAGTTGGCAAGCAGGAGGCAGGATGTTACGAGAACCAGCTTTGTAAAGACCAGACTGTGTGGTCTGTCAGAGAGCTGAGGAGTGAGCCACCAACAGAAGGCAGCAGTAACCTGAAAGTGCAGAAGTTTAAGTAAAACCCTATACCAAAAAAAAAGAGAGAGAGAGAAAAAAAAACCCCTATACCAACCTCATCCCATTCCTTTGGCCACACTTACCTATTTATACCCACCCGTGTTTCACACTGCACCCCGCTGCTCTCAGAATAGAGAACAAACTTCTTCATGGGCCTTGAGATGAGTTACTGAATCTCTTCCCTCCTCGTCTGTCAAATGGGGACACAAAAGCAGGTCAGCACACAGTCGGGCTGTGGTGAGGACTGGCTGAGGTCATGTGAATGTACTCAGCACAGTGTCCCACATAGAGGAAGCTCTTGATAATTGTTGGCTCTGCTTAATCATCATGATCATGATCATCATCATCATCATCATCATCATCATGCTCTTCCTTACAAAGCCCTACGCCCTGCCGCCCAGGACTCTAGTTCCATGGGAGTGGACACTAGGCCCAGCCCGGTCACCGCTGCAACCCCAGCATGTCACGCAGCCCCTCCACAGAGCAGACACTCAGCGTGCTATTCAGATGGAGGAAAGAAACATCTGGCCCCAGCTTCCCTCCTGAATTACGGTGAACGTAAACATAGCCACTCTCCCTGAAAGCCCAATTACCAGGAACTGAAATAAGACAGAAGTGTATTTGTCTTTCACAAAACCATCTGGAGCCATGAGCTGTCTGTGACTGTAAGGTGCTTCCAGTTTCCCAGGCCCTTTCCCAGGGCAGGGCCATCCCCAGAACGTGTATGTCGTCATCCCCATTCCAGCCGGCAGGAAGCAGGAAAGGCAAGGAGGAAGGACACCCTCTCTAAGGGCACAGCCAAGAGGATATGCGCATCACTCTATTTCCTTCTCACAGGCCTGAACTTGGGACCACACCCAGTCGCGAGGGAGGCAGGGAAATGTAGTCTTTATACTGGGTGGCCACGTGTCTCAATAAAATTTGGTGGTTCTGTGACTGTCGATGAAGAAGATTATGCTGTGGGGAAGCCACGGGCAGGCCTGCCAGGCTCTCCAGCTTCGTCAGGCACGTCTACAACGCCAACTCTACTCCCCTGCCCCCTTGGCGTTTGCACACACTGCTCCCTCTGTTAGACACCCTTAATGTGGTCTCAACTCCGCCCCTCTAGAGAATTCTTCTTCCACCTTTCAGACCCCTGGAGAGGCATCACTTCCTCCTTGAAGCCTTGAACAACTCCCCAACCACCACTACCCAGTAGGAGTTAGCTCCTCCTTCCATGTAAGTTTTCCTTCTTCCCTGAACTCGTCCCACAGTGGCACTTGTCACACTGTGTCTGAACTGTTTATTAGTCCATCTCTCCTACTCCAGGGTACACTCCAAGAGGACCGAGAATATGATTGTCTGTGTCCCTTGCACATCTCAACTCTGTAGTTTCTGCAGAATTACGAACTATATACTGCTGAGAACCTATATTTCACCTTCCAAGCTACTGTTGCTTGGCCCAGCGGAAAAATATTCGTGGCATAAATATGACCACCCCACCCCAGACACAGGCAGGTTGTAGATAAGGTACCAGTGAAATGAGATCCACTGCTTAACAAAGAAAGGAATCCAGATGCTGTGGGCTCCACAGGACCCTGAGAATGCTTGTCCAACTCCTTACTTATGTTTATGTTCAACTGAGCTGGAGGATAAGAGAGACCCATGGCCAACGCCTCCCTAAGTGAAATCAGCTGGGCTGGGGGCTCAAGACAGCACATGCTCACTTCCTGGGCAAGGAGACTTAGTGTGGCAGCATCAGGACTCTGCTGGTTGAAGTCACAGAGCAGATGGCTTATGAACATGAAAAGACTGTTTAATGTTAAAAGCCTTTGATTTTTTTTTTCCAGATGAATTCCTTCAGAGCCCTGCAAGCTGTAGGCAAAATTATATGAGCCAAGGAGAAAGGGCATTTCAACCAAAACACTAAATTTCCTTGCTTAATACCATTTCTGAGAGTTCCAAGTCATAGTCTTAAATATATGTTTGTGGATTCCAGGTTAGTTTTGTTTGTTTGAGGAAGGGGAGTGAAGGAATGGTTTTAGGCTGTTTAGTTGCCTGAGTTTTCAACAAAGGGGAAGAGAGAAAAATACCAAGCTCCGATGGAAGAACAAAGAGAAGTAACTGTTTGCTAAAGATGTCCTAGCAACGAAACCTAATCTTAAACCTAATCCTAACTCACTATTACCGGGCTTGGAATTCCTGCCTCGCCCCCTCCGTTCCTCATCTAACACTGTTTCCCTCACTTCCAAGTCAGAATTTTATTTATTTATTTATTTTTTTATTTTTATTTATTTTTTTTTTTTTTAGAATTTTAAATATGGTTCAAGAGTGAGGGTTTGCTTTTGTTTGTTTAAGGAAGAGTTCCTTCGATCTTAGACCATCCAGCACTCTAAGTGTTGGCCCTACTGGGAGTTTCACCTCATCTAATTTTCTTGCCAACTATATAAATTCAGTAACAAAACAGGGTTCAAAATGGTCCTCACACAGTTAAAAGACAGTGTCGTCTCATCGGAGACCACCACCTGGAAAAAGAAACTAAAGATACAATGTTTTCTCTGAATAGTCAGGGAAAGTTAAGGGGAATCCAAGAACTCTTTCATAAGGAAGTAAATAAGCCATAGATCATTCTGGGTCCTTTGCCCAAACTAGTCTGTGATGTTGCCAGTTGATAACATCTCTTTTAGTCAACAGCAACCTGACTTCTTGACTCTTACTGGCTGCTCAGTGGGCCAAAGGGATTTGTATTTTCTGGATAACCAAATCTATGCTCCACAGCCACCTCCTTTGTCAGTGAACACAGAGCTATGACATGAAAAAGTAGTAGCTGTCTCACACACACACACACACACACACACACACACACACACATTGTCTGTACCCTTATTCTTAAGTACGTAATACTGTAGATTTTGTTTTCAACCTACTGTAGACATCATACCATATCTTCATAATGCCTTGAGGACCCAATCTCTAAAACACCAATATCCACATGTGACTATGTTTTAAATGTGGGTCTTTATTAACAGTGGGGTCCTTGAGGTCCCCTGCTTAGACTTCTGATTGAGAAAACACGTAAATAAGTCCTCCTAAATCATTCCATGTTGGCTGATTCTAAATGGCCCCCAAACAGAAATATTTTTTTTCCTCATGCACCCAGGTTGGGCATTTGCATTAAAACCATTCATTTGATTCAAAATATGGACAATACATGATGATGATTCAAATAGGAAATTGGGGGATGCCTGGGTGGCTCAGTGGTTGAGCATCTGCCTTTGGCCCACGGAGTGGTCCCGGAGTCCCAGGATCGAGTCCTGCATCAGGCTTCCTGCATGGAGCCTGCTTCTCCCTCTGCCTGTGTCTCTGCCTCTTTCTTTCTTTGTGTCTCTCATGAATAAATAAATCTTTAAAAAAAAATCAGAAACTAGAGGGGCACCTGAGGGGTTCAGGCCATTGGGCATCTGACTCTTGAGTTCAGCTCAGGTTGTAATGTTGGGATGGTGATATCAAGGTCCACATGGGGCTCCACGATCAGCACCAGATCTGCTTGAGATTCTCCCTCTCCCCCTCTCCCTACTTGTACTCTCTCTGTGTCTCTCTAAAAAATAAAAAATAAAAAATAATCTAAAAAAAAAAAATATATATATATATATATCAGAAATTAGGTCCTAATTAGGATTAGATAACTTGAAGTTTTTTCTTTTTTTTTTTAACTTGAAGTTTTTTCTTAAATATTTATTAATTTATTTGAGAGAGAAAGAGAGAGCACAAGAGGGAGGGGCAGTGGAAGAGAGAAACTCAAGCAGACTCCCTGCTGAGCATGGAGCCGGACTTGGGGCTCTATCCCATGACCCAGAGCTCACGACCTGAGCTGAAATCAGGAGTCAGACGCTTGACCAACTGCATCACCTAGGTGCACCCTGAATTTCTCTTTAAACAACAGCAACCTGAAAAAGTGAAAAAACAAAGATTTCTCAGTCAGTACACTGGGTGAGGAAGGAGTTATGTGATGTTTTCCTCTTCTCGGCAAACAATCAGGCCTAGTCTATGTTTTTAACTTGACAGAAGGTAGCCATGTCTGTCTGAGATGAGAATAATCTCTAACTGGGAAAAGAAAGTTAGATGGTAAGACCTTGGGCTCCGGGCTGAGATGGCTGGCTCTACGGCCGCTAGTGTACAACACTGGGCAGGTTCCTCTACCTCCTTGAGCCACCATCTATCTGTAAATGGACATGTGTAGTGGCTGCGTCAGGGGATAACCGTGAGGTTGAATATATGCACGGCACCGGTGCTACCACAGTACATTCAGTCAAGGTAGGCAGATTATTATCATCCTCTGGCAGTCAACGCAGAATCTTTTGTACCCATTCTTTGCAAATACAAAGTTGCTTTTGAAAAGTGAACCAACCACCGCCTTGGCAAATCTAAAAGGGCTGGTACCTCTCCTGGAGGAAGAAGGCATTATCTGCACCATTGGCTATTAGATTAAGTACCTATTAGATGAGATACCAGCCATTAGGTGTGCTTAAGCCCAAAGTGGAGTGTTTAGCTCCCCTTTGTTCAGCTCTGATGTGTTGAAATGCTATTTGCCAATGAAATAGTTTCCTTAAAAATCCATATGTGTATTTATTTAGATAGACGGATATAGCATGTAAATAACCATCTCTCGCCATGCTCTTGATTTTTCCCCACACTCAGGGCTGTCTTCAGCCTTCACTGGTAAGAGCCGGTGTAGCCAACTGTACCTAATTCTTCCAAGGAGCGCTTCTCCAGGCTACCTCAAGTTGAATGTGTGTTCCACTGTGCGTCTTGTCTAGTCAATAGTGGCTTTGCTTTCTACCATTTATTGAGTTGTAAACCATGTTGGTTGTCAAAAATTGTGTAAACGAAGGCCCTTAGAATGAAGGGTGCCCCAAAGAAACAAAGGATGAGTTACATGTTAGATATTAAAATGCAACTTACCACACTGGGTTATTTTTATCAGAGTGGTAAGGTCACAATCTATAAACAAGTAAGAGCTCATGGAAGTCCCCTGATAGTATCACCAGAAAGTTACTGCAATCCAGAGAACTGACACACAACCGACTGACAATTGTAGACCAGAGCCTGGAAGAAATGGTGGCCAAAATTCTGAATTATTTCAGGTCTTTTGAAAAGCCTAGAAGAGCAAGTGCCAATGGCAATGCCAGAACCATGTCCCCGTAGGGACAATGCTGAGTCAGTCATCGCTCCCACTTCCAGGACAGCAAACTGCAGTTAGAGAGATATGAGTGTGTTCTTCTTCCCCCAGCTGAAAGTCTCCTAGCAGCCATTTTTAAACAAATTCTCAAGTTGCAGAAAAGAAATGACTCATTCTTTCTGCCTCGTGTTATTCAAACATTGTACAGATCATTGATGTCACATGTACACACGTATAGAAGACACGCAAATACGATCCTTACATGAGATCGTATTTGGTTTCCTAAATTCAATCAGACTTCATGTGCTATGGCTGGGTGTAAACCTCATGGTAAAATACATTTGCACTAATTGGAGTGAGCAGAAATGGGGGGGTGGGGTAGATCTATATTGCCCTTTAATAGCTAACATACAATTTTTAGGGGGTCTGACAAGCCACACTGTCTCCTCACCTGAAAATAAGCTACGAAATGAGGGTGTTCCTCATCTTTTCTATTTACACAATAATTGTCTGCCTTTACCTCTCCTAATAATGCATGCTCAAAAAGACTCCTAAAAACCAAATTCTTGAGTCAGCTACATGGCTAAAACATTGCAGGATGGAAGCCCAGAATTCATTTTAACGTGTAGTATTCCCTAGACTGTGACAGTTCAGGTTTCAATTAGCCGCCTCCAGGCTCCCAAAACCAGAAAGAATCTAGTGGGTTGTTAACATATTCATAAATAAACAAATGCTCAGTCTCTTGGCAGGCTGCCAGGACGTGGTGCCGGCGAGGGATCCAGGCATCTATGGTGAAGCCATGGGGGTCTTTCACTTCCCTCCCTCAATGGGACTGGACCAGCTGCGGATGCCACTCCTGGCTTTCTGAGCATCTTTATCTATACATTTATGGAAAGTTGTGGGCAAAATGCCCATGGAAGAGGCCTGACATGCAGCCAGAATTTACTGAACCAAGGTGCTGCAGCATGTGCTCCATCACTCCAGGCTGGATGTCTGCAAAAGGAAGTCGTCTATAGGTCTGCAGAGCAGTCCTTCCCAAACTTTAACGTGCATAGAGATCATCTGGGGATCCTGCTAAAATGCAGATCCCAATCTGGCAGGATAATGGAGCACTGATGCTGCTGATCTGAGGACCCCACTTTGAGTAGCAACGCTGTAAAGTGAGGTCAAGACCATTCGGTTCACCATTAAATAAATATGGTTTGGAGAAGTCCCAGGTGCCAGGCAGTGTGCCTTCTACTGAAAACACGAACATGATAAGACGAGGGCCCTGCTTAGAGGAGCCTGCCATGTAATAGGAGAGGCAGTTTATAACACAGTATTCATTGAGATTCTTGCCATTTACAAGGAAGAGAAAGCTCATCCAAAATGGATCAAGCAGGAAAAAAGGGACTGTAACTGGCTCCTGAATTTGCAGAGTCCAGGTGAGAGCGACTTCAGGTCCAGTTTGAAGCAGAGCTAAAATGACATCACCAATACCTAGTTTCTCTCTCTCCATCATTTTGTTCTTCTTCCTGGGGTTCAACTCCTTTCTCCTCAAGGCAACTTGGATGCCAGTCCATATACCCTGTCCTAATAAGAGTGCCTATCAATTCCAGATGTCTCTGAAAAATTTCAAGTTATCTCATGGGAGCTAATTGGGGCATGAGCTCAGCCCCAATCATACCAATCACTGTGTCCTGAAAGGTCCGACTTTCAGGCTGGCAAACCGTAGAGTTTGGGGTGGAGGTGGCTCCAGCAGAACCACATGTACCAAGAAAGCAGGAGGCATGGATTCCCAAAAGAAAATCAAGGGTTGGGTGCAGCCAAAGCCCACCATCACCACTACAAAGGCATGATAGAAGCATGTGCAGGGAGGCAAAGAGAGCACGGAGAAAAGCACGGATGCATGATAAATACTATCAATGATGTGGAGGGAGGAGAACAGACCAACCTCAAGGCAAAGCATGCGAGGTCCGGAAAGGACTGGGCACGCACTGGTTTGCTGGAGGCCTTCAACTCAACACTACCCCCACCTCCACCTCCACCACGGTATGATTCAGTCCCTCCAGAAATATTTCATTACACTACTTTCTGTGAAGGAGATAAGAAATGAAAAGTGTGGTTAAATTGCTCCTGAGATTAGAGGTAAATTGGAACGCAGACTAGACTGACACACATCAAAGATTTTAAAGCCAGTATAAATACGATGCAGCTGAGTGCTAATTTGCACTCAAAGGAAAAAAGCATTGGTGTAAACTTCTTTTCCATTGGTGGAATAGAAGCTTCCACGAAGCACGAGCACACCGATGCGGATTTATGCATTGGGATGTGATGAGACCAAACAAGTAGTGGGCAAGGACAGTGTCATCTTCAGAAACCAGGGACACCTGCAAGATCTGAGCACTCTGATCAATGATCTCCTCTCCACCATGGCCTCTGCCACCATTATCTGTGACTTCAGGATTCATGTTGGAAAAACCCATCTGACATCTTAGCCCTTCAGCTTCTTAACATTTCCACCTTTGATCCAACACAACTCAACTGTCTTAGCCCTTGACCAGTAACAACCACAGGACTGGAGGTTTCAAAAATTCCTGATCAACATTCTACATCTTATCCTGTCCAGATTACTTGATTTTTTTATTTTATTTTTATTTATATAAAATCTCAAATCTTTGATCTCATTGACAGTCTGAATTTAGTATCCCTCCTATGTTTTCCCCTATCCATTAGCCATTTATCTGGTGAGCCATCTTCTCCACACCTAACCTAAAACAGTAAAACATAGCTAGAGAAACATGCAACTGGTATATTCATCATCACCACAAATGCCCAAAATAGCAGTGATAATGATGCTGCTGCTGATGGTGGTATCATTATCATTTCACATTTATTGAGTATCATTATGAGCCAGCCTTTTCCCTGACTTTGAGTCAGTAAGTCCATAATTCTCTTTGGCTTAATTTAGTTCTGTGTTTCTCAATAGAACCACTATTGGCATTTCTAGTGGGACAATTCTTCATTACGTGGAACTCTTCTGTGTATAGTAGAACATTCAACATTACTCCCCAGTCATGGCAAAACACTACACATACACACACACACACACACACACACACACACACACACCACATGGCCCCCAACCCACCCTCCCGGTAAGATTGTAGAAACAGTCCCACACCCAGTTGAGAACTGCTGGCTGAATGAAAAGAGCACTAACTTGAGCATCAAAAGTGACATCGACTACACTGTGAGACCATGAGCAAACAACTTAGCCTCTCCGACCACCGGGTCCTGTAAAAGGTGGATCAGGATCTTACTTCTGCCTCAAGTGATCCAATAAAACATCGGTGAGAATATTTAGTATATTCATTAAGATTATGTTTGGCTGTGACAAAAACATTGGCAGCAAGAGCGGAAACAATTAAATGTTGATTTGTCCCACATCACAGGTATTCTGAAGACTGGCAGTCCAAAGCCGGCTCCCCTGTATCGCCAGTGTCCCCCGCTTCTCTTTCTGCAAGCTCCCCTTACCTTCATGGCTGCGTCTCACTCACAAAATAGAGGCCCCACTTCAGATTCAATCTGCAGGAAAGATGAGCAAGAAAAGGAGGGAGGGAGAAAGGAAGAAGACAAACCAGGCAAGAAAAAGCTCTGTGTCAGAAACATAACACTGGCCCCCAAATCCCCAGCAGACTTCCATTTACCTACAACTCACTGGCTGTCACGTGATCATACCTATCTCCAAAGGAGACTGGGAAATATTTTCAGCTGAGTATATTGTCTCCTTGAACAAAATGAAGGTTCTGTGAGTAAGAAAGAAGGGGAGAATGGATAGTGGGTGGGAAACCAGCTTTATCTGCCATCCTGGGCAAGTTACAAAGCCTTATGGAACTATAGGGTGGCATTATTACTAAAACCTGAAGGAAAGCACATAACAAAATACAGTATCTACATGAATTTTGCTACATAAATTCCATCTGGAGCCTCATTTATCCACATTACTTAAGACAAAATTAGTAAATGTTCTTATTTATGTCCAACAGGCATGGTGGCCCAATTAACTAATGAGGCACAGCTCTGCCTCATTTTAACACAACAATGCGGAGTGAGCCACCTTGTGTGTAGTGGACTCTAAAGAAAATAGCCCCCAATTATTCAAGATAACAGGAGAATAATAAGTGTGTAAATGAATATAAAAGACATTTATTGGTTTAAAGCCACCTGGCATCCATCCCCCTACTTTTGATAATTGCATTCTGATTTTCTTGTGGGAAACTACTTCCCCGCATTGTGTGCAGGTGTCCTGCTCAGATGCCAAGGAACAGGCACCTGACCCAACCTCAGCCAATGCAGCTCTCTCACCCAGCATTTTAAAAACTGAATGTGTGAAGCAAGGCAAAGAAGGGAGAAAGGGAGAGAGGCAGGGACAAAGGGAAAGGGAGAGGGAGACAGACAAAAAGGAAAGTAAAAAGAAAGGAAGGAGAGAGGGAGGAAAGGAAGAAAGGAAGGAAAGATGGAAGGAAAGAAGGGAGGGAGGGAAGGAGGGAAAAGAGAAAGAAAAGGAGAGTGAAAGAAGAGAGGAGCGGAGAGGAGGACAGGGGAGAGGGGAAGAGAGGAAACCAAAGTGTCCAGCCTTGCTCCTTAGCTGTTCTTCAATTTTGTAGGCTCCACACATCTTTTCCAGTTAATCTGCTATTTTTTCAATGTAGATGAGTCAGTTTTGCAACCAAAGGACCTTGACTGATGCCCAAAAGAATGACATTTTCAGACCACCCAGAAACTCAGCCTTCTGCTTTGCTTTCAACCTCATCTCCTATTATATCTTGACCAGAATCCCAAAGGGCACTCCTTCTCTGACCCTAGACATTCTATAAAGACATTGAGAAACACTGCAGTGGTCAAAAGACTGGTAGGAACCAAGAAAACAAAAAGTCCTAGGACGAGAATATGTTAGAGCCCCCTCCACCCCCCACCCCCACCCCCTGATTGGGAATCAGGAGCTGTGATTTCTAGTTTGTGCTCCTCTTCCAACCGGGGACACGGAGCACATCTCACGGCCTTTCTGCACCTCAGCTTTCACACTTGTAAATGACTGAGCTGACTCTGTCACACCAATTTTTATAACACGCCAATACTTCCCGACTTCGCTAGGTCTCCAGACGCCCACCGCGTTCCTACCCTTGAACAGTTAACAAGCCATGTATATCAGCCTCCTGACATTCCCCTTCCTTGAGCTGTGCTCAGGCTACCTTGTCCTGTATAACTTAGATGAAGATTGCCTAGAAGCCTCATCTCACTCTGGGAGAGAAAATCCCCTCCGTCCCAAATTCCCCCAGGGACTCCTGGGATAAGCCAACACTTCCCAAGTCAACTACAGAATTTGCAATTGCTTCTCTGCATTTCGCCTCCTGTGGTCTCTTGCCCCATGCCAGCCGGGCTAGCACTACTCTGATCCCTTCCGCCTGCAAAGCAGCAACCACCCAAGGTGAGGCATGTAGCAGCCTTTACTGGAGGTTTGGGCCACATAGGCAGCTACAGTGCTGCTCAGTACGGCAAATAATGCCAATTTTCCTGCCCCTGGCCATTCTCTTCTGGGGAGCATCCTTGGACCCCAACATCCTGAGACCCCTGTCACATTGTTTGTCCCCTGTCATTTCCTCCTTTAGCTCTCCCATCTCCGTTCACTCTCTTTCTCCCAACTCCCAAATGTCCTGTCCAGGTGTCACACAGATCTTCCTCCCACCCCCCAAATGGCCCGTTACTTGTTTGGCCAACGAAGGCCATTCTAAGAGGAATTTTGTCCAACAGCACTGAAACCAACAGTTCCCTTTCTCTTTCTGCTGCATAAAAACGCATCTCTAAAGGTACAGATCCATACCTGTTTTTTGGCTGAAGGCATAATGCCTCCAGCATTCAGGAGGTACTCCTCAGAAAGCATTTTGGTGGGGACAAAGAGACTTGCCGTTTTGTTGATACCCCTTAACGAAACAGTGTGATCTCTGATCCACCAAGCAAAAGGAAAGAGGCTTTGTCACTCACTAGCTATGTGACCTTAGGAAAATGACCCATCTGAATCTATATTGTTCTTCTGGAAAATAGGGACAATAATAATACTTATTCCATAGGATTGTTGTGAGAATAAAATAGAATCACACAGAAAAAGTGCTGTGCACAGTGACTGGCACATAACAAATGATCTACAAAGGGTAAACGATGGTATTATGATTATTACCACCACTACTGCTACTGATGGCACTTAAAAGTGAAATTAAAATGGGGATCGCAAGTTATAAAGAGCACAGCACATCAAGAAGTCACTTGGGAAATGGGGAAAAAATAAATGAAAAACTATGTGCAACAAAGACTTAACCTAAAGAAAGAGCACTTGGAATTCACGTCCTGGGAAGGATACTGGTCTCACCAGCAAGTAGGGCTGGTTAAATAACAGGGCTAAAACCTGTAAATGCGGATGCCATTGTTCCAGAAAGAAAATGTGTTTCATTTATATGTTTCCTTTTAAAAAGGAATAACAGATAATACCCTCCTTCATCTAAAGGTACTGAGCACCAATATGAGAACATCAAATATTTCAATTCCTCCCAGGAGCTCGGTCAGCCCTCGAGAGGATACGAGTTTGCCAGGGTAACTGGGACATCTGGAAATGGAAATGGAATATTTAGACCTCCATGTTGTTTCTCGAAAATTTCCAGTCCCTGGAAAGGTTAAAAGAGAATCGCAGTGGAGGTGAGCTCCACGTGTCAAAAACAAATACACAGCCTCGGCCTCCTTTACAGTAATACATTATCCTACTGGGCTCTTTAAAAATTGCCTCATTTCTCTTTGACCGGGGTCCAGTTGTTATTTTTCTTTTTGTGGGCCTCCATTATGGTGTCTCTGTTTCAAACACTAATATGTTAGGATTGCATTTGAGGCCTTTCACAGACATTATTTGGTATATTATTTTCGTCTATATTAATGTGCCTTCTTTTTCAGCCTCTGTCTGCCACACATATGTAGTTCAAGACATCATGGTACTACTGGGAAATGGGTGCAAAGGTAGGAGTTACTGTGTGCAACTATAATTAAGGCAAAGGCATCCTAGCGAGACAGATGCACTTTGCATGAAGGAATTCTAAGGAGGGGAATGCACACATGACAAGTAATCCTTAGTAATTGTGGCAGGTGATTGTACTACTCCAAAGCCCCTTGGACACAGCGTCTGCCCCCCAATCCCTTTTGCTCTGTCTTCTTGGGCTACATCTCCTATTTTGTGCTCACTTACTAAAGACCTGTGTTGGGGAGACACACACGCAAATGGGCTCTGGTCCCTTCCCTCCTGGAGAACCTAGACTAGGAGAGGAAAAAGGCAATGACCAGAGTCTCAATCTACAGTGGCCCACACCGATAGATCGATCTGTGCCCGAGGCAGTAAGGGGAAGTAGGGAACAGAAAGTTCTGCATCTTCGAGGAGGACCCATAAATAACACCTTTGGAAAGATCCAGGACCTTCAATTATGAGTAGGAGTTCACAAAGCAGAAAAGAAATGAGAGGCAGGAGAGAGGTGGTGAGGGTGGAGAACTGCTACCCGGAGGGCAATGGGATGTATCACACCTATAATGAAAATAAACTTAGCCAACTATACTTAGCACGAGGGGGCACCAGGTGGCTTAGTGCATCTTGCACCTTTACTCCTTGAGTTTACCGTGACTGGACCTTTTGCTCTTCCCTACGGTAGACTTTCCCTCTCTATCATACACAAAGCAAATAGAGTCCCGTGGTAGTTCCAGAAGAAACATTATCATTAGTGGAACTTGCCAGTATCCACATGCTGAGGACGAGGAGGAAGTGCATTTTCCATCTTCATGGAAGATGTCTAACCTGTTCTTATGGCCGTTCGCACAAATACACAAGCTGTCTAGGGCCGGACCAGTCCTGAGAACACTCAGCCTCAAGTGTTCTCAAGCCCAACTGATGACTCACAGGGGCTTGTCAATCACCTGCCACAATTACTAAGGATTACTTGTCATGTGTGCATTCCCCTCCTTAGAATTCCTTCATGCAAAGTGCATCTGTCTCGCTAGGATGTCTTTGCCTTAATTATAGTTGCACACAGTAACTCCTACCTTTGCGCCCATTTCCCAGGGACTTGCAGGCCACCATTACTTGCTCTCTCCTGCTTTTAGGCATTTCTGTCTCCACACCTGGCTGCAGGACTGCCTCCACGGCACACAAGCTGTGCAGATATGCAGGCCCCACGCACAGAAGGACCCCCGGCTTGGTTTAATTCGTTGCTGTTGCTGAGTTGAAATGCTTCAGAGTTTTTTAAAAGAGGCTCCCCACTTTCATTCTGCACTGAGCTCCATAAATTACGCATCTGGTCCTGTCTAGAGGGCTAAGTGCTTCACGGTGTGTTTCTGTCAAGCCCTGCCTACACATCCCCAAGATGGGAGCCATTCTGATCATCGTGATCATCTTCACCAGTCATTCACTCGGCAGGGTGATGATCACAAACTGCAAGCTTGAGCAGCCCCAAAACACTTTGACATCTGATTACAAATAACTGGTTTGACCAAAAGTCAAGCTTTGGCCTCAGCCATATAGGTTCTCGTTGTCTGTCATCCTGCCAAGTACGCAGATAGGCCCTCACTCCTTCCAGGCTCCTTCGGGTTTACAAACAATACCACCTCCAAACACCGGTTCATAAAGTTTCCCATTCTATAAGCTTAATGTGTTATTCAGAATTTAACAGTTTCCTTAGCATAATTTGATTAAGGGTGTGCAGAATTGCATCAGCTGTAATAAAAGTCAAGCCCTGTAATTTCAATTATTAAACACTTGTACGGGAGCCTGTACCCGAGCAGCTCAGTGGCCGTGAGCTGGAACTGCACACGTAGCAGCTGGGATGTCCAGAAAGGAGGGAAAGGATCCCGTGACAGATCTGAAAGGGCCTCCTCAAGGTGAGTGACAGAGGGGTCTGTCAGCTGCACATCTGCCTCAAGCCACCCCGTGACGCAGCTCAGGCCGATCCTCGCACTGCGATTGTCATTCACTAGCTGTCCACCCACACCGGACCCTGACACAGATCTGTCAGAGGTTCTGATAGAATCATTGGCCACTCACTCTCCCGAGGCCCAGGATCAAAAGCATCCCTCCCCACATACCTCTCCGCTGGCACTTAGTCTCTTTTCCAGACCTGAAGACAGTGCAGGAACTCAGTTACCCCTGTGGGTGCGCGTGGGTGTTGTGTGTGTGTATGGTGGGGGGGTGGCTGGGGGAGGGTAGGAAAGTGACACCTCGGCCTCATTCACGACTACAGATAAGACGAGCCTTTTTATTTCCCTCTCGGTCTTTCTCAAGTCATCTCTAGAGACGGGGTTTCAAACATGATCTTTATTTCATTGCTCAGACCCAGGGAATATTAATTAACAGCCTCACTCAGATTCACATTAATGTCACACCGACAGTGTAATCCAGCCGCAACTATACCGTTTGCAACGTGAAATCCTGGACAGCCCTGGCCACAGGCAGCCGGGGATGCCCGGGAACAGGCCGCCTGGGTCTCATGCAGCGTCCACAATGGGCCAAACTCCCTGAAAGTAACTATTCCTATGCCTGGCCGAAATCCACCTCCCGGTCCTTTAAACTGTACGTTCGAAGCACGCAAAATAATAAATAAATATTACGACCTTATCGCCCTCCCTTGAGTACCAAGGCAGCATTTGTTCTGCAGGGATGTTTCGATCCCTGCCTTTATCTTGTTAAAGCAAGTGGGGAAACAAATAATAAACGCCAAACCCCTCGTTTGGAAATGTTTACTTCTTCTCCACGCTCAGAAATTCTGCATTTTTGTTCCTAATTCATCTGCGGGAAATCCTAGCCTCTACCGGGTCACCGTGGAAAAGATCGAAGATGTTCCCGTTGCCCACTCCCCACATCTTAGTAGAGCCCAGGGCCCCCTTTCTCGGGCCAACTTGGGGGGAACGGCCTGAAGATTTTTCCAAACAGGTAACACATTCTTTCCACTCTTTCCCTTCCGAGCGCTTTGCAATTTTGATAGTTCTGTGTTTCATTCACTTACTCGTTGAGTGTTTATCAAGGACTCCCTAGGCGGTGGACACCAGAGGGCAGAGGATTTGCCCCAGCCCCTGCCTGCAAGACATCCACGAGTCAGCCTGAATGAGGCCTTTGAGGGCCTCTGAGCTCCCTGAAATTCAAGCCCCCAGCCGGTGCCACTGCCTTGTTCCAAACTCATATTTGTTGACTAAATGCACCCGGTAGACTTCTTTATAAATAGAGCTTTCTAATTAACAAAGGCATTCCAAAGGCAAAGGGGTGGCTCAGGCGTGCTATCAGCTGAGCGGAATTTGAAAATAAAAATCACTCTGATAACCTGCTCTGAAGATTTCCTCCCGCTGATGGCCAGAGCGCCAAGTTGGGAAATCTGAAAGGATCTCCTTTCCATGTGCTGCCTCTGAAACACTCACCACGGGCTCTGTTGCAATTTGTTGTGGCACAGGTCTGCTTGCACCAAGGGCTGACAGGAGCTTATTAACACCAAAGGGAAAAAAAAAAAATGCTGCTCTCCTTCTCAAACCCGTGGAAGCTGAATGTCACCGATACGGCTAGCTCGGCTGTTAGGGGCAACTACACCTGTCTTGCTTTCCTAGAATGCAGCTAGGTACAAATCTCCAGGAGCAACAATTCACCTTTGCAGATCACAGAGCAGCAGAGTGGAGAGAACGCATCTGCCACAAACAAGGGTATTGGGCAGAAACCCCGTTCAAACACAGCAAGGAGACAAATATTGGTGTTTATGCTTAAAATTTCATCTGAGCAGAAGCCACAAATGCTCTGCAGGCTGCAAAGGCTCCACGCAGCATCCAATATTTCCTTAAATACGAGATCCCAAAACATCGCAATTCTACTTTAACCCCAGGGACCTAGATATACTGAGGGAAGAATGAATTCAACTGTTTAGAAATCCTTCACTCCAAAACGAAGCATGAATTTCACCGTGATTAAGTGCTGAGAGCTGATTTCTAACGCCACATGAAATTTGTTTTTAGATGGTTATTTTATTCAGAATGGTTGCTTTTTAATGATGCTGCCTTGATTTCCTGTTAAACCTGTTTCGTCTGTAGTCATCCAACATTAATATTTATTTTGTTCACTTAATTTTAAAGTATTCTTAAATTAAAGCTATTGCAAATATTCTACTGTGGCCGATGATAATTCAGCAGAGGTGCTACAATGAAAATATCATAGAAAACATGATCAGTGTGTTATAGCCGTAATCCGGTTTAATAAACACAGCACTATAAACTACTTTAGGACATTAGGAACTAACCATTCTAGCGTGTGTTATAAAACCCACTGCTAAATACAACTGTTTTTTTTTAAACTTCTGTGCTTTTTTTTTCATCTCGAATTCTTAACAGTGTAGTTAGATTTCACATTGTAATGAATATTATACTTGAGAATCATCTTGTGTTAAAGTCTTTCCCATGTACATATTATTCTCCATCATATTTTCCTTAAAATCCCCAGCATTGAATCAACACAGGTTGGCCTACAAGAGGTTTCACAATAAATTATAGTAAAATAAAGCCATGATGTTATTGAACTTGTACCGTATATAATGAGATAAATAACTACACTGCCTCCTGTTCCTGTTGGGGCTTTGTGACTTTATATTGTAATGTGACATTCCACAGAATGCTTCCATAGAAATAGGCTCAGGACAGCAGCACACCATTGCCACTACAGGAAAACTGGCATGGTTTTCTCCCTGGAAAATACCAAATCTCCAAATCCAACACACTTACTCATAATTCATTTTCATTTCCTCTTTCCCAGAATTCATTTTCATATCTAAAAGAGGCTCTTGGCTGAAGCCTTATACTGTCTGCAACATGTTATAGCTTCTTGCAATTTTACTTTTAGGAAACACAGTAAGGAAGGAAAAGTAATGCACCCCCATGGGCATCCCAAGTTAAGCCATTATAAATTCACATTCTGTTTTGCACTCCTTTGAATGGGAAGCGAGGAAGAAAAGGAAACGCCTGGGAGTGCCCTTATGGTTCTCAGGTAAAACTTCCTTTTCAAATGCCTCCATGTACTACTGTTGTCACAGGCAGAAAAACACTCCAGACATAGATACTTGTCATTTTTCTAACCAAAGTAGTGGCTACAGTCGTCAACAATATGTTCACTCAGATTCTTTGAGCTCTGTGTTTTAATCAGTAGAATTTTTTGTTCTTATAGACTTTTCTTCAAAAAAAAAAAAATCCTTTTTCTGAACTAAGCTCAGAACCAAAACAGGTCTCTGCTTCAAGGTTCCCCAGTCTTAACTGAACAGTAATCAAAACCGAATGCCTGCAAATCCCCAAGGGGGGTCGCTTCTTCCTTTCTGAGCTCAAAGTGCAACAGGAAAGTAGTGGGAGCTTTTCCCTCCACTGCCTCGCTTGGGGGGTTTTTTTGCCTTTAGAATTTGAAGGTTTGTTCCCATTCCTGCGCACCTGACAGGCTGTGATTTACATGTGAGAAAACAACTCCAAGGTTCTTATGGAGGAGTCAGAAGCTGCTCCCACCCATCTCAGCGGGTTTTCTAGGAAACAGACTGGGAAAAGGGGGTCGGGGGAGGGGAAGCAAATTCCGTCTGAAGCTGCACAGGTAAACCCAAAGTAATGGAGGCAGATAGTAAAAAGAATATTATTTATTATCTTTTTTTTTTATTAATACTCACGAATAACCTTTGCTTTTTTTTTTTTTTTTTTTAACACAATCTACTTTTAGAAGAATGCCTCCTCGGTTTATCATGCCCAATCGGGAGCTCTGAGCTCCTGGACGACTTCTCCTTTCTCCACCCCACCCCTCACATCCAAATTACTCTTTTACATGTTCACAGATACCACGAACGTTTTGTAAACAAGATTTAGGGGACTGGGCCTTGATGGAATCAACATCCCACTTCAAAGCGGAAGGCGGGTAGGAGAGAGGGGAGGAGAGGGGAGGAGAGGGGAGGAAAGGCAGGGGAGTGGAGAGGAGGGGAGCGGGTCAGAACTTTCAAGTCTTGCCTTTTCTGAGATGGGTGTGTATTGTGGCTGTTCCTTGAAATTCAATGACTCAAAACATTGACAGCAAGTGCCTGTGTGGTTATTTATATTATATATCTATAATAGAATATGTGGGCTTCCTCAGTTTTGGGTCTCGGCTGTTTTGTTTAAATACACCACAGTCCTCCCGTGGGTGTTGTCTCCACAGGGAGTCGGGTCTCCCAGGAAACCCTCTCAGAGCCGGGGCTTCCGGAGCAGGGTCTTACTGAGGTCTTTGACCTCCTCGGGGCTATTGACCCGCTCGTAGCCCAGCACCGCCATGGGCTGGTAGCAAAACTCCTCCACCTGCTTGATCTGCTGGAAGGTGAGGGCCGTCCGCCAGGCGTTGGCGGCCTGCGTGGCATTGCGCGCCGACACCACGAAAGGCTTGGAGGAGGAGCCCGAGCCGCTGGTCATGTTGAGGGCGAACTGCTCCATTTCGGGGCTCACCAGCAGCCCCACAAAGTCGTACACCCGCCGCAGGGTCTTGACGGGGTCTCCCACCAGGTCCTCGTACCGCACCACCAGGTAGTGGCCCTGCAGCCAGTCGGGGGGCTGCAGCGCCGTCTGCAGCGTCTTGGCCATGCTGTTGCAGATCACCTCCATCGCGCCGAGCGCGTGGTAGTCCGCCGGGCCGCCCACGCCCTCCTTCTTGACGCCCAGCTTGTGGCCGGCGGCCTCCAGGAAGGGCATGCGGTGGGCTCGCGGGTCCCGGCTGCGCACCACCTGGAGGCTCTCGCGGATGAGCCCGTGGCGCGAGCGGATGCGCGAGGAGGCCACGGCCCGCGGATCGCGCACCAGGTGGATGACCTTGAGGTCCAAGGCAGGGTCGCGCAGCAGCGGCGCCAACACGGCCACGTCGAAGACACGCACGCCCTTGATGACCAGCGTGCGGTACTTGCGGCACTCCTCCTCGAAGCGCGCCAGGCGCTGCGGCGGGCACTTCTTGCACACGCGGTCGTCCACCAGCCCCACGACCTCCTTGCGGTAGGCGGGGCAGAGCGGCGACGAGCACACCACCTTGTTGGTGGCCGCGCCGAAAATGCCCAGCGTGGTGAGGTTGCGCCCCCCGCTGCCCGCGGGGCTGTACAGCTGGAAGACCGAGAGGTCGCAGCGGTAGAGCGCGCTCAGCATGTCCCGCGCGGCCCCTTGCAGGGAAACCGCGTCCCCCGGGTACAGTTTTTGCCACACGTGCCACACCGGCTCGTAGAGGAAGAACACCTCGGGGTTCTGGTTGAAGAGCTCACCGAAGAACGATGAGCCCGAGCGCCACGTGGTGAACACGTACACCAACTGCCTCTTGTCTCCGCCAGCCCCGGGGCCCCGAGTGCCATTGCGGGGAGGGGCCCCGGCCCCCCCGGCCCCCGCGGCCCCCGCGGCCCCGGCTGCTGCGGCGGCGGCTGCGGCGGCGGCGGCGGCGGCGGCGGCGGCTGCAGCGGCGGGGGCCGCCCCGACGGCGGCAGGAGGGCGGTGCGGAGTACGGGGGTCCAGGCGGGTGTGTGCGCGGGGCGGCGCCGCCGGGGGGGGGCCCGGGCGCCCCCAGCCGCCCCCAGCCGCCCCCGCCGCGGCGCCCGGCGGCCCGTCGGGGCCGCACTGCTGCAGCGGCTCCTTGTGCCACTTGTAGTCCAGGAGGTTGAGCATGGTGAGCACCAGCAGCAGCGCGTAGCCCGCGCACAGCACCAGCGCCTTCCTGCGGAACACCTTCATTCCGAGCGGGGACGCGGGCCAGCGACGGCCCGGGCGCCGGGGCCACGGCGAGAGCAGGGCGCGCGGCGCGGCTGCAGGCGCGGCCGGGAGCAGCCGGGGGGGCGCGCCCGGGGGCAGGGCTCGCGGCGGGCTGCGGCTCATCACAGGCACAGCCGGGGCCGGCGGCGCGGCGGAGGCGGCCCTGCAGCCCAGGACCGGGACGCGGCGGGCCGGCTTCGGGCGCGGGGACTGGGGCCGCGGCTCCGGGGCGGGCGCGGCGGCAGCGGCGGCTGGTCCCCGACGCCCAGGGCGGGCTCTCCCATGGCAGCGGCTCCGGGAAGGACCTGCGAGGGCAAGCGGAGGGAGCCCGTGAGCCCCAGGCCTCCTCCCCGTGCGCCGCCTCCACCTGAGTAACGCCCACCCTCGGGTCCGCCGGGCTCCCCGCTCACCTGGAGCCGCGGGCGCACCCCGGAGCCGCCCGGGATCACGGCCGGCTGGTCGCTGCTGCTGCCGCCCGCTCCCCGACTTCTCGCGCACGGTCTGTCCCGGGAGTCCCCGCCTCGCGGGGGGCCGCGGGGCCGTGCAGCCCACGCCCCGGGCAGTTTCCGGGCGGCGGGCGCCCCGCGGCTCGGGAAGGGAAACTTTCACGGGGCCTGGAAGCCCGCTCCGCGCTCGCCGAGCCCAGCGCGCCCGGCTCCAGGCGCCTCCGCCGCCCTCTCGAGACCGCAGCTTCCTTCCTCGCCCCGGGGGGCGAAGCCGGCGGGGGGAGGGGGCTCAGGCGGGACCCAGCTCCCGGCAGAGCGGCTCCGCCTTCCCGGCTCTCGGCCTCCGCGCCCGGAATCTTCCCATCCCTCCGGCGGCGGCGGATGGGGCGCAGCGCGACCCCGCAGCGGCGGCGGCGGCGGCGGCGGCGGCTTCTCCCATCACTCGGAGGATGCCCGGGCCGGCATTGCCGGCGGCGCCCGCCGCTCCGCAGCCTCCGACTGGCCCGGGAGGGCTCGCCGCGCACAGCAGTCGGCCGGGGAGCCCGAGTCCGCAGCGCCCCCTTGCCGGCCCGCCCCCCGGCACCAGCCGCTCCGGGCCAACGAGGTCTCGGGGCAGAGGAGGCAGAGGAAGCCGCCGCCGCCGCGCGAAAGCGGCGCCCGGGAGGATGCTGCTACCCGACTCCCCCTACGCCGAGCGGCTGCAGCGCGCCCGGGCCAGCCTCTGCGCGCTCCTGCCAGCCTGCGCCGGGTTGGTGCGCGCCGCCGTCCGTCGCCGCGGCTCCTCCCCCTCGCCGCGCCGCCCTCCTCCGCCGCCCGTCCCGCGCCCGCCCCCGCCCCCTCGCCGAGCCGGGCTCCCGCCGCCGCCGCTGCCGCCGCCGCCGCCGCCGCGGGGGCTGGAGGTCGGGGCTCGAGTCCCCGGACGCCGCTCGGGCCGCCGCCCCCACGACCCGGGCCGTAGCTCCTGGGCGCGGGCGCGGGCGCGGGGCTCGGAGAAACTTGGGAGACTCCTTGCGGCCGCCGGGCTCAGCCGCACGTTTCTGCGGTCGGAAAGAGCCGGCGATAAAGTTGGGCAGAAGCCCGCAGCCCCGCCCCCCGCGCCCCCGGCAGCCACCCCCGCCCCCTCGGCTCCCCCTCGGCGTCGGCACCGCCCGCCGCTCGCGGGCCCAGGACGCCCCCGGGCCCGGAGCGCGCTCCCAGGACGCCGAGCGCCGCTTGCAGGCTTCCCGCTCCCGGCTCGCGCGCCCCGGCCGGTCTGCGGCTTCTCGCTCGCCGAGGAAGTAATAAATCTTTCTGACCCCGGGGTCAGGGGAGACGCGTCAGTTTTGGGGAGGAGTGCGCGGGCGGGCGCCTTGCCCCGGCTTTCCTGCCGCCGCGCAGCGGGCCGCCTGGGTGTCCCTGCGCCCCCCGCACCTGCTCCCCGGGCCGCGGCCCGGAACGACGCGTCCGCCGAGGGCGAGCGCTCGGGACCCGGGGTGGGGGGGTCGGGGGACTCTGTGTCCCAGTTCACAGTAAGATTCCGGCCTTGCTTCTTGCCTTTACAGATGAGCGCAAATGATTTGGCCAAAAGGAGAGCCGGTCTTTGGAAGTAAAACGTGATTTTGAGTTGGTTTGAGTTCAGTTTAAGTTCTTTTTTTAAAAAGGTGAAAAATCTCTCGCCGGCTCGCGCTCTCTCTCTCTCTCTCTCCTCTCTCTGTCAAGAGAACCAGAGACGACTAAGCCATACCCTCACGTGCATCCGTAAAATAGGGACGCGTATCCTAGCATCCAGGAATTCGACGGTGATTGGGCGATTTACGATGATCAAACCCCCTGGAGGCCTTGCGTAAGTTGCCGCAAAACCCTGGGAGTCCTGAAGCTCTGGAGCTGCCCGTAAACAGAGCCCTGATCTCCTGGAGGATGTTCTGTTGCCTCCTGCCCCAGGAAGTTTTTGGAAGTTTGACAAAGTCGCTGCAAAACTGTATTTGTACTATTTTGGGTAGCTTCTCTCAGCCAGAGGATCCTTCTAAATTTAAAATGTTGCTGTTTGCGCTATTATTCCTCCCTGAGTTTTATAGACTCTTAGGAGTGCAAGGACTCTTGGAAAGTGACTTCACTCACGTGGGTTTTCAGAATAGAAAGATGTTCAAAGAGCTTGACCTAACCGCATTTTCTAGTAAAAAGCCACAAGGCCCGAGTAAGTTGATTTTTACTTTTTCCCACTGTGGTTCTGATACAGGGTGAGGATGAGGTGTTCCTAGGACAGGTTTTATGCCATTAGGTGAGGCTTTCTCAACTGGCAAGCGCGTCACCTCTAGGAGCAGGTCAGACACGTCTTTAATCCCTGTTCGCAGGAAAGTGGTAGAGTCTAACTGAGTGACTTCCCATCACACCATTTCTGGCCCACCCACCTCCCTTCCCCTGCTGTCTCAAAAGTCCCTATACTGTTTCCCCACAGTCACAAAAAGAATAAGTGATACTGGCTCATTAAAAGAGAGAGGGGGTAGTGGAGGAAAGAAAATCTCAATCTTACTATTCGGCATGATTCCAAGGAAAGTCATTTCTAGTATTTTTATTTTTTTTTTTTTTCATTTCTAGTATTTTTAATTTAGTCTCCGGCTTTGCGGTTACTCAGAAAGCACCATGAGTTGCAGTTATTTGATGTAAGACCCTTTTCTAAACAATCGTTTGCATAGAGACAATTTTGTTGCAATTTTCTAACATTTTACTAGAGTTGGCAAACTAGTCAACTTGCCGTTCGCCCCCACAGTGAGTGCTCAGATGTGAGTGCTCAGCTGGCATAAATTTACAGGTTCCAACATCTCCACCCTCTCCTTGCTTGCAAATATTTTGCCATTTTACATGGTGTCATGATTAATTCCAAACTTTGTGACAACTAATGACATCCGAAGACTTGATAACGCCCTCCTTCCCATATTTGTTCAGAAATTCTTTTTTATTTTAACCCATTTGTCTTTTTAGCATAGTGATGACCCAGACATATAATAAGTCACATAATCATTTCATTGGCAGAGGAGCCAGTTGTGCCGCAAGGCTGTCCTTGATTCAGCTTGTTGTTTAGTTTAGCAATTCAGAGTATTTTGCAGGATGCTCCTTTAGTCTCTCTTCTTTGGTGCCTATGATGTGGAAAGGAACCGCTATTGGAAAGTTGCCATGACTTTTGCCCAATCCTGGACAAATAGGGGCCTAACATCCCCGGGGTGCTGTAGGCTTAGTACATGGCCTGTCAAATAGGGTAGAGAAATCTTCCAAGACCTTCCTCCATGATCAGGATTGGGGAAGAAAAAAATGTAAGGGTGGGTCATCCGGACAGCTTCTGGCCAAGCCTGTCAGTGTCGCCGGAGCCTGCAAGATTCAACTTTGGAAAATATCTGCTCCTGGACACCAATATAGATTGACTCACTCAGATTTTCAACAAATGTGCATTTTCAGTGGGACTTAGCGCACAGAATTGGATTAATCACAATCTTTGATTTAAAACAACCATCATTATTAGTCCAAGGATGGCCCTTTCCTATTTTATATGATTTTAAATAATGAGTACTCGTGAGCCCTCTATAGAACCCAGAAACCTCCAGAGATAGCCACTCTACTTAATTGAGTTTAAAAATTTTAATGAAATGGTTAAGTTCCAAGAAAAAAAAAAAAAAGCTTGCCTTAATTGTCAAAAAAAGAAATAGCCTAAATAGTCATGACTATTAAGGAAATGAAGCAGCCATTTAAAATCTTTCCATAAGAAAAACAACAGGTCCAGAGGGCTTTATCAGATTTTCTACCAGACTTTCAAGAGCTAAATCATTTCTCTCCTACACAAATTCTTCCAGAGAAGGAAAAAGAGGGAATACATCCCCCTAACTCATTCTAAGGGCCTGATAACTAGAAAGGGATTTCAAAGGAAGAAATAGGTCCTTTTCATTGACTAATGTACATATCAAACTCCTAAATAAAATACTAGCAAAACAAATCTAAGACAGTGTGGGAATAAACAGAGAAGATTGACAAAAAAGCCTTGGAGTTTCTTCCTGCAGATTTTCCTTCCTGACATCAGGGACAAGCTAACTGGACAAGGACATGTTCCCCTGCCACAGCCAGAGACCCCACCTCCTCAAGTCCACCAGCCACTTCTCTGCTGCCTGTATGGGCATCCTCCTGGGTTCTGCTGACCCCCATCCATTCTCACTTCCTTTGGGAACAGTGTCTGAACACCACACCCAATTGAGTGTGGCTTTTCTTTTTTTAAGCTTTTTTATTTACTTATTCATGAGAGACACAGAGAGAAGCAGACACTTAGGCAGAGGGAGAAGCAGGCTCCCCAGTAGGACTCAATGGATCACAGGATCCTGGATCACGACCTGAGCCAAAGGCAGACGCTCAACCACTGAGCCACCGTGGAGTCCCTGAGTGTGGCTTTGATGGGAACTTCTGCCAAAGTATTCCTCTTCTCCTCCAGAGGGATGTGAGACCCAAACTCAGCAAGTTAAATGTTCTGTCCATGAAAGCTCCATTCATTCATTCATTCATTTGATCTACATGTATTGAACTCCTACTATGTGCCAATCTGAGCCTCCATCAGAGAGACTGGAAAACAGAAAGTAGTTGCAGCCCCCTCATCCCAACAGTGAAGTCCTAGAGAGATGCCCTATTACCCTTTTGGGGGGGGGGGCCCTGTCTTTAAACCTATTAACTTGGAGGGGTTTTTAGATCCTGTAAGCTACTCCAAATGCATCCACAAATCCTCCCCTCTCCCCCATTAAGTTTGTCAGAATCTGTTTTTGTTACTTACAACCAAAAAATTCCTAATTGACATGGTGTCTTACTGCCTAATTACAGATTTAATTTCATTCAGGCTTTGTCTTTATGCCTTATTCTCCACCTGCCCTCAAAGCTGTGCTTTCGCTTTGGAGCTTCCACCTTTAAATTCTAGTATCTAGCCAGGCAGCCTTCAGAAGGAACTCCAGCCCAGCCCTCACATAAGCATCAGGGACCTCACCACTCACACCTTTCCTCGACCTTATTTATCACTGGCCAGCCTGCTTACTTGTAACCCCTAGCGCCCCCAGCCACACAGCCAGGACTGCTCTCACATTAATTAACATACCTTTAGTCAGATTTACTCCCAGTAACCACATCTAATCATCAGTACTTCCTGACCTCTGGTCCCAAGATCTACTGGGCTCCTTTATTATTATTTAATTATAGACCCCTTTAAAAAAAAAAAGATAGTAGGGATGTGAGATGGCCCACAAAGGTAAATACAAGAAAACTCATCAAAGGGAAAAGTAACATGAAGCCAAGGGTGTGGTTCTCTATAGCAATTCATTCCCTGAGATCCTATTCATTTTTTTAAATTTTGTATATTGACTTTTTTTCATTTGTTTTTATTGAAGTTCGTTTTGCCAACATATAGTCTAACACCCAGTGCTTATCCCACCAAGTGCCCTCCTCAGTGCCGGTCACCCAGTTACCCCAACCCCCGCCTACCTCCCCTTCTGCAACCATTTGTTTCCCAGAGTTGGGAGTCTCTCGTGGTTTGTCTCTCTCTCTTATTTTTCCCTGAGATTCTATTCATTTGCTAGATGTGAGCCAGAAAAAAATGGCTCTGAGCTTCCTAGTAGCCAGTAAGGAAGGAGAGTCACTCAGGAGAGAGAGAGCTTTACCTGACACAGCAAACCAGGAAAAAAAAAAAATCATCTTCCTTCTTTTGTAAGCTTCATTCATGTGATGTCTTGGTTCACTACTCTTTTCCCAATACTAGCATAGTGACTGACATGTAAGTGCTCAGTATATATTTATTGGCTGACTTACTGTGGGGTCCTCATAAAAGAATTATGCAGTATAGAAAGCGGACTAAGTCCTTAAATGTGTCTCTATTATCTACAATAAAAACAACTACAGAGGGGCACCTGGGTGGCTCAGTGATTGAGCATCTACCTTTGGCTCAGATCATGATCCAGGGATCCTGGGATCGAGTCCTACATCAGGCTCCCCGCAGGCAGCCTGCTTCTCCCTCTGCCCAGGTCTCTGCCTCTCTCTCTCTGTCATCAATCAATAAATAAAATCTTAAAAAAAAAAACAACACTACAGAGTTGGGGCAGAACGTGCTGGTTCCTATAAGACCAATCAATGCAATCCCATGGCATAATGTCAATGCTCATTTCACTAAAGGCAATGTAGCGTGGTCTGCATCCCCCCTCTGATGATCTCGGCGGCTGGCTCATCCCAGCATGCTGAGTGAAGCTGTTTGTCATGCTGAAGTGCATAAGGATGAATAACCTCTAGGACGAGGCTTTCTTGGAGAAACTAATACCTGGAAACAAGAGACCCAGCTTCTGTTATTTCTTGCCACATCTCCATGCCAGGCATCACCCAGGGGCAGTTAGAGCTGGGCCTTGCACCATCCTGAGCTAGAAAGTGGTCTTGAAGCCTTTGCAAATCATTTATTTGCCCTGGCTTTCCCCCTCAGTTTGTCAGGACTCGTGACTTATGAGCACACTAACTAGGGTAGAAGCTGGGAGCGTGCAGGGCGCTTTGCCCTAACCATGGCCCCTCATCCCCACTGGGGAGCTCCAGGTCACAGGAATTCCTCCTTGGGGTAAGCCTGTCCTCTCCTCAGAGGGTCTGTCCCCTGACAGGTACCCAGAGGCCAAGCCTCCCTGTATCTGCTGAGAGGTGGCCACCCCACTTCCCGCAGACTGCCTGGACCCATCTCCATGCCTCTGCCCATCCTTACCAGTCAACACAGATGACTCTCAGTATTTTGAGATCAACATTCGAAAGAGTAGCTTTGACACTGAAGTTTTAGCCCTTGATCAGAAATGCTTTAAAAACCATCAACCAGTCACCCAAATCAACGGTCATGAGGACGCAGAGATAACATCGCATTATCAGAAACTCCATGGGACACCCACACGGCTCTGCACTAATAGGATTCTGTTTAAAACAAATAAAGAGATGTCTACTGTAACACCCTCGTGCCTTCAATGTGACTTCTGCCTCAGATGCCACAGTATCTGATTAAAGGCTGTCAACTGGAAACCCCTCTATTTATTAACAGAAAGAATGAAGTTCTTTGAGATTTAAAAACAGATAGTGGCTCATGTACAGAATTCGGAATCAGCCCTGGATTTAATTCCCTACAGGTCCACTTGCAAGTTTGATGTCCTTGGACAAGATACGTAATCTCTTTGAGCCTCAGTTTCTCATCCGCAATAGAGGGTAATAATATATGGATAATAATATCTGTCTCGTGGAACGGACAGGAGAAGCCAGGGAGAGCGCAGAGGTCAAGCACCCAGCACAGCACTGAGCAGCATGGAGCCGTTAGGAGGTAGGCATTCCTTCCCTTGCGCGGGGCAAAACGCCTTTTCTCTTTGGGGAGGAATGGCACAAGGTGAAAGAACTCGGGATCTCCATGAAAGAAGAATGTCCTACCACCTTTTCTCCCCCTCTTTTGTTCAGGATATTTGGGGGTTTGGTTTGGTGAGGGCTTCTTTTTTCAGAGTGGGGAGAGTTCTGGCTGAGGTTTGGAGGGGCAGCAAGATGGGGAGAAGTGTTCAAGTGGTTAGCAGAGCGGATGGAGCCCATCACAGCTGGAGTTGACCTGTGTGTTTCATTGGCCTTGAAGTCTACTGTGGATCAGCTGGACCGAGGTCCCCTGAGAGCTTGTTAGAACATAAAATCTCAGACCCCAGACATCTTGCATCGGTATCTGCATTTTAGCAATAGTCTTGAGTGACTGATCCACACATTAAAGTTGAGGAAGCAAAGTAGCAGCCACTTTGATGTTTAATGGTGGGTGAACACCTACAATTATTTACTCAGGGTCACGCAGGTGGGTGGACTGGTTCCCCCCACCCCATTCTCACCTGTGGGCTACGTAAGATTATCAGATGGCTAGTAGAGGAACCTTCTGGAGCAGTGCCAATTGAAAAGAGATGCCTTCCTACCCCCATCGCTGCCCCAGGTACAGGCCCATGTCCTGGTACACAGCTAATGAGCAGGTGCCGGAGCCTTTGTGCTGGATACAACCTGCACCATCACCTGAGAGCCTGCTCTTAGCACAAAATATAAGTAAAATAATGCTTACAAATTCCCAGAACTAGTTTGTCACTCTCAACTTCTGTGTTTACCTAAAGCAAGAGAAATCACTGTTTTGCTTGCATTAAACGGAAAGAAAAAGAAATTATGGCAGCACTTAATTACAAGAGCAACATATTGTGACATTGGTTCTTCCTGCAGAAAAATGAGTGTTTGGGGCATGCCACGAGTCTCACAGTACACGTTGCCACACACAAAAGCCAATTCCATTCTAGGTGGTGTGATCTGTGTTCTTGTAACTTATAGACAAACTATTATACAGAAACATCGCAATTTTCCTTAGGTGACCTCGGTGCTTATGTATGTAATTCCTAAGATGTGTTGGGGAATGAAGTGGAATGTACAATTTCATACCTGCATCGTTTTGGCAGTCACAAGGTAGCCAAGCCTACAGGGGAAGAAATTGGAGATAGAAAGTAGTCCTCAGCCTGGATCATTTCATTCTGCAGCTCCTCAGCTCTATAGTTCATCTTTTGCCCTCTCTCGTTTTCTGTCCAAATCCTAATTCCTGAAGTTTTATGTCAACTCTTTATCCCTGGCTCAGCTCCTGCCTAGTTACATGTTAGAAAGTTGGATGTGGGGTACCGGGCTGGCTCAGTGGTTGAGCGTCTGCCTTCAGTTCAGGTTGTGACCCCAGGGTCCTGGGATCCAGCCCCCCATCGGGCTCCCCTCGAGGAGCCTGCTTCTCCCTCTGCCTGTGTCTCTGCCTCTTTCTCTGTGTCTCTGACGAATAAAGAAGTAAAATCTTTTTTAAAAAAAGAAAAGTTGGATGCAACTTTGGTTCAAAAATGCAACATCTCATTAGTTTTCAAATGATATATCCTTGTCCTTTTACAGATCCCTCTTTTCTCAGTCACGACACAACATGTGGTTTTACTCACTTCAAAGAAGCAACCTTTCGGCTCCACTGCAGTTTCTGTCACATTCGTTTCTAGAGCACAAAATGTTTTGTTGATTTGTTGAACTGTTTCTTTTCCTTTGCCTTGTTAGCTGTCTATTTTTATGCACGATTTCATTGTTAGGGCACAACTTATTATGCAGAAAAGTCTCTTCTGCAGGTCTGTGTCCCACTTACAGTTTTTTTTTTTTTTTTTTTTTTTTGGGAGACAATCTGCATTTTAATGCCACAGGTCAAATTCCAGTCCAATAAGTATCTAAACTCCTTGCCTTCATATGAAAATATGTTGCTTTCTTCATCTCCAGCCAGTGCCCCATTTGTCATTTATTTCAGGATCTAATCGACCTGATGAAATTTCAGTACAACATAAGAAATTAGGGCCTGATTGTCCTAAGATATCTCTTCTGGTTTTTATGACAAACACCTGGGTTCATTCAGACTTATTTTTCCACTGTTATTTTAATGATGGATGTGTCATTTCTTTTCCCCCAAAATCTCCCCTGCACAGAACGTCAGAGACTGCGGGGCTTTAAACATCCTGGTTCAGTTATTCCCTGTACACTTATTATGGAAAACCAATGCTCAGCCATCGCCATGGCCTGGACATTCTCTGTGCCCAGAGAATGAAGATTTGATGTGCAGCATCATAACACATAATACTGTGCTTGACACAATAGTGGTGCCGACAAAGTGGGAATAACAGTCGCTGATGAGAGAAAGAAGCCCTCTCCCTCTGGTGAAAATTAATTGTTCTCAATTAATATGCATGGCACTGCTCTGGAAGCTTTTGGATGCCTGGTTTATTTAATTCTGTCCAAAATGATGTGGAGGCCACAACATCTTCACATATTTACTGCATTTCTGCTATGTCACCAGGTCAGGACACTCGGGTGTCCATCTCTCAAATTTTATCCTTCTCCTTGACATGGCATATTGGAAAAGAACCCAAGAAAGATGGTGCCATTTGGTGTGTTTTGGCTGGATGGCTTTGTTTCTGTAAACAGCTGGATTTGTCCAACCATGTTGGCCATCAGCTTGGGTGTTTATGGTCCTTATGAAACTCCCATATCACTCAGGCAGGCAATTGTTTACTTATGTTTTGCTGGAAACCCTTAGAAATATGTGCTCAATAGCTGCAGATGTGCCCACAGCTTGCATACAGTCCCAGCCTGGGTCAGCAATCTTTTATATTCTTTTAAATAACCCACGCAGAATATCCCCTAACAGATTATTATCCATCTGGTAGTTGAAGGCAAAGTGCTGAATATGCACTGTGTGCATTCGGGGCTCACATTTAGTTTAATCCCATGATTCCTCCCGATTCGAAAAGTCTTTATTTACCTACAAGACTCCCCACATTCCTGATTCTTGCTGTCAGGAAAAGGTAGATAATGTCATCGGCTTACACAATCATGGTTCATTTTCAAAGCAATTTACAGATGCTCATCCTTATAATCACTCACCAGAGAAGGATAGATGTTTCAAGAAGACTGGAAATGAGGCACTAATTTTGCCCATGAATTGCTAGGTCCAGTAGAACTTTAGCATCCTGACCTCATGGTGTTCCCCAAGGACCACTGAGAGCCTAACCCTGTACTTGTCTTAGATAGAAAACATGAACAGAGAATTCAGATGAGAAGATCTCTCTCCAGCCTCCCACATCCAAGCATTCTCCTCCCAATCTCTCCCACGAAAATGGTTCCCAACTGGTAGCTGCTATGCATGGAAGCCTCATGGACAATGGGAGAGACGTAAATGTGCTGAAACGGAGCTTAGTCATCAAAGGCAGTGAAAAGCTGAGGAAAATGGAAGCACCTAGTTGAACTGCAAGTCCGTGACCACAAGAAGATGAACACTCCAAGCTCAGGGCTTTCTGAGCTTCTGACCTCCAGCTCTGTGTTTATTCTCTAGATTCACAGGCCTTCTCAAATTGCCATCCAATGACCTTCTCAAAATGAGGTTTAAACGCTCCCTTTCTCCCCCTCACTGAACATTACCTCTGAGGGTGAGTCCTGGGAAAGCCCCTCTGCCAATTCTTAACTCAGGGTGCCACGGGCACCTGCAGCAGACCCCCCTTGACCCTCAGGTTTCACAGTCATTTCCGCCATCTGGAAGGCCCTTGCTCCACTGCCAGTCTCCATCCACAGAAAGACTGGCTGAAGAGCCTCCCCCGGGGCCTTCACAATTACCAAGGAAAGGAGAGGCGGCCAATACCCCCGGCTTTCTGTGGTTCATGCTCCAACCACAGAGTTAGCTGAGCAAAGAGCGTGTGCATGCGTGCCTTCCTGCTTCTTGTGGTTTCCCAAACTTCATGCATTCCACTGCCACCTCCCCTCTTTCTTGCCACGTGCACATCCTGCTTATTCCATTAGGTATTTACTCTTCTCTTTCATCTGACTCCTTGTTCAAGACCTAACCTAGGTTTAAATAAAGACTGTATGGGACGCCTGGGTGGCTCAGCGGTTAAGTGTCTGCCTTTGGCTCAGGTCGTGATCCTGGACTCCCTGGATCGAGTCCCGCATTGGGCTCCCTGCATGGAGTCTGCTTCTCCCTCTGCCTGTGTCTCTGCCTCTCTCTTTGTGTCTCTCATGAATAAATAAATAAAATCTTTAAAAATACATACATACATACATACATACATACATACATACATACATACTGTATATCATATGGAAAACCATTATGTTCCAGAAATGAAAGGTAACCAAAGACAAAAGAAAGTCATGAAATTCTAGTTAGATTACTGTCCATAAAAGAGTTAGACATGATCTCTAGGTTGTTGTTGTTTTTTTAAAGGGGAAGATTAGCAAGTATTAAAACACATTAAACCCAAGACTAAAACCCAACCCCAGACTAAAAATCATCCTTCATTCTTCAGAAAACTATCTGACATGCCATGAGTGGTAAGGTTCAAATCTTTCAGAAACACTGCCCCAGAAATGAAGTTCCTTAAGACAAAGACCATATTTTGTGGGAAATGTAACAATTCAAAGGCAGGCATGTTGCCACTTACATAATCAACGTAAACGTTTATAGTACTGCCCATGCACATCTTTAAAACTACTTTAGGACTTAGCACGAGTGCTTTGCATATGGAGTATACTGAGCAAATATTTGTTGAGTGAATGAATGAAGGAATGTGCAAACATCCTGCCTGTAAAATTGATTTTGCAACTTTCCTCAGCTTAACTGCTCCATTAACCTTTAGTGGTTCAGTTCAGCGTCTCCCTCGTCCAATCCAAGTTCTACCCTATGAATTTCTTTCCCGTGTGATGAGTTCCAATTACACAATTCAAGTAGACAGCACCTGATTTGCATGTGATTTGAGTGCGGTCAGCATGCTCATTAAGGGAGGCTTTTTTTTGTCTGTGTGTTTGTTTGTTTATTACACTTTCCATCTTGCGCGCCAAATCACCCCTTTCATTTATGTTCGGTCATGAACCACACGGTTTATTGGAGCCTCTGGATGGTTTTTATGTTTGGATTTGGGTTCGGGATGGTGTGTCTAATATTAATCCCTTAGTAGCCAGCTTCCCTGTTGCTAAGGGTTTGTGTTTATGCCTGTGCACCTAAAGTGGTTTCACTCAACCTGCAGCTCCAGCTCCAGCTCCAGCTCCAGCTCACTGAACAACTTCTTCATGCTATTTTCTTATTAACTTAATGGTAAATATTTTCATTTCTGACTCCAGAGCGTTTGCAAGGGTGCTTGCAAACTCCATGCATCCGAAATCCGATAAATCCTTTGAATGCTTCTGTAAACTATATACATACATACAGTTTGCTCTTGCTGTTAAGGCTTATAGTTAATAGTTTCCTAAAACACTCACTTTGCCTTTAAGTGTGCCTGGGCCTTCTTTTCAGAATAGCATATAATCAATTATTTTCAAATATCAGATCTATATGGGTACCACACATACAGTTACAATGATGAAGGGAAATACCATTCCGCTTATTATTACACTTGGCATTTTTATCATCCAAAAGATTCATATATTCAGCACGTACTTTAGGAGCAGCTACAAGAGGCACAAGGTCAACATTCCATTCCCACCCAAGTTAAATCGCAAAACATATATAGAGCATTTTTCCATTCCAAATCTTGTTGTGACCCACTTGTGGGAGAGCACTCGGTAGCTCACGTTTTGCAGAGTTCCATTTGCTGTGATATATCTAAATTCAAATTTTAAATGTTATACCCAGGGAGTACTGCTTCCACTAATAACAACTGTGGTTATTCAGATCAGCAACCCCACAAACTACAAAAGTTGGTGGATATGTAATGTAGAGGGCCAAGAAGAAGCCAACAAAAGCTCAAAGGAGAACAAATAGGAAGACTTGCTCTTGCAGATATAAAAACTTGGTAGAAAGCTCTCATTATTCAGACAGTATGATATTGGTACAGGGACAGAAAAATAGACCATAGACTAGAATAAACCATCACAGACTCCATCACAGATTCATGCATATATGGACGCCGAGTGGTGACAAGTTGTCACTGCAAAAGGAGAGGACAGAGACAGTCTTTCAATAAATGATGCTTGGACAACTGGATGTTCATACGGCAAAATGACAATGAACACCTACCTCATATTATACACAAAACTCAATTCTAGCTAACTTATAAATACGAATGTTAAAGGTAAACAAAATAATGCTTTTAGAAGATGATGTAGGAGAACAGCTTGATGATCTCGATAGGGGAAAATATGTAACACAAAAGCCCTAACCACAAAAGAAAAAAATATATGTATTTAACTACATTTAAAATAAAGGTTGGGGTGCCTGGGTGGCCCAGTCTGTTAAGCATCAGACTCTTGATTTTGGCTCAGGCCGTTATCTTACGGTCATTGGATTGAGCCCTTGCCTCAGGCTCTGCGCTGAGCATGGAGCTCACTTGCGATTCTCTCTTTCCTTTCCTCTACCCCTTCCCAGCTCATGTACACACACACACACACACACACACACACACACACACGTAAATAAAGGCTTCTGTTCATCAAAAAAGAACATAAAGAAAATAGAAAACAAATGGGGTGGGAGAAGATACTGCAACACATATAAGTGACAGAAGATTTCTAACCATATGACAGCCTTCTCACAGATCAGTAGGGAAAAGCAGGTAACCTAACAGGAAAAAAAAAAAAATGCTGATTTGAATGGGCTTTTCACAAAGGAATAAATTGAAATTATCAATATATGTGAAAATGTGCTCAATTTCATTAGCGATCAAGGAGATGCAATTAAAAACCACAATGAAATATTGCTACACACCACCAAATTGCTGAAGACGTCAAAAAATCTGGCAATGTCAACTGTTGGTAAGGATGGGAACTCTCATTCGCTGCTAGTGAAAATCATCAATTATGGATATTATGGGGAAAAGGTTTTGGCATTATCTAGTAAACCTGAAAATGCTTATACCCTATGACCCAGCAATTCTGGGCAGAGAATATGCCTCAGAGGGCATATTCGCTAAAGCATCTGTGGACCTGCGCACCAGGAAACCAGAGTCTTCAAGACAACAACACTGTTTATAAACTCCAAAACATCAAAGAGATAAATAAATTGTCTAGTCAAACAACAGAATATGAAATGAAAAAAAGATGAACTAGAGTACAAATAAAACATGATGAAGCTTACATACCCTGCTGACTAAAAGCAGTGAGACCTATAGTATTATTTATACAAATTCCAAGAACCGGTAAAATTGTACTATATTCT
This sequence comes from Canis aureus, assembly GCF_053574225.1. Taxonomy (NCBI): domain Eukaryota; kingdom Metazoa; phylum Chordata; class Mammalia; order Carnivora; family Canidae; genus Canis; species Canis aureus. Next base: position 13,927,309 of record NC_135632.1, read on the forward strand.
TTTGGGATATATACATAGGTGACAAAATTATATTTTTTTAAAAATCAAGGAACTACTTTCCATAAAAGTCAGATGGGAACTACTTTCCTTCTTCTCTGTGGAGGAGAAGGCATTTGGAAATGCTTGAAGGAGACTCGTGACATTACATTTCTTGACTTAGATGGTGGTATGGTGTTCATCTTATCAGTATTAATTATAACATATATTTTACATTCTTTTCTTATGTGTGGTGTATTTTACAAGATAAAAGGAAATAGGTTGCCTTTTAGTTTTGCCTTTTAGTCTTTTAGTTTTGTTGACTGTTTCTTTTGCTGTGCGGAAGCTTTTTATCTTGATTAAGTCCCAATAATTCATTTTTGCTTTTGTTTCCCTTGCCTTCATAGATGTATCTTGCAAGAAGTTACTGTGGCCAAGTTCATAAAGGGTGTTGCCTGTGTTCTCCTCTAGGATTTTGATGGATTCTTGTCTCACATTTCATCCATTTTGAGTTTATCTTTGCGTATGGTGTAAGAGAGTGGTCTAGTTTCAATCTTCTGCACATGGCTGTCCTATTTTCCCAGCACCATTTATTGAAGAGACTGTCCTTTTTCCAGTGCGTAGTCTTTCCTGCTTTGTTGAATATTAGTTGACCATAGAGGTGAGGGTCCACTTCTGGGTTCTCTATTCTGTTCCACTGATCTATGTGTCTGTTTTTGTGCCAGTACCACACTGTCTTGATGATCACAGCTTTGTAGTACAACCTGAAATACGGCATTATAATGCCCCTGGCTCTGGTTTTCTTTTTCAATATTCCCCTGGCTATCGGGGCCTTTTCTGATTCCACACAAATCTCAAGATGATTTGTTCCAACTCTCTGAAGAAAGTCCATGGTATTTTGATAGCGATTGCATTAAATGTGTAAATTGCCCTGGGTAGCATTGACATTTTCACAATATTAATTCTTCCAATCCATGAGCATGGAATATTTTTCCATCTCTCTGTTTTCCTCAATTTCTTTCAGAAGTGTTCGTAGTTTTTAGGGTATAGATCCTTTACCTCTTTGGTTAGGTTTATTCCTAGGTATCTTATGCTTTTGGGTGCAATTGTAAATGGGATTGACTCCTTAATTTCTCTTTCTTCAGTCTCATTGTTAGTGTATAGAAATGCACTGATTTGGGGCATTAATTTTGTATCCTGCCACACAGCCAAATTGCTGTATGAGTTCTAGCAATCTTGGGGTGGAGTCTTTTGGGTTTTCTATGTACAGTATCATGTCATCTGCAGAGAGGGAGAGTTTGACTTCTTCTTTGCCTATTTGAATGCCTTTTATTTCTTTTTGTTGCCTGATTGCTGAGGCTAGGACTTCTAGTACTATGCTGAATAGCAGTGGTGAGAGTGGACATCCCTGTCGTGTTCCTGATCTTACAAGAAAGGCTCCCAGTGTTTCCCCATTGAGAATGGGAAAAGATATTTGCAAATGACATATCAGATAAAGAGCTAGTATCCAGGATCTATAAAGAACTTATTAAACTCAACAGCAAAGAAATAAACAATCCAATCATGAAATGGGCAAAAGACATGAACAGAAATCTCACAGAGGAAGACATAGACATGGCCAACAAGCACATGAGAAAATGCTCCGCATCACCTGCCATCAGGGAAATACAAATCAAAACCACAATGAGATACCACCTCACACCAGTGAGAATGGGGAACATTAACAAGGCAGGAAACCACAAATGTTGGAGAGGATGCAGAGAAAAGGGAACCCTCTTACACTGTTGGTGGGAATGTGAACTGGTGCAGCCACTCTGGAAAACTGTGTGGAGGTTCCTCAAAGAGTTAAAAATAGACCTGCCCTACGACCCAGCAACTGCACTGCTGGGGATTTACCCCAAAGATACAGATGCAGTGAAACGGCAGGACACCTGCACCCCGATGTTTCTAGCAGCAATGGCCACAATAGCCAAACTGTGGAAGGAGCCTCGGTGTCCACAAAAGATGAATGGATAAAGAAGATGTGGTCTATGTATACAATGGAATATTACTCAGCCATTAGACACGACAAATACCCACCATTTGCTTCAACATGGATGGAACTGGAGGGTATTATACTGAGTGAAGTAAGTCAATCAGAGAAAGACAAACATTATATGGTCTCATTCATTTGGGGAATATAAAAAATAGTGAAAGGGAATAAAGGGGAAAGGAGAGAAAATGAGTGGGAAATATCAGAGAAGGTGATGGAACATGAGAGACTCCTAACTCTGGGAAACGAACAAGGGGTAGTGGAAGGGGAGGTGGGCAGGGGGATGGGGTGACTGGGTGACAGGCACTGAGGGGAGCACTTGACAGGATGAGCACTGGGTGTTATACTATATGTTGGCAAATCGAACTCCAATAAAAATATATATACAAAAAAAGGAAGTAAAAGGTGAAGCAGGATCGCCACTGAGCAGGGAACCCCAATGTGAGGCTCAATCCTGGGACCCTGGGATCATGGCCTGAACCAAATGCAGGCACTTAGCCAACTGAGCTGCTCAGGCGCCCCCTGCCCTTCATCTTCTTAAAGGTACTGTATTTTGAAGTGTACTCGCTACAGCAGGATTCTCTTTTGGTTGTCTACATTGCAATTAGGAGATTTCACACAAAAATTCAGATTTCTGTTGAAAATGTGCATTTCAGCAACACTGGACCTGTATTCTTATACGATGATCTTTCAGAGCTCAGTGTTAGCTGCCCCCTCAGAGGGGCCACGTGATGGATAGCTCACCAGCGTCCCCACCTGGTCCACTTCATTCTCTGGCTTCGGAGGAATTTACAACTCCAGGACTAAATGCACTTTTATCAATACATTCCCCTGACCCAAAGATTTCATTCACTCCCCACTGCCAACAAGATCTTGCCCAGCCTCCTGAGCCCGACGTGGGCATGAGAAGTGCTGCAATCCCACCGCTCTGTGCTCGTACTCCTAGAATCCACGTCTGTACCTTTGCTCCTGCTGGATCCCCCAACCAGAAAGACCAGTCTCCTCTCTTCTCAGGGCACAGCACCCCTGTAAAGCTCCTCAGTGCCCAGCAACCTTGTCATTCTCTAAACTGCTAGGACACAAATGGTCTGTGCTTCTCAAAGGATCACAGAACCTCAGAGTTGGAAAGAACTGTAAGGAAAGGAGATAGGGATGTAGGGAGAGTGTTTGAAACGACAAAACCAGGTAACGGTTGAATTCTGGAGGGGAAACCTTAGACTCCCCAATGCCTCGCAGTTTTCACCCCATCTCATTCATGAACCCTTCCAAGCCAGAGTTTCATAACTATTTTTTTTATCACAACACACAACCAATTTTACATTATAACCATACACAGACACACAATTCACGAAACATGAGCTGTAGTCTGACATTCTCCAGTCTATTCTATTTTGTTAATGTTGTTCTGGTTTCACAATGATTTCCATAGCCCACTGATGGCTTATAATCCACAGTCTGAAAAGCAGTCAGCTCTGTGCTTCCTCCCTGTCTGGCCAGGAGCTCTGCTTATCTTCAATCCTAGATCCGCCGCATAAGGAGCTGGGAGGCCTTAGGCAAATTACTTAGACACTTTGGGTCTCAGGGTTCTCATCTGTAAAATGGGATAATAATGTTTTCTTTACTAGATTGCTGTAAGGATTCAAGATCATTATTATTAGGGGGATTTAGCACACAATGCCTTATGCATAACAAGTAGTCAATAAACCGTGATCTTGTTGTGTATCAGGGACAGTGTGTCCTGTCACCTTCTGGTCTCCTGCCTTGAGGTCTCAACCTCAAGGGTCAGCTGATAGAGTCCAAATGGGAACCAGGGATGATGAAGTGTGGAAGGAAGAAAGGAAAGAAAGGGCAGAGTTTTCCTTCCTCGGAAGCCTGCGAGCACTGACCATTCCATCCTCCTGGGCACAGATCCAGAGGCTGTCAGAACTACAAAGGGTCTTCAAGATGATCAGAACAAAATTCTTAATGTGGGGTCCAAAGGGAACACTACCTGGCAGCAGCAGGAAGCTCAGATTAGCACAGTGGTACTCAGTTTGGGGAGGGGCAATTTTTTGGGAGGGCAGCTTTTAAAGATTACAACACCCAGGCTCGCACAGCCACACACATGCACACATACGCACATGCTGAACCGGCTGGTGAGAGCAACAGCATAACATCGTGTGACAGCCTCGTTTCATAGATGAGGAAACGGAGGCCCATGGAGTGACTGGCTGAAGGTCACAAGTTAACCCAGATCTGGGCCAGGAACAGAGTTCTTTTCTCAGTCAATGCCTTTCTCTCTGTGCACCTGCCAGCTGCATGCTTGCAAACCCTGCCCCCTGATGCCCACTCCGCTTCACTCCCTGCATCCAGTGAGCTTAAACATATCGCTTGTGGAAAGCCATGGGCACTTAACCTTCTGTTCCTATTTCTGTAAGAACCAAGGTTGGTTTTGTTTTGTTGATTTTTGTTTCTTAAATCTCTGAGGACAGTAACAGTGATGACACGTGACGCTGGAAGCACATAACCATTCTACGGGCCTTGGCCTCTGCGTTAGCAGCTGTGAAGCCTCCACAGTGAAAACGTCTCCGTGGGTGGTCCTTTCTGAGGGTGCTGCAGTGGCCACATAGCAAGTGTCTCTCTTCCCAGCGTCACGTTTGCCTCATTTGATTCTGGAAATCAGAAAATAACGGCTGAACCGCTAAAACACTGTGGAATCGCTGAGTGATGAGGAACCGAGCAATCTCATTGGCAGCTGGCACTGCTGGCTCCCCAGCCAGTCTGGGGGGTGCAGAATGTCCGGGCTCTAACACAGGGCCGGGGGCCAGTCCGCTCGGTGCATCACGCAGGACTTTCCCAGATACAGGAGGCCGAACAACAGCTCAGGCTCTAAGTTTCTAAGCCTTTGTCAGTGTAAGTTAGGACTTTAATACAATTTTAATAGGTAGTGATTTTATTTTGTATCTAATGGAATCAACGGAGCGTGAAAATAGACATCAGAATTTGGAAGATAATGAGTCTGTTAGCTCTGCTGCCAGGGTAGCTGAGCGAGGTGGAGTACTTAAGGTACGAAGGATAGACGGCTTCAGAAGAGGCTTTTATTAGCTTCATTAGGGTGGTCATCAAATGAATGATTTCAGAGCAGATCTAATTAACCAAAGAATGTGCAGGAGCTGCATCTTCTTCCTGCTAATTGGGCATGTAGGCGCAAGGCATATTAGCTACCTCAGAAATTTAGCACACAGATAAACTTGATAGATTCTTTGTGGGGAAGCATTTCACGTGGGAGCATTTTAGAGCAGAATTTTGAACAACTTGGAATAAAAACTTCCCACCCTCTGGCTCCTGACGCTGGGGCTGAGGACCCAGGGCCGCCTCATCTCCTGCCCCGGCCACCAGGAAAGGCGGCACCAGCAGACAGAAGTTTTGACGAGTCCCTGACGAATGGCCTGACTGGGGGACAGAGAAAGGCAGTGCCAGATGGTAGACGTGAAGGGGTGCAGGTCGGCCTGAGGGAGGTCTGGAGAAGGGGCAAGTCCTGCCAGACACAGAGGGCTGTGTCCTGGAGCAAACCATGGGATTGCAGGGAAGGAAGGCACAGAGGCCAGGCAGGCCTCCCGGCAGGGCCTACGCACACAGGCCGTGGTGAGGGGGCTACAGAAGCCCTCCACCCCAGAACGAGACCTCCTAACTCGGGCAAGTGTGGGAGTCCAACACTTGGCCGCCGGCCAGTGTGACTTGTCAATGTGCCCACACGGTTGGCCTTTCCATGTGCCCCATCCACTTATATGAAGGCACCAGGCTCCTGCTTCAGGAAATCTCAGACCCACACATCTCCAAAGGAAGTTCACGTCAGCTACTGGGGGCTCCAGAAAATGGTCAATCCGGGAGGAAAAAAAAAAAAACACAAGATTTTGATTATATGAAAAACATGATCATCAGTATAAAAAGAATAGAAGGAATAGTGGGAAAGATTGAAGAATGAGCTATTGGTCTCAAAGGCAGAGTCAAAATCTCCCAGAATATAGAGTGGAAAGACTAGGAAATCTGACAGAAAGGTAGAGAAGGGGAATATATTCAGGCAGTTTGACTTATATCTAAAGGTAATTCCAGTAGGAGTATATGGTCACACCTCAAGAGAAGAAGTAATCGAAATTATAATAAAAGAAGATGGTCCTGAACTGAAGAAAGATGTGTCTTTTCAGACCGGAAGAGCTCACCAAGTTCCAAACAAGATTAAAGAAAAAGAACCTCATCGTGACACATTCTGCTAACATTTCTTGACTCCAAGGATAAAGAGAAAAATCCTAAAAGATTCTAAGGGGGGAAAAAAAGAGATATTACCAAAAAAGAACAAACATTGGGCTTTTCTCAAACAGCACTGGATTCTGGAAGATAATCTTGCAATGTATTTAAGCCTAGTGAAAAATTATTTTCTACCAAGAATTTTATGCCCTGGCAAATTGAATCAAATCCTAGAGTAAAATAAAAATATTTCCAGTCAAATAAATACCAAACAAGCACCAAAAGATTTATCATATACATGCCCTGTATGGAAGAACTAAACAAGCAAGATTCGGTGAAACAAAATAAATCTGTGTGAAGCAGTAGAAAAGTAGTCACTGAACATGAGCCCATAGAAGTGAAAGGAGCTAGGAGAATTTAAGGGAAAATCCATTGAGATGAGATGCTTGGAAAAGTGTTCAATGAGCAGGTTTTTTAAGACAAAGATTATGCAGGGCATCTGGGTGGCTCAGTGTTTAAGTGTCTTCCTTCGACTCAGGTCATGATCCCAGGGTCCTGGGATCGAGTCCTGCATGTGACTCCCCACAAGGAGACTGCTTCTCCCTCTACCTGTGTCTCTGACTCTTTCTCTGTATCACTCATGAATAAATAAATAAAATCTTAAAAAAAAAAAAAAAGATTATGCGTTCAGCTATATGGCTCAAGTCATAGTTGGCTCTACAATGACCAACACCTACCTAATAACATTGTAAATGCCATTGATAGGCTTTCAGTTTTTAGAATTAACCTAAAGACAGGAGGAGAGCCTTAGACAGATGGTCCCAACTTACAATGGTGCAACTCAGTATATTTTTTGACTTTATATTTGATCTTAGCCAAAAGGCCGAGAAGCAATTTTTTTTTTTTACTTTATGATGTTGTGAAAATGATACACTTTTCAGTAGAAATCAGACTTCAGATTTTTTAATTTGGATCTTCACTGGCACTAGTGATACACAGTACAGTCCTCCCTTGTGATGCTGAGCAGCGGCCACAACTCCCAGGCCACCATCACGAGGGTGAGCAATTGATACACCAACAACCACTGTGTTCCCTTACAAGCATTCGGTTTCTCACTTTCACCACAGCTTTCCATAAATTAATGAGACATTCAACACTTTATTATAAAACAGGCTTTGTGTCAGATGAATTTGCCCGACTGTAGGCTGATACAAGTGTTCTGAGTACGTGTAAGGTCAGGTAGGCTAAGCTATGATGTTTGGTAGATTAGGAGCATTAAATGCATTTTCTACTTAATGATATTTTCAATTTGCTGTGGGTTTATCAGGATGTAACCCCAGCTTAAGTGGAGGAAGGCTGGACTGATGTGAACAGAATGCAATTGTGTCAGATGGTGACACTGTACCTATAACAAGCATATACTGGGAGGTAAAGAAAGAGGTCATGGGGATATAAGGGAAGATGGAAGGAAGAGTAAGTGGGTCATCTGTGGGGATTCCCTCGGCTGATGTAGGCAATGACTAGAAGAATTCGGTAAATCACAGGCAGCAGGTAGCCAGTGCAGAGCTTGGGAAGTGGATAGAAGCATGAGTGAACCGAAGTCATCTTTCCGGATGGCAGGAGGTTAAAAGTTTCCATTTAAAGATGATAAATCAAGAACTAGAGGTACAAGCATATTACATAAAGTGATGGTGGCAAGTGCCAGAAGAATTTATGATAGAAACTATTGACAATGGTTACCTCTGGGGATGGGCCCTGGTAGTTGAAGAAGATTTTTAATCTCCTTTTCTCTCTCTCTTCGTGAGGTTAATAAGAACATACTGAATTGAATAGTTTCATGGCTTTCACCAGATTTCAAAATCCACTTATCTTCAAAGAATTTTATTTAGTGAGATGTTAAAGATGAAAATGAAGCCTTAGAAATTTTTCTTTTTTCTTCCTGAGAGAAAAAATGAGTAGCTGTCTGTAGGAGAACTCTAAGTACACCACACACTCACACACAAATAAGCACTTTTAGGCTAAAATAGAAGCCTAAGCCTCCAAAGCTATTACTTTTGCCCCGAAATATTTCATGCCAATATTAAGAAAAAAATGTGCAATGTTTTTTCCTTTCTCTCTCTTTCTAAACAATAAGCTCTTCGGAAGCTTGATGATAGTGATGATGGTGGTGGTGATGCTGATGATGGTAATGATAATGGTGAAGACCATGATGAGGATGGTGATGACGACGTGTATATGTCTCCTTAATAGGGTTGGAGGAGACAGCTAGAGACCAAGGAGAAGCCCTAAGGAAATCCCAAACCTCTTTGACTTCTAGGATCTTAGCAAACAATATCAGAAGTCCCCTTTCCACAATTCCTCTGATGAAATCACTGGAAAATGTTTCTCTCTTCATATCCATTAAAGATGCCATTAAAGCCCTGGCATCTTTGTAGAAAAGCAATAAAAATGTATCGTCTTATATTGCGTTATAAGCAAGGCTCTTTCCCTCTCTGGTGTCAAACAGTTTCAAGCAAGGCCTTAAAATCTCAGCTCTGGAATGTACGTCCTGGTGCAAAATCTGAAGGCGCACCCATTGCTCCCCACCTTAGACGTATGGCATCAGAAGGCAGCTGTAACCCAGGGCTGGGGAGAAAGTCATGTGGTTCAGATCATCTACCTGAGAATTACTATTTTTTTTTAATCTCAATAACAACCTTGACGGTTGTGTATACATGTGGTGAGAGAACAAAGTTGATGTTAGAATTGCTATTAGAAAAATACAGACTTGTCTTTTAGTCGGGAGTAGGGGAAAACATCCGTCCTCTGTACTTAATGCAAGACCAAATGTGTTCCCAATGGTGGTTCCAGAGTCCCAGGCCCCACTGTCTAAATGCACACCAGAAATCTTCACGGGAATACCTAACACTTACAGCACACTTACACTGCAACTGTTCTAAGTGTTCTCAATGGATCTGTGTTACTCAATAGCCACATGACCCTAGGAAGTAGGTGTTATTATTAGTGTCCCCACCTTCTAGATGAGATAACTGAGAGGCAGAGAGGTAGAGGAGCTTACTTGAGGTTACACAGCAACAAAGAAACGGAGTTGAGATCTGAACTACTAGGCAATTGCCGTCTCCCTTAAGCTATGCTGCCTCCAAAAGCAACACTTTCACATCCACAACATTTTAAGTGCAAGTGATTTTTTAAGAATCACAGTTTGTGCCAGAAGAGAATTTAGAGTTTAGGCAATGATGCCTGGCACTCTCTCCATGATTCACACCCCCTCTGTCCAATGTCCTTTTGTTGCTCCCTTCTAGAGAAGGAGTCCATCTCCCTACTCTTTATACCTGAGCTGACCTTCTCGATGCTTTGACCAAGAGAATGCAGTGGAAGCAAATACCTAACACTTGTGACTTCACTGTGTGACTTCAGTTAGGCCTTAAGGGGTCTTCCACATTTCAGCCTCGTCCTCACCAGAGACCCTGTGACCAACCTGGCAAGAAGCAGCCCAGAATAAAAGATCTCACGTGGAAAGGGGGTCCCAGATGTCCCTGGCCAAGCACCTGCTGAGGGCTGATCCTGAGTACACAGGGGGAGAACGGCAAACAAAAACCCAATTAACAAATTTTGCAAAATTGCTGTTGCAGGTCACTAAGGTGTGGGGCGGTCTGTTCGCAGCCATAAATAACTGATACAGAGATCAGATAGCACAGCCCACCAATTTTACAGCTAAGGAACCAGAGGAAAGGCAATTTACCAAGTCCTTAGTGGTGGAATCTGATAGAGGCCCCGTGACTTTCCGGCTGACACAGTGTCTTGCTATGAACAGAATAACGCCCGTGTTGAGGAAGCCACTAGGTCTTGTGGCGTTTGCATCCACCACACCCTGGAAGGATGAGTGAGCAACCACTGGGGGAGCAGAGCCACAGGTGGAGGAAATCCCAGGGGTCAGACCCTCTCCTTCTCTGACTTGGCAAAGTACCAGGAAACTGGGGGATTAGGGTGTGGGGTGGGCGGTGAGGGGTGGTAGGCAAAGGCGCCCACCCGCCTCTGGATGCTGCTGGGTTCCCCGCCTTAATCACAGAGCCTGAGCTTAGAGGTTGGCAAATGAGAGAAACAGTAGAAAGCATCTAGGGAACCCTCCTGATGACCTGAGTCTCAGCTGAGCGGTGCGGAATTGGAGTTTCACTCCACATTCATCCCTCTGTCGGGGGCAAGTAGCCTTGGGAGCCAGACAGGCCCGAGTGGAAGTGAGGGAGGGGTCAGGGCACACTGAAATGCTAAGAGCGGGGAAGAGGGTACAAGGAGAGAAAGAGAAGAAGCCCAGAGAGGGGCTCCCCGAAGTGCCCTGTCTCCCACCCCTTCTCAGCTGACCTCTCTACACCTGGTGGTGTCAGGAGTGGTCCAGGCCCTCCTCTCCAGCCCCACGTGCCACCCTGGGGCCCTCTCCCTAGGCCGTGGCAGGAGGCCTCTCCTGTCCCCAACCTGCCCTGCAACGGCACAGGCGGATCTTCCCAAAACTTCCTTCCTTTTGGGAAAGGGGTCCTTCCCAAAAGAGGATCTGGTTCCTTTTTCCTGCAAAAGCATGGCAGGCCCCATGGTCCCCACCAGCTACTCACACACCTTTGAGAATTCTGTTCACGGACACCCATACTACGACGTAGCACTTTTCTTTAAAATGACTCACTTTCTGACTTAAATAATCATATCCTTGGGCACCTGGGTGGCTCAGCGGTTGAACGTCTGCCATCTGCTCAGGTCGTGATCCCAGGTTGGTCGATCAAGTCCTGCATTGGGCTCCCTGCACGGAGCCTGCTTCTCCCTCTGTCTGTGTCTCTGCCTCTCTCTCTGTGTGTGTCTCTCATGAATAAATAAAGTCTTAAAAAAAATCATATCCTCATTCTAAGCCCATAACATAATAGGAATCCCCATAACATGGTAGGTTTGATGTGCTGTCCACCACTTGCCCTGATACGCAGTAAAATAATTACGTAGCTGCCCAATTCCCCAAATGATCCCACTGACTGTATTTCACTCCGGAGCCATCCTGAGAGTACGTTAGAATCCCTGTGTTGCAAGAAACAGGAACAGAGCCTGACCACTATAAATAAAAAGAAGATTTTATCAGAAAGTCACAGGGGCATAGTCCTTCATAGTCCCTGAACAGTCATGAAGGACTGGGCCGCAGGTCTGGTCACGGGGTGGCATGCCCAGGAAACTGAGCTCAAGCCCTATCCGGGCCCCGACCCTGGAGGGAAGGACAGCCGAGCATTTTCTGTCCCTAAATCACACTGTGATTCAAATCCCAGGAAGGGATTCCCGTGGGCCGGTTTGGGTCCCTCGTTCACCTCCTCACTATTGGCTCAGGTGCAACTATACGATGGATGCTGCACCATCCGAAAAGCACTGTCTGCTCTTGTTTCCTTCTTAACTGAAAACTGATCCTGCCACAATAATCACGGGTACAGTATTCCACCAACTTCTCACTGAAGGTGAAAATAATTGTGTGTCTTTTAAGCAGATTTGGTTCCTTTTGGGGATTTTTATCATGTTACCTTGTTTGACGTTGGAGCGTTTTAGGAAGGGCAACAGAGAATATTAATAGCACTAAAATTGTCTGGTTTTTAAAAGTAAATCTGATTTGGGGCGCCTACGTGGCTCAGTTGGTTAAACATCTGCCTTTGGCCCAGGGCATGATCCCAGGGTCCTGGGATGGAGTCCCTCCTGGGGCTCCCTACTTAGCAGGGAGTCTGCTTCTCCCTCTCCTTCTGACCCTCCCCTCCACTCGTGCTCTCTCTTGAGCTCTCAAATAAATAAAATACTTTTTAAGTAAATCTGATTTAAATAGATTAAAAGTACTTTTATCATTGTAATCTACTGATTATCTTGGCCCTCCCCCAAAATTCCTCTGGCTCATGATCTAAGACCAGTTGGGCTCCTCTTAGTTTAACTAGAAAGCTCCGAGCCAAACGTTGGTTACTGATAGTAACTGTGTGGTTTTTAGCCACACTCCACGTTTATAGATCTAGACTTATTTTTCTTTTTTCTGTCACTCCTTCTCAGCTCTACCCACTTACTTTTACAGGTATTGTTTGGGTTTTGTGTGTGTGTGTGTGAAAAAAAGAAAAAGGTAGCTTGAAAGCTACCTTAAATTTGATACATAACATTTGGGAGATGTAGATGATGATGATGAACATTTGCATACACACACACAACACGGTAAGATGGGTTTCTTTCAGTCTCTACTTTGGTCAAAGCTCCATGTGGCCAAAGCTCCATGTGGCCAAGAACAAATCAATAGGTGTCAAGTACTCCCACATTTCACACATTAGTACTATACTGTGCATGCAAGACTTGCAAAAGAGGGACTCCGAAGTTGCTGTCCTTGGGCCAATACCATCTTGAGGGTATTAAAGGGTTGAGATGAAGAGGTTATGGAGAAAGCCATCAGCAGAATGAGAACATTTCCTCTCCCCGCTTCTATGGGGAGAAATGAAGGGAGAGAGAGCTCGTAGGAGACCAAGGGCAGGAGGAGAGAGTAAGTGTTTTTGTGAGTCCTCAGGACTCCCAGTCTTCCAACACATCAGTCTTAACACTCAGAGTTGAGATCATACGGATCAATTCTTCACACCACGTTGGTCCCAGGATCCCTGTGTGCCAGTCTGCATGACTTCCATGAGAAACACTATCACTAAAATAATTGAAAGCTCTTACTTGCTCTTGTACCATAGAATTGTTGTAAATCCAGCAGAATGCCACTCCACCCAGATGCCCGGACTCTCCCTAGGGGGTCTCTGGATTTTGTTTTCATAATCCGGGAACTCTCCGAGATTTTTCTTGTTTTGCATTTGGTCTTTGGAGGTAAGGTCTGGAGAGCTCCTTCTCCCTTCTCATAAAATCTGCTGACAGAGGTCACTGCCCAGTGGCTGGCAGTATGTGACACAAGTATGTGCCCCTCTGGAGAGGGAATGGGTAGAGGAGAGAATGGAGCCCCAGAAAGGTATGGGCTCAGCCAACAGGGGAATCCCAAGAGGTAAATCTTAGCAAAGCCTGTGAAATATCTTGACCAGATCATCAAGCCAGAAATCAGGTGGTGAGGTGTCCTTGCCTGACTTCTCCAAAGGCTGGGAGGTTAACCGGCTCTGCTCCTTGATGAGACGTAGTAGCTAAATGCAGTGCTCTCGCAGGAGCGAACCCACTTCACCTAATTGGTAAATGCTTCGAGATTAGGTCTTTCCACATCTCCTTAATGATAGGTTGTTCGGAATGTTCAATACATGTTAATAGATGTGGTAGGAGAATGGATTGTGCAGTTTAAAGCAAGTGGTATGAAATTCCAGCAGATCGATGCACTCTGGGTTAAACGTTTTATTACAATTACAGAAAAAACTAAGACACTCACATAATGGGCTCAAACTAAACTGTTCCTAGGTTTTCTGAGGTTATGGCTTCAGAACATTATCTTTTCTGATCATTAAAAACACAACAAAAAAGGGTTTTTTTCCCCTCAATTGTTTAATTATTTTCCATTCACCTCTGGGAATAATCCTGATAGCTAGAAAAAGGAGAGATCAAAGCCTCCCAGGGCTCCTTATTAATTCCGCACACCACACATTACCAATAACCCTATGTAATGCACTGCTGACAATAAATATTTTAGTCCGAGAAATAAATATATTTAATTTTAAATTTATGGTTTGGGGATAAGCTGACTCTCGGCTTCTTAAGCTTTGTATTGTTTCCCAGAAATTTCCCAAATACAGATGTTAAGGAAGGACTCGTCAGAAATAATTTTTAATGGATTATCAACTCGATAAAGAAATGAGCAAACGATATGAACAGACACTTTGCCAGCAATCAAATCCCTTTCCCCTATTTGGAAACATTTCAGCATGAGTCCATCCTCGTAGAGAAGCCAGAAGGGATGACACACGCATTCCCAGACTCTACACGGAGCAGCCAGGCCTGTGACCTCATGCAGCTAAGAACTGTGACTCTTTCAGTATCAAACCAGGAATGCGGGGACATTGTGCTCGGTCGGGCAGGGCATTGGACCTTAAACGTGCCTCAGTTTCCCACCTACAATATGGAACTGCTAACACCGGCTTCTATTTCACTGAATTCTTGCAAAGCTTGTAAAAATGCAGAATTTCTTAGGGAATATTAAGTGACATGGACAAAACAAGTATGCGTACATGTTTTTGAAGCAGCATATTTTACTAAAAGGAATGAGAATTTCAAAGCCAGAAGAGAAGACTTTGTGCAGAAATGCCATTCATGATCTGAATTCCAGTCCCTTCAGGCAGCGGGTGGAAAGCCAGCCCACGCCGCAGCCAGGGTGGATTTCAGAATCGATGGAGCCACCCGGGGGGAAGAGTTCCTTCAGGGACCCAACAATGCCATCCACGGCTTTGAAAAGCATTCCACGTGGCCATGATTCTACCCGTGTCGCAGCTTCTGTGCGTTCCCTCGCCCTGTACCTTTTTCAAGCAACGGAGATACGTACAGGATCGTGGTCTCCTAAGAATTCATCAGTTTGAGCCTTTTTCTTCTCACCAGCTGTAACCTGCAATCATAGCACCCAAGGTAGAGGCTCAGGACATGGTCATCGTGTCGCAAAGAATGAGGCCAGAAGGAGAAAAAGCAGCAAATGCAAGGAAACCCTGCACGTCTGAGGCCTACTCTTAAAGAAAAGGTCATTTACAGCGGAAAAGAGAAAAGAACATTGAATGCAGAGCACCTGGGGAATATTCCATTATTAAGAGTTCCTTTTTAGGGGGAGCACCTGGATGGCTCAGTAGTTGAGCGTCTGTCTTTGGCTCAGATCGTGATCCCGGGGTCCCAGGATCGAGTCCCACATCGGGCTCCCTGCGTGGGGCCTGCTTCTGCCTGTGTCTCTGCCTCTCTCTCTCCCTGTGTCTCTCATGAATAAATAAATAAAGTCTTTAAAAAAATAAAAGAAAAAAAGACTTCCTTTTTAATCCTATAAGGTCGGGGTACCTACAGCCTTTCGAGAATATCACACACTCAGGGGGCCGTGAAAGGCCTCCCCTCGATCAGAGATGGGCATTTCCTTTGCATGCTTCCAAGGTGTATGAAGCCCCCTGAGCTTCAGCCGCTGCACGTTCCAGCAGCTTCGGCCCTTCGTTAGCCCTAGCCCGCAGAGAAGAGGAGGACGGTGGCGCCGACCTGGCCTCCGCGACGGTGCCCAGCATGTCCCCGTAACATCCCACGGTGTACCCCGGTGTACATCCCCCACGGTGTACCCACAGCCCATTCTAGCAGCCCCAGCGCAGAGAACCCTCTTCAGGGTGTTTCAACAATTTGTGTTAGCATTTTTCAATATTATTCCTGGATGAGACACAACTTTATTACCATCTCTAGCTGCCCTTTCCAATTCTAATATTCTCATAGTCTGCGCATCCCATGAGGCCCCTTTCCTGACAAAGATATTTACCTTAGATATGTGTAACTTCCAGGAGTCTAAAATATGATCATAAAGCATTTGCTAACACGGTGGCTTTTAGCTTCTTCAAAGCAGAACTCAACATCCTTAATAAGTCTTTTAGGATATTTATCTTTGCCAGGCTTTCCTTTATCCCCCAGTGTGGGGAGGACTTATTACAGACTATATGCTGGCTCCACCTGGGAAACACAGAAATGAGGCCTGCATGGCATTTTATTAGCCCAGTAGATTATGTTCATGATGGAGAGGAAGGAATAGCAAGTTAATACCCCCAAGAGACTTGTAATGGTCCAAAGCTTTTCCTTCGGGCTGAAACAGGGGGGAGAAGCCCCAGCCTGGGCAAAGAAAATGTCAGGGCTCACTTCCACCCTTGGAAGGCCAGACGGTGTGCAGCTTTCTGGAAACCAACTCGGAGAAGTCGCCTGTGGATTCAAAGTTGGTTTAGACAGCAGTTCTCAGTCTTGAGCACCTGTCAGAATCACCTGGAAGGCTGGTTGAAACATAAATTCCTACCAGAATTTCTGGCCCTGCTGATGTACCATGGGCTCAAGAATCTGCATTTTTAACCAGTTTCCAGGGCTCCTGCTGCTGCTGCCATTGTCGGTCCGGGGACCACTCTCTAGGATCCCTGGACTTCTAAGATGCGTCACTGTGTTCGTACACCCTAAGGAACCAGCAAACACAGGCTCTCACGGGTGCCTCAATCCAGCTGCAACTCAGGCCCCTGGTTCTCACTGTGATCCCTGTCTTCAGAAGTCCAGACTTCCCTGGACCGGCCCAGGCCTGTTCCCTTTGATCTCAGGGCCAAGTGCTACCCATGCAGCAAATCCCTCACCGCAAGGCCAAGTGCTGCTGCCTCTGCCCATTCCCCACCCCACCCCACTCTCCACAGGAGCCAGCTACATAATTTGTGTGGCCAAATGGAAGATGAAAATTTGGGACCCCTTGTTGAAAAATTATTAAGAATTTCAATATACTGGGGCGCCTGGGTGGCTCAGTCAGTGAAGCATCCAACTCTTGATTTTGGCTCAGGCCATGATCTCAGGGTTGGGGGGTTGAGCCCTAGTCTGGCTCCCCATGAGCATGGAATCTGCGTGGGATTCTCTCTCTCCCCCTCCCCCTCCCCTACTCATACACTCTGTCAATCAATCAATTGATAAAATCTGAAAACAAAAAAAAAAAAGAATCTCAATATACTGACAAGAGAGCATTAAGTTCAGCATGCGCCTTTTTTCCCCGGATGTGGTCTCTGGGCCTCCACAATTCTGACCCGAGAATTATGATGATCCTTTCTCACCCTGTCCTCCTGTCCCCCTCATGTCTTCATACAAAAATCCATCCTCCCTCCGCACCACGCCCCGCCTCCTTGACTCCACAGCTCCTGTCTCTCGAAAAGAAGGCATTGGTATCTATTTGGAGGGAAATTTGAATATCTATCAAAATCATAAAACATTCCTACTCATTAATACAGCAATTCCACTCCAGGGACCTTATTTGTCCTCCCGTGGGTAGATCCTCTGAGGTCTATGCTCTCACGGTGCTCAAAGGATGCTCGACGATACAGTATTTGTACTAAGAAAAAAAAAATGGAAACAACTTGAACGTCTATCAATAACAGTTAACGAAAAGGAATAGTTACAGGTAATGACGAGGAAGTATATTCGAGATATAGCCAAGTACAAAAAGCAAATTGAAAGTATCTGTGTGTGTCTGTGTGTGCACGCAAGTGTGTTAGCGTGAGTAGGAAAACCCTCGGGTAATCCCAACGACAAACTGTCAGCCGTTACCACGGGGAAGGGTCACTGTAGAGCGTATACACTTTCAATTTTTTAATATTTCATTATTTCTTGTATTATTTCTGAGTACATGTAGAACTACAGAAATGTGTGTCTTCCACCCCGGCTCTTCTCCGCCAGAAACCTCGAGCCCCAGGCAGGGCAGCTCCCGGTACCCAGCCCCTGGCCGTCCAGCCCCGTCCCTCCTGCGCTGCCACACGTCCCATCCCTGGAACTTCCCACCCCCGTTGCCGTGAAGCCTCTCAGGTACCCCATAAAGTGAGACCACGGCCAGTTCGGGCAGCCCCGGTGGCCCAGCGGTTTAGCACCTGCCTTAGGCCCAGGGTGTGATCCTGGGGGTGTGATCCGGGGGTCCAGGATCGAGTCCCGCATCCGGCTCCCTGCATGGGGCCTGCTTCTCCCTCTGCCTGGGTCTCTGCCTCTCTCTCTCTCTCTCTCTCTCTCTGTGTGTTTCTCATGAATAATAGATTAAAAAAAATAAACAAATTTAAAAAAATAAATAAATACATTCAGTTCCCAGAAGGGAAGAGTAAAAATCACACTCCTCTGGTCACATCCTACTGGCCAGAATTTGGCTTCGTAGGCCTCTAACTCTGTGGGAGAAGAGCATGAAGCGTACGGCAGACAGGAGAATGGCCCCCAAAGATGCCCCTAGAACCTGGGTTACCTGTTCCATGCCAAAAAGGACTTTGCAGATGTGAATGAGAATCTTGAGACGAGGAGATTGCCTGGGCCTACATGGGTGGGACCAGTGTAACCACGGTGTCCTCCTCAGAGAGGGGCGGAGGGTGAAAGGTGGAAAAGGGAGATGTGAGGGTGTGAGCGGGGCTTGGAGGGACGACCCTGAAGACTGAGGGAGGAGCCCAAGCCAAGGAACACAGGTGGCCGCTAGAAGCCGAGGAGGCAAGGCTCTCCCCCGAAGCCCCCAGATGGAACAAAGCCCTGCCAATACCTTGATTTTCGGTTTCTGACCTCCTGAAATATAAGTTTGTATTGTTTTAAGCCACTAAGTTTGTGGCAATTCGTTACAGCAGCAATGGGGCCGATACAGGTGGTCAGGCTGTGTGCTAAGGAGGACAAGATGACAGGCTGTGGTGAGTAACAGCGGCCTTTTCACGGGTGGGTAAATCCATCCTGCTCTTGCTGCTGCCGCCACCTCTGTCCAGCTCCTGTGGCCTTTCTTCACCTGACCTGTGCTTTTGGCTGCCCTCTCACTGATTTTACCTCATGCCAACCTCTTTCCTACACAGCAGCCAGAGCGGTTCTCCTGAATCACAGGTCAGATTGCAGCGCTCTCTTGCTCAAAACCCGGGTAGTTCCTACAGAAGAAAATCCAGAGTTCTCAGGCCAGCATTCCTAGGCGTCTGTGATATGGCTCCTACTTGCCTTCCCATCTTACCCCTCACAGGGTCCTCTCTGCCATGAGAGGGAAATACTGGCAAGTGTCCAGGAATAGATGTCAAGAGATGTGGGTGAAAGAGGCCTGGGTAGGTGGACTTATCCCTTTCCTCATCTTCAGCTTCACCTCAGGCACCACCTCCTGTCAAGAGAGAGAAAGCCAGGGCAGGGCCTTCCAGGTCCTGGGGGCGATGGAGGTTGAGAAAATATGCCTCACATACCAATAAGCACAACCCAAAGTAGCTTGTTCTTTTTTTTTCTTTTTTTTTTAAGATTTTATTTCTTTATTCATGAGAGACACACAGAGAGAGGCAGAGACACAGGCAGAAGGAGAAGCAGGCTCCCTGCGGGGAGCCCAGTGTGGGACCCTATCCCAGGACCCCAGCATCACAACCTGAGCCACCCAGGTGCCCCCAAGGTAGCTTGTTCTACGGTCAATCACGAAAAGGGCAAGCCCCAAACACATTTTCATTGACATGCCCTTGGTTACTTGAATAGATTGAAGCCAAATTCCTCAGCATGCCAGCCTGGACCACCATCCTTGCCATCGAGCCACATTCTTTGAAATCCTTGGTGTGAAAACTCTCCGAACACTCCCTCCCAATGAGGAAACGCCATGCTTCCTCATGCTTATAGGTGAACTGTTTGTGAGCCTCATGAAGACAAAGCTCAGGTAAGACTGAAGGGGAGGCACAGTCATGTCCACTGTCACCACCCTCCCCCCGGCCCTTCTCAGCCTGCTGCTCATACCTCCTGTTACTCCCCAGATAATACCCAAACTCTGGTTTCTGCCTTATGCTCTCTCGCCTCTCTTCCCTAAGCCCGGTTGTTTCTAAACAACAAGGGATTGCATGGCAGTTAATCATGCAACAGCACAGACTTGCAGAGTTTTCAAACACATGTGTAACTAATTTGGGGACAAAAAATTGGAAAATGGGGCGGGTAGAGAGAAATCACCCATTAGGCTACTAACCAACTGCTATCATTTTGGTATACTCCACTTTAAACATTTTCGTGTGCATATTTTAACATAATGTCCTAAGTAAAATTTTGCATCTGGCTGCATGGTCCTCCCAGGCATCGTTTAATGGCCTCATGATATCCCTTCTAGTAAATTCTCTGCAATCTACCTAACTACTGTCCTATTTTTAGATGCTTGAGCCATGTCTAACAATTTGCAAATAAATCTTTGATGCATGCATTTTTCCACTTTTAAAATTATTTCCTTAGACCAGATTTCTAACAGTAGGATTTCTGGGTCAAAGTGTGTGAAAATATTTAGAGAGTGATAGATTGGATCAAACTGCATTTTAAAGTTGGACCAATTTCCAGTGAGCTAGGAAAAGAATATCGGTCACCGAAATATATCTTTATTTCATATAAATATTTTAAAATAATTTCAAATATATTTCTGCTACTTTAATTGGCAAAAGGAAAACAAAATAGAATTTTGGAAATGGAAGGAAAGTCAGATTTAACCCAGTGACTCCCAAATTTGGCTGCAAATCAGAATTAACTGAGGTGTCTTTTAACAGTATGTCTTCCACTAAAGCTTGAGAAATGTTTTAAGTGGGGAGTAAATCATGTACAAGATGAGCCTGGAGAGCTTGACATTTCAGAAAACAAGGAAGCTATAAAAGACCGTTGTCATGTGTCAAAAGAACTCAAGAGACAACCTGAAGAAACTCCCACTGGCCAAAGACAGGAATTCTAAGAATAAGAATTGCAATGGACCGAAGCACATCAAATATGTTAAAATCCATGAGGTTAGAATGATACTAAAAACAATAAACCTAAGTGCTCATTTAGGAGGATGGTAGTGATAATCTCAGCATCAGAATGACTTTGAAAATTAGAAATAATGGGAAAGAATTTAGGCTATATTTCCTAATGAACTGTACTGTGGAATAAGCAAACAGTAGGGGAAGGGAAGTTTCTCTGTGTTATTCCAGCTTATAAATGACAAAGAAATGATAAATTTAGGATATCATTATTTGCAACCATAATGAATTAGTGGACACAGGCAATGACCACCAATGGCTGCTTAATGTTACAGAAAGAGACACAACCAGTCATTATGTGGCCCTAACAAAGATGCACACCACCTCTTACAAAGTATCCTCTCCCCAATTTTTGAATCCACAATCAGAACTCTAGGTCAAATTACTGCTTTATAGAAAATAAACATAGGAGGTGGGGGTGCAACCAGCAAAATCCAGACTACGGGAAAGTCTTCAGGACAAATAATCCAGTTTCTTCAACAAAAGATTTAAAGGGAAAAAAATTAAATTAAGGAACACCAGTGTATTAAAAGTTACTTAAGAGATATGTTAACCAACCATAATCCATGATCCCTATTTGGATTTCAAGTCCAACAAAATGAAAAAAAAAAACTTTTTATCAGATGATTGTAAATTGGGATCCCTGGGTGGCGCAGCGGTTTGGCGCCTGCCTTTGGCCCAGGGCGCGATCCTGGAGACCCGGAATCGAATCCCACGTCGGGCTCCCGGTGCATGGAGCCTGCTTCTCCCTCTGCCTGTGTTTCTGCCTCTCTCTCTCTCTCTGTGACTATCATAAATAAATAAAAATTTAAAAAAATTAAAAAAAGATAAATGTAAATTTGTAAACATTGATGGAAGTTTTTACGATATTAAGGGGTACTGTTAATTTTTTTCTGTTATACAATGGTATTGTGAATATTTTAAAGTCTGTATCTTGTAGAAAAACATACTAAAATACATATAAGTAATTAAAGAATAATTGTTGAAGCTGGGTGACATTATATCAATATCTATATCTCTTAAATAGAGGGTTCATTATACTTTCTCTACTTTTGCATATGTTTGAATCTTCCATAATTAAAAGTAAATACATATATATATATTAGGTGCTAGACCCTATCCCAGGCCCGCTGAACCAGGATCTCAGATACAGGAAAGAGACACAGAAGATTAAAAGGGAAAAAAATTAACAGTAATCTGAGCTCTGAGAGCCCCCATCTGACGCTCATGTAGCTAACCTGTGGGCTAGTGTCTAGGAAACTGTGATTTGACCCACAAAGAAATTGAGGCCCAAGGACAGTACATTTCCTACCCAAGGTCACACAGCTAGTTCTAGGAGAACCTTAGCCCATGGTCTTTTTCAAGATAATAGGCAGCCTCTTGAATACAAATACCCTAGATCCAGAATGTGTTCCCCTCTTAGGCAACATGATGCTCTGGCCCAGTTTGAGTGCCCATGTTTCCAGAAGATGCCCTGAGAGTTGTCTAGGATCTTTTATCTCTTTACAATCATAGTCCCATGGGGCTACCCATGAGATCTCACTATCTATTTAACAAAAAAGAAGGGGGACTTCTGAGATGTACCTGTACTTAGGAACACAAACTTAAGAATTCTGGGGTTATTTCCAAAAGAGATTATACGGGGAGATCACAAATCTTCCCCAGTTGCCTTCCAGGATTCACAGTCCAATAGTGGCAAAGCCCCTATAGCTTCAACGTCTTTTCTAAATGGAAACCAGAAGACAATAGGAACATCCAGGAAGGAGGCTGAGGACATAGGGAATTTTGCTTCTGTTCGACTGTGAACCCTGGACAGAATGGGGGATGTTCAGCCTGACATGTATTAAGTGTTGGAGGTGGTGTGGGAGTCTAGGGCTTCTCATGACAGCTGGTAGGACCTGGGATAAAGAATTGGATAAATACAGTCTTGGTGGACTAAAGCAAAACAGTGGTAGGAGTGGTTGTGAGAAGTTGTGAGGAAGGAAATGAGAGGTGTCTGTGGTTTTCTCCCGACCACTGTGTAATATGGCTTCTTGACCTTTGAGGATGGGGACAGAGGCTTAAGGGAGGTTCACTGCTAATCTGACCTCTGTTGTTAAAGGGGCAAACCCACACCAAAAGTGCTGGGTCCTCCCTGGCCCAGAAACTGGGGGTGTCTCACCACCCATGAGGAAGGGAGCAGGAAGGTTAGGGGAGATACGTCCCACTCTCCAACCTCACTACCACATTTGATGTTCAATATTGCTACTATCTTAATTAAACACAAGATTTGTAGGATAAGAACCTTTTTTTCCAATTTTTTAACTCTTAGTGCAGGAAGAGCTACAGCATTCCATCTCAGGAGTCATTTGGGGGTGCCTGGGTGGCTCAGTCAGTTAAGCATCTGACTCTTGATTTCAGCTCAGGTCATGATGTCAGGTGAGATCGAGCCCTCTGTTGGGCTCTGCACTGGGCATGGAGCCTGCTTAAGATACTTTCTCCTCTTCTCTCTGCCCCTCCCCACCTGGGTGCTCTTTCTCGCTCTCTCTTGCATGCTCTCTCTCTCTCTCTCTCTCTAAAAAGAAAAAAAAAAAAGGACACCACATTGCTTGGCTTGATTTTTTATTTTTTAATGTACCAGAAATATATTCCTATCACTCCCAAACCTCATCCTGCAACACACAACCACACTCCTACACTTTATACACATGAAAAACTAACCTGGAAAATCACATATAAAATTTCAAAAACAGCTAAGGTCATCCAAAAACTTACATTTAAGTTATTATATGATCTCTCTTCTAAAAATAGTATAAAATAGTGATTTAAAAAAAAAACTGAGTTATCATAGATTCATATTGGGAGTCTTTTTGGCCTTTCAGCTCAGCTGTCAGAGGCCGTTAGTGTGGATCTAAGGACATGGCTATCACTCAGTATGGTTGGTGCAAGTGGGATTGCTTCAGACCCACACATTTCTTCAGATGACTAGACTAGTTACCTCACTCATCCATATAGCCTGCCAAAATCACCCTCTGTTTTATAGATTCCAGAAATCTCCCCAGCTGGGAGCAAGTAATTTCATCCAATTTGAATTTCTTTTGAAGTATGTGTCACAAATTCCCAATGCTGGCAAAGGTTTGGTGAAATACCCACCCCCCCCCCCCACCATCACAGAAAGTCTAAAATGGTATAATTTTGGAAGGAAAGTTGGCAATACGTAACACATGAGCTTTAAAATGTTTATGTTCTTTGACCCAATAATTCCATATCTTAGAATCATCCAAAAATGATTTAAAATAGTGAAAACAAAAATATCATGCATAGTGATATTTATCACAGCATGATCGAGAATAGAGAAAGGTAGAAACAACCCAAGTTTCTAACAACAGGGTGTCGGCAAACTACACTAAATGATTGTTTGTAGCCATTAAAGTTTAATTTTCTAAAAGTTGATAACTGGGGATCCCTGGGTGGCTCAGCGGTTTAGCGCCTGCCTTCGGTCCAGGGCGTGATCCTGCAGTCCCGGATCGAGTCCCGCATCAGGCTTCTGCATGGAGCCTGCTTCTCCCTCTGCCTGGGTCTCTGCCTCGCTCTCTCTCTCTGTGTCTCTCATGAATAAATAAATAAAATCTTTTAAAAAAATAAAAATAAAAATAAAAGATGATAATTTGGAAAGCTAGGTCCATCTGGGGCCACCTTCCTGCAACCTGAACCTTCAGCAGAAGCAAGTGGCTACCGAAGGCTGGAGCTGTGATCTGGGTGGGCAGCCTGGCTGGATTCTGGCTCCCTCGGCCCCCTGCTTTCTCCTGTTCTGCTGATTCCCACATCTGGCTTGCCAGCTACACTTCAATCCTCTGAGATTCCATAGGCTTCCACTGAATTCCTTTTTGCTTAACTTAGCTAGAGATGTTCTCTGTTGTTTGTGCCAAAGGACATAGACACATCAAACTAACCCATTAATCAGATCATCAGACTCTGAAAAACAGTTGCCCAATTGCAGCTTGAAAGTGTTTTCCAGTCTAGTCAGTGGGACTTTAGCCTTCTGACATCAGAACAGTTGGGAGAAATATGACATAATGTCTCCTGCCTGGGGATACAGAGCATATAGTACTGCTGAAAACGCCTATTAGCCCAGGGCTTCCCAATGTACTTGACCACGCACAACTCTTTTCTAAGTAACACCTAGTAACACCCTGCAGTGAGTACAGGAGGTAGGAGCAGCAGTGGGTGGTGGCGCACCGAATACATGAGAGAATGCTTCTGTAGTCTTCACAACTTACAACTTCCTCATCCACCAGCCCCAGAGCAACAGGGAGCTGCGTATGTCCTGATCTGGTTGGGTTGGTTTAAGAGAGGCCAAGTGATGTTAATCTCAGGGTGAGTACTTAGCCTCTGTTGGGGGAAAAGAAATCACAATATCTAAGAAAATGATGAGAGGAGGGGTTGAATTATTTACCAGGGAGCTGCTGTTTGCTTGGGGGCAATGCTGGATACTTTAAAGACTGTTTAATCTTCACAGCCAAGAACCTCCTAACTGGTTTCCCTGCTTGTCCCCTTCCCCCTTCCATTCTCTATGCACAGCCACCAGAGTGATCTTCTGAAACGACATTGACGATGGGTCACTCCCTTGCTTAAACTGTCAAGTTCTACAGAAACTCATTTCATACCACACCTTCCTTTCCCCACTGTCCTCAAGCCACTCGGCCTGCTTTCAACTGCTTTTCCATTCCTCAACACACCAACACTGTTCCGCCCTTCAGAGTTCATACTTGCAGCTCCCTTGTCCCAGAGGATTCAGTGCCCTGTCTTCACGTAGTTAGCTCCACCTTATTACTCAGACCTCACCTTATTACTCAGACCTCAAATTAGCACCATTGGGAGGGCCTCTTTGACTACCCTACCTACAAAAATACCTCTCAGCCACTTTGTCTCACCATGGTGTTATTTTGCAGTACATTTTACCATCTGAAATTATTTTGTCTGATGCCTCCCACTAGTATGTAAATTCCAAAAGACCTTGTCTGTCCTAGGCCCTTGGTGCCTAGAATAGTGCCTGGTGCACAGTAAATGCTCAGCTTGTTGATGACCTCTGTAAAGTGGATGGCACACTCTGCTGCAGATGAGGAAATGGGCCCAAAATGCCTTGGTTAAGCATCTTGATCAAGGCCACACAGCTGGAAAGTGATCAAAACCCATGCTTTGTGATGGCAGAAGACCGATTAGCGTCTTTGGGTCTTTGGAGTCCAGTTACTATGTTGTATGGTTGGCCAAGTCCTGCTGGGTCTCAAGATACAAAGAGCTGGGTTTTCCAGGAAGCACTCGGCTTCTGTAACTTTCTGCTTGTCAAGCCTTGTAGAAACTAATGTAGATTTATTAAAGATGATCAAGGTCAGAAATTCATCTTTAGAAATCATGTTCCAGGGATCCCTGGGTGGCGCAGTGGTTTAGCGCCTGCCTTTGGCCCAGGGCGCGATCCTGGAGACCCGGGATCGAATCCCACGTCGGGCTCCCAGTGCATGGAGCCTGCTTCTCCCTCTGCCTGTGTCTCTGCCTCTCTCTCTCTCTCTGTGACTATCGTAAATAAATAAAAATTAAAAAAAAAAAAAAAAAGAAATCATGTTCCAAAATATCCAGAGCTCTGGTCTTGAGGTTTGAAACTGGACTCATTCATACAGGAGATTGTGGAAGTGATTACATCTAATGTTTCATAACCTCATCCTAGTCTTTTTTCTTGCATTGGGCAGTATTTTGGTCAAAGGCAAAGATCTGTACAAATTATCCAGCGAGAAATATCACTTTAGCCAAAATCAGATATTTTATCATATTTACTTTGCTGCCTGCAACACATTCTGCAAGGAAAGAACTAAAAGCTTCAGAGCAAGTGGGGAAGAAACAAAAAGCACAAGTCAATCAGATGCAGTAAGGAGAGCAGGACAAGTCCTCTATTTCTGCCAAAAGCACATTATAGCCTCCTCCATTTTCATCAAAAGGGTGTGTTCCAACAGAGGTAAACCATCTTCCACACAGACACAAGAAGCTTTGCAAGGTCCTCAAGGGCCTTCGGACCCCCCAGTGATTGGTGCACGAAAGGACACACGACAGACTGACAAAAGGTCAAAGTCAAGGATAAAGAGGTGTAGGCATGAGTGTACTCAGGCACTAAAAATAACTTGAAGGCTTTTTTCCTATAACCCAAGTTATATAAGGACAGAGGAGGTACAAAGAAAGCTATGAGGAGGTGGTGATCTGTGTAGCTAAGTACTTTGAATTCCACTGTGATAGGCTATGGCACTTGAAGAGAATCATTTAAACTCTTCACTGGATAGGATAATTATCAGTGTATGTACCATTATTAATCATGAAGAATATAAGATAAGCTGTTCTAGAATACTAAACAAATCTAGATAGTTGAATTCTGCACCTTATCACAAACAGTATTATAAGCTCTGAAATACACAGTAGGCAGAGTAATTCTTTCTTAGCACCAAACCTTTCTCTCATTCTTCATACGTTTAGTCATAGTTTTATTATGTAATAGGCAAAGAATACACTAGGTTTAATTACAAAATACATGCAAATAAAGAATATTCTGAGGGGGTTTGACAATTTCCATGTGAGTCAGGAAACAGATAAACAGATCATTCCTTGCTTAAAGACTTAGCGTACACCTGCTATTTAAGTAAACTAAAGCATGCTTTTAGGGCAATCAATCCAGAATTAAACCAGTATTTTTAGAGGTTGATGCCTCTTAAGTACTTGATGAGTGATATTTCTGCTGGGTGGCACCTACACATATATAGTATTTGGCACAGAGTTGGACATGCTACAGATTTTTCTGGGGAGGACATATTTTTAAAATAAGATGGGATATATCAGAAGTTGTAGATAAGCACCCTATAAAATAGCACCCAACGGTACACATAATATGTGATCTTGAGAGTTGAAATTCACATTAGCCAAATGTGATGGGAGAATATAAAGATTAAAAATCGACTTAGAACACCGTTTGAGTTTTGATACCTCACAACACTCTGTGAGGGAGGCCTATATATTAGAACCAAAGTTTACTTTTCCAGAAGTAAATGGACAGTTTGACAGATGCTTTAATAAAATGTTAGCATGGCCAAAAACCATCCAATACACATTTTCCTGAATGCTCTTAACCAACTGCTCACACCTAATAGCTATTGCAATGCAATAAAACAAAATACACTGTAACATAGAAAAATCATCTAATAGCACTTCATGTAATAGGGCTATTTAGCTGCAAAGGTAGCCAATGTATAGTGAGGTGCTTATTCTTTTCAATTTCAATGTTTCAGCTTTATGGAAGACCAAATAGTGTTTTGAATCAGTTTTGCTCTTCCAGATTCATGTTTGTGCAGTTGCAAGAACTCCAAATTTACAAATGTCCTGAGGCCATTACTACAAGCCATTATTTCTGAGCAGAATTTAAAATGTAATTTCCTTTTCAAACTCCATAGTTTCATCTCTCCAGTCTTTTTAGGTACATTACCCTAAATGTATTATCCCTGCATAATCTGAAAATACCAACTGTAACATGCAAATATACACAAAACACAAGAGTTCAAGTCCACTCACATCACTAACCCTCTCCTTCGTCTTCTCTCAGGGATACTGTTCTCTATCCACTCACCTTGTGAAAATTTCCACATGGCTGCTCACTTCAGGTAATTTGTGATTTCTTATAGATTTTTTTCTTTGAACTAGGGCAAAAAAATCCAGTACTTCATCACATTTTATACTATCTTCCATGCTCCTTGCCCCATATACCATATTTAAAATTGTTCACACTTAGATTTTCCTATATTATGGGCTTCCTTTCAGAAACTTTGATCACAGAGCTCTACAATAAGTGACAACTAAGAAGTATTTTTTAAAACTTAGTTAATAAATTTTTTTCTTAAAGGGGATTAACAAATGTCATATCGTACAACTGGGACAGCAGTATATGTACTGATATTCAATATGCAATAAACCAACATATCCCCAATGTAAGTTTATATATTCTATTACAGTGCTATGGAATTGTAGAGTTACCGTTTTATTTTAGTTACAAGATGTTCCCATCATTAGCTTTCAGAAATGCTGTTAATTTTAAATACCACTGTGTGACAACCATGTCATGACTTACATGTGATTTCACTGTTAGGATAAACACCCAAGGTTATTCCCCATTTTATATGTGAGAAAATTAGATTCTGAAACATGACACAACTAGTGGCAGGGAAGAGCTGGTATTCCAGTCCAAAGAGGACTCCACAGCCCCAAGCTCTTCCTCCTTTTCCTCCACTCTAGGCCATGCCGTATCTCGTTTAAAAATCAAAACGCAAGTTCCTTGAACAGTTTGAAGCTCTGTGTTTTCTTGATAAAATAACTTAAATGAGAATAGGTTTTTTCTTCTTTGTGGCAAATGAGTATCTAATCCAAACACTGTGTTTATTAAATGCCAAAGTTTTATTTTCAGCAGGCAATAAATAAAACTAAAAAAAAAAAAAAAGAAAGAAAAAAAAGCATGAGTATGGTCATTAATACAATTTCAAAGTCACACAGCTTGCTTTGAAAGTATACTTTGTACCCCATGCTATGAAATGTAAATATGAAATTATACTAACCATTAAAAAGAACAGCACAGAAAGTGATAAAAATGGTAAAGAATGTGGTGTGGAGTGGTTGGCATATATACTTGGTATTACTTTGTTTTCTTTTGAAGTTTTTACTCAAAATAGAAAATGCTAATGTGCCATTTGGGAAAATCCTTTTCAAATTCTGTAAGGAAATAGAGAAACTTTAAAGAAAAAGTAGGTTTTAAAAAAAGAACTAATGCACATGCTACCACATGGATGAACCTTGAGGACATTATTATGCTAAGTGAATTATGCCAGTCACAAAAAGACAAATACTGTATGATTCCACGTATTTATCTGGAGTAGTCACTCCCAGAAATAAAAAGTAAAATAGTTGCAGGGTGGAAAGGAGATGAAGAGTTGCTTATTGTTATAATTTCAATTTTGTAAAATGAAAAATTCTGGAGACTGGTTGCACAATGTG
This sequence comes from Canis aureus, assembly GCF_053574225.1. Classification (NCBI taxonomy): domain Eukaryota; kingdom Metazoa; phylum Chordata; class Mammalia; order Carnivora; family Canidae; genus Canis; species Canis aureus. The sequence goes on from NC_135632.1 coordinate 13,957,018, forward strand.
AATACACACTTAACACTACTGGATTATACACCCCAAAATGGTTAAGATGGTAAATTCTGTACGACAATTCTACCACAATTAAAAACCTTAAAACTTTAAAAGAAACAAAAGGATTACTTTTAAGGTAATGATATTGTGATTATGTTCAGTTTTAAAAAGAAAACATTCGGAGATACATATATGCAGGTTGATAGATATTTGGAATGTTCATTCTATGTTTTTTATGTTTGAAATCTTCCCCAACGAAATAAGGTGGAACAAAATAACTCTTCAAAAAAGGGGAAACCAATAATAAAATTTCCTGATCAAGAGAATCATCTATCATGAAAATATTTTATTAGAGTTTAAACATAGAAAATGTAACATTTTAGCTACAACTGATAAATGTGACACATCACTTATTCCACTTGAGAGAAAGCTGCTGATAACCAGACATGGTTTACTGGACTTGCATTAGAAAAACTACATGAAGAAAAATTACATGAACAGGCTAAAGTTTGCTATGAAAACAACGTATTTTTATTAAAGTAATTAAAAGTCAAAAAACAACAACAAAAGGGAAATTCCACAACCTTTGCAACTATATAATCTTTATGTAGAAAAACTATAAAGTGACAGTCTGGAAAGCAGCTCCACAATAAACTTAATCCTTACATCAAGAGTAACTAAATTATGGAATCAGTTCACCCAAAAGAAATTGTCTTGCTGCAAAAGATTTCAGCTGAGCTGAGTTCAACTATATTATTCTCATTCCTGAAAAACTGTCTTTCCTGATATTTCAAATCACCAGAGATATAACGTACAGGAGCCTGCTGAAGTAAAAAGGATAAAACAAATACTCCAAGCACAATTACATGAAAATGAATGAGGGCATTTTATCTATAGATCTACAAAACTATATAAATAACCAATTATACACATAATCCATTTACACTGAAGCTCCATGAGGTGGTACTGAATAAACACTGAGGCATTGAATTTTCAACAATGGAACATGGCTCACTCTGAACAGCAGCACATTCCCACCTTTCAGTCTATCATCACAACACTTCCCCTGGGATCTGCATTTGTGGATATCTAAGTCCTGGGAAGTTGATGACAAAAATGGAGGAAAGAAAGCCAAAAGGGTAACAAATTAAATACCCCCTACAATCTGCCTAAAACCTGCATGTGAAATACAAAGAAACCAAGCACTTTGTGAGTTTTTACAGTCACATGTTCTTTTATACTAGTGTCTTCAATACTATCTGAACTGTATTTTCTGTAACTAGCTTTTCCATTAAAGTATAAAAGGAAACAGAAAAAAGCTATTTCATAAATGCAGTCTTAGAAAAGCGGTACTATTTATTTTTAAAAACAACCTTCTCTGTTGAGGAAATCACACTGTTGTGGTCATTAGAATAGCTTACGTCACTTTGGCAATACAGGGATTTATTTTTTCTCAGTTTTAATAATCATAATGATAGGCTATTATCATGGCCATATAACGTCAGAATTTATGTGATCACAAAGGCAAATGTGTGAGAAAATGTCTAATAAATTTAAATCATGATTAGAACTTCTTAAAAATATTTTCAAGAATATTAAAATTGGGGGAAAATACAGAAGTCATAAGCAAGTATTTCTTCTAAGATTCTTTAATTGGGATAAAAGTCTCAGGGTTAGCTCACAGGAATGGTCTGCAATAAAGAAAAATTAGGTCAGTGTATAGTAATTTCTGCAAACTTTAGCAGAAAAGCCAAGAACAATCTGAGCATCATAAAAGCATTCTTTTGGGTCAGGACTTTTTGTTGTTTTAGTTCTTTAATCTCTAACTTCTCAACATGTTACAGTTTAGAAATGTCCATATGCTTACTAATGGTAATAATGAAATACAATGTCAAAGAAAAGATAAACAAACATGATCCTTTTCAATCATAGGTCTCTCTTTGGTAAGAAATAGACCACCATTTATTTACTTTCTCTCAGTGTAGGAGAAGGAGACTAAATGGTATTAACCTGGTAAGAAATCCCTGTTTCTTATGTTAGGATAGCGGGTAGAGTTTAAGCCACGCCCTTTGTAAGAAGAGTAGGTTAACAGAGGATTTCTTCTTACTTGGTAGAGCATAATAACCATCTATTACAGAGCTGGAGCATGGTATTTCCCCTAACTAGGAAGTTACCCTACAAAAATCTTAGTCAACTTGTAGAAATTCTGCTATCTAATGAAGAGTGTTCTTTAGATGCAAAACAGATGAATAATATGCTATTTTTAAAAAATGGTAAAGTATCTCCCACCTTAGAATTCACCAATTTCTCATCCTGTTAAGCTTTCATAGAATCCATGAAGAATTAAACAGATCTACTCTACATATTTTCTAAGACTGGAAATAACCTATGCAACAATACCATTTGCAATTCCAGAAAAAAATCCAATATAATCTAATACACACATTAGCAAACTTTAGAGACTATATACTCTATCAAGCCTAAGCAATCCCCACCCACCTCCCCAAAAGGAAGCCAGTCTTTTCCTCTGTAAGATATTTGTTGTATCTGGATCCAAATTAAAAGAACTGCTAAATTCCATTACAGTAGCAAAAATACTACAAATAAGCACCCAAAACTGACCTAACAATTTCTACTCACCCCTCCTTCTCCAGGATATATATATATATATATATATATTTTTTTTTTTTTACTTAGAGAGAAATAAGCATTCCTTGTAACTTGACTGAAAAAAAACATTACCTGATCAATTATTTCTAAGCTATACTAGATACCAACTAATGATGGAATGCCCAAATCACTAGCAACTCAACATTATTTTTGCACAGAAAGGTAATATATAAAATTCCCCTCCCTCCAGGCAATGAACAGAGGAAAAAAAAGCATGTTACTTTAAAAATGGCTGTATCTGTAGGTTTTTAAAAACCAGCACCAAATGTTCATGTTTAATTATTCTGAGCAACATTTAGGAATTAACATTCCCTAACATTATGGTCAAACAAGAGTGAACAATAAGGGAATAACTTTCAAACATTATTGCATGTTGATAAGAACTATTAAGTCAAATAATCTGATTGGCTCATTTGTAAAGCTGCTGTAGGTTTTCCCCAATTTGGAAATAGCACGCCTCACTGCTCAGGTAATAAACCTCCTCCCCAAATCATTGGTACAGCGTAATTTTGTAACTAGGTAACATCAAGTAAAATTACATGAAAATATAGTTTTAAAAAGGTTACTCAAAACAATCCCTTATTATAATGGTTTTCTACTTTCTCTATTAAGGGGGTGGGGATGAAGGGGGGACATCAAACCACAGCATAAAGTGTCTAGAAAAGCTGAAAGATTCACAAATAGTAGTAATATCAGTTCAAGTCTACATAACCCTTTATGACATTATATTGATAGCAATATTATGATCAACATTATACAAGTTTTCTTATTTCTTCCTCACACTGTAGCAATTTTATTCCCATTATAAAACAGATTTTAACTCTGCAAATTGTTTAAATCAACTTTTTGCACCTTGAATTTACAAACCATTAGATGTTAAGTTTCCTGAAAGCTATTTTTACTTTTAAGCTTTACTTAAACTAAACCTAAAACTCAATTCTTGAAAAAAACAAAAAACTAAGGTGCTTTAAACAGAACTTTGTAGAAATATACTGATACCAGTGTTTGAAAGATAAACTACCAAGAGCTATAAAAGGGCAATTATCATATAAAAAACTTCTATGGCCAACTCTTGTTAGAAAATTTATTTTATAAATAAACTTCTTTCATGATACAAGATGAAATCAAAAGATGGAGATTAAATTTTTCCCTAAAAATAAGTAGTTGCTCAGGACATAGGCTGAGTATACTGAAATCATATTGCTTCTTTGATGAAAGAAAAAATATTTTAGCCAGGCATTCCATTAACAAAAAAGACCATGACACCTTTCCCTAGTCTTTTGATCTCTGGGTACTACTATTACCCAAGATAACCTCATTGAAAAAGTTGGTTGGCAACCCTACCTAATAGGAGTCTCAGGTCCCTTAATTTTGATAGTCATCTTGGTAAATATAAAACTTTAGCTACTTGAACAATGGAGCTTATAAAGTGCATTAAGTATAAGAAACACAACAGAAGTGCTGAACTCACTTGGTAGGACTTTAAGGGACTTGATGTCACCAATAGGGCAAAAAAACAACATTATAGTTTTCTGTTCAGATTTTATTTGAAATCTAATTCAAATTGTCAAAGCTACAAAAGGGGGGAAGACATCTGTATTATTTTTGCTAAGTCACAACATCCTAAAACAAAATACTACTACTGCCAGCAGATCCATTATACACATTTCTGATGAAATTCATTAGCACAATAAAAATTTCATCTTGAGAAACAGCCACAACGAAAGTAATTTATACAATATAAAACAATGACAGGTCTACAGATGCAGTTACTCATGAGTTTACACATGCATTCACAAACAAATAAACAAAAAATCCAGGAATGCTCTTTCATTTGATTTTTTGTTGTTTTTTTTTAAAAAAAAAAAAAAAAAACAGACCATTCAGGCACAAAACAAAACTGCATTTCCAATAAGTGACAGCATCTTAAAAATTTATGTCAGTGTTTGTTTTTCTTTGACTTTTTATGAGACCTGTGTGGAGATCGGGACTGGGATCTGGATTTCTTCCCTGACTTTTTAGGGGATCTAGACCGTGATCGCCTAGACCTTTTAGGTGTCCTCGAGCCAGATGGTGATCTGAGGAAACAAAAACAATTTATCAAAGTCATATAATCAAAATGGACTATCCTTTAATTATCTAAAATGATCTTTAAGAGAGCGCAATGAAAGTCAGAAATAAAAAAGGTTGTAAACTTTCTGAATTTATACTTTGCCTACTTTACACACACACAATTTTGTACCACCTGTGCACTGCATCAATGATTAGTAGTGTGCTTGCTTAAAAAGACAGATTCCTGGGGATCCCTGGGTGGCGCAGCGGTTTGGCGCCTGCCTTTGGCCCAGGGCGCGATCCTGGAGACCCGGGATCGAATCCCACATCGGGCTCCCGGTGCATGGAGCCTGCTTCTCCCTCTGCCTGTGTCTCTGCCTCTCTCTCTCTCTGTGTGTGACTATAATTAATTAATTAATTAATTAATTAATTTTTTGGAAAAAAAAAAAGACAGATTCCTGAGACCTACCACTGCTCTATTTAATCAAAATCCCAAGAGGTAAGGACTGGGAATTTGCATTTTTAATAAGCTCCCCAGGTTACCAATATGCCCCAAAGTCTGAACCTCTAAATCTACAAGATAAAGTTCAAAATGGCATCTAAGATCATTCACAAAATTTTTAAAACACAGCAGCACTGCAGCCTATCTTGAAGGAAAAAACACCGACTATTGCATATCATTCAAAGCAATCATTTAAGATACCATAATTCTGTAAAGTACAGCTCATGAACATTACCAAAACAAATGCCATAAGAAAAGGAAAAATTTATTTTATAAAAATTTTATTAGAAATGCTCACAAAAATAAATTTTTAGGATACAAAGCAGTTTTAGTTCTCAGGAAAATTCCACTATATAACACCAAATGAATAAAACATTTCTTAACCATTTTTCTGGAACTATAAGGAAAAAAGTATATAACACTAAATTACCCACTGAAGAATGGTATTTATTTCCACAAGTCTCTACCCAAGAACCTGCTAATAAGATGCAGGGGCAGGAGGAAGAGAGTAATGTTATCTTTCTCTCAGCCTTGACAAAAATCAAAGAATATTCTATAGAAACTGAGGAACAGAATGAAAAGTAAAAGCAGCTATATCTAGTCCACATAAAACACTGGATATAATGTTTAAAATTCTTGGCTGGTCTTTACTTGTTGGAAGCCGCCTTGTGCTTTAGTCATGAGAAGACTAGGGTAGGGAGGTGGGAAGGAATAATCTAAAATGAAAGTATACTTCTCTGGTTTTCTAAAGCCCTTAAAAAATGGCTGCCAGCCAAATTATTTTCAAAAACTGGTACAATGACAACGAAACTGGCATTTGAAATATTACAAAAAAATAACTTGCATTTACCTTTTGGCCTTTTTGCTAACATCTCTAGGAGAATCTTTGTGAGATGACCTGGACCGTGAGCTCTCTTTATGAGATCTTTCTGAACGCTCTGATCGCTCCGATTTGGGTGAAGGGGATTTCACTCGTCTACCACTGCTACTGCGAGATGGGCTAGGGGATGTGCTGTGTCGCCTCTTCCTATGAAACAAAGCCCCCAAAATATTCCATAAGTGAGCAAAGGATCAGGTATTCATTTTCCTTCTACTAAATTAGCTATTAATTCCTATCAGTTTACACTAATTTTATTTTCATTAACCTTGTTAATGTTATTAATGTTATATCCAACAACATTCATTAGCCTTGTTAATGTTATATACAACAACATTCAAAGCCCTTTATAAAGAACAAGAAAGTCTTAAAGATAGGTTGACCAAAACAAAAACTGGATTCAACTAATTGGATATTCTTTAGCTAGAAGACTGGGACAATAGATAAAATTTCATTAAGGTCTCTGGTTAGATAACAGTGTTTTCTTAAGGTTAACCCTCCAATCTCTAACTTTTATTGTGGTTATATAAGAAAACAGCGCATCATTTGGCAAGTTACTCTTAAATGGTTGGGAAGAGGGAAAAAGAAGGGGGTAAAATTAAGCAGAAGTAGAAATATTTCAACATTTGGAGAATGTGGGTGAAGGATATCTAGGAATTATTTATACTATCCTTGCAACTTTTCTATAAATCTCACAGTATAACAAAATAATAAATATAAAAAACAAACAAGTGGTAATTTAGCATTTAACCAATTAGTATACCTATGTTATTTGTAATTACCTGTAGAGTAACTAAGCCAGAATTTATTTGCATTCACTTGGTTATTAGGAAAATCTCAGTTAACTAAAGCAATTCTCTCTATTAAATGAGATATTTAAGAAATGTGAAAATAAAAACTAAAAGAGAAACAATTTTGATTAGAATGAAGACTTAGGGATCCCTGGGTGGCGCAGCGGTTTGGCGCCCGCCTTTGGCCCAGGGCGCGATTCTGGAGACCCGGGATCGAATCCCACATCGGGCTCCCAGTGCATGGAGCCTGCTTCTCCCTCTGCCTATGTCTCTGCCTCTCTCTCTCTCTCTGTGACTATCATAAATAAATAAAAAATTTAAAAAAAAAAATTTAAAAAAAAAAAAAAAAAAAAAGAATGAAGACTTAAAGTGAGGAGCGAGTCCCTATGGCTTATGTACACAAACTGCCTTTAGACAGGATTGGGAGACTCAAGGTTACAAAGGCAGCAGCCTCAGCACAGAAGAAAAGCTTATACTGGAGCAACAAGGAGGATGTAGCAAGCCTGTTTAGTTATTTAAACCTTAGGTTTGATATCTAATATGGTAACTGAATTCTTGCACTTAACTAAGGCTAAGGTACCATACGAACCATGTAATGGGATGATGTCCCAATTAACAAAGTGCCAACTAACTGTCCCATTTCTCAGTTAATTCCGCCTCTCACAGGCAGGAGCCCAACATGTTTATCATGAAAAAATACTTTTCCAGTTTGTTGGCATCAGGGATGAAAAGATTACAAAATTAAACATCATTTCAAAACTTGAAAGCAGTGTAAGTATTAAATGAGAAATGTATACCTTTCTTTCCTTGTTGGAGTACATTCATCTTTTTCTTTCTTGTCTTTGGATCGAGATTCCAATTTTTCTTTATCCTTTTTATCCCTTTCTCGTTCTCTTTCTAATTCTTTCTCTTTCTCCTGTTTTTTAAAGAAAGAATATTTAGTCATTAAAAAAATACCAATTATTTATGCAATAATATTTTAACTACTTTTTAAATCACTACTAAAGGTATAATAACATTGTTTTAAAAATACCTACTCTTCCAGGAAAACTAGTTATTTCTTCTACTTATACTGAGTGATAATACCAGTGACAGCAGCTAAACAGTTGTTGAATCCCTATCATAGACCAAATAATTACTAAACAATTTTCTATATACCATTTCATGTAATACTTCAAAACATCTTTAGAAATATTACTATTATCCTCATTCAAGAGATTAAAAATGAGACTCAGGAAGATTAAGTACCATGTTCATAGTCACACTGGACGGTGTAGTCAGGATTTGAGTCCAAGCTGTAGGGCCAGGACTCTTAACTACTAACTCTGTCCTTCCACTAAAATAACAAAAGAAAAAACGAAAAAGCCAACAATACATTGACCTTTCTATCTTAGACTACAATAGAACAGTCAGTAAGCAGCGATTCTATAGCACGCTGATTTAATCAAAAGAGAGTTCTCTCCAAAGCAATAGACTGAATAGGAAAAATAGTCACATTAATCATCCATCAGAAGATCTCATTAGTAACAACTACCATTTTTATTGGAAATTTTAAATCCTAATTTATAAAAGTACTGACCACATGATTATACAATTATATAAACCAGAAAGATGACCTACCTGCCTACTCCCACTGCTACAATTGCCACTCCTCACTTGAAATTATTTGTTAATAATATAATTAAGGGAGTAGCTACAGCAAATGAACTCACAAAGCCAACTTAGTTCTTCATAAACAGGAATTTAATTTCTCTAAGATTTGTATGCATCAAGAAAGCTATCTGGTAGCTGATAAAAAGCCTATCCCAGAAGCTGCAAATATTTTTTGTTAAGAACTATACAGTAAATATTTTCTGCTCTGTGGACCACATTCAGTCTGTTCCAAGATTCACCTCTGTCACAATAGGCCAAAAGCCACTATCGATAATACATAAGTGAAGGGGCATGGCTGTGTTCCATTAAGCTCATTTAAAATGAGGTGATGGCCTGTGTGGTGATGAGTCTGCTGACCTCTGGTGTATACCTTCAAGAAACACATCCTCCTCTCCAGTTACAATTGTGGAATGCAAAGAGATTAAAATGATAATACATGCATTACCACCATCAGGATCAGTAAGTATCTCAAGGTGTAGTCCTCCATGCAGATCAAATACCTGCCACCAATTCCAAAGGGACTCATGGAGTACAGATCTATCTTTTAAAAAAATCTCATTTTCTTTTTTTGAAATAAAACACAGAGTACAGAATTAAAGAGTAATATAGAGGACACTGTCTTCCTCTAGTGATCTGGATATATTTTCCTGTTTAATAAATTTATAGGAATTAAACTAGTTAAAATACGTGAAATATTTTAAACAATTTAATCCAATAAAAGAGTAATAGTAGCTATTATCTCACACTCCTGCAAAATTGAGACTATCAACTTAGTTTCACAGTGAAATACAGGCTCAGTGCCTTGTCTAGGAGTACACAACAAAGGGCTGCACCAGCAATGGCGCTGCACAGCGCTTAAGGTCTTTTACCATACTGCTCCCATCACCAGTTCGCTGTTAATAGCTTTAGTGATTCTAAGTTTTGTTCTAGCTTGTTGTTCTTTCTCTATGTAGTTTTCTTTGTAATGACAGTCAAGATACAGATAAAAATTAAGAGCAGTCCCAATAAAATTCCTGGATTCTTCCAACAATTAATATGTGGGCTTCCTTGTTTTAAAATTCTCTGTATATCGCTACATATTTTTTATGCATAAAGAATACGAGGCTTAAAATTCACTGATGAGGTATTTCTACCACTTGGTGTCCTTCTTCAGAAACAATGGAAAAAGAGTCCTAATAGAGCTTCCTAAATTAACTCCATCTTTGTCTTTGTGCCACTTCTGAAGGCTGCTGGTGTTTTACCGTCACAACAAATGCTGATGCTTCATATCAGGCCTTTTAATTCTGAAAGCATGCTTTTAGCAGATTTTCTAGTCCTCAGGTAGTATATCCAGAATAAAACTGTGTGCTGTTGCTCTAAGACCCTTTTCTAAGTTGGAATAATAGTAAAATATCAAATTTCAAATGTTCCTAATTGTCTACCAGTATTCAGCATTTTACACATCAAAGGATGTAATGAGATATACTTTTCCTTAAGTATACCAATATACCAATATTGTAGGTAGTCAAACAAGTATCTTTGGAAAATGCATTATTATTCCTTACTCGTTGAAGAAGTTTATCTCTGTAGTGTTCTACTTGCTCCTGAAAGCTCTGGCCTGGTTTTTTGGGTCTTTTTCCAGATTCCAATTCATCCTGAAACTTCATAACTTTAAGCTGTGAAATAAGACATTTTAAAAATAAATATTTTCATCACTGTAGCTTTTCAAGCAGTGCTTTGCTCCTTTAAAAAATTTTTTTTCTTTGAAATAAATGTTTTAAAAAAGAAAATTATAAACACAGCAAAGTAGTAACTGATTAGGACTCAGTCAACATAAAGCTCCCTCATGGGAGGGCCACTTGCTAGATGAGCCCAACTATGCAGATCCAAGTGATCAGACATGGGCCCACATGCTATCTGCACAGTCACATGAGATGACTCAAAAACCCACGAACTGTAGCTCATGCCCTTAAGAACCTACTTATTATTCTCAACACAATGATAATGAATTTGCTATATGGCTCCCCAAATGTGAAAGGCAAGGTTGCTAAATGCAAGCACACCTCCAACAAAACAGGACAGCAGGCAGAACACAAGAAGATAAATAATTTTTTTAAAGCAGCATTCTTTACAGTTCACGTAGGACCAAATACAGAGCTGCAGAGTTTAAAGGTTTCACTGTTTATAATACAGGGCAATCAATGTTCAACTATAGACATTTTTATTACAATATATTTATAGAAGAGCTTTCAAAAGAAAAACTACAGTATACAATATGCTGTAATAATATACAGTAATATGACAACAAACATTATAACAATGACTTTATATATATGTGTATATACATATATACATATATACACACACACACACACACACACATATATATTCCTTATTGAACTAAGGAAGGACATAGGAGGACTAAGAACAAGAACTTAAGAGGATGCTGGAGGCAGAGGTGGAGAGCACATGGATCCTGGATCAAATATAGGGGCAGAAAGAGTACAGGAATGAATCTCATGAGCCCTGAGTTCTAGTTCACATTTGCCACCAGTAGTGAATCTTTATTCCACACAACTAAATCTCAGAGTAAACAATGGAGAAAAATTAGGTAACTCTAAAATGAAGCCAAGGGGTGCCTGGGTAGCTCAGCTGGTTAAGCGTCTACCTAAGCTCAGGTCATGATCCCAGGACCCTGGGATCGAGCCCTGCACATCCCTGCTCAGCTGGGAGTCTGCTTTACCCTCTCTCTCTGCTGCTCTCCCTGCTCATTCTCTCTTTCAAAAAAATACACAAAATCTTAAAAAAAAAAAAAAAAATTCAAAATGAAACCAAGACCTAGGTTTGAAAATTAGGGATTTGGTTGACCATCTAAATCTCAAAAGGGTAGTAAGTTGTGAGAGGTAGGCACTAAAAGAACAAGAGAAACAAGCACTGAGTAACAATGGAGAGGCCAGATTATTAAGGAGCACAGGAAGTATGGAAATGTGTGTATGTAGATGCGTATCTCTCTCTCTCTCTCTCACATATATAGATACAGTGTGGAAATAATAATGTTCACAAAAACCATCTAAGTTACCAAAAAGCCAAATTATGTGGTTTTCTTCTCGTTAAGCCAATAAGGAAACGTAACATTTAAAAACTATCCAACAGTCTGTTTTGGCATTTAAAAGGGGTAACTTCATTATCAAGAAAATATTTTTAGAAACGCCTGGGTGGCTCAGCAGTTGAGCATCTGCCTTTGGCTCAGGATGTGATCCCGGGGGTCCTGGGATTGAGTCCCGCATTGGGCTCACTGAAGGAAGCCTGCTTCTCCCTCTGCCTATGTCTCTGCCTCTCTCTCTCTCTTTCTCTCCATGTCTCTCATGAATAAATAAAATCTTAAAAGAAAAAAAATACTTTCCCTGTTAACATTCTGGCTTGGTGATATCCAAGAAAGAGTTGGGCAAAAACCTGTAACAGCCCAACAGTGATTAGAGAACTGGAAATATGGTAACTACTATGGTAGATATTATAAAGTAGTAAGAGGAAGAATCCTGACACATAATAGGCATGCAAAATACTGTTAATTAAATTAACAGATAAAGACCTAAAATACACTCTCATATACACTTTTGAGACTGGCTGACTGCTATCTATACCAATATTTATCAGGAATGTTTCTCCTTGGGGCAAGGAATGAGGAAGGTTCCCATTACAACAGCCTTTCCTGATATGTCTGACTATTTTTGGTAATAAAAAAAAAGGCACTGAAAAAGAAGAGGGGATTGAGGGAGGGAAAAATCTGCTTGAGATAGTTTGGACTCATTCCCATAAGTTTTCCCCTTCTTACTGTTAAGTCCCACTTAACGCTCACTCTCCCCATCACAAAAGGATGCAGGCACTTAAAATGGACCCACTGTCATAAAATGTACACATAATTTGAATGTGCCAGAAAATATCTTACTTTTCCTTGTTACATACTATGTACACTCAAATGTAATGGGACTTCATATTGCCAAATGTAATCTATTCATTAGAAGAATTAGTATCTTCAGAGGATCTCCTATGTGCCAGATACTGTATTAATGATGATGAACAGACAACAGACATGGCCCTTTCCTCCTGTAAATCACAGCCTAGTAGGGAAGAAGACCTTAAACAAGCAAGCTAAGAACAGAGAAATAAAACACAAGCCACAATACATGTAAAATCACAAGAGAAAGTAAAAAGAGGTAAGCAAATGCAGAAGTGTAAAAGAAGGATAGCAGGAGAGAAGGGATGCTTAAACTAAAAGGCCTATTAGAAGTCAGCTGGTATAAAGATTTCTAAGCAGAGAGAACACAGCATGCAAAGGAATGATGCCAAGAGGGGAACTTAGGTCAGTGGAAAAGTGACAGAAGACCAGTGAAGTATAGTTTCAACTTCACTGCAATACTAACCTCAATTTCACGAAGTTTAGCTCTTTTTTCCTCGCTCATTTCAGAGTACTTAGAAAACTTGGACTCAGTCATTTCTTCTTTGATTGGGTTAGAGTACAAATGATGTTCTTCTGATTTGGAACTTTGAGTATCTTCTTCATCTTCACTTTCTTCTTCTTGACTTTGGAAATAAGCAGAAGATATTGTATGTCAAGGCAGAAAAAATGTTACATTTTACAGTCTGGCTTTTTTATATTTTACTGCCTTAGACCATAAATAATATTAACAAAACAGAAGAGTCCAATTCATCACTAAAACATTTCCATAAAGTATTTTACCAAATAACAAGCAATTTTCGTAAAACTCTTATGTTTCTTCCACTAAAAAGTCTAAACTTCAACATAATCACTTAAAAGAATTCTGTGTATGTTGATGTTATCTGTGTGCCTTTCATTCAGCAACAAACTTTCCTTACAGTGTTAAGTGAAACGAATATTAGACAATGATTCCCCATACTTTTCCAGTTCAATTTCAGGAAGTTTATCGTTAAAAAAGCCAAACATATTTATTACTCTTTCTTCAGCAGAGCCACACACTAGAAAATACATGAGTTTGTATCATACAGTTAACTATGAAACAAGGTAGCATGTAAAGACCTTATCTAATTAAATTAGCACATAACCCCAGGAATAAAGCAATGTACAAATTTTAAATATTATCATACATTAGTACTCATAACAGAGTTGATTCTGAAAATTGTACTGGTTGTACATCAGATAAGAAGAAAACGAAAAACTAAGTGATTACCATGAGTAAGGATACAAAGAAGAAAAAATCTGCTATCCCTCCAGAAGCAGTATAGTGGAAACGGGCAAGCAACTGTGTGCAAAGTTGGTGGACTTCATTGCTAGACTAGGATTGAAAAAATGTTCCTGAAACATAAATGAAGACACTCCCAAAAAAAAAAAAAAAAAAAAAAAAAGTTGTGGGATCCCTGGGTGGCTCAACGGTTTAGTGCCTGCCTTCAGCCCAGGGCGTGATCCTGGAGTCCCAGGATTGAGTCCCACGTCGGGCTCCCTGCATGGAGCCTGCTTCTCCCTCTGCCTGTGTCTCTGCCTCTCTCTCTCTCTCAATCTCTCATGAATAAATAAATAAAATCTTTTTTTAAAAAGTTGTATGCTCTGGTACAGGGCTTTGGTGTGTACATATGTCAAATCTGTGCAAAACAAGTCATTCACACATAAACTCAGAATATTCATGTATATGCAAACAAAATTCCTTTTACAAATAATATTGTGACATTAACATTACTGGCACAGCCTAGAAAACATGCCATTTTCCCTTTAATATATGAACCTTATTTGTTGGTATTTGGGTACTAAACACATTCTGCCAAAGTAGGAATCCTTTCAGTACATATTTAAAATTATTCATAATAATGTAAAAGTAATTATAAAGAAATTCTTTCCAAAAAATTAATTATTTGAGAGACTGATAAAAGAACTCACACACTGATGAGAAAATTTTAAGCAAGGCAGATAAAAAGTGTTGGCAATTCAGAATCAGAAACATGGTACTAAGAGAAGACTATGCTACTAGCTTTGTAATTTCTTACCCAAAGGTAACATTTCTAAAATGCTTTCCAGAACATTTCTAAAATGCTTTACAAACTGTATACTCTCAGAGCCCCACAAATCATTAGTACCACATAAAGGTACACCTACTACAATGCTTAAAGAAGAAAATAGTAAAAGCAAATAACTTTTAAAAACTATATTCTTTTTAGAAATAAATATTTTATAACACTTCTCATTAATTTATCAGAAACTTCCTAAATGCAGTTTTTAGTTAATTTTTTTAATCACAATTGTCTTTTATGGTGCATAAATTTTTTACAAGTGTTTCAGACGCTTTTAAATGGTTAAACTATATATGCATGTGTATGTATAAATACAGAGGTTTGCTGGAGGATTATTCTGGAGAGAGTCACTCAAAAAGGATAAAACATAATTAATTACATTGTGGTATCTATGCAACGGAAATGAATTAACCAATTCCAGCTTGTTATTTACAATTTTTCAAAAATTTTTTTCAAATTCAAATATTCCTTAATTAACATCTTTGTACACTTTCCTGAATGCTTTCAACTACAGATAAATATAGAAGAGATTAACTATGGATTGACACAGAATAATGCCCATGACACTTAAGTGAAAAATGGAGTCTTGGAATAGTATGTGTAGTATTATACAATTTATGTTTAAAATAGAGAATACATGTTTTCCATATACAGAGAAAAAAATCTAGATGGCAAGACACGAATCATTAACCATATTTACTTTTAAAGTGAGCTACACTTGATAATCTAAAATACATATTCATTTTACAATTGCTATGTTAATTTTTCAGGGCCCAAGCAGTCTGTTCTAATTGGTTTTGACTTTAGCTCTTAGTTACCAGTTCTAGGTTCAGATCTCATCACAGCTTCATCTTACTCTTTTAAGGAAATGGAAATTCAAGTCTATAAAACCATACAATATTCACTATAAATGAAATTAAATTAGTATCTGGAAGTTTTCTACAAAATAATAGTAGGGCTAAATTCCCTTTCTGCCATAAAAAAAGAATTACTAGTTTCAAAATGGCATTTTGGATTCAGCCACTAGAGGACAGTAGTAAGGCATAAAAAATTTTCAAGGACCAGAAAGTTCTACATGAGAAAATACACCTTTTCCTTGCTTTTGTACTTTTATAAAGTTATTTTTATGTTATCATGATTTATTTGGAACTCTTAAGAAAAATCCAAAATAAAAATTATATTTCCAGTGATCCAGGCCTCACTGTATAAACATGATTATTCTGTCAACACTAAAATACAGTCACATTCCAAACATTAACATAAATACCGACTTTATACAAAAAAAGTTAATACCTTTAGAAACAAAACCAACTGAAGAAATATCTTAAGTTCTGCAATGGCCTTCTCTACCTTCTTTCCCCTTAAATTAAATAATTATCTCATAAATGCACATAATTATTTTAAGCCAGTGATGCTACAATGGTGAAAGATGTTAATAATGATATTGTAGAGATTAAAAAAGGTTAAAGCACTGTTTTAAAGCAAACTCGATTGTCTCAATTCCTGTACTCCTAAACACCCATAGAGAAGTATTTTCACCAGCAAACCACATCTACATTTTGCAAGTATTTTGTCATAATCATTGCTGACTTGTTCTGACCATCTCAATGTTTCTAGAAAACATCACTGCTGCCAAGTTTCCTCCACATATCAAATTGTGCTCCCACATATGCTGATCAATCACATTCCCTTAGCAATCTAAATGCTACTAATACCCATTTTCTGAATCCATAAGTCCCATACAAATGGGACTTAAAAGAAACTTTCCTTTGTTCACTTTTCCATTTGAGAACCATAAAAAAAAAAAAAAAAAAAAAAAAGATTTTTTTTTTTTTTTAAAGCAGAAACCTCTGCTTTGTGTTCCTGAACTCATCTGTTCTCCCATTTAATAAAATTAAGTTCCCTGCAATGATTTAAAGCAGTATCAAGTTCTACCTAAAATCTACCAATACAAACTTGCCAGGAGAAACCAGGAGCAGTATTCCTATAATCACATTCAATGTTAATGCAAAAACAATCTTGGGGTAGGGTCGGGGGCACCTGGGTGGTTCACTCGGTTAAGCAGGTAAGCATCTGCCTTCGGCTCAGGTCATGATCCCAAGGTCCTGGGATCAAGCCCCACATTGGGCTCCCTCTTCAGTGGGAAGCCTGCTTCTCCCTCTCCTTCTACTCATGCTCTCTCTCACTCTCTCAAATAAATAAATAAATAAAATCTTAAAAAAGAAACAATAATCTTGGGGTGATTATCAAAGAGCAAAATTCAAAATTATAATTTCTCTGTATGTTAAAGCTTTTTTTTCCTTTTATTTATTCTTTAGTTATATTATTTAGTTCTTCTGAGATGTTTATATTTAAATGACAGAATGGCCATAATGCAATGTTTTTCTTAGCAAAGTACAATCCAAATAAAAAGTGCATAACTTTCCCATTCACATTTAAAAAATCACTTTTTGCGGAGCCAAACAACACTTGTTAACAAAGATCTGAAATAAATGCAGTTGACCATTTAGTAACTACCCTGTGAGATTATACACACCTAGCATAGAAAAATCAACTCAGAAGCAAAGAGAAACCAGATCCATCAAGACCAGAAACCAAAAGCTCTTTATTCATTGGATAAACAATGACGAACTAAAAATGATCCTCTCAAGTTTTTTTAAGAGTGAAATTTTCCTCTTCACTATTATTTCAAGTATACCTAATGAAAAAGGGAGCATATATGGAATAAGAAACTAAGTATATTCGAAACTTAGATTCTTACTTTTGATTTTCTTCTTCTTCTGATTCTTCATGCTGGTCAAATAACTCCCATTTAGAAGTTGTTACAGCTGAACGAAAGAAAAAAAAAAGGGGGGTGTAATTCCATAAGGTAAATTAGCATTTTTGCAGTAGCATAGAAGCCCAGCTTTAGAATTCAAAGTCTATATTACAGAAGTTATCCACAATTATCTATTCTTTGAATAGCCATTTCTCCGTACTAAATTTCTTTCCTTACTCCTATAATTTTATTCAAATTCATGAAGTGAAAGTAATGTTATCATTCTTATTTCTGTAGTGGATGGTAAGACTTACTTAATTAGAATCTACAAATATTAACAACGACAGATTATAAACACTAAGGACACATGTCCAAAAGTAGGAAAGGCAGATCTAAATTACTGCATCTAGCAAGTCAAGCATCACAGGAGGATCAAAGTCTGGTTTCTCCAAAACTGACCTCTAAGCAGATTTCCAAAGAGGTATACCTTCCCCATCTACATTTTCTATTAAATTGCCTTAATCCAAAAGTGTTTAGTGATTTATCTGATTACTCTCAAAGCATCCAAACTGAAAGATCTATGAAAACTATAAGAGCAACTATGATGAATACTTAGCCACTAGACAAAATATAGTAACTCTGGGTCCTAAGATTAAAATGTTCTAAAATACAAAAAGAAAACACACACTGATTAATTATAAATACTCAATTTTTAAAATCTTAATACTTATTGTACTTTTACTCACCTTGTGCTTCCAATTCAGATTCATCTACAGCTTCCCATTTTGATGGGGCAACTTTAAATATAGGCTCATTCTTCTTTGAGTCCTCAGCTGCATCCACTATTAAGGAAAGATAAGCCATTAGCCCTGACTACTAGGGGATGACTTTAGTAGTCCATGTGTATTTCACTATATTATAAAAAGTAAAATAAAATAATAATAATAATAATAATAATAATAAAATAAGGCCACACATGGACTAGTGTTAAGAACAAGAATTAGGACTAATCCAATTCTCTGCACCTAAGGTCCAATTTTTAAAACATATATGTCAATTCAGAATATACAAGGTATGATTTCAAGCAAATGGAAAAGTTGGGGCAGTAAAAAAATTATCTCTACCTAATTATTAAACTATACAATTCTTATACTGTTCAATCTTCTCATGTAATTCAAATGTGCTAAAGACTGTGTACACTTCCTATTTCCAAAAATGATTCTAGACATCTAGGAAAACTGAACCCACAAACTATGAATAAAAAGAGAACTTATGAAACAAAGCATCTGGGATTATAAATAAAACTGAGCACAAGATTTTTCCTGACAATTAACACAAAACAGAAACTTACTA
This sequence comes from Canis aureus, assembly GCF_053574225.1. Lineage (NCBI taxonomy): Eukaryota > Metazoa > Chordata > Mammalia > Carnivora > Canidae > Canis > Canis aureus. The sequence continues at coordinate 13,975,680 of NC_135632.1, forward strand.
ATACTATATGAGGTTGACTATCCCCAAAAAGAAATGTAACCAGAAAGCTTTTTCTTGGCAGAGTCAAACATATAACAGGGTATTTGAATTTTGAAAAGTCAGATATAAAAGAAAAAAATTAAAGACTGACACCTTAAGCTTTTTCCATTATCAGCATGCATAGATATAAAAGTGTTTTGGAATCCAACTTATTAGCTCATCAGTTTGAAATGTGAACTTACAAGGCACTCCATCAAGATCATCATCAAGACTCTTTATAGGGACCCCATCAAGATCATCAATGGGAGTAGCATCAATAGGAATTCCATCCACATCTTCTAGAGGTGCACCATCAAGCTCTTCCTCAATGGGGGCACCATCAAGGTCATCTGGTACATCCTACAGAAACATACAAACTGCTATAATATTCCCCTTTGCTTACTAGTCATATTGCTACAAGATTAATTTGCAATCCAGCACAAACCAACCAGCTGGATATCCATATTCCCAGGTAAAATATGAGGACATAATTAGGATATAATTTATCCTCTTGTATGACAAAGAAGCAGTCATTCTTTCATTATTTATGAAGTATCTACCAAGTGTCTGCTAAAGCCAGGTACCATATAAGACATCAAGCATACAATGATGAGCATAAATAAGTTTGTTTCTTTAGGTCCCTCCTGTAATAGGGTTTAAAGAGAACATATCTTAATCAAGGCCATATATGAAAACCTACAGCTAACATCATATTCATGATAAAATACTGAAGTTTTTCCTCTAAGATCAGGAATAGAACAAGAATGTCCACTCTCAACACTTTTATTCAACACAGCACTACAAGTCCAGCAATGAGATTAAAAAATAAATAAATAAAAGGCATCTGAATTGGTAGGGAAAAATAAAACTGTCATTATTTGCAGATGACACTGTTCTATATATAGCTTAAGGATTCCACCAAAAAAACCTATCAGAACAAATGAATGCAGCAAAGTTGCAGGACATAAAATTAACATACAGTAATCTGTTGTATTTATATACAAATTAATAAAGTGATAGAGAAATTAAGAAAACAAGCCCATTTACAACTGCACCAAAGAAAACAACACACCTAGGAATAAATTTAACCAAGGAGGTAAAAGATATATTCTGAAATCTATAAAACACTGATGAAAAAACTGAAGACTAAAAAAACCAATTAAAAGATATTCCAGACTCATGGACTGGAAGAATGAATATTATTAAAATGTCCATACTATCAAAATAATCTACAGATTAAATGCAATCTCTATCAAAATGCCAAGAGCATTTTTCACAGAAATATGGAACCACAAAAGACCTCAAATAGCCAAAGCAATGTAAGAACAAGGTGGAAGTATCACAATCCCAGATTTCAAGATACACAAAGCTATAAAAATCAAAACAAGGTAGTAATGAAGCACCTGGTGGCTCAGCCAGTTAGGAGTCCAACTCTTGGGTTTTGGCTCAGATCGTGATCTCAGGTCATAGGATTGAAGCTAGCAGCAGGCTCCGTGCTTGGCAGGGAGTCTGCTTATCCTCTCCTCCACTTCTCTCCCTCCCCCCGCCCCGCTCATGCTCTTTGCTCTTTAAAATAAATAAATAAAATCTTAAAAAAAAAAAAAAAAAAAAAGCAAAACCAACAAGACAGCACAAAAATAAATACATAGATCAACAGAACAGTACGAGAAAAATACCCAGAAATAAGCCCACACTTATATGGTCAATTAATCTACAACAAAGGAGGCAAGAACATACAATGTGGAAAAGAGGGTCTCTTCAATAAATGCTTGGGAAACTAAACAGCCACATGCAAAACAAAAAACAAACCACTTTCTTACACCATACACAAAAGTCCACTCAAAATGGATTAAAGACCTAAATACAAGACCTAAAACCATAAAACTGCATAAAACACAGGCAGTAATCTCTTGGGCACTGGCCTTAGCAACATATTTATAGCTATGTCTTCTCAGGAAAGGAAACAAAAGCAAAAATCAACTACTGGGACTATACCAAAATAAAAAGCTTTTGCACAGAAAAGGAAACCATTAACAAAACAAAGAAGCAACCTACCAAAGGGAGATGATGGTTGCAAATAATATACCCAATAAAGCATCAATATTCAAAATAAAGAACTTAGACAACTCAACACCAAAATAAAGCAAATAATCTGATAAACAAATGAGCAAAGAACCTGAACATATATTTTTTCAAAAGACAACATAGATTATCAACAGACACATGAAAGGAGGCTCAAAATTATTAATCATTAGGGAAATGCAAATCAAAACCATAAGGAGATGTACCATCTCATACCAGTTAGAATGGCTAGTATCAAAGACAAAAAATAACAAGTGTCGGCAAGGATGTGGAAAAAAGAGAACCATCGTGTACCATTTGTTGGTGAGAATGTAAATTGATACAACTGTGGGAAACACGGATATTTTTCAAAAAATTAAAAATAGAAATACTATATGACCCAATAATTCCACTGTTGGGTATCTACCCAAAGAAAACAAAAGCACTAATTCAAAAAAAATACACTCCTACTTTTTTTCTTAGCATTATTCACAATAGCCAAGATATGGAAATAATCCAACTGTATACTGACAGATGAATGGATAAGATGTGATGTACATGCACATACATATTACTCTGTCATCAAAAAGAATGGATTCTTGCCAGCTATGACAACAGAGATGTACCAAGAGAGTATTATGCCAAGTGAAATATGAGAAAGACAATATAATTTCATTCATATATGGAATCTAGAAAATCAAAACAGAAAAAAAAACACAGGGACTCGTAAATACAGAGAACTGGCGGTTGCCAAAAGGAAGCAAAATAGGTGAAGGAGATTAAGATGTACAAATTTCCAGTTATATAAAGTAAATGTCACAGAGATGAAAAGTACAGCATGAGGAACACAGTTGATAATACTATCATAATAACACTGTATGGTAACTATACTCATCAGAGTGAGCATTAAGTAATGTACAGAATTGCTGAATCACTATGCTGTATACCTGAAACTAGCATAACACTGCATGTCAACTGTACTTCAATAGTTAAAAAAAAAAAAAAAAAAAAGATTGGAGGAAAGAAAAAAACAAAAACACAAAGATTGAAGGAAAGAAACCCAGTCACCCAGTTTTCACATAAGATCACAAAACAGGTAATTCCTGTTATACATCATTTCATCTCCTGGGCTCCAGCAATTCCAGCAACAAAAATCCACAAGTTAGTGGTAAATAGTAGATATTTTTCACAAAGAAATGCTACTCACATCTGTAACATACCACACACCCACTGCATTCCCAGAAAACATTTCTAAAATAATCACATAAAGACATTGAGTGCCCACCTCTGTTTCCTTTTCTTCAATAATATTTACAAGTCCTAAGAAAATATTTTGTAGTTTGATCAAAAATGGTTCTGGATAAATTGCCCAATCCTCCCATGCTCTGAAGCAGGTCATTACCCGTTGCTAAATAAATAGGAAAAAGACAATGAATTATTATTTAGGGCAATATATCTCAAACTTTATCTCAGGATAATGGCCATCACAATTTGCTGAATTTTGCTTTAAACCAACATCCTTAACAGAAAATAACTATCATTATATTTTTAAAAAATCAATGTCACCTCCTAACTAAAAGGGAATAAAATTAGAAATAAGTATAATGAAAAAGAAACAGTAACTGTTTGGTTCTTGACCACCTAAGATTAATGTCCCATATCACTAGTGGTACACATGAGGCCACACTCTGGGAATAAAACCTTAGACATTTGTGAAAATTAGGTATCAAGGTAGTTTTGATATTCCTGAATTCCTTTATGGTCCAATGAAATACTTCCTGATTCTGGCTAATACTTCTTCCTCTGTCCCATCTCTAAACTTTTCTATAAGCTCTGATTTACAGTCAAAATTTAAAGTAAAAGAATTTTTAAATGGAGTTGTTTAAATTCCCTAAATGATGGGGTCATTGGGCATCTTCCCAGGCTGAAAATTTCCTTAATAGAAGTCTTCCTCCCATGAAAATAGCATCTATTTATTCCATTACATGCAAGGTATTTTGTTTGGCTTTTCTTAACACTGGTCCACAGCTAAAAGATTATAAAAAATAACTAAATATACTTTCTAAACATGAATAGCTAAAAGCATGTTCCTACTCCAGCCAAATTATACATACCATTCAAAACAAGTGATATTCTGAATGGTTTTTTGTGAAAAGACTAATATTTAAAACATTTAAACAAAACACTTCAAACTAAAACAAACACCCAATCAAGTAACACTACATAATATATTTCAAACTTTCAGACATTTTTGATACTAAAGATAAAATGGCAGTAAATTTTAAAACAATAATTTCTGAAAAATACACAATGTGTCTTAGACTTGTCCTATGTACTTTTCTAACCCTCCAATGTGCTTGCCAGCCCCTACCCCGTTTAACACTAGGGAAAAAATAAAACAATAAACATACCTTGAAGTTTTCAGACTGTAAATGGCCTTGAATTGTACGATAGGTAGCATTGAGGTCTGAAAATATCTGACATAACTTTGTTTCAAAACTGAAATTCAAATAATATATATTTACAATAGAATTTATTCAAAAAATCCGTATCTATTTCAGCATGCTAGCCAATGAAAACCTCTCTAGAACTTTAAAAAAAAAAAAAAACCTTAAAAATAAATTAATCAAGTAATTCTTTAAAAATCAAGAACGAGGGGAGGAGGGCGGGGGGTGGGAGTGAATGGGTGACGGGCACTGGGGGTTATTCTGTATGTTAGTAAATTGAACACCAATAAAAAATAAATTAAAAAAAAATCAAGAACGAGGTGTCTTAATCCTTAAAACTGTAATTAAATGCCTTAACCTAAATTACTCTCCTGCAAAAAATTAGTTCCCTTGATTAACAAGGAACTTTACATTTAGGATACTTTCTGCTACCTAAACTGACCTCTTTGTTTTATAATATAGGAAAAGTAACTTGTCCAAGGGAAAAAGAAAAAAAAAAAAAAAAAAAACCTAATAACAGAGCTAAGATTAAGACTCATATCTCCAAATGTCATTTCAGCATCGACTTCTGGAGAAAAGTCTCCCTGATTCATAAACACCAAAAAGGAACTCTGAGGAGGAAGTATATATTAATTACAAGAGAGCAACATAATTTCCTACTGCCTCGGAAAACAATCACAGTGAACTACACCAATACAATGATGATCAAAAGAGAACATAGCTTTACAAACAGTTCATGTTCTGTCTTTGGTCTCTTCCTTTATGCCTGCCACTATTTCTATTGTTTCCGTTTATTTACTACACAAGTGGCTAAATGTTCGATAAAAATAGTTATTTTTTAACTCTTATTTGTTCTAGTATAATTTATCAAGAAACTGATATGAAAACTTTCTATACATTAAAGTGGTTTAATGAATGCAGCAAATTTTTTAGAAAATTCTATAAACTAAGAAAAAATTCAAATTATTTATTACTGAGACTATTAACTAACAGAACAGTCCTCTTTTTTTTAATTCCTTACCCTTAATGTTTTATTTCAGGAATATCAGCTTACACCATTATACTTACAATTTTCTATAATATGAAGCATTGGCAACTTTGGCTGAAGAGTTATACAAAACATCAGAAACCAAATATAATCTGGCAATCTAGAATACCAAAAGATAACATAAAAGAGATTAAAAATAAAAACCAGCAGCAAATAATGTATCTAGAAAAAATTCAATACTGAAATTTTTTTGCAATCAGTGGTGTAAGGCTAATGTTTAGCTACAGTAAAAACAGCTAATTAGAAAAGTTATAAGAAACTCAACATTACCAAAGCCACTACTTTGGCAGGGATAAAATATGTAACTTCTTTACATTTCAACCTGTTGATAACCTGTATATAGAATTAACATAACAAGTTTCCCCAGAGAGGAGGAAAATAAGACTACATGGGAAAGATCTCTTCAGTCAAGTTCTTCATGCAAAAACAAAACAAACAGAAAAAAAAACCACCAATTTCAATCCAAAAAGAAATCAACTATTATCTCTCTTTTACTTAATTAAATGTTCCATAAAGAGAAATCACTTCCATACCTTTTTGGGGAGGGGTGTCTTTAAGATGGACAATGACTCAGTAATGCAATCCACTATTTCTTCAGCAGCTTCAGCATTATTAAGACAGAAAACCATTGCATCTCCAATATCATTTTTCCTTGGAGTTAACCCCCGTAGGATTTCTTCTAATTTGTCCCTCTGTCTGAATACAAATGTTTTTAGCTTATAAATATTTACAGATATAAATTTCAAATTCCATTATAGTTTCTGCTCACAAACTAATTTCTTTAAAGCCCAGTTGGATAAAATTCTGAAGACTAAATTGTGTTAAGTCTGATTTAAATCCCCCAAATAGAATACATTTCTTTTAAGAGCTCATGGGGAAAGAATATTTCCTTTGTGAATAAAGGATTCCAGTGATTTTTAGTTTACAAATAAAGTAAATTTTAAATTATGGGCATTTGTTTCAAGAATGTTTGAGAGTGTCCCAGTCCTATTACCCCATTACAGTGGGGGGAAAAAAAAAGGCCTCCATGTTCTTCACTCTCTTTTGAAGTCAGTTACTTTAGCACTTCTGAAATAGAACAGGCTAAAGCAGGTGCTGGCAAACTTGGTAAAGGATCATACAGTATATATTTTAGGCTTTACAGGTCATATAGTCTCTCTTGTAGTTACCTGATTCCACTGCTATTAACATGAAAAAAGCCATAGACAACATATAAAGGGGGTAGGGGGGATCATGATTGTGCTCCAATAAGTCTGTTTACAAAAACATGAGACAGCCAGATTTAACATACAGGATGAGTTTGCAGATCCCTGGGCAAAAGTAATGATGAAAATACCTCTTCAGAAGCAAATATGTTTCAAATACATATAGCTCTGCATTAGCAAATGCTTTTACAAACAATGCATCAATGCAGCTAGCTAGTATTCAGAGCATACGCCACAATCTTTTAGCCGATTTTTTCCCATGAAGCATACAGAACTTCCTCTTAATACTTAATAGTACTTGTTTCTGCTTCTTAAACCAGACTAACTTCACTGTACCCATGCTGACTGAACTGAAGACTAACAAATATGTTTTCATGGTGGCCACACACTGCAAACTCTTGTGGAAAGACTGCATAACCAACCATCAGACTTCACAAAGCTCTACAGTAATTTTTTCTTCTTTAATGTTGCATTCAGAGAGCCAAGAATTCTAAAGGTCCCAAGATAATTTCTGTAAGAATCACAAATACTTCACTGCTAGAGAATCATTGCTAAGAGATCACCACCAACCGATGAGAGGTTTAGAAGGTTTTTTATCAAAAGGAGAGAAAAAGGTCAAAAGGACACACACTTATACTTGCCAGGACATTTCAAATTACATAGCACATGATGAGAAATGTTAATATTTTAATCATTCACACAAGTAAAAGAAAAAACATTTTATTTTAGGGCTAACATCTCAGTAAGACCATTAATTAAAGCGATTATTAAAGCAACTTTTCTGAATATGTAACAGGAAAAGAAAAAATTCTTACTCTTCCTTAAGTGCTCCCTTTTTACTGGGCTCCTCTACAAAAGCTTCTGTTTCTTGCTCTTCTGACATCCCATGCAGGTATGGATTTAATGGTGGTGGCCTCCAGAAAGACCCATTTTTGAACATACGAAAATCTTCTGTCCGCCACTTAGTTGGAGAATCTCCCTAATAAATGTCCAGAATGTTATTAGAAAGGCAAAATATCTCAGAGCTAAAGTTAACAAAGTTTTGATTCCACTTACCTGCAGAATAGAATAAAGCTTCCACCTATAGTAAACATGGGCTGGTGTCTGGTTTTCAAATAAGAATCTAAAACAAAACAAACAAAAAATTAAACATCATACACTTTAACAAAGAAATGTCTTCAATTAAATGTAAACAAATGAGAAATATTATTTGCCTATTTCATTTTAAATAAAACCAAAAGCAAAGATCCCTAAAAGAAATCCTCACCCACTGCCTTCTGCCATCTATTCCCTTCTTCACCCTAGCCCCCAGACTGCCTTTGTGATGAACATTAGTTCTCAGAAGGTATGTATGCATCTTACTGAGTCTTACAACCAATTTTATTGAACACTTATGTCAGGTATTATATATGGCAATGGATTTTCCCAAAACAGAAATTTCAAAAGGAGCGGGTTTTAGAAGACTTAGGAGTGTTAAATAAATGTCTTAGATACCATACCTATCAGAAGATAAGCAATTTTCTATAAAGCTCTATTGTTCTACTATGAAGAACTCTTTCACTGGAAAACATAAAGAGTAGTATTTTCCTCCCAGAGACTGCTAAAACCAGTTATTTAATTAACCTAAATTAAAATCAGATGGAAAACTGACCCAAGTACATCCAGTCTAATTACTAAAACTACCTTCTCAACCCATTGCAAAAATCATCACACACTTTTAGAACTTTATTCTTGGAAATATTTTTAATTCAAAAAATAAGTTAAAAGTATTTTTTAAGTGCACACCTGAGGATAAAAAACGTGGTAAATACATGCAATGGACTAGATTCAGCTTTAAAAGGTAAAGAAATTCTGATACATGCTTCGACATGGACAAATCTTGAAGATCTGCTTAATGAAGTGAGTCTCAAAGTACAAGGACTGAATGATTCCACTTATATGAGTTAACTAGAGTAAATAAATTCAAAGAGACAAAGTAGAATGGTGGCTACCAGAGGCTGGAAGACCCAGGATATAGAGTTACTGTACAAGGGGTACAATGTCAGTCATGGGAGATGAGAAAATTTCTAGAGATAGTGGTGACGGTTTGCACGAAAATGTGAACGCACTTGATGTCACTCAACTGTACATGTTAAAAATGGCAAAAATGGTACATTTTCTATTATTTGTATATTTTACCACAATAAAAAAATGCACACCTGAACATAGGATTGTTGATTTCTCTGTTCATAATCATAGCTTCAAACATTGGCCCTTCACGTACAACAAACTCTATCATTCGATGTATCAGGGCGAGCAAATTCCTACAACAACAACACAGTTAAAGAAAATGGATTCAGACCTACCACTATATAAAACTATACTTGACCTAAGTTACTATAAATGTGCAGAAAAAGATTATTCTGCTGACTAATACAAAATTTTATGCCAAAAAATAACCTGGAGCATATGTTAATGCCTTGTGCATTAAGAGGGAGTGGGACAATGGGGATAAGGGAGTGGGAGGGGAAGGAAAGGTGAAGGGAAGGTGGGAAACCACAACACAGCTTCATAGCAATAAATATTTTTTTCTAAATGCCACTTAATTTTATTTTCCAAATGCAAAACATTAAATTATGAATCACAACTAATTGGAAAGCTGCAAATATATAAAATCAGTAAACTTACAGCTTACATGTTATCATAGCCATCTAAAAACTTACACACTATCTCAGTTTTAAAAGAAAATATTCCTAAACCAAGCACTTTTGTGGTGGTATTGAAATGTTATATACATGACTATAATTTGTAAAAAATGCAAAACTAATTAACAAGTTTAAGGCCTGATTTAATAAAAAATCCATCCAACTCTAGTGCTTTTCTGGTACACATACAGCAGACAGAGTTTTTATTGAATCTGACCTTTAATGAGGCAACATCCCTTTGGATCACACTTCAAATGGTTCATACAACTCATGACATGTATAATTCTGCCTGAATATTATGACTCAATGAAGCAATTATATTGCCAAAGCCTTAAATGGAGTCCTCTTTCCAAAATATTCCAAAATAAGGGACATGGTGAGATGCCTTTCCCATTTTTCAGAACAATTACTTTCCAATATTTAAGCCAAAAAGAAACTTCAATTTTTTAGTAGTCATTTTATTGGCTGGGTTCATAAGAAAATCTTTATTTTGAAAATCTAGGTTCTAAAATCATGTGACATAAAACACTATTTTAGACATTGATTACAGCATCTAGCAAAAATGACTCAGCTTATTATAAGCTGCTTTTGACTTCTCACTTCACCAGTCCCCAGCATATAGAGTAAGCAAATGGTAATTGGGAAAAGCAAAAGGATATTGGCTCTTGGTACAAGGCACACACTAAATTACACCTTTAGCATTCCCAGCTCAAATTAAGTTCATGTAATTGCTAGAATATAAATAGATATGTAGTTATAGAATAAGACAGATTTTTTTGGCTCTATAATGCCCTGCTTCAGAGTACATAAACAATAAAATAATTTATCTCATGGTCACTGTAATTATTTTCTCACAATTCAAACCAACCTACTTAAATGAACACTAAAATCTCTATATGGTGAAAAAATTTAATTTTTTTGACCTCCACTAGGTCAAAAAAATTATACGAAAGTTTAAATCTTTAATAAAGGGGAAACTAATATTTAAAACTATTAATTCAACCTCAAATTGTTAAAACAAACAAAAAAGCATCACTGAATTTTATATCTAAAAATTACTTGTCTTTCACAGAAGTATTAATTATTCTGCAAATATGCAGCTCTTGATATCCAAATGAGAATGTATTCTCAGCACCCATATAGGTATATTATTTTGAGAGAAGGGAGATAATGTAAACTTATGATTCAGTTCCAAAACTCCTGCTGGTATATGTCAAATTCAAGTGAAGGGATATTTTATGCAAATATCGTAATATATAAAATCAATTACTGGGGGACAAATACTATACATCCAGAAACTTGTATGAATTAAGTCAAATGCAACTTGACTTGAATATTATAAATGAAAAATGGTTTAGCAAGTTTAAACAAAGGATTCACTGTAATGGTGAGTTAAGAAGCTTCAACAAAATGTATACTCAAATTTTAGTTTAGAAATAAGCTGAACCACTGTAAAGCTACTACTGGAATATGCTTTTTGAATGCTACAAAAATACTTTCCTCTGAATGCTTTATCAGTGGAAAAATAACCCACTATAGTTTTAAACAGGCTTGTAAACTGGTAAAATGTATTTTTAGAAAATTTAAAGTTTAAAAGTTTTAAAATGTTTCATGTGATTATTTAAAATCAAAATCTGACAATTAGTTGTTACTAGCTTGAATTCAAGATTATTAAAGAATTGTAATCACATTTTTATTTAAAGATTGTGTATTTAACATCATTTTTAAAAGGGTGACTTTTCTATCAGAATGAAACAGTGTAGTACAAAAAGATGATATATTTTAAAGTGCATTATTTTATTTTAAAATGGCAATTATCTTACTCTGGGCAACAATAACAAAAAAAAAAAAACCAAAAAATTGTCTCTAGTTATAATAAAACCACATTTATTGGAGTCGATCGTACCAATGTCTGGTCAAAAACTGTATACTTTCCCAATCCATCCCATGATGTTTTCCTGGTCCCCCGCTGCCGCAGACAGTTCAGCTGGTGTTGCTCACCAAGGCCAATGTCAAAGAGAATTTGGTATTCTTTTGTGTTCATTTATTATTCAACCAGTGTTGTGTTCCTGTGTTTGGGAAAAGGCTTAGCTTGACTGAGCAAGAGCATACCTAGAGCATGAATTCTTCTGCTTTATCATTATGTTGAAAAAGAAAAAAAGGAAGAAAGGAAAATAAAAGAATTCCAAACACCTTTGTTACCACGAAAAAAATTTCTAGTATGTTCAGTGTTCATGAAAATAATAGGAATTCCTAATCAATTAGAAAAAACCAAAGCTATGCCCTTCCATAAGGAGAACTCAAACTAAGGTTGCATATTAAACACAGTAATTCAGGAACCAAGAGAAAAAAAACAGATTGGGTCAAATTGTAACATTATATGCAATTTAAGATACATTAAAACACCTATTTTCCCATCACAATAGTCTAATATTATCAGGCTAACAACTCCAGATTAAATCAAACACATTCTAACTACTAAAGCTATAAAATTCCCTACTTTGACAACAATAAAAACAAAAAGATAATGACATAAAATTGCAAAGTATACTAGAGTTAGTCACATATCCCCCCAAAAAAGTACTGGGAAGGAACCATTGCTCAGTCAAGATATTACCTTTTCCTCAACACCAGTTTTTTTTTAATTCAGAAGGGGATATTGTCTATATTTAGATCAGTAATAATAAAGAAAAACATGTACCTTTCTGTTGGGATAACCACTTTGACTATGGCTTGCGACAGAGTCTGTATATGAAGTCACATCAGATAATAAACATAGAATATGTGAGTATTGTTAACAAGTAACAAGCAAAAATATACATAATGCATTGAAAACACTACACATCTAATCACAAAGTTTTGCAGGCAATCACTGCATTTGAAGTAATTATACACTAAGCAATTACATAAATGCAAATGGATGTGTTCAGTGAACAATAAATGTTCACCAAATGCAAAGAATCAGAACATTCCTGCCAGAATGCACATCAATGCACTGAAATAGGTACTACACTGAGAATTATCAGATAAAGATTTTAATTTGTGAAATAATTAACTGTTTGCCTCTGACCATACAGTTTGCTACTTTGTTCCCAAGCCTTTAAAACCAGCCCTGTCATTTTAAGTGTAATTATTTCATAATAGAACCAACAAATTCTTATAAACTTGAAATTAAGTTGGTTTTATGTTTAATAAAAAGAAAATACTCACCCTTTGCTTTTAACTAGAGAGTTAACTGTTTTAAAAAACCACATACGCTCTCAAATACTCTAACATCTCAGATCCTGAGAACTAAGTTAGCTAGCAGCCATCCAAACAGTTTAACTATTTAGGTTTTTCTAATTGAAAAGTCACTTAACCAAATACAAAATATCACTTTCTCAGAACAAAGTAAATTTAGATACTGCACTTAAGCAAACCTGGATACAACAGTGGACAAAAGGGAAAAAAACTTAAGTGGTCAAAAAAGGAATGGTAGCCACAAATAAAAATATGACCTAGTATTTCAATATAGGGTTTCCATGGGCTAAGGCAGGGAACACATCTACTTATTTCTTTCAGAGTTGTCAAACAGAATTACACACACACTTTCTATAAAATTATTGAAAAGAAAGACTACCACAGATTTAGTATTTACAAATTAAGATGCGGCCCTATGTACATTTTTTAAATTACCTTCTCAAAATCCTCCTTGTTTTTAGGTGGCGGTAACATTGGAGCATTAGGGTTTTTTAACCTCTCTCTAGGCTGCGCATTAAAAGGCAGTCCTGATGGAGGTGGGGGAAGTGTATGTTCCATCATAGAAGGCGGAATGTATATTGGATGTGGAGGAATAGGCACAGCTTTACCCCAACCTAACTTCATTTCAAAAGACATAATCATCTTTCCTACAAAAAAGAAAAGAAAGGTCACCCTGGTTAACTCTCAAAAGAAAAAATTTCTGTTAATTTGAATTATTTTTCATGTTTAACCTTTCCAGTTCTGGTCCATTTTCCCCCTAGAGGTGTTTTGTTTGTTTGTTTTAAAGATTTTATTTATTCATTCATGAGAGACACACACAGAGAGAGAGAGAGAGAGAGAGAGAGAGAGAGGCAGAGGGAGAAGTAGGCTCCATGCAGGGAGCCCGACATGGGACTAGATCCCGCGTCTCCAGAATCACATCCTGGGCTGAAGGTGGCGCTAAACTGCTGAGCCCCCAAGGCTGCCCCCCCCCCCCCCGAGTTTTTATAAATACTTTTCAGAGCCAGGAAAAAAAGTGTATTCTATAGTAGACAATAAAAACTTTCTTACCATTTAAATTTTTTAAAGCTCTTTCAGCATCTCTTCTATTCATAAAAGCCACAAAGCCACAATTTCTCTCTCTTGCTCTTTCTTCATCAGTTCTAGGCCACATAATTTTCACACTGGCTAAGGGTCCAAATCTTCCAAATTCTTGACAAAGCATTTCTTCATTCATCTATTAAAAAGCATATGAGGGGTTTTTTTGGTATGCAAATAAAAGGGGGAAATTCTATCCAAAAGCAAGCAAATGTTTACAAAATGAACAGTGAGACATATCAATGCTACAATTTTCCACTGAAGCACCAGGACCTCTATACAGTAAAATCTTGCCCTCAGGTGACATTCACAAATCTTTTCATACCAGAAACACAAGTGTTCAGGGTGAGGAGGCTTGGTGGCTAAATAAATCAAAAGTACACCTCTATCTAGCTCTCCTCCTGTTCCTTTTGAGATCTTGCATATTTAAAATAAGCTGTTCTTCGGCACTGGTTTGTTTTTGCATTTAGCAACGTTTATCAGGCAACAGTGATTATCACATTTAAGACAAGTAAAAAATATATGTTGGTAATGAAAGCAAAAAAAAAGATCTGATCACTTTCTCTTTTTCCAATACCCAACATTATCAAGAAGAGAGAAAAGAGTAAATACACAATGAGGTCCAAAACATACATAATTTAAAAGAGCATATTATGGATAACTACCACTACATTCTTCATAACACAAGTAACGCTGAAGTGAGGAAAAGAATTAAGAAGAAGCACAAATTACTAGTTTGCTATCGTGAAAAGAAAAAAGAAAAAGGATATCATTAAGGAAGCAAGCTATGCATAAGGTAGTCTCAAAAGAGCACTGTCCACCACAGATCATGATTTGATAAATAAAAAAAAATCAGTACACAGTAAGACATTTCAAATTCAGACAGTCTAGTCAGAGAAAGACGAGATAAGCACTGTGGCAAGACAGTTCAGCCATATCAACAAGCCTCAATTTTATAAGATAATTTTAGAGACTTCTATAGTTTCTGAAGTTCCATCAAGTCTGCTTACTTCAGGTGCTTGATTTTATTTTTTCATTGACAAGGCAGTTTTCTTCCATAATTATAAAAAATATGAGCCAATGTTCATCTAACTTTTCTAATATTACCTGTGGATTAATGTTTCCAAGATATAAATTAGTAGTGCTTGGATCTCCTACATCATGTGAGCCAGGTGCATAATCATCAAGAACTAGGACAAAGAGGGGGAAAAGAATTATAACCTGCAAACTACAAAATTTGGACAATTTCTATTAATTAAAAAAGCAAAAAACTGTATTACCACCAGATGATCTATTTCTTCTGGAAGGCGCATCCACTTTAAAGGAAGGAAAAGAAAACAGTTCTTAGTTTTTTAGAATAGTTAATCACAAATATAAACATTAAAATAAATGCCACTTACTAGAACGACGCTGACCATCAGAATCTGACTGAGGAGGCTCAAATCGGCTTAACCTGCCTTTTGTCTTATGTCTCTCATCACGCTCTTCCTGAATTCTGTTGAAAACATTTGTTATCACTAATAATGAGCCAAAAGTTGTTCATTCACAGTTATTAAGAATATAAGTTATCCAGGTACCATGTTCATATAACTTGAAATATTTGTAAGTAATTAAATGCCAGCACTAACAACCGAGATTAGAAAGAAAGTCCCTCAGCTATTAGTCATGAGCAAATTTCTGATATGTCATGCAAGCATTAGAATACAAAACCCACTTCTAAGGTGAGGAGCAAATTCAACATTAAAACCACTGAATCTGTCCTTTCTTGGTTAAGTTTGCTCACTCCTCACCCCTACCTCAGTGACTACATTGTTTCCACTGCAAACAGGACTCCGGACATTAGATAAATCAATTGAATTGCATCCATATTTTGTTACCAATCTAGATGCTGGATGACATGCTAATACATTTTCAAAAACACCCTAAAAAAATCACTAATATCTAAAGCAACTTCACCATAGGTAAGGGAGTTAGTGATAGCTAACTGGTACACTATACCTGCTTCTCCATACCTGCTTCTCTAAGTATCGGCTCAATATACCTATGATAACCATTCTCCATACTATAAAACTTACTGTTTCAATTCTTCTTTGAAGAGTTCCAAATTGCTTTTTTTCTTTTCTTTCTCCCCTTTCTTCAGTGGCTATGAAGGATATGACAAGTTATACTTCAAACAAAAATGGTTAAACAAAACTAATGGTTCAATAATCAGATCATTTTAAATAATTTTTATTTTAGTGCCAATTATGTTCAAATTAAAATGAATGCTTCTGTTCTCACTGCATTTCCTTCCTGTTCTCTCGAACTAAGAATTTAACAATTTGATTATTAAAGCAATTAAAGAAAATGACATGCAGCAGTCTTAAAGTAAAGCAGCCACAAACTTTATCTCCCAAAAGCCTGTGATACTTAGGCCTGAATATTGTTAGAGGGAATCAGGGGGCAAAACTAATGAACATAAAGGAATTGAACTGCCAAGTAACCACCATGAGCAACTACCAAAAATACGCTCTTCAAAACAGTCACCTTAAGAGGACTACGAATTATTGAAATAATCAGTAACATCTTTGGAATTCCTCTTTAAAAACTACTTTTGAGGGGCACCTGGGTGGCTCAGTGGTGGAGCATCTGCCTTCAGCTCAGGTCCTGATCCCAGAGTCCCGGGATTGAGTTCCATATCAGGCTTCCCACAGGGAGCCTGCTTCTCTCTCTGCCTATATCTTTGCCTCTTTCTTTGTCTTTTGTGAATAAATAAAATCTTCTTTAAAAATCTAAAAATAAATAAATAAAACTGCTTTTGAAATCGCTCTCTTAAAAGTGCCAAAATAATTTAAGGGGGAAGAAATAGCCTATTTTCACAAAAAGTGTGAGAACCATCGAATATCCACATGCAAGAAGAAACTGGGGTTGGAACTCTTCTTCTCACCACACACAAAGATTAACTCAAATGACTCAAATACCTAAATTTAAGCACTAAAACTATAAAACTCAAAGAGAAAAACAGGAATAAATCTTCAGGATTTTGAGGCAATAGTTTCTTAGATATGACATTAAAAGCACAAGTGACATAAAAATAAAACTGATAAACTCACTTTCATTACAATTAAAAACTTTTGGAAAAAAAAAAAAAAAACAATTAAAAACTTTTGTGCTTCAGGGTGGCTGGGTAGCCACCTTGGGTGGCCCTGGGTGGGCCTGCCTTTGGCCCACAGCGTGATCCTGGAGTCCCAGGATTGAATCCTGCATCAGGCTTCCTGCATGGAGCCTGCTTCTCTCTCTGCCTGTGTCTCTGCCCACCACCCTCCCTCTGTGTCTATCATGAATAAATAAATAAAATCTTTAAAAAAAAAAAAAAAAAAAAACAACTTTTGTGCTTCAAATGACACTATCAATAAAGGACAAAGACAAATCACAGAATGGGAGAAAACGTGTGCAAATCAAATAGCTGATAAAAGACTTGACTTCAGGAAGCATATAATACTTTTACAGCTTAATAATAAAAAGACAACAAATCGCCCAATTAAAAAATGGGTCAAGGATCTGAAAGACATTTCTCCACAGAAGACTACAAATGGATGATATAAACATAAAAAGATGCTCAACATCATTAGGGAAGTGCAAAACAAAGCCACAATTAGGTACAACTTCACACTCACTGAGATGACTAAAATTTTAAAAATAGAGAATTTTAACAAGTGTTGGTAAAGATGTATAAAAATTAGAACACTCATATGACGCTGATGAGACTATAAAATGGTATAGCTAATTTGAAAAAGTTTTGGCAGTTTCTTAAAAGGTTAAACAAATTAATTACCATATGACCTAGCAATTCCACTCCTAGGTATATATAAGAGAACTAAATACATAAGTCCACAAAAAAAAGCCTACGTACAAACGTTTATAGCAACATTATCCATAATGGCAAAAAAGTGGAGACAACCCAAATGTCAAGTGATACACAGATAAACAGTATGTGTTATATCCATAAAACAGAATATTATTCAACTATAAAAAAGAATGCAGTACTAATGTGCCAGAATACAGATGGACCTTGAAATATTATGCTAAGTAAAGAAGCCAGAAACAAAAAGCCACATGTTGTATGATTCCATCTGCATGAAATGTCTCAAACAGGCAAATTTCATACAGACAAAAAGTAGATTAGTGTCTGCCAGGGGTAAGGGGTGACTAAAAATAGGTATAAGGTTTCTTTCTGGGGAAATAAAAATGTACTGAAATTAGAGATTAGTGATTGCTGCACAACTGTGAATACACTTTAAAAAATAACTGTATACTTTATAAATGGTAATGTGAATTACATCTCAATAAAACTGTTTTTTTTTTTCCATTGCTTTCAGAGCTATTTTCCAAGTCACACTAGAGAAGTGAATCTCATCATTCAATGTAATCATATTCCTTCACCAGTGAGGCTCCAAATGACATGACCCACATCTATCTTCTGACCCCCATGAAAAATCCCACCATCAAAAAATAAAAAATCTTCTAACACTGAGAATATTTAAAAGAAAGTGCCACTAGCTCATAGTAATTCCAAATAAAATTCAAAAATGTGCCTAGGCTAAAGATACATTATTGGAATACGTATAAGTCTTCCAAGGTAACTGCCACTACACATGTTGGTATTATTTCAGTTCAGGATTACTTAAAAAGACAAACCCGTTATTTTATATTTATACCTATAGTCAACATTTTACTTGCAGTATACTCTTAGTATAACACCAAAGGTTCACTGCTCAAAGAATATAAGAAGAATATTGCCTACATGCCCTACTCTAATTTATGAACTCTTCTCTAGGAAGATTAAACACCAAAACTCAACATCTACTCCCAAAATAATTAAAAACAAGAAACCAAAGTCCTGCTTACAGTGGAAGTACTAAAATATCATTGGCAGTATGATCTCTGAACATAAATAGTCACCTATTTAATTATGACTTACAGGTTTTTTGGTTTCTATCACAAGAAGAGACGGTGGTCTTTCATTGGATGACTGATTTGGAGGATTTTTTTGATCTGCAAATCTTGAAGATGGTTTATAAATTTTACCTCTTTTTTCATCTGTTTCATGTTCTTCTGAAATTTAAAACACTAAGTTTCAAAACTAATTTTCAAAAATAATTTATTATTTGGAGTTTTATTATTTTTTATTTGAAAATGAACAGAAATTAGTAAAATGCTTTTAGCACTAAGATATAATATGAAATTAAATTCACATTACCTACGACCTTGCTCTCAAAAATACTAATTTAATCATTTTATAGTAAAACTATGAAATATATTAAAATTTTTGCAAAGTGCTCTGCTATATTCAACACTGAAAGGTACTAAATATTTTTAAAATTTATCTGGCTCCAATTTCTCGTTAATCCACATCTGGCCATTTATTCTGCTAATTAATGAGTAATATCAACACTAGAGGGTGCTGATAAAAAAGAAATGTGAAATTCAAAAGACACCAAACATCTTTCATAATTGCCTACAGTCATTCTACCAAGAATTTTTGGTTTTGTTCAAGGATTATAATATTGACACTAACCTTTAGCTGCATTAACCACACCTCCACGCACAAATGTCTTCACTTTATTACCATCACTTCCTTCAAAAGCAGCAAGAAATTCCTCATAAATCTCAGCAGCTGCCTTTTCATCTTCCTAAATACACATGAAGATATTAATATCACTTAAGATGAAAATTACTATTGTACACGGGGTGAAACTCATTAGGGAATAATGTAAATAAAACCTTTCCCTTCACTAGGAAAACCTAATAGTTAATAATATCTAATGTTTAGTAGATATTAGATACAAATTAACACTGAAACTAAGGGAGACTTTGATCCTCTACTGGCAATTTATGAAACCAGTAAAGGACCCAGTAAGTAAATTTGTTTAGAGACATCAAAAGTCAAACTGTATGACAACTAACCATATAAAACATGTAACTCCATGTTTTTGACATTTTCAAAGCATGACAATTTAGTTATTATAAAGATTTCCCTCAGAAACCATGAAAGACATAAGTATTAGAAGTTGAAGCAGCAATAACCCTACAGTTGGCATTAGGAAAAAAGCTCAAAAAGAACCTGGACAATTTCAATTATAATTCTTCTCAATGTACCCAAAACATGTATGCATAAAAGGCCAATGGAACAGAACAGAAAATAGAGAAGTAAGTCCAACAACACTAGGAAATATAGTATTCAATAAAAGGAGCATCTCAAATCAATGGAGAATAGATCAACTTTTCAATGATGTTGGGATAACTTGATAACTATTTGAAAAAATAAAAATAAAAATGAACCAGTTCTCCACATCATATACCAAGGAAAAACTGCAAATGAACCAGATTTAACTTTTTTTTAAGTGAAACTATTAAAGTATTACAAAAAACATGAGGAAATTTCTTTACAAGCTCCAAGAAAGAAAAACACTGAAAACTAGAAATCTTAAGGAAAGTTGTATAACAATAAACAATTTCTGCATGGAAAAAAACACAAGCAGCAAAATAAAAAAACAATCGACAGACTGGGAAAAAACACTGCACCTTGTGTCATAGACCAAGTGTTAATATATTTAATATACAAAGTTTCTAAAAACAGAGATAACCCAATAATTTCTAGAAAGACTGGGTTAGATATACGCAGACAGCTAGCTCACAGAAACACAAAAGCTGTTCAACCTTACTTACAAGAGAAATGTAAATTTAAAACTACATTGAGATACTATTTTTTACTGAGCCAACTGGCAAAACTTTAAAAACATCCTCTGTTGGTAAGGCTATAGGTAAACAACCTCTCATACATTACTGAGAGTAGGTGGAAAATGGCCCTGGCTTTATAGAGAGCAATTTGTCAATATTCAACAGAGCTACATTTATGCATTTACCATTCAACCCAGTAATCTCACTTACAGGTATATATCCCAAAGATAAACTAACAAAGAAACTATATGCATAACACTATCCATTAATAGCATTATTTGTAATGGCAAAAGACCAAAACAAAAATGCCCAACAGAGTATTAGTAAATAAGTACTGTATGTCTCTACACAGCTATTTAAAAAAACAAAGGAACATTTCAATTATACCTGCAGTAATCTCTGAGATACAATGTTAAGTGAAAAAAGCAAGATGGAGAAAAGTACACTGTATATAGCATATTACTGATCATCTGAGAAAAAGGAATACAATATATTTTTACACACACTTGCTTATCAAAAAGAATAGACCAGAAAATAACCAAGTCTTACACAGAAGAAGCCATGGAGGGGACAGGGATACAAACAGGACTCTTCTAAACGTACCTTGTGTTACAGAGTTGACTTGGTGGTGGGAGCTGAGAATACCCCGTTCAAGAATCTTTGAAAAGTATTTCTCTACACCCCCTGCCTTACTTTGACACCATTTCCAAGGATAACTCAAAATATAAACATTACCTTTTTCTTTAACTCTTCTTGTTCCTTCTTACTTAAGGTTCGCTTAGCTGTACTCATTTTTCCAATACTGAATGCTTTAAGTTTGTTTTCGAGAAGAGGCTATAAAAAGAAGTAAAAAGCATACCTTTACACACACATTCTTAATGCTATCTATAACTCAACTGGTAACCAACTCTTCAGGTTAGAGGACTTTTAAAAAGAAATTTCACAGTAAAGCAGAAAAGCTGAGGCTATTCTTAAGCATTCTTAAGCTATTCTGAAGTGCCTACCTTGGGCTTGATTCTCATGTAAGTATTTCTTAAAGAATGTCTTCATTTGCTAGCTAAAGGTTAATAACATACAAAAGCCATTTTCTTTTAAAAAGGTAAAAAAAAAGGGGGGGGCGGAAATCCCTGGGTGGCTCAGCGGTTTAGCGCCTGCCTTTGGCCCAGGGCGCGATCCTGTAGTCTCGGGATCGAGTCCCACGTCAAGCTCCTGGCATGGGGCCTGCTTCTCCCTCCTCCTGTGTCTCTGCCTCTCTCTTTCTCTATCATAAATAAATAAATAAATATTTAAAAAAAAAAAAAAAAAAGAGAGAGAGAGAAAGAGATGCTAAAGGCTTAGAACTCATTCAACCTACTTGCCCACAGCAAGAATAAAAGCACTTGAGAAAAAGTACAGATGGTTCCAGGCAAAAAAAGCAGTGATGGAAAACAGACATTCAAATAGGGAAGAGGCAGCATATATTTCCAAAGTTCAGTAGCAGGAATCTAAATACCATCTATAACCTTCACTTCAGGTCCTACAAATCACATCACTTCCTTTTATAATTCAGCAGATTAACTCATTTTTCATCAGTAATACTGATGTTTATGATTATAACTGTATTTCAGGTTTCAGCAGAAGTAAAATCATCTATAGATCTTTAATTGTTCAGTTATTCATTTAAATGTTAGATTTTGATTCATAACCTTAAAGAAAGTAATGTCTGTTAAATACAACCTAAAATGTTAATCTGTAATTGAGGTCAGCAAGTTTCACTCTTGCCCACCTAAATTTAATTTAACTAATTAAAATTTAGACTTTATCAATCCCCTGGTTATTAAACAGGCTTGCCCTTGAGAGAAACAGAAGAGTAATATTGCTATCAATTATTTTAAAGTTACATTACAATCACTTTGAAAAAATAAAAATTTATAACCCAAAAGTTGAAATAAGGTTTCAGGAACAGATTCAAAGTACATTTTTTCCCAAAGTAGAAAGAAAAATGTTTGGCCACCATTCAGCATCTGTGGTTTTAACTTTAAAACTTTAAAGAGGGCAGCCCAGGGATCCCTGGGTGGCGCAGCGGTTTAGCGCCTGCCTTTGGCCCAGGGCGCGATCCTGGAGACCCGGGATCGAATCCCACGTCGGGCTCCCGGTGCGTGGAGCCTGCTTCTCCCTCTGCCTGTGTCTCTGCCTCTCTCTCTTTCTCACTGTGTGTCTATCATAAATAAATAAAAATTAAAAAAATAAAAATAAAAAAAAAATAAAAATAAAGAGGGCAGCCCAGGTGACTCAGCGGTTTACCGCCACCTTCAGCCCAGGGCATGATCCTGGAGACCCAGGAGCGAATCCCACATCAGGCTCCCTGCAGGAGCCTGCTTCTCCCTCTGCCTGTGTCTCTGCCTCTCTCTGCCTCTGTGTGTGTGTGTGTGTGTGTGTGTGTGTCATGAATAAAATAAAATCTTTAAAGAAATGGCAAAATTACATATAAATTCAATGAAAAACATAATTTTACAAAACAAAATTGGAGGGGTTCAAATTCTACTTATATCCTAACAGCTAAACTTAAACACCCAAGAGAAAAATGATTATGGAAATTATGGAATGTTTACACCAAGAATATAATCATCCATCAGGAAGTTTCACAGAACTTTTGCTAAAATTAAAAAAAATTAGAACTGAAAATAGAATATTTTAAAATATATTCCCATAAAACAGATCTTAGCAAAGTAAAAATATATTTTTATGCTAAGAAATATTAAACAATAAAAATTAAGTGTTATCAATGTTAATACTGGCTGGTGAGGCTACTTCCATTTTATTTCCAAATTTAATTTCTGGGATGCCTGGGTGGCTCAGTGGTTGAGCGGCTGCCTTTGGCTCAGGGAGTGATCCCGATCCTGGGATCAGGATCGAGTCCCACATCAGGCTCCCTGCGAAGAGCCTGCCTCTCCCTCTGTCTATGTCTCTGCCTCTCCCTCTGTGTCTCTCATGAATAAATAAATAAAATCTTTAAACAAAAAAATTTTAATTTTTATTCATTCCCCAAATTTAATCACATGAAAAATTATATGAAACAAAAAAGATTAAAGAGCATGAGAACGCTTTGCAGATACACGTAGTAAAGAAGCTCCTTCTTTGAGTTCTCATACTGCCCTGGGCACTACACTAACCAGAGTAAATAGTACCTGCTCCTATTTACTTCCCATGGTGAGACTATAAGCTCTTTAAAAGCAAAAACTGCATTTTAATCATCTATTTATTTCCAGTGACTGGCATTTGGTACTTGGTTCGATGTTTGGTATAAGGGAGGAATAATGAACGTAACCATTAACCATTTTATATCCAAAAACACTTCTTGGTTTCTTAAATAACTTTTTAAATTTTAAATGAAATCTATCTCACATATAAGCTAAAAAAATTTTTTTCCTTCCATGACCTTATCATTAACTCAAATACAACAAAGAATGTTTTCAAATAGTACATGATAAAAGAACCAGTACAAAACCAAAATATTCAACCATTAAATTTGATCAAGGACAAATTAAACTCATTAATCCTTTCTTATCTTTATCAACACTTACTCTTGAAAGATTTTGATGAGGAGAATCACAAAGGCTTTCACGGGCACTCTCATTCCTATAATTATGTTTTCTTGGGCTCTTAGGTCGGGTCCGACTTGGCATGTCACTATCTGAGGGTCCAGATGCATCCATCTTCAGGAAAAGTAAAAGAAGTTTTTCAAATCACATATGTAGACAACTACAAACCACCCAAATGTACAAATAGTGACAAATTTCACTATAGACTATCAAAACTCTCATCCCTTAAAATCACTGATTTCATCAGAAAAGTCCTTCAATACAGGGAAAGTTTTCTGTAATTCTAACTTGTACCTGAAAGCTCAAATTTGATGTAACAATTTTCTTTGAAGTAACAGGTCTGTTTCCTTCATTTTCAAGAGGAAACACCCACGTCTGATTAACCACAGTTTAGTTGTTCCGTCAAGTAAAAATGATGTTCCATTAAAAAAGGAGCCAGTTTTCAATTTTCAACTTACATAATCCAACAAGTACCTTTCCTCAAGGCAAACATCATGAGAAGAGGTAATGCCTTATACTTTCCACTTAATCACATAAAACATAAAAAAGACCCATACACAAGGAAAAAATTTAATATTAATAATTTTTACTGCTTCATCAAGAACATTCTTAAGTGAAACTAGCATACTTTTACTTTTATTGTGCCACATTGGGAAGAATACAAGGACTGCTAGTACATTTTGACAACACTGGCTTAATTCATGTTAGATGCCAACAGTTTACCCATCAATTACTTTTGTGTCATTAATGCAAATGTCAACATGATAAAAAAAAAAAAAAGGCAAATATCTTTGCATTATTATAAAACAGTTGAACTCACAAAGCCCATGAAAAGATTCTCAGTAACCCCAAAGGGTCTCAAAACCATACTTTGCGCACTGTTGTAATAACATGTAAAGGAAATGTCTACTGAAGAATTATTCAAAATGTCAAAGAGCTTTAAACAACAAACATATGCCCATCAATAGAGAAACAGCTTAAAAAATCATTTGTACCTCCCCCTATGGAATATCATGATGCCAGCAGAAAGACTACAGTAGAGCTTTAACTGTTGACTTACAGGGACTTCCAACAGGTACACCGTGCAGTGAAAAAAGAACGAGTGTGGATAATGCAAACCATAGCCAATGTACAAGTATACACAGTTGTGAATGTGCAGAACTTTATAAGCACAATAAAAATATAAAGATACATACATACTTGGTTTCTAACATGGTCTGAGGGAGCCAACTTATGCAAAAAGAACATGTAAAAAAAGAGAGCACCTAGCTAAAAAACATGACAGAAAATAGACACATACAATATAATATTCATTTATCAAGTAAAATAATAAATATAGGAATAGACAGAGAAAGAAATTAAATGTTAAAGAAAAAAAGACGAGGACTACCTGGCTGTCTCAGTCCATGGAGCATGAATGAACCTCTTGATCTGAGGGACAGGAGTTTGAGAACCACACTGGGTGTAGAGATTACTTAAATAAATGCTTTTTAAAAAAAAAAAAAAAAAGACAAAGATTGCCTTTTATACTCACATGTGCATCTGAAGATCCAGATGAATGAACATCTGATGATCTGGTCTGCAATTATTAAGAAGTCAGTATTTAAATGATCTGAAAATGTATTATGTTAACAAAGCAAGTTTGTCTCAAGTTAATCTTAATTAACAGACTTAATCTTCCCAAACTTGTAGCAATTTCTACTCACCTAATAAAACCAAACAAATGAAATCTAAGACTTACAAAAAGGTTGAGATCCATAATACATGTGCAAGTCAATTCTGTAAAATTGAGAATGCATATTGCCAAAATATGGTAAAAATGAGAGCAGAATATATTTCAGGCATAAAACTTTTAAACCGTAGACTGGAAACCTAACCATTACTTTTACAACAGAATTTTTGTGCAAAAGCTCTTCCCAAGTCATAAGATACACTGTTTACTGCCACAACACTGACAGAGAGCAGCAACTTCTTGCTATGCAGCAAGAAGCCTCCTTCCTCCACCTTCCCAATCATATAAAAGATGATTTTAGTAACAAGAAAATTCACATATAAACCCTTAATGTAAAAGGTATAAATGTCACTGCAGAAATAGTTCAATAAAAAGAAAACCCTAGGGGTGCCTGGGTGGTTCAGTCAGTTGAGCATCTGCCTTCAGCTCAGATCATAATCCCAGGGTCCTAGGATCCAGCTCTGCATCAGGCGCTCTGCCACTCTGCCTACTTGTGCTCTGTCAAATTAATTAATTCAATCTTTAAAAAAAAAAAAAAAGAAAAAGAAAACCCTGTTATCAAATCCACAGCTGGCCACAATTTACAACTTGTTTTAGGGGGCTGCTTCTTTTTTTTTTTTTTTTTTTTTTTTTTTATTTATTTATGATAGTCACAGAGAGAGAGAGGCAGAGACACAGGCAGAGGGAGAAGCAGGCTCCATGCACCGGGAGCCCGACGTGGGATTCGATCCCGGGTCTCCAGGATCGCGCCCTGGGCCAAAGGCAGGCGCCAAACCGCTGCGCCACCCAGGGATCCCTAGGGGGCTGCTTCTAATTCAGCATGCCACTACTGCTGACTGTTGCACTGAAAGAGATTGGTCTTCAAATAATGGCACATTGCAGCAATGTCAACTGTTAAAATTTCATCTTATTTTTTCTTAATTGATCTACAGATCAAATTACATATGACATCCAGTATTTTTTTCACTATACAAAGAAGCCAAGTTGTAAGACCATTAACTAAATAACGCGTGGTATCTGTCTGACATTTTTACTTGGAATCCCAGAATTTAACTCAGTCACAGAGTTTTTATTTTGCAAGGTACTGGGTAGTGAGATTTTACTTATTTTTATGTATAGCCAAATGTTAAAAGTGAAACCAAGAATCTTGACACCACAAATATCAGACCCTAGTACCAAGTTTTAGATTTCAAAAAAATGCACAAGGCATTATATTAATTTTTAGGAGAAAATTGAAGATTTGTATGACATATGAAAGTGCAAATACAGTAAAACCCATGTAAGTCTACATGGTATTGCTTTACTTACCTTCTCTAAACTTAAGGTAATAAAATCTGGTCAGATTTTCACAACTGAATCGATTTGTTCCTCTGAACTCTACTGTGCTGGGCCCTAAGCAAAATAAGCCCAAGACGACCAAGCACTGAGATATCTTCCATCACTGTCTTTTCTATCCATTTATCTCCGACTTTAATTGTGTCCTTCCTTACTTTCTTCTCCCATCTAACGTTTCTTAAAAGGCAAGATGGTATAGAAGAAGAAATTTTTAATAAATTTAATTCTCTGAAACACACTTTGAAATGCAGTTTGCAATGTGTCCATTTGCAAAATCCAAGAGAGTAACTATTCTCAGAAAAGAAAAAAAAAAATCAGTCAAGATGCTAACAGATGAGAAAAAAATCAACTGCTTGCCAATATACTACTATCAATCTGCTAGGTAACAAAAATAATATCCTAATTACAAGAGTCACCAAAAGTGTAAAACACCTAGAAACCAGCAAAAGAAATGTATACAACCTGGGTGAAGAAAAGACCAACTATATAGAAGGATTCAGTTATTCAAGTCACCTTGTGAAAAGATTCATCATATTCCTGGATGGGAAAACCCATTATTAAGACAATGTCAATTATACCCAAACTTATTTACACACTTAATGCAATTTCACTCAACAACTTGATACTGAAAGGAAAATCTTTGCAAGGGGCATAAGGGTTGCCAAAAATAATTCTAAAGTTCTCCCAGAAGAATAAGCATGCAAGAGCAGCTAAGTAGTGCTAGCCTTTCTTTCTTTAATCTTCTATGCCACATCCAAAGCACCATTTCTAAGATTTAAAAATAACAACATGGCTTATGAAGAGGCATCAGCTGATTTCAATTAACCTAAGATGGCATGGTCACATTTACCGCAAACCAGACATTTCCACTCATATGCAGCTATAACTGCACAGCATTCAGAATGGAACTTCTTTAGGATTAAGAGTTAGATGTAAATAGTTAATAAAATTTTCAAAATAATCAACTTTTAAAGCTAGTGGTCCAAATAAACAGTAAATGTAATGCTACTTCAGAAGCTGAGTCTCTCCCTCTCCCGAACCTAGAACTGACTATATTATTTACCTTGGTTTGGTTTATATATTTTTTAACTGAAGAACAACATATTAATGATGCTTACAGATCTTCTGAAGTCTAGCGCACAATTTTTCATCCATATAAAAAGACCCAAAAGCAAGAAATGAATGAGCAGGATAAGGAAAACTGAAAGCAATAAGGCAGCAGACATATGAGAAAGTTACCTCAGGACAGAGAAAGCAGATAATGCAGATGTGGTGAAGGATGGCAAAAGAATCCAAAAGAAAAATGGATCATTCTCATGATTGCTAAGGAAAGGTAAAGCCAACTACACTATTAACGGCCCTGTATGTTGGTGGCTGATAGTAAAAATTTTTTTCTATTTAGCAACCTACCCGTAAGAACATTCCTCCAAAACCGCCATTCTCCATCATCAGCTTTCCATTCCCATTACTGACTCCTAAAATGTCTTTTTTTCCTCTTATACTCTAAAGCATCATTTATATCTCCACAAGTTTAACACTTTCCTATAGGAAGCATATCAAACCTTTATTGTACTGAGATGACTTCTAATTCTTTATTTTCAACCTTAGTCCCTCTCCTGGGTTCCAATCTGTTGTCAAACTACCTCCTGGACATCTACCTCCTGGACATCTTCACCCAAATGTCTCCTAGCTCCTCAAACTCAATATATTTAAAATTCCTTCCAAACTAGCTTCTCCTATTGATCTTATTTCTGATACTGGATTATATCATCTCTCAATCACTCATAATATGGAAGGAGTAAAATGTTTTTAAGAGGACAGATTCTGGAATCAGACTTCCTGGTTTTAGCACTTACCAGTTTTGTAACCTTGGCCCTCGTTCCTCCATTTATAAAGCTGAATAGCATCCTGCCTCATAGGATTGTTGTGAAGGACAAAAACTAAAGCACTTAAAACAGTGTCTAGCAAACAGTAACTACTCAGTGTTAGCCAGCAACAATTATAACAGAGGATCATCCTGGACTCCCTTTATCCCCTCACAATCACGTGAGTCAAATTCTGTTCATCAGGCCCCTAATACAGCTCTTCTAAAGGGACTCTTATTTTTCTTTCTAAAGACACAATTGTGGTCCAGATCTTCCCTTAATTCAACCACTTACTGGTACTATGCCTTATATTAGTAAAATAAGACATACCCCCTGCCTTTAGAAGCTAATAAAAGAAAGAGTCGTTAAGAACTGGGGAACCTAGGTGAAAGATATACAAGGTATACATTATACTCTGCTTTCATGTGATTTTTCTGTAGAACTGAATTTTTTCCAAATAAAAAGCTGGGTAAGATACAGTAGGCAGGGTAAAATACAGTAGGCAGGAAGTAGGGTGGAGGGAGAAAGAAAAAAGAGAAAGGAAGAAGGAGAGAGAGGAGAAGGGGAGAGGAAGGGAAGATGGGAGGAAGGGAGGAAGGAAGGGAGGGAAGGAGGTCCAGCAGGAAACATCTAATGATGAAAGACCCTTAATCCTCATTGCTAACACCAGATTTCCCTGATATAAAAGCTTAAATATAATGTTCCCATAATCACAAATGGACACAAAACAAGATACTAAGATATAAAAGAAAATTCATCAGTGCGTTTTATAAAATTTGGGATTAATCTTAATAATTATAAACTCAATTTTAATATATTTATATAATGAAATAAGTAGCCATCAAAACATTATTTCAAAAAGTACTGGAGGACACAAGAAAACACTCACAATGTAATATTGAGTCAAAAAAGCAATAAATAAAACCCTGTGATCTTCATTTTCATTTTTTATTATAGCATTATTAACATACAATAAAATGCACAGATCTTGGTGTTCAGTTTCAGGAGTTTTGGAAGTTGTGTACACTAGTGTAACTACCACCCAAAACAAGAAATAGAACATTTTCATGACCCCCAGAAAGTCCCCTCCTGCCTCTTTCCAATTGATTCTCTTCGTCCATTCTCTCTAGGCAACCATTTTCTTACTTCTATTTCTATACATTAGTTTTGCTGGTTCTCGGACTTCATATGAATGGAATTATACATTATTTACTCTTTTGAGTCTGGCTTCTATCCCTCAATCATTAAATCACTATGCTTCAAGTTTCATTCTTGTTGAGTTTTACGAGTTCACTATTTTGTATTGCTCAGTAATATACGATTGTATGATCACACCATTTTCTAAGTATTCCATTGTTTGTTTTTCTTTCTCCCTGTCAATAAACATTAGACTGTTTTTAGCTTTAACTGTTTATAAATAAAGCCAATATAAGTATTTTTTAAACAAGTAAAGTAAAACAATGGCCACTAGAGCAGAGGTAGCAAGCAAATCTTAATGGGGGTAGGGAAGATGTTAGGAAAAGCTTCTCAGAGAAGACCTGAGGTGAGATTTCTGAAACAATCCTCAATATTTATCAGGAGCACTGCAACAAACTTCAAACTGATCCTCCTCACTCCCAAATCCTTTTAAAGTATGTTCCAAGAATTCTTTCCTAAAGGACTTTGCTGGGCAGCCCGGGTGGCTCAGCGGTTTAGCGCCACCTTCAGTCCAGGGCCTGATCCTGCAGACCCAGGATGGAGTCCCACATCAGGCTCCCTGCATGGAGCCTGCTTCTCCCTCTGCCTGTGTCTCTGCCTCTCTCTCTCTCTCTCATGAATAAATAAATAAAATCTTTAAAAAAAAAAAAAAAAAAAGGACTTTGCTGCCTCAAATTTTCCATGGCTCTCTAATTTTACTCTGTAGTATTCAAAATCTCCACAATTTATCCCAAACTTACCTTTCCATTTCAGCAACTTTTATTCCCTATGCAAGCGCCCTATGCACTGGCTAATACACGAAATCATTTACCAACCCATTTCCCAGATTTATTTTTCTTTACCTCACCCATTTCTTTTTATATCCCTCTCTCCACCCTTCAAACCTCTGCTCATTGTTTAGAAGAACTCAATCAAATTTCTCTATTCTTGGAGCCTTCTCCTTCCCATCCTCTATTAACCAGCTGTCACTTCTCTCTAAACTTTTAGATACCTCTACTCTGTACTATTACGTGTTGATTTTCTTCCACTAGAGAGCATACTCCCCAGTTTGTATAGTCTTATTCAATGTTTTCTTCCTCAAAGTTAAGCACAAGACCTGCAAGTAACGAAGACCCAATACACTTGTTGGCTTAACCTACTGGAGTAAGTACCTACCCAACAAAACTAAGTTACGCTCTACCGTCTAGATACTTTGCTGTCCACTCACTAACAAGTAGCAGCTACCTACCTTAATACCACTCTCCAAGGCAAACCAAGGGCCACCTCTCAAAACAACTTTATAAATCACTAAGATGTGTACAATGTTAAGATAAAGTGAAATTAAAAACCTGAAATGATCTTTAAAATTACATTTAAAACACCACCAATACACAAAAAGTTGTAAGTACATTTTGAATGTCCTGTAGTCAATCTAAACTGAGGAAAGTTAAAAAATTTAACTCCTGAAAGGAAGACACAGCTAACAGTACCATATAGCCTCAAGTGCTACTGGCAAATGCATCCTGCTTTTTGAAAAGTTATTTCAGCAAAATATCTAACACATGGCTGGTCTGCAATAAAATATTAAAACTACTTAATAGTAGTAAAAGAGGCAAGTTATTTCTTTCTTTTTTTTTTTTGAGGCAAGTTATTTCTAATAGTAATGTTTTCAAGTTTAATATCCTGTAGCCAAGTTTTTATTTTTATTTAAAAATAAGAAAAATGAGGGCAGCCCGGGGGGCTCAGCAGTTTAGTGCTGCCTTCAGCCCAGGGCGAGATCCTTGGATACCGGGGATCAAGTGCCATGTCGGGCTCCCTGCATGCAGCCTGCTTCTCCCTCGGCCTGTGTCTCTGCCTCTCTCTATGTCTCTCATGAATAAATAAATAAAATCTTTTTTAAAAATTAAATTAAAAATGATGCTCTTCATAAAAAAGTGGTAGAGAAGCAGGAGTCTTCAACTTGCACACCAGATGAACCCCCTCTTTCATATGCCACAAAGGAAAATGAGAATCTTCCATAGGTTTACCTTCCAGAAAGAATAAACCTTCAGGAATAAAAATAAAAAAAATAAAAACTGCGCTTTCAGAAAACCAATCCAACAAGATAGGAAATTTTTAAAAACATCAAGTCATATTCAAGGAACAGTGCTACAAATACTCAAATTTCTAAGAGTATCAATCAACAGAAGTTGTAATTCCACTCTCCAACCAAAAAGACAGCCTTCCACCCATAAAACTATCCACCTTATATTTTAAGATAAGGTTACAGTCACAGCATAACAAATTTTCACTCAAAGCTGGAAACCATGAAGAACCTAATTTTCAAGATTTGTGTTTATTTAAATGTTACATATTTTCAGGTACCAACAAAAGAGTGTACACAAGCAGTAATAAATACCTAAGGATCACAAGCCTTGAATGTATCTTCATTTTACTTATTTCTTAAAAGTGAAATGTTTTTGTTAATCAGCAATTAAAACGGTTCCCTAACCAATTTAGCACTAACTGTCCAAAGCAGCCAGCACTCTCTTCTACCTGCTCGTAAATTTACCTAACCCAGTTTTTGACAATATGGCAAAAAAGAAACGCTGTCAGAGAGGGAAATAACAGGGCACGTATTGGGACGCCCAGGGGGCTCAGCGGTTGAGCGTCTGCCTTGGCTCAGGGCCTGATCCTGAGGCCCCAGATCGAGTCCTGCATCGGGTTCCCTGCATGGAGCCTGCTTCTCCTCTGCCTCTCATGAGTAAATAAATAAATAAATAAAAATCTAAAACAAACAAACAAACCAGGGCACATAATTCCATTATATTAGCAGTATAACCCACACAGGACATGCGGAAGTAAAGAAAATATCACATTCTCTTCATATCTTCATTTTGCTGTGCAAGCAAATAAAATTCTTTATAAATTAAATTCTAAGCAATTATGTTTAACAACTTTCTAAGGGAACAGTTATTATCTCTCTTCCCAAAATCAAAGCTACAACACGATACTAACAACCCTTTCCTCTAAAGCAATATTTCTGTCTGGTGATAAACAGAAACAAATGCATAGAAAATAATTATTATTAAGGCACATCAAATAATTTTGCCATCGTCAATTTAAAAAACTCTGCATATTGAACAGTTTATTTTTTAATTTATTTTTAGTGAAGTACAATTGACATACAAAAAAATTGTTTCAGGTATACAACATAATGACTTAGTATCTGTACATATTACAAAATAATCACAATAAGCCTAATTAACATGTCACCACGCAGAAGTTTTTTTTCTTGTGATGAGAACTTTCAAAATCTCTTTGCAACTTTCAAATATGCAATACGGTATTATGAACTATAGTCACCATGCTGTACATTACATTCCCTGGTACGTTTTTAAAGTAATATTTTCCTCAATGTGTAGAACTATGATTAACAAACATCCCAACCTATGTCAATGGGAATTCAACTAACAAAAAAGAGCATGAAACTGAAGAATCTGTTCATTCCATCTGTATTGTAGAATGTCACTTATCTGCTCTCCAAGAAGAAGGAAAATCAAACCAGAGATCAAAGGCTAGAAATTCCAAATATTTGCCAAAATGATCTAATACTCCAATAAATTCTAGATTTTTTTTTTTTTTTTTTTAAATTCTAGACTTTTATATGAGAAACAGAAAGCAGCAATCTGGGCAGTCATTATATGATAGTTAGAATGATAGAATCAAAGTCTTGATTCTAACTAAACCTTAGATTAGAATTTAACCAACATTTTGAAAAGTAAGCACTTTTTATTTCCTCTAAGGACAAAAAGGAGAGAGGAAAAAGGAACTAAGATTTATTATGTACTTTGTAGACATTAATTCGCTTAATCCTTACATCAACTCTGTAAAACAGAGATTACATCCATATTACAAACGAGAAAAGTGAAGCTCAAGAGTTTAAGCAACCTGCCTTAATATCGCAAATATACTTATCAATTCAAGATTTAAATCCAAATGTCTTTTGCTTGTTATCAAAATCCATAATCTTTAACTGCGTCATGCAGCCCTCCACATTAATGGAGAATATCACATTGGTATCATCTGAGTCCTGAGATACTGATTCCTTTTACAACATGAACTGTAAATAATACAGTTCTTAAGAGCATGAACTGATGATAATCTAAAGCAATACACAAACCGAAAAGATTTATTACTGGAAGACCCAACAATTTACTTATAGGAACAGCCACACATTCAGGACCACCAGAGGTACTACTTTAGAAGGATGAACATGTACATTAAAATGTTTTCAATGTATCCAAGGCATCGAGTAGGAGATACTTAAAATATTACCTTGAGAAGAAACTAAAATTGCGCGGCTTATGCTCGAACTATTATGCGTGTAGTAGCTTTAGCAACGGTTCCCTAATAGCAGCAAGCAGGGCTGTTTTTGTAAATCTTTGAGAAAGTGGCCTGAGTGATGTACCCAACTATCCCCCACCACGCCGGCGGATACAGTGCTGCAAAGGGAAGAAACTGACAAGGAGTAAAAAGCAGGGAGATAAAACAGCCGAAATTGACCCTCTACCATAGTTTCTACAAAATTAAAGGATGAGTGTGGTAAAGACATTACTGATTACAAACTAATTATGAACCACCATTCACAAAATGGCATAAAGGATGTGATTAGAAACTGACAAAGCTCTTATAAAATGGGTTGTTTCTCACAGCAAACTAGAGGTAGGGCTCGCCCGGTCCACCGTAAACCTAACTTCCTAATAACCGATTTAGGATCATACATGCTCTGCAAGATGTTAACAGCCCCTGGAACCTGGAGCGGTTATGCAACTTCCTGCACTAGTACCGAAAAAGCTTAAGAACTACCCCGGGCAGGATCTATTACTTGTAATATCGTCTTGGAGATGAGAAACTCAAAGAAGAAAAAAAAAAAAAAAAAAACTTAAGGACCGACCCAAGATGGCAACGAGGAAGACCTGATGCTGGCCACCCACCTAACCTACCGCTAAACTACTTCTACAGCTCAATGGTTTCTCAACACTTGCACATCGTTCCCTGTGGACTCAAAAATGAATTTAACAGTCGGTCTTAAGCGGCTTCTAAGGGCTTGGGTGGAACACACGACCTGGTGATGCAGGGGACCCCGAGTCCTTGAAAACCAACCCTCAAAAGAAGGGCTCGTTTGATACTTCCTCTTAAGTGAGATAAGACCACGTGTGGGGCGCAGCTTTAACCTTGGCGACGCGGCTCTTGCAGGCGAGAGCCGCTCCCGCCTCTGCACTTCCCGCACCTCGCGCGCCCCTCCACCCTCGGCCCTCCCCTCACGACTTGCAGCCCGAGCCGTCGTTATTTACTCCCCGGAGGGCAAGGGGGGAACCCGAGGGCGACCGGAAGCGTGGCGAGATCCAAAAAACCGTAGAACTGAGGGAAGGGAGGCAAACGCTCAGGCACCGGGAGGCGATTCCCCTCTCCCCAGGTGCTGTCCGGCGGCCTCAGGGCTCAACAAACAGGAACGCACGGGCGCGTTTTCGCGGCTTCGAACCTCAATCTAAATCCCTGGTTTCGCTCCAATGCCAAACGCAGGCCGAGCTACTCACGCCACCCAGCCCGGGCCCGCGGGTCTCGAGCCGAATCCAGCCTGGGACTGAGGGGAGATACCAGGCCTCTCAACCTGCGCACCACAGTGCGTCGGCGGCGGGGCCTACAGCCGTGACCAGAGCGCGGACCCCCATTCCAGGCTCCTCCGGCTGGCCAGAAGCGCCCGTAGGCTCCAGATGACAGCTATAAACTCACTGACTTACGAAGTCCTCTAAGAAATTACCTTCGAACTGGCCTTCTGAGATCCGCCTGGCGTTTTGTCCGCCATCTTGAGCTTTGCCCCTCCTTCGGCGGCCGCAGCAGCACGGGCGAGTCGAGCGCCGAGAGAGCGGATCTCGGCGGAGCCCGCCAGAGGCGCCTGCAAGACTGAGGAGTCGACTGCCGAGATAGGGAATGCGGGCGGAGCTGTGCCACGTGACTTCCGGTGTCAGCAATTTCCCCGGCCCAGACCGCTTTGCGCGATTTCCTGGGTGTTCCCGGGGCTCCGCCTTTCGTGCGGTTCTGGGATTTTGGAGCGTCTCCTCGTGCTGACCTTCAGGACCGGCTGAGGTTTCACTTGTTTCCCGGCGCCAGCCCCCGATAGGCGCGAGCCAGTTGAATTTCCTGGGTGAGGAGGGAAAGGATCCTTAGAGAAGATACGCGCTGGGGTCCGGGGGCGGGGCGGGGGGGGGGGGTGTCCCGCGCTCAGCGGCCCAAGACGGGTTTTGCGGCAGCCCCGGAGCTTACCCCATAGCGCGCGAAACGCGAACTCGCAACTTGCTCTACGTTACTTTTCGCATAGAACGGTGCCTGGAAAGTGGAGAAAAAGGAGCGTTTGACCCAACCTGAGAATCCAGCAGTGGAGTTTCCGATGGACTGTTCGGGGATCTGCAAAATGGGTACCTGCAGGGACGGAGAATGAGAGAAAATCATAAATAGACGGTATTCTAAATCTAGCGCACTTGAAAGCTCTGTGTCATTTAAAATCGCATTTCATGGTTTAGTATTGTTTTTTTTAAGATGTTATTTATTTATTCATGAGAGGCAGAAACACAGGCAGAGGGGGAAGCAGGCTCCACGCAGGGAGCCCGATGCAGGACTCGATCCCGGGGCTCCAGGATCACGCCCTGGGCTGAAGCTGGCGCTAAAGCTCTGAGCCATCCGAGCTGCCCTGTTTTCATTTTTAATCACACAAATGGAGGGGAGCACCGTAAGCTTTTCCGTACTTAGTACCTTTTTAAAGTTTTTAATAGGATCTGTATTCAAAGAAGGAACACTTGGGGTGCCTGGGTGACTGGGTTAAGCCGCTTCCGACTCTTGATCTCAGCATAGGTCTTAATATTATAGTTGTGAGTTCAGGCCCCGGAGATGGGCTCCACACTGGGCATGAAGACTACTTTAAAAAAGGCGGGGGGGGGGGGGGGGAGGGGGGAGGGGGACTTGCTTAAGATCTTGCCTCAACTGAGCCAGGTAAGGAAAATGAAAAGGGCATTCCAGGTAAAGGGAATAGTTGAAATTAAAGCCTGGTGACGTGAATCATTACAGCCGGTGTGCAGTCACCATAAGCACTCAAGTTTTACAAGAAGGTATAGAGAGGGTCATGGCTAGAGAGATGGGTGGGAGTACGTTCACATAGGGCCCTGAATGAGCAGGGTGCTTAGGAGTTAGAATTCTAGTCTGAGATAAAAGTGGCCTTCAACAAGGTTAAGTAGGGCTGTCATGTCAGACTTCATGTTTTAAAAGATTGCTCTCAGGGCTGCTGGAAGGGAAGAAGGATTCATCGCTTTCTTTCCCAAATTCAGTTATTCAAAATATTTTTGAGCCCCGTTTTGTGTGTAAAATCCTGTCCAAAGTGTTAAGAGGTTTACAGAGACAAAGCTAAAAGAATGGAGGGAAGGAGCAGCAGGATTAGATTGATGCCCTAAGGAGAAATCAAAGCGTGGGAACTCTAAAAGAAGTAATTCTGAGAGTAAGGATTGGGTAAAGAGATGGGGAGGTTTCACAGAGAAGGGAGCATTTGAGCCAACTCTGAAGAAGTAAAATTTTGTCTGCTGGTTGGTGTTGGGGAGGGGAGAGGGAAAACCATGAGGGAAGCACTTATCACAGGATCTGACCTATGGCAGGCCTTCAGTAAAAGCAGTCTTGTGGATCTGGCATTGAGGAGTCAGCAGATGGGGCTCCTGCTCTGCGTGAGCAGATGGGGAGGGAAGAACAGACAACAAACAAGTAAGCAAACAGGACATAATCAAAAAGTGACAAGTGCTGGGCTTTGAAATTAAATTGGAATGATGCTCTGCAGTCTCCAGTCCAATTGAATTTATTTCCAAGTTTCAGATTTTATCACACTTTTTCAATTCCAGGCTTCTTCTCCCACCCTCATCCTGGTCTCTAATTGAAAGATAATCAATTGCATGCTCTTCCTGAAGATGTCACTTCCTCCAGAAAGCCTTACAGACCTCCCTCCCTGCCACCAAGTCTGCCTAAGATAGAGACTCTGCTTCTGTTTCCATAGAAACCTAATAGGTTCCCACTCAAAATGCTCATCAAACTAGACCTTAATTGTTTACAATCTAGGGTTAGAAAGTGAAATCATCAGCTGAGATGAAGGAAGGAGTGGGACTGGCTGTGCCTAGCCATGTTCCAGCAGTGCTGCAGGCTGATTGTGTCTATAAAGTGAATAAATGCATGCTATTCATTCAAATCCCCAAAGTTCTACTTCTCAGAGAGATAATTTTTGCCAAATGATTTCCCCTAAAGAGTTAGAAATAAAGGAACACAGACTTCTTCCTTCTCTTCTTTTTCATACAGTGAAGTCCCAAAGGAAGCCAGACAAATGTGACTTGACAAGAAGGAATACATAGGTCTTTATTAAGGCCTAACTAAATACACTTTTAAAAACTCACAATCATGATTATGAGCAAAGTTTTCCTCAACACATATGTGTCACAAAATCTTGGCCCTATTACTCAAACCACAAATTAAGGAGGATGACGTAGCATGAATCTTACAAATGGAATATTACAGAATCTGAAACTTTTAGATTCAAAATTACTATTGACAAGGGACTACACCTAAATAGTAAGAAAATCCTACAATTTACTACAGTTAGTATTACTTTTTTACAGTCACACTAAAACCAGGCTCTTTGTCTCCTAATAATGTTGGTTCTCTAGTCCCTGTCATCTGTTTAAAAGGGCTTTCCCTGCAGCTATGTTCAACAGAGATTGCAAGTTGTGACAGATGCAGTCCACAGAGGTGTTTTATTTGCTTCACCCAAGGAGGTTTTTGTTCTTTGAAATTTCAGCTGGCACTTTAAAACTGGTAGATTTTATGTTTTTATACTTAAGTTTTCTAGTGTTCCTTGAAAAAATAGGAAAGCACTAAGGAGGGCACTTGATGGGATGAACTGGGTGTTATACTGTATGTTGGCAAATTGAATTTAAATTTAAAAAATAAAATAAAACCATGAAAAATTTTTTTTAAAAAAAGGGAAGTTAACAATCAGTGGAGGTGAGCCATAGCAACCTCTTGGTTCACCAGAGGACAAATGCCCCACATCTGGCCTGCTTGAAGGCATTTGAGTTTTCTACTTCTCATGTACAATTTAAGTCTTACTAGTGATGATGAACATAATATTCAATAATCGGTCTCCCAGCACCAATGAGAACCACTTACCCATTAGGCACAAAGGCTCAGTGCCTAGGACCCACAAAGCTTTTAGGGACCTCCCAAATGTTAAATTTCTTTTGAAATAGGGGGATAAAAGGTGGGTTGGAGAGGCTGAAACAAAAGTATCATTTAACAGTACATACAATGAAAGAGACCTTACAAAGGATTGCCCCAAAGCCAAAGTCTCCTGTGGTGCGCCAATGGACTGTTTCTACTTGGTGGTGCTTTCATTCTACAGAATTTCTTAAGCAGCCTCTCCCTGCTCTCTAGACTTCAAGATAGAGGCTGGTGAAAGCATAATCTCATCCATTTGTTTATTTGGCAGTTACTGAATTTCTAGCATATGCCAGTGATGAAGGATAGTTGGAAGGCAGGCAGACAGGGAGGAAACCACCCTCCAGGATTTTACACCTGGAAGGAGCCCTCCATCCTTTCCCATGTGATAGAGAGATGGCAAAAACCTTATTGGATGACAGACACAGGGAGGGTTAATCCCATTAAAACCGTCCACCAACAAGCCCACAGAAACCCCTAGACTTAGGAACTCCAGTGGCAACCCTCGAAGTATCCCCGCTCCGGGACTTTGTACTATCACTTTGCTGTCACTCAATAAACCTTGCTTTTCTGGCCACCACTCTGGTCTACCTCTTCATTCTTCGAAGTGGTATGACCAAGAACTGTGGGCACTGACAGAGAAAAAAATCCTATAACATTTATGGGGGCTCATCCCAGGATCTCCACCATTAAGGACAACTAACCGTGAGTAGTGGGCAACAGGTATCTCTGTCTCCCCCCCACCTCCATTTTGTTTGTTGAAACAGTGGGCACCCATCAGCCATGTAAGAGCAATTAGCGCAACTGCCATTCTGAAGTCTCCGGTGACAGGCTCTCTGGGCTCCTTTCCGACTGATCCCCAACAGAATTTGGGAATGTTGATTTGGTAAGGATTCAGAACTCCTTTCAGGGTACACCAGATGTAAGGAATATAGAAAAAAACGAGCAGCAATTGAGGGACCTAACGAAGGTTACCCTTTGGATACCCAACGGCTCTCTTTCCTTACTTGACCATCCAGGCATCCAAAGAGAAGCCCCTCTACTATTTTCTCATCTGATTCTTCCCCTATGAGAACAAGTAGGAAAAACCAGGATAATCCCCCAGACATTCTCTTGTGAGTGGTTAGAGTGGCCTCCAAGGGATCTTAATCACAGTGACATGAGAAACTGTCTCCTGTTTGTGACCCCTCCTATCTTGGGCAGTACTAGGACACCCCTCAGACTGGCTACAACACCTATATGAGGAATGGCCAGGTAGGGCAAAAGAACTAAGATCTAAGGGATCTCCCAACTTTGTGGTTCCATCAGGGCTTATCCCAGCTGGATTTCCCCTCCCTGGGTGTCCCATCTTGTCCCTCCATGTGGCTATACAAGACAACAATTCTACTAAAATCTGATTAGGTGGCTATGCCCAACAGAACAACTCTACTAAAAAAAAGTCTAGTTTGTCCATTGACTTCTAAGGGAGTCTTATGAGTGGGGGAAACCAGTCATTCTCTGGAGGTAGGGCCAAGCCTGGGTAAACAAGACTACTCCCAGCACCCCCACAAAGAGGACAGGGGCTCTGGCCTCAGTTGTGTGAGTAGCTAGGGCCACACATCAGGTAAAGATGAGGAACTGAGGTGGAAGTTCTATTCTTGTAGATGGGTAATTCCTTGACAAGAACCTTACTCCTTTAGAGTCCCTTTCCTGACATAGGCTATAGGAAGTGAGATCCATATAATGAGATCCAGGGATCCCTGGGTGGCGCAGCGGTTTGGCGCCTGCCTTTGGACCAGGGCGCAATCCTGGAGACCCGGGATCGAATCCCACGTCGGGCTCCCGGAGCATGGAGCCTGCTTCTCCCTCTGCCTATGTCTCTGCCTCTCTCTTTCTCTGTGTGTGTGTGTGTGACTATCATAAATAAATAAATAAATAAAAATTTTTAAAAAAATGAGATCCATAACTCAATAATCATTTACTTGGATGACTTCCTGGTTTTAACTGGGCAAAAGCAACTCATTTTCCTTTGTTCTGGCACATGGTCACAATACAAGTTGGAGGATGAGACACGGCTACCTGAGAGACTTTGCCTTCTTGGTTTTAACTGGGGAAAAGGTGGTTCATTTTCTTCTGATCTCAGCAATGTAGGATTGATCCCAGCCTCTCCTGGCTGCTCTCTTCTGCCCCTCCTCCCCACCTTACCCCCCCCTCACCCGGTGGGGAGGAACAAAGGAACACTACATCCAAAGTCCATAGGCAAATGGAGTCCACAGGGGAGTCTCCACACTTGGCTTCATCCTTCCTAGGGTAAGATCAGTTCCCCTTACCTGTCCTGCCCTATCCTGGAATTCTTGCCTGTGCTTGAGGGCTTTATCCTCTGCAATAATAGGTAGTGCTTGAAGATGGACCAAGGGGAGGTGCCACTACAAGACCTATGACAAACAGGGACCTCAAAGTTTTCCAAATTGGGTGTAATGCTTCTGTTAAATCAGACCCTCTCTGAAGCAGAAAAACATGGGATTCTGGCCTCTGCTGAAAGATACGGGGATCAAAGGCTGGGTGAGGCCAGGGGTGGCTTCAGTTTCAAACTGGAGCCCCGGCTATACCTCCTCAAGACCCCAGCTGGGATCCTCTCAAGACCTCAGACAGCTGGTACCCATCTATTAATGTGGGATCCAGAGTCAGAGAAAGCTTTTTTAAAAAATCTCAAGAGGGCCTTGCCAATACCCCAGCTTTATAACTGGTATGTGACAGAAAAGGAATGGCTTTGGGTGTCCTAACCCAGGCCCTGAAGCCAGATCAACAGCCAGTAGGATATTTAAGCAAAGAGCTGGATCTGGTGACTTGTGGCTGGCTGCCATGCCCAGCTTTTTTTTTTTTTTTTTTTTTTTTTTTTAAGATTTTATTCATGAAAGAGAGAGAGGCAGAGGGAGAAGCAGGCTCCCTGCAGAGAGCCTGATGCAGGACTCAATCCCAGGAGCCCACCTGAGCCAAAGGCAGACACTCAACCCCTGAGCCACCCAGGAGCCCCCTGCCCGATCTCCTGATTTCCAAAGCTACAACACGAACTATGGAGTGGGAAGAAAGTAACTCTGGGATAGGAAAAGAATAACCCATTCTCCCATCCCCAACCCCCCAGAGGCATACAGCCGGGAAGAGGTTACCCTGGGGAAGATTGGCAAATGGACTTCACACATGCCTAAAATACATGGGTACAGCTACCTCCTGGTTTGGGTAGATGCCTTCACACACTGGGTTGAGTCCTTCCCCCATAGAACCAAAAAAGCCTCAGAAGTGATAAAGGCTCTAGTAAATTCCTCAGTTTGAACTCCCCCAGTCCCTTCAGAGTCATAACAGAATATCCAAGGTTTGGGGCATTATCTATCACATTGTATCTGAAGACTTCAATTCTTGGAAAAATTAAGTAGCACAGGAAAAAGCCAAAGGGACACCTAGGTGGCTCAGTCGTTGACTGTCTGCCTTCAGCTCAGGTTATGATCCCAGGGTCCTGGGATCGAGTCTTACATCAGGCTCCCTACAGGGAGCCTGCTTCTCCCTCTGCCTATGTCTCTGCCTCTCTCTGTCTCTCATGAGTAAATAAAATCTTTTAAAAAGGAAGAAAGAGAGAGAGAAGCCAAAATCGGGTGTCGACTCCCTATTGCCTTACTCCAAATTAGGAACATTCTCATGAAAAAGAGGTTGAGCCTATCTGAGATATGACCTGCTGATAGACAAGAAAGTCTTGGATAAATCATTTTATCCCTCTTGCAAGGAGCTTCCCAACTTTCAGCCCCAATATAACCAACCTGTCTCATTTCACCCCAGGGACCCAAGTGCTTGTTAGAGCCAGTCTGGGAAGGCCTGTATACAATTTTAGCCATTCCAACAGAAGTCAAAGTACCTTAATTTGAAGCCTGGATCCACCATTCCAGAGTCAAACATTGGTCCCCAATGGGGACTAATAACAAGGAACCAAAATCCATCTGTGAACCAAGAGAGGACCTCAAATTCATCTTGAAGTGACAAGACACAGATAAGTCTTTTTCTCCATATCCCATC
Organism: Canis aureus; assembly: GCF_053574225.1. Classification (NCBI taxonomy): domain Eukaryota; kingdom Metazoa; phylum Chordata; class Mammalia; order Carnivora; family Canidae; genus Canis; species Canis aureus. The sequence goes on from NC_135632.1 coordinate 14,019,192, forward strand.
AATTCTTACTACATTGCTTTCACCCAACCTCTCCTCACAGTATGTGGGGAATTTACCAAAACACCCTCTATCTCTTGCAGGACCCCTAGCTATGCTTGGTCTTGCATTGTGCTTTGGGTAATTGCCTCCTTAATGGCCTAACCCACTTTATATCTTCCAGATAAAGGTCATCAAACTCCAAATGGTAGTTCAGATGGAGCCTCACATGGTGGTCAAACCAGACTTCTACAGGGGACCCCTTGATACGCAGAACTACAGGAACCTTGACTGCCACTCCATCCAACCCAACCCTAATCACCCCCCCCCCTCCACCCCCACCACCACCACCAGGAAGTAGGTAGATCAGTGGTCACCCTATTTCCCTAATAGCAGTTAGGGTTACCTCTTCAGAGTGGGGAATGATGAAGGATAGTTGGGAGGCAGGCAAGGACAAGGGGCCTCCCACCCTAAGAGGAAACCAAAAGGATTTTACACCTCCCTGGAAGGATCCCTGCATTCTTTCCCATGTGATAGATGACAAAAACCTCATTGGATGACAGGCACAGGGAGGGTTAATCCCATTAAAACAGCCCACCAACAAGCCCATAGAAACCCCTAGACTTAGAAACTCCAGTGGCAACCCTCACAGGCCCCCTCCTCCAGAACTTCGTACTATTACTTTGCTATCGTTCAATAAACCTTACTTTGCTGTCCACCACTCTGGTCTACCTCTTCATTCTTTAAGGTGGCATGACCAAGAACTGCAGGCACTGAAAAATCAGGCTCTAAAAAAAGGAAGATACGAGGGAGAAAGAAACAGCTAAAATTCAGACTTAACTCTTGTGCTTAGAGAAATCCCAGCTGCTTCTAGGAATAGGGAACAGCCTTCAAGGAGGATGTGTTCTGTGTGAGATTAAAGATTCTGATAAACTTGATCACCTGCCCCACCCCACAATGCTATCCTGACAAGATTTCAATGATAATAGCAGTTTTCTCTCCTTTCACCCTCCCTCACCAAAAAAAAGTACCCAAATTACTTATTGATATCTAGAATTCCTTTGACAATAGTAATTAGCAGAGGCTTTTTTAAAAAACTAAAAGTGCCTGAGAAATAAAAGATATGTAAAAGTGGTGTCAAGAAGCATAGAGCCCAGAAATGGGCTGGTGACATGTTGAAGGCAACAAAAATTGCTATTTTAGCTATGATCCTGGTGAGAAGACTACCATGTAGCAGTTATTTTATCAACAAGATAAAACTTAAGATGGTCTAGATGGCATATGCTAGAAATGGTGTTCCTAAGTGAGTGAGTGTGTGTGTGCATGTGTGCATGTGGCAAAGGTGTACATAACTGAAGGTACGTACCTTGTGGCACTTGATGGCAAATCAAGACAACTAGCAAAGGGCAACATCTTGGAAGTCTCATTGGCCATGAGCTGGCAGTCCAAATGGAGGCTTGGCTTAGATCACCAAGAGATCACGCCTCAACTTGTGACCTACCTTGTGCCATTCAGACCCTGGATATCCCCATGAAGATAATTTTTTTTTCTTTTTAAGATTTTTGTTTTTTTATTTGAGACAGAGCACAAGGGGGCAGAGGCAGAGGGAGAAGGAAAAGCAGACTCCCCGCTGAGCTAGGAGCCCAACACAGGGCTTGTACCAGAACCCTGAGATCATGACCTTAGCCAAACACAGACGCTTAACTGAGCCAAACAGGTGCCCCAAGACTGAAATTCTTAAGACAAGACCAAGTAATATAAAGGCTAGGTGAAGAATGAACTTATGAAGAGAAAATAATTTATTTCCCTTATCAGTTTCACTTGGTTGCCAAAAACAAAAGTCCAACTGTAGTGGTCTTAAACACAAGGCTTTATTTTGACATTGTTATCATGGTAAGTCTCAAAAAATCTTCTTTTTCAAGTTTTGTTCTTAAATAAGAATAAATAACAAGACGTAGGCAAAGTCAATGTGAAGGAAACAAATGTGTCACAATAAGAGTGTCATAAATGAAGACTGAAATGTTAGTCTGATTTATTTACTGCTGTATCTGCAGCGCCTAGAACAAAGTAAGCACCAAGCAAGTACTCAGTATTTGTTAATGAATGAAATCTGTATCAGAGGCAGTTTAAGGTAGCTCAGAAGATTGACCCTGCAGAAGAAGAAAGGGGAGACCTCATGAAGGATGCTAGAAAACTTTGGGGCGTGTTTTTCTCAATCTCAAGCTTCACCTCTGGAGCAAATTCCCAGGAGTTACCTAGAAGCTGCACAGAGATCAGAATGAGGACCTTACAAAATGTCTCATTTTAAGAAAATGCAAAGTTTTCTATTTGGGAGGACTTAAACATCTCCCTTCGTGTACAAATTTTTAAGTAATGCAGCTCTCCTCTCATCTCCAATTTAAAAACAATTTTCAAGAATTGTGTCACTTCCACATAAGCAGGCTCAAGTGACAGCAAACATCTTCTACTGTTTTGCCACCTGGTGGCGCTGCTGCAGCCGGTAAACAAAAACACCCATCATCCTTTGTAGGTATCCCATGAACACATACAGAACACCTGTGATGATGTTGGTGCACTTGCCGTATTTGTTGCTACAATGAAAAATTGTTCTAATATCCTGTTGTCCACCAAGCTTTCATTGAGCAATTGTGCCAATGCTGTTGCTTTAAAAAAAAAAGGGGGGATAAAATCATGGAATACTGTGTTGTTTTTCTAGGGGAGAACAGTCCACTAAATATTAGAGATAGTATCTTCACAGTCAGGCCTGCTCTATTTTTCTAGGAAGGCAGGGTCAGGGCTGAATCCCAGCACCTATTTCCATACCTGGCACACAATAGGCAAACAATATATATTTGTTGAATAAATAATAAATAAACATGGAAGAAAAACAATAAATCACCTTATGGCTCCCAACCACATATTTCTCAGTTTTATCTCTGTATAGAGACCCGCAAAAGTTCCTGAAACCAAATTCCAAAATCACAGGAATAAGTTTCTAAATAGTTCAGCTCGGGTCAACTGCTCATTTGTGATCTACTCAACTGTGCTAAGGAAAATAGTGCCACATAGTACAAATGGCTCCCAGAGGCTTACCTTGGGATGAATGAAGATTGCAGGGAGGGGGATGTGTGAGCCAAGGCTAACTGTAAAGCATATGAATAATAGGTGTCAGATACATATACAATTATTTTTCAAATGTTTGGAGATGCTGCTGTAATTGATAAGACACAATTTATTTTACTATGGTCAAATACACATAAGATTTGCCACTTTAACCATTTTTAAGTGTACAGTTTGGTGGCATTAAGTACATTCATGTTGGGCAAAGTGTCACCACCATCCTTCTTCAGAACTTTTTCATCTTCCCAAACTGAAACTCTATACCCATTAAACAATAACTCCACAATATCCCCTCCCCCCACCCCAGGAAACCACCATTGTATTTCTGTCTTTATAAATTTGACTATTCTGGGTACCTCACATGAGTGAAGTCATATACCATTGGTCCTTTTGTGACAGGCTTATTTCACTTAGCAGTGTCTTCAAGGTTCATCTGTGATGTAGCATGTATCAGAACTTCCTTCTCAAGGCTGAATAATATTCCATTCTATGTCTAGACTACAATTTGTTCATTCGTTCAACTACTGAGGGATATTTGGATTGCTTCCAGCTTTGGGGGATGGTGCATAATGCTGCTATACACATTATCAAAGCATTCTTGAACTCACAACAGCTCTTTATCATCATGCATACTCTCAATTGATGGGCCTAAAAGTATACCTACTATCATGCGAGGATCAGCAGAAAAATTGGCTCTCTTGAGTATCCTCATGCTTGCTGTCTTTAGAATCTTAGAAACAGAGAAAGTTGGGGTCGAAGAAGTCTTAGAGCCCAGATATAATTCTCCTCCTTTCTACAGTCAGTTCTCATTTATGTATTTTTACAGAGAAATGCTTGTTTCATTAAGTTAGATTGTTCCATTGTTAAACAGTTCTAGAGGTTAAATCATTATTCAGTGTATACTTGGTTTGATAGTTATTAATGTCATGTCCTCCAGGTGAAGTTTGAATCTGATAAGCTATCTGTTGAGTGGCTTTAGAAATCCACACAACCTTAGAGGAGGACATTACCTAAGGTTATAGTGACAGGAGCCAGAACAGATTATCAAGGACACTGACACCTAAACCAGGGGCCCCTGCCCTTTTATGCATAATGTACTAAGAGAATACCCTGGTAAACCCAGAAATTTATAGCAGAGCCTTGTTCCATTTTCATTTAATAAAAACCAGTGACTCCAATTTGTCCTGTTCATTAGCTTTTCTTTTTTAGCTTTTCTTCTAGGATTTCTTTTTTCCTCTTTCATTAAAATGTGTGGGGGGGGAAATGCCTCAAGAAGCTGTGGAGAAGTAGACAATTCTCATCGTTTGGAATTAGAAAATAAATAGGTGCAACCTCCCTTGAATGGCAATTTGGCCACAGTTATCAAAATGTGTGCGTGTACACCCTTTGACCCAGCAATTCCATTTATAGGAATTTACCTTCCAGATGCATTCTTAAACTGGTAAAGATGTGTAGCAAAAGATCAAAGACACCCTAACTGCCCATCAATAAAGGACTGTTTAATAAAGGCATGGCACATCTAAAAAGATCTCAGTATGGAGTCAGGCCTGAAATCCTATGCCTTTGCTAGAAAAATAAGCAGTCTTTATGAACTGACTTGGAAATTGTTCCAAGATGCAAGATACACTGTTGTATGACAAAAACAAGGCGGGAAACATTTTTGTGCTTTAAAAAAAAAGAGGCATCTATAGATAGAAATATAGTATACATATGTGTGCTAAGTATCTTCTAAGTTGACCCCAATGATTTCCAACCCCCAGTAACCATGCCCTAAGTAGTTCCCTTCCCTTGAGACTGGGTTCAACCTAGTGACATACTTCTAATGGACAGCAAAAGTGAAATATTTTTTTTAATTTTTATTTATTTATGATAGTCACACAGAGAGAGAGAGAGAGAGACAGACACAGGCAGAGGGAGAAGCAGGCTCCATGCAGGGAGCCCGACGTGGGATTCGATCCCGGGTCTCTAGGATCGTGCCCTGGGCCAAAGGCAGGCACCAAACCACTGCACCACTCAGGGATCCCCTGGACAGCAAAAGTGAGAGAATGTCACTTCTGAGGCTTGGTTATAAAACAATTTGGGGGTGCCTGGGTGGCTCAGTAAGTTAAGTGTCCAACTCATGATTTCAGCTCAGGTCTTAATCTCAGGGTCATGAGATGGAGCTCTGCGTGGAGCTCCATGCTCAATGGAGTCTACTTGAGATTCTCTCCCTTTCCCTCTTCCTCTGCCCTTTCCCCACTCATGTTCTCTCTCTGTCTCTATCCCTTTCAAATAAATAAATAAATCTTAAAGAAAAAAAAAAAAAACCAGCTTCTGCTTCTTGTCTTCCTTGACTTTTCTGGCTTTTCTTGTCTATTTGCTCTGATGAAGCCAGCCATCAGGCTGCAAGGTGCCCAATGCTACTCACATAACAAGAAACTGAGGGGGGCCTCAGGCCAAAAACTAGTGAAGGCATGAAGCCATCAGCCCAACAGCCTGTGAGAAACTAAATCCTGCTGACTACCCCTTGAGTGAGCTTAAAAGCAGATCCTGCCTAAGCAGAGCTATGAGATGACTACAGCCCCAGCAGGCAGCTCAACCACAACCTTGCAAGAGACACTGAGCCAGAGGCCCAGCTAAGCCACTGGATGCCTGACCAAAGAACATGTGAGATAATAAATGTTTACTGTTTTAAGCCACTAAGTCTTGGGGTTGTTACACAGCAGTAGACAACTAATACAAGACGTAACGTGTGTTTATGCATATATACAATATATTTCTTTAAAAACTGGCCACTGTAATTGCCTCTGAGGAAGGAAATTTAAAATCCTGGAGATCAGGGGTGGGAGGAAACTTACTTTTTACTATATACTCTTTGGTCTATTTGAATATATTGTTTATTCAACAAGTGAACAGAGACAAATAACATTTTTTTAAAGATTTTATTTTATTATTCATGAGAGACACACAGAGAGAGAGAGAGAGAGAGAGAGGCAGAGACACAGGCAGAGGGAGAAGCAGGCTCCATGCAGGGAGCCCGATGCGGGACTTGATCCGGGTCTCCAGGATCAGGCCCTGGGCTGAAGGCAGTGCTAAACTGCTCAGGTTGGTCCCAAATAATAACATTTTTAATACTTTCCAATAAAACAGTAATTCCAAAGACCATTTCTAAAATTCTCATATGAATTTTTTTCTATATCTGCATACATTAGCTACTCACGAAGAAATTTTTTCATACTTCTCTAATTTGGGCACATATATAATTACACATTTAAAAAAAAGAGAGAGAGAGAGAGAGACTCCTTTTATACTTTTTAAGGAGATGGGAAAAAGGCCTTCTTTTCAGTCTCCTTGTCTGCCTCTCCTGGTCTGATTCCCCTGTGCTCCAGCCACACCAAGGTTCCAGTTCCCCCATTAGGCTGTTGTTTCTTGTCTCTGCCCCTTAACTCACACCTCTCAATTTGGAATACTTTTCCTCCCAGCCCCCTCCCCTGACTAGTTCTTATGCAAAATACAAGACCCAACTCCAGGCTCCTCCTTTGACACCCTCAGCCTACTCCTGCCACAACCTGCTTCTTGCCCAACCCCCCGCCCCCATCCTGCAATTCTCTTTCTGGCTATGCATCCCAGATAAGTTGGTCCCTCACTCCTTTGGGCTGTTCATTATATTACACAGTCCAGGATAGGTCCTCACCTACTCTGCTGCCATTTTTCTGTCTTGTCTACTAATCAGTAAGCTCCAGGGAGATGAGAAGGGAAGGGATAGAAGGGCAGGGATGTGGGAACTCTGGTACAACATAACTTTTCACTTCCCTATTCCCAGTGCAAAATCCTAACCAGAGCAGTGGGAGTGGATATGTTTAGCTCACATATAGGTCACTCACATTCTTGACACAAATTCACAAGGGATATTTGAAGATTCATACATGCACCCCTTAGGGTGTGTGGATAAAATACCTTAGGTTGCAATTGACAGAAGCCTCCTCACTTGTATAGCTTAAACTGAAAGGAAATGTTATTTCACCATTAAGAAGCTCAGAGGGAAGACTGCTGCAGGATTTGTTAATTTAGCAGCTCAGTCTCATCAAGGACCCAGTTCTTTCCATCTCTCTGCTCTGCCATCCTCAGTGGACCTGCCTGCCTTTCTGGCTAATTCCCCTCAAAAGTCACAAAATGGCTACCACAGCTCCCAACACCACACCAGAAGTGTTCCTTCCTCCTGAAAACTTGTATATCTCTTTCTTTAGGACTGAGGGAAAAATTCCTAGAAGCCACTTCGGTAGACTTTCCCTTTATGTTCATTGGCTATAAGTGGATTGATGCCCGTGCCTTATCTATCTGATGGCAAGGAGAGAAAGACAGATGATCATGATTGGCTTATGGAGCACTTGGCTGATTATGGCACACATTATCTGAAAAAAATCTGTCTTCCACTAAAAAGAAGGAAGGGGGTGGGTAACAATAGTGTTGTTGTCTTCTATATTGAGAGTACCTGGGCTCTCTTACTTTTTTTTTTTCTCACTGTTATGCTAAATTGCATATATTATAATTAGAAAACACTGCATCACTCCCAGCACCTGCAGATCTATTTTTAAAAATACCACACATGTGACCTAAATCCAGCTGAGAATATGGATTTTTAAAACTTTGACCACTGGTGCTACTAGTCTTATTTGGGAAAGATGACAGCCTTTGAGTGAGAAAAGTGAGGCAATTAAAACTGGGACCATGCTGGTGTTTTCCAAGGGACTGGGGTGATGATTTTCTCCCCTTTCCCAACTGACCAGTACTCTTCAGAGAGTTTAAAGAACAACCAGACCAGAAGCTGACAAGCTGGGCTTGTTGTAGAATAGAACACACAGGCTCTCTAGCCAGATTAACTACTTTATTTTTTTTTTATGGTGAAAAAATTTATTTTTAGATTTATAGCTGGCTGGACTCAGTTTAAATGCTCCCAATTTTGTTGGTAACATCCAAAGCATCATAGTCAGGAGCCAGTCAAACACATGCTTTCTTCTCTCCATCAGGCCTGATCAAGGTGTTGACCTTGGCCACATCAGTGTCATAGAGCTTCTTCACAGCCTGTTTGATCTGGTGCTTATTGGCCTTGACATCCACAATGAACAAAGGTGTGTTGTCTTCTATTTTCTTCATGGCTGACTCAGTAGTCAGAGGGAACTTGATGATGGCGTAGTGATTAAGCTTGTTTCTCCTGGGGGTGCTCTTTCGAGGATATATGGGCTGCCTTTGGAGATGCAGGGTTTTGGGTCATCGGAATATAGGTGATGTACGGATCTTCTTTTTTTGTGTGTGTCTGTGCACACCTTTCAGCACTGCTTTCTTAGCTTTCAAAGCCTTTGCTTTGGCTTTGGCTTTGGCTTTGGCTTTGGCTTTGGCTTTGGCTTTGGCTTTGGGAGGGGCAGGGCTTCCTTCTTCGCCTTCAGCGCCATCTTCCTGAAAGGGCCAGATTAACTACTTTAAATCCTAACTCCAACACTTAATATCACATGAAATTTGAGCAATAATATTACATTTTCTGGGCCTCTATTTCATTAAGTGTAAAACAGAGATAATAAATTTTGCTGATTTCTTTTTTTTTAATTTTGCTGATTTCTGAGAGGATTAAGTGAATATCTGAAATAAAAGCATACAGCAGAATGCCTATAACATAAAAAACTATCAAACCTATCATAGTAAAGACAAAACAAACAAAAAACAGTGTTATAATAGCACAAGAATTGACAAATTGGCCAATAGAATAGAAGAGAGATCTCACACATACACCCATTTGCACAAGGGAAGTTAATGTACAACAAAAGTGTCACCAGAAATCCATGTGGGAAAGGATGAATTATCCAGCAGATGGCGGTGGGGAAAATGACTCACTGAGAAGAAAAAGAAAACCTGGTACCTACCTAACACCACACGCCAAAGTAGGTTCATGGGACTGTGGTGCAAAAGTCCCCTTTCACCTTCCAAATTAGCAAGATGGTTTCAAGGTTTCAAGATGAATGAAGAATCTAATTGTCTAAGGAAGAACTCTAAAACTGATGGCAAAAATTGTAGTAGGGTGTCTTTGTGACCGTAGTTAGTTGGGAAGCATTTCCTAAAAAAATTTCACAAGCACAGACCATAAAACAAAAAGTTGCATTTTAGGGGCACCTGGCTAGCTTAGTTGGTAGAGCATGTGACTCCTGATCTCTGGGTTATAAGTTTGAGTCCCATGTTGGGTATAGATATTACTCAAAAAAAAATTTAGAAGGGGTGCCTGGCTGGCTCACAGTAGATCACATAACTCTCAGTCTCAGAGTTATGATCACATTCAAACCACATGTTAGACATGGAGCTTACTTAAAAAAAAAAAAAAAAAAGTTGATGCATTTGATTGCATAAAAAATTAAAGAATTGGATCCAACAAAGGCTATCATGGAAAAAATAAGAGATTCCATGATAGAAGATATTTGTAGTATGTAAATATGAAAAGGTATTAATATCTACAATATGCAAGAACCACAAATCATCAAGAAAAAATTGCAACTTCACAAGAAAAATGGGCAAAGGACATGAACAGCAATTTAAGAAAAGGAAGCCCAAAGTCCACCAAACATATAAAGAAATATTCAATTTTATTAGTAATCCTAAAGAAACCCAAATGAAATAAGGTATCATTTTAAATCTATAGGATAGGCAAAAATTAGAAAGCTGGATGATGCCAAGTGTTGGTGAGGATGTGAGACATATCATGCCCTGCGATGAGGAGTTACCACTTGTCTTTTTTTTTTTTACCTATCAATTAAGTGCATAACAAAACATCTAAAATTTAGTGGCTTAAAACAACAACCATTTTGCTTAGCTAATAATTCTATGGGTTCTCAATTTGCACTGGGCTCTGCTGGGTAGCCAAGTCTGGTCCAACTGTTCTCAACTCAGTTAGATGTCTGGGGCTTCAGCTAAGGTGGCTTCAGCTAAGGTGGACCCACCTGTGTCCTCTTTCACATGTTCTCATCCTCTAGCAGGCTAGCCTGAGCCTGAAGACATGATGGTAGAAGGGCTCCCAGATCAACAACAGGAATTGTAGGATATCTTGAGGTCTAGGCTCAGAACTCAACCATTTTCTGCCGCCTTCCATGAAAGCAAATCACAAGGTCAAATCAGATTCAAGTGGGAGGGAAATAGGTTCTACCTTTTGATGGGAGTTGCTACTAAGAATTTGCGAACACTTTTTTGCCCTCTGATATGATGAATGCATTGGTTCATCCATTCTGGAGAACAATGTAGAGTTATAGTCAAATCAAATACACTTATAATCTATAGCACAGAAATTTCCTCCCTGAGTATATATTCCAAAGATATTCTCACTCAGGTTCATTAGAAGACAGCATTATTTGTGGTAGCAGAGAATTAGATACGCACCAGGAGTATTATGCAACAATTAAAAATAATGGATACTTTAAAAAAAATAAATAAATAAAAATAAAAATAATGGATTAGAAGTACACATGGCAATATAAAGAGATCTGAGAGACATATGCTGAAAGAAAAGAAACAATGAGTACTACAATTACTATATAGGACAGTACAATTCAATTGAAAATGCATGTACAGGGACGCCTGGGTAGCTTGGCAGTTGAGTGTCTGCCTTGGGCCCCCGGAATCCAGAATCCAGGATCAAGTCTCACATCCGGTTCCCTGTGGGGATCCTGCTTCTCCCTCTGCCTATGTCTCTGCCTCAGAGTCTCACTGTGTCCTTGATGAACATACAAATAAATCTTTTTAAAAAATACATGTACACAGAGCAATATACATTTTATAAGAAATATGCCAATGCACATTAAACACATTGTTATGGTTGCCTTTGGGGTTATTCTTAAAAGGAAGCAGATAAGGGAAGAGAAGATAATAAATTATTTAATGAATAAATCAATGACAAGAGGAGCCCTGCCCAGACCAACAATGACAATGTAACCTGAAATTTGAAACCTCTGTGTCTGAGGTCCAAGAAGAAAATGAGGTACAATAGCTGCTTCATCTCTTCCATCCCTTCCTGCACTAGAGTTTCTTTTCATCATGAAACATTAAAGAATAGTCAACTTCAGAAATAGTAAGAGCCAAGGAAGGGGAAGGGCTAGCCCAGGGACAAAGTCATATTTAAGGATCACATCTCTTTGCAAGAGCCACTTTCACAGGTGGCAAATTCAAGAAAATGTGACATGTTAATATCCTAGAGTCCAAGGGCAACAGGCATGGGAATTGCATGTTCTTCCTTGAAAAGTACTCAACACATATTCTATTTTCCTACCACTGACCTGGGTAGAATGGTTGGTCACTCTCATCAAGATGGCCACAACTCATCCCACTCTGTGCTGAACTCCCTCTTGGAAAAAAAGTGCTTTCAGAAGATCACATGCCAACTTTCCATAAGCCTCCCAACCTCTTCAAAGTGGTCCTGGTTTACCGTGATCAAGCCCAAGGACACTTTGCAAATGAAGAACATTGCAAAACTCTCTGTCACACTCTTAAAAATGTCTATGAATTTTGTTCTTAGATCATTTACTAAAATCAAGCATTCTTTCATTTACCAATTCCAAAGGCTATTTACTTTGGATGCATCCTTTGTTTCTTTCATGGGCAAATTAAAGCCATGGTCAGTTTAGTTCTTTACTTACAATCCAGTTATCCATACGTAAATCTAGACTTGGAAAATCACATTCTATCTGTGTATTTGGCTTCAGAAAATTGGATATTAAAGGAAATTAAACATGTGTTCAACCATTCTCTTTGTTAGTTACTATTTGTTTCTGGCTTGCGAAACATATCTGTTGTAATGGGCTGAATGTTTGTGCCCCCCGACCCACAGCAAAATTCATGTGTTGAAATCCTGTCTTTCAGTGTGATGGTATCAGGAAATGGGGGCCTTTGGGCGGTGATTAGGTCATGAGGATGAAGCCCTCAGGTATGGGATTAATGCCCTTATAAAAGAGGCCCCAGAGATCTCTCTTGCCCCTTTTGCCATATGAGGACATAGTGAGAAGATAGCTATTTACAAACTAGGAAACAAGTTTTCACCAGATACCAAATCTGCCAGCATCATGATTTTGCTTCCCAGCCTCCAGAACTATGAGAAATAAATGATTTTTGTTTCAGCCACCCAATCTCTGGTGTTTTTGTTATAGCAGCCTGCAGGGACTAAGACTCCTACTTTGTTTATGTTTCTCACCACTTTTTTATTTTTTACATTAGCACTTAGAGTTTTCACTCAGATTTTTTATTTTATTATTTTTTATATTTTATTTAAATTCCGTTTGCCAACATATAGTATAACATCCAGTGCTCATCCTAACATGTGCCCTCCTTAATGCCTGTCATCCAGTTACCCCAGCTCTCCACCCACCTCCCCTTCTGCAAGTCTTTGTTTTTTTCCCAGAGTTAGGAGTCTCTCATGGTTTGTCTTCCTCTCTAATTTTTCCCCACTCAGTTTTCCTCCTTTCCTTTAAGTCTTTGATTTTTGAGGAAATGAGGGGTTGGCGAAAGAATAGTTTGTTTTCTTTAACCACTAGAGGGCACATTGCATCAGATGTTTTGGTTTTTTCCATTTCTATTTAATTTAAATGTGTATTTCAAAAGAATGTTAAAGAATAAGAGAAAGAATAAGAGAACTTTGATTTTTCAATGTAAGTGATTTTTTAAAAAAACTTTCATTAACTAAATAATAAATGATTAAGTAGAAGAAAGAGACAAAATAGAGGGGGAGGGAATAAAAATCCTTAAAACCTAAAAACTGATAAATCCAGATACTGTACTTGACAGTCAAATAAATAAATACACAAGTTTTTCTCTTCCATTGTTAACCAGAAAGAGGATAACTCTGACTCTCTAGGGAGATAAAAAGAGCATTGCAGCACCAGAGAAGAGTAATAGTGTGAAGTGTACACAAAAGAAGCTCTACAGGGCTGTGATGAGAGGAAATTCTGTACTTCAACAGAAGTCATTAGATGTTTTATTTAGTTTTATTGAACTAGCAATATCTGTATATATAATAAAATAAATAAATATAATAAAATATATAATAAAAATATAAAGCATATTTATAAATACATAAATTATAAATTATATATTTATTTATATATTATATAAATTATATATTATATATTTTATATATTTATATATTATTTATATGATATATATGAAAATTTATATTTTTATATATGGATAAAATGTATATATAAAATGTAAAGCTACAAAATATGCATAGTGAAAGGAAGTCTCCCTTCTCCCCACAATACACAATTCCCCTCCTTGACAGCTACCCTTACTATTGATTTCTTATACACCCTTCAGAAAACAAGTCTGTACATTTACAAGCATATAAATGAGCAAATATATTGAGTTTTCCTCCTACAGAAGCAGCAGTGTGTTATATATGATGTTCTCACTTTGCTTTTTTTATTTAAAAAATTTTTTGTTAAAGATTCTACTTATTTATTCATGAGAAACAGAAAGACAGAGAGGTAGAGACACAGGCAGAGGGAGAAGCAGGCTCCATGCAGGGAGCCCGACGTGGGACTCCATCCCGGGTCTCCAGGATCACGCCGTGGGCTGCAGGTGGCTCTAAACTGCTGAGCCACCCAGGCTGCCCTTTATTTGAAGTTTTTTGAAACATGATTGGCAAATTAGTTTCAGGTGTACAACATAAGGATTTAATTTTGTATATATTGCAAATAATCACGAAAATAAATCCAGTTAACATACATCATACATAGTTACAGGTTTTTTTTCCTTTGATGAAAACTGTCAAGATCAACTCTCCTACCTACTTTCAAATATACAATACAATACAATATCATTAACTACGTCACCATGCTGTTCATTACATCATGATTTTGCTTCTTTTTTTTAACTTAATATATCTTGGAGATCCTTCTTTGTATATATAGATCTTCTTATTTCTGTCTTATTATTTTTAGTAGCTGCCTGAAATTGAAATTACATAATTATTTTAAATTCTGTTTAAAAAAAAGAAAAAGAAATTGTTTCAAATATACCCTTCAATTATTTAAACACTCTATTAATGGACATTTAAGTTCTTTTTCTACCTGGTTCCTTCTAAGTAGGCTCCATGTCCAGCATGGAGCCCAACATAGGGCTTGAACTCACAACCCTGAGATCAAGCCCCTGAGATGAACTCAAGAGTCAGACACCTAACTGACTGAGCCACTTAGGCACCTCCTTTGCAAACTTTTTAAAAAATCAAACACTATTGCAATGAATCCCCTTTTACATATCCCATCATTTTGGACTATTTATATAAAGAAGTAAAACATTGAGGTATTATCAGCCAAGTTAAGATCAAAGTGGTGTACATTTTATTTTATTTTTATTTTTTAAAGATTGTATTTATATATTTGAAAGGCAGTGTGAGCACAAACAACGGGGAGGGATAGAAGGAGAAGTGGACTCCCTGGTGAGTAGGGAGCCTTATGCAGGACTTGATCCTAGGACCCTGGGATCATGACCTGAGCCAAAGGCAGATGCTTAACCTACTGAGCCACCCAGGCACCCTAAAGTGGTATATACTTTAATGAAGAAAAGCATCTGAGAAAGTCCTGAACTGGCCCTATAAAAAAGACCCTTGACCTCACCCTGCAGCGCCTATACTCAGGCCCATGCTATGCAGAGACACCATCCCCTCCACAGATCTCATAGGAGCCCTCCCTAATAAACCAAGATCAGATCAGATACCACTTGGGACCAAAATGTACCCAAAGCCTCAGCCCTGCTCCGACCTGATCCCCTGCACTTTTTAGATCAACTCTGTCCAATAGAAATATAATTCAAGCTATATATGTAACTTAACATTTATTTTCTAGGAGCTACATTTAAAAATATGGAAACCGTTGTAATTGCTTGAAACAATATTTTTATTTAACATAATATATCCAAAGCATTATCATTTCATCATTTAATCAATATTAAAATTTATTAATATCTTACATTCTTCTTTTTAGACTAAGTCTTTGTAATCCACTGTGTGTTTACACTCACACCACGTCTCATTTTGGACTAGCCATAGGGCTCAACAACAACATATGGCTTGAACAGCATTGTTCAAAGGACCTTTATGCAATGATAGAAATGTTAGGTCCTTGTTCCTATAAATACCCTTTACCCTCCTATATAGTCAGCCTTTCTGAAGAGCAATTTTTTCCTCTTCCTGTATCAGTAAGATCCAGGCTCTGCAAGGTCACTGCACCTCTTTGGGCATTTCTTTTTTTTTTTTTTTTTTTTTTAATTTTTTTTTTATTGGTGTTCAATTTACTAACATACAGAATAACACCCAGTGCCCGTCACCCATTCACTCCCACCCCCCGCCCTCCTCCCCTTCTACCACCCCTAGTTCGTTTCCCAGAGTTAGCAGTCTTTATGTTCTGTCTCCCTTTCTGATATTTCCCACCCATTTCTTCTCCCTTCCCTTATTTTCCCTTTCACTATTATTTATATTCCCCAAATGAATGAGAACATATAATGTTTGTCCTTCTCCGACTGACTTACTTCACTCAGCATAATACCCTCCAGTTCCATCCACGTTGAAGCAAATGGTGGGTATTTGTCATTTCTAATAGCTGAGTAATATTCCATTGTATACATAAACCACATCTTCTTTATCCATTCATCTTTCGATGGACACCGAGGCTCCTTCCACAGTTTGGCTATCGTGGCCATTGCTGCTATAAACATCGGGGTGCAGGTGTCCCGGCGTTTCATTGCATTTGTATCTTTGGGGTAAATCCCCAACAGTGCAATTGCTGGGTCGTAGGGCAGGTATATTTTTAACTGTTTGAGGAACCTCCACACAGTTTTCCACAGTGGCTGCACCAGTTCACATTCCCACCAATCTTTGGGCATTTCTAATGGAGGCCACTTATTCTTTTATCTCCCAAACCACTAGAACCAGTCAGTGCCTCATACAAGCTTCAGTCCAGATCTGTGCTGTTCAATATGATAAACATGTAGCTACTTAAATTTAAATTAATTAAAATAATCTCATTTTCTCAGTTTCACTAACCTCATTTCAAGTGTGCAATAGCCACATGTGGCCAATAGCCATTGTATTAGACGGCAGAGGCCTCAACCATTTCTCTTCCACCGTCAGATAAAACTCTCTCTCCTTGGAGACTTGTGTTATAGAGCTCTAGAACCTTCACA
The DNA here is from genome assembly GCF_053574225.1 of Canis aureus. NCBI lineage: Eukaryota > Metazoa > Chordata > Mammalia > Carnivora > Canidae > Canis > Canis aureus. The sequence goes on from NC_135632.1 coordinate 14,035,470, forward strand.
ATGCCCTCAGGGAAGTCATGGAACTACCTCTCGATTAAAACATTGAACCCTTGGTTCTCTTCATTCTTCATAGCCTTCAGAACACCCCATGGTGCTCTACCCCAACTCCCAGTATTATATGGGCTTTTAGCATCTATGTACTTCTAGGTAAGCTTGGCTGAACATTTCTTTTACCCCCCCCTTTTTTTTTTAAAGCTTTTTATTTATTTATTAGAGAGAGAGAGGCAGAGGGAGAAACAGGCTCCATGCCTGGGTCTCCAGGATCGCGCCCTGGGCCAAAGGTGGCGCTAAACCGCTGAACCACCGGGGTTGCCCTTTCTTGTACCTCCTTAACCTTAACTTTACCTTCACTCCACCTACTCACAGAGCCTGCACTGATCTGTCATCACCCAGCACTACTCCACCTCAGAAATCTTTTTTATTCTTTTATTTATAACAAATGAACAAGTAATACATACTACAGCTTTCCCAGAAAACAATAACAACTGAATCATACAGCTAAAGGGGAAGTCCTTGGCCAGCCCACTCCTGGTTTCAAGCTTCCTTTTCTTTTTCTTTTTTTAAAGATTGACTGATTGATTGATTGATTTAGAAAGAAAGAAAGAAAAAGAGAAAAGAAAAAAAGAAAAGAAAGAAAAGAAAAAAGAAAAAGAAAAGAAAAGAAAAGAAAAGAAAAGAAAAAAGAAAAGAAAAGAGTGTGCGCACAGGTGGGGGGGTGGGTGGGCAGAGAGTCTTAAGCAGGCTCCACTCTGAGCAGGAAGCGGGATCCAGGACTTGATCTGCCCACCCTGAAATCAGGACCTGAGCTGAAACTGAGTCAGTCGCTTAACTGACTGCACCACCCAGATGGAGAGGTAGTATGTTTGCACAGTTAATGCTCAAAAGTACAAAAAGATGTATAATGAAGTTCCCATTCTTATCCTTTATCTATGCCATTCCCATACTAGTTTCATAAATAACCACTTTTCTCAGTTCTGTATTATAACTAGTTATTCTTCATGCATTTCAAGCAAATATGAATATAGATTCTTATTTCCTTCCTGTTATACTCCCATTTCATGCACATTCTATACACTGTTCTGCATCTTGAAGTGCCTTTTTTTTTTTTTTCAAGAATGAGAGTGCAAGGGGCAGCCTGAATGGCTCAGCGGTTTGGTGCCGCCTTTGGCCCAGGGTATGATCCTGGAGACCCGGGATCAAGTCCCACGTTGGGTTCCCTGCATGGAGCCTGCTTCTCGCTCTGCCTGTGTCTCTGCCTCTCTCTCTCTCTCTCTCTCTCTCTCTGTCTCTCATGAATAAATGAATAAAATCTTAAAAAAAAAAAAAGAAAGAAAGAAAGAATGAGAGTGCAAGAGCACCTGGGTGGCTCAGTGGTTGAGCGTCTGTCATTGGCTCAGGTCATGATCTCGGGGTCCTCCAATGAGTCCTGCCTCAAGGTCCTCACAGGGAGCCTGCTTCTCCCTCAACCTATGTCTCTGCCTCTCTCTGTATGTGTCTTTCATGAATAAATAAAATCTTAAAAAAAAAAAAAAAAAGGAGAGCACACATGAGAGTGGTGGGGGGGGGGGGGGGGCAGAGGGAGAGAATGTTACTCAGGCTCCATGCTCAGCACAGAGCCCTACAAAGAGCTTGATTTCATTATGGAGCTTATGACCTGAGCCAAAACCAAGAGTCCCATGCTTCACTGACTGAGCCACCCAGGGACCCCACGAACATGCCTTTCCATGTGGATACACAGAGAGTATCTTCATTCTTTTCTCTGTGCTGCAATATTATTCCATCATATGGCTATACCATAAATTAATCAGCTCCTGTTGATTGGGTGTTGGATTGTTTTCAGTACTTACTATTACAACCAGTAATAGGTACAAGAAAGAACTTTGTACCTATGTCACTTTCCATGTGTGGAAACACATCTGTAGGATGAAATGAATTTCCAAAAGGGAAATTGTGCAAATTGTATCTGAATTGCTAATTTTGAAAAATATTGCCAAATTGCTTTCCACAGATGTTGTATCAACTCATACTCCCATCTCAGTGTTTTTAACTGCTGCATAATATCCCAAAGCACAGAGGTTATACATCATCGTGTATAGGTCCTGCCTACTGACACAGAACATGAGGTTATTTTCAGGGTTGTCTTATCAAAAAATGCTGCAATAAACATCCTCTCGTGTGGTGCTTTGTGCATGTCTATCTCTAGGATAGAGAAAATAGAGACCAAAAGAAGCAGTTGTGATAAGAACAGAGTTCAAAGTGATGAAAAACAGAGAGAAAGCCTGTGTGGCTGGAGCACAAGGGCCAGAGTGGAGGCCTTAGGGCAGATGTGGGCAGTGGCCATAATAGGGCTGTGGAGGTCTCTGGTAAGGCTTATGGATTTTATTCTGATATCAAGATGCTATGATGAACATTTTAAAAGATCACTCTGGCTGTTGTATGGAAAATGGATTTGAGGGATAGAGTAGAAGCAAGAGATCAGCAATGATGAACATAAGAAGGGGTACCAGAGCCTGAAGTGAAAGGAAAAAATCCTTAGCAAGTTGCAACAAATGGGAAAATGAATAGAACAGGGCAAGTGCCCTGCTCCCAACAGTGGAATCTCTCAAGGGTGATGAGGGACACACAGATCCACAAGGCAGACATACCTTCTGCTCTCCAGGAGCTTATTCTCACGGAGATTAAGCAAATAATTTCTGGTGTAGACAACAGTCTACACACGGTGTGACAGAAAGCACTGGCTTTGAAAGTCGCATGGCTCTGTACTCACTGGGAATTCTGCTCTCCCCTTATTAGCTGTGACTTTGTTGAAGTTTCCCTCTCTTTCTCTCTCTCCTTCTCTCTCTGTTGGTCTCTCTCATCTGATTTCTTCATCACTAAGGCTTAGTGAGGGGATTAAGTGAGATCATTTTTGAAAAGCACCTAACATTGGTAAAAAGGAGGTATTTAATTATATTTGGTGAATGAATGGAAAAAAACATTCCCCTTCCTCTGCCATCTGTCTCCCTGTGCCCCTGCCCGCCTTGCCAGGCAATCATCTTGGTCTTAAATTCCTACCCTCCCCTCTGACTGCAGAATGTGGTTACCAGTGGAGTCAATCCAGCTCATTAACTCTTTGCATGTGGTTTTGTCAGAATCATGAGTTGCGGAGTAATGCAAATTAATTGTTTGCACTCCTTTGGGTTTATTCTTTTTTTCCAAAGTTATCCTGTTTAAAATTAAAATTAAATTTAAATTTAAATTTAATTTAAAATTAAAATTAAAATATTTCTCCCTTCCCCACCCCCTTATTATCAGGAAGTTTAAAATATACCAGAAACAATAGATAGAGGAATTAATTTATTTGAAAAATGGATACCAAATTATTATAGTTAAGTTTATTGTTTTCAACCACATTTCCATGGGGACATTAATAAATGTGATTGCTTTTGCTAGAATATTCGTTAATCCTGTGGTTTAGTGCACTGATAATGGAACATGCTGTTCCAGTGACTTTTAATGAACATACTCAGGAAGCAAAGAAAATAATTTTACAAATGCGTACATATTAAAAAGACTAAGGTAGTTTTTAAATCTCCTTATGCTCTCAGAACATGTCACAGAATTGTTCTTAAATGTAACTTCTTTTTCCTTTAAGTTTTTCTCTATAGATCTTTGTAAAATTTTAAATAGAAAATTGAGAAAATTGCTCTTAAATTCTGAAACAAAAACAAAACAAAAAACCAACCAAACAAACAAAAATCTGAAACAATAAGAGTTACTCCTGGATATTGGAGTTTTAAAAGACTTTCTTTGGCTTGGAGGCCTTAATTAATTAAGATGATATGTTTGGCAGTTACTGGGTTTTGTCTTTCTTGTGAGGAAATAATTCTAAACCAACAAAGTAATATGCCGATAATGGATACAGTACCTTATTAATCCGGGTCATATCCACAATTGCAAAGTGAAATAAAAATAATGTTATTTAGAAAATCATTGGAGCTTCCCATTCAAGGGAAATATATTGCTGAGGTGCCAAATCAAATGTTAACTCTTGCGTGCACCCTTTCATGCCTTCCAACACCCTCACACCAATCTATATAAATCAATGCATGCATTTGCAGGGTAGTTTTCCCCCTATTTCTTGTTTAACAACATGAAATTAAAGGCTTCTGGTTCAAGAGAGTAGACCACACATACACATTTGCCTCCTGCTGTTCCAGAGATCATCACTGTATACACAATTTTTAAGAGGTGGTGGTGGGGGATGTAAAATTAAAACAGCAAAGAGAACAGATGAGGAAGTCACCAATGGACAATAATTTCTGGAACACAAGTCAGATAAAATGGAGCAGAGAAAGACCAAATCCAGGATATACCAGGAAGGGGGATGCAGACACATCCTGAGAGAGTCCCCTGGCAATGATGTTTAAGGAAGGTATCATATGTCAATGGTTAAGCACATTGTAAGTGCTCAATAAATTTTAGCTAGTATGTCATTACACGAGAACATGCTTCTGTTAGTCCAGGTCAATACATCCACATGTAATTAATTTTTTTGTAGAAGTACGTAATATTCCATAACTTATTCATCCATTTTCTTATTTAAGAAACCTTCAGATTCTTTTCAGGTTTGTTTCTTTTTTGATAGAGTGGTCTGCCAAAAAATGATACAATAAATTTCCTTATACACCTGTCCTTTAATTATTGGAGTTTTTTTTTTTTTAATTTTATTTATTTATGATAGTCACATAGAGAGAGAGAGAGAGAGAGAGGCAGAGACACAGGCAGAGGGAGAAGCAGGCTCCATGCACCGGGAGCCCGACGTGGGATTCGATCCCGGGTCTCCAGGATCGCGCCCTGGGCCAAAGGCAGGCGCCAAACCGCTGCGCCACCCAGGGATCCCTAATTATTGGAGTTTTTATTTCCATATGCTAGATCTTCAAAAGTGACTCTGCTGAATCAAAAGGTATGTGCAGGTTTAGTTTTAATTGATTCACCAACTGAATGAACCGTTCTAAGAATTGTAGCAGATGAACTCTGGCCAGCAATGCTGAGGACTTTCTGTTTCTATATCTTTCAGCCAGAGTTGGATGTTATCAGTTTTATAAATCAATAAATATATAAATTGTCATCAATTTGATGAAGAAAAGGAGATGTCATTACTAGTGTAATTTGCATTTTTCCTGGTCTAGTAGAGTCGAACATCTTTTTATACATCTATCAGCTATATGAAGTTCTTAATTTGTGAACTAATTGTTCATATCCTTTATCCATTTTTCTTTTGCTGTTTGTTTTCTGAATTCTTTGTATTTTTTTTAAGATTTTATTTATTTGACAGAGAAAGAGAGTGCACAAGCAGAGGGAGGGCCAAGCAGAGGAAGAAGGAGAAGCAGGCTTTATCCCAGGGCCCTGGGATCATGACCTGAGCCAAAGGCAGACATTTAACCAACTGAAGCACCCAGGCGCCCCCAGAGTTCTTTGTATTTTAAAGATATTAATTTCTCATCTGTCTTGTAATGAGTTTGATTACCATTGTTTGCTAGGCCGAGCTTCTAATTTTTATGTTGTTGAACTCACCAGATTTTTCTTTTATGGCTTCTGGGCTTCTGGTCTTGCTATAGGCTAGGCCTCCCCCAAATTGAGATTATACAAATACTCTCCCATATTTCCTCATTATTTTTACTGTTTTATGTTTCAAATCTAGTTCTTTGAGCCCCTGGGTGGCTCAGTGGTTGGGTGTCTGCCTTTGGCTCAGGTCATAATCCGTGGGGTCCTGGGATTGAGTTCCACTTCAGGCTTTCCACAGGGAGCCTGCTTCTCCCTCTGCCTACGTCTCTGCCTCTCTCTGTGTGTCTCTCATGAATAAATAAATAAATAAAATCTAAAAAATAAAATAAATCTAGTTCTTTAATCCACTTGCAATCTATTTTTATTTATTTTTATGCCACTCTCATTTTTTTAATTTAAAATTTTTTAAAGTTTTTATTTTAATTCCAATTAACATACAGTGGAATAGTAGTTTCAGGCATACAGTATAGTAATTCAACGCTTCCATATGTCACCCTGTGCTCATCACGACAAGTACACTTCTTAATCCTCATCACCTATTTCACCCATCCCCCAACCCCTCCCCTCCGTAACCATCTGTTTGTGCTCTATAGTTAAAAGTCTGTTTCTTGATTTGTCTCTCCCTCTCTCATTTTCCCCCTTTTCTTGTTTTGTTTCTTAAATTCCACATATGAGTGAAATCATATGACATTTGTTTTTCTCTGACTTATTCACTTAGCATTATAGTCTCTAGTTCCATCCATGTCATTGCAAATGGCAAGATTTCATTCTTTTTTATGGCTGAAGAATATTCTGGTATATATGTATATATCACCTCTTCTTTAACCATTCATCAATCGATGGACACTTGGGCTACTGCCATCTTGGCTATTGTAAATAGTGCTGCTATAAACATAGGGGTGCAGCTATTCCTTTGAATTAGTGTTCTTGTATTCTTTGGGTAAATACCCATTAGTATGATTGCTAGATCATAAGGTAGTTCTATTTTTAACTTTTTGAGGACCTTTCATACTCTTTTCTACAGTGACTGTGCCAGTTTGCATTCCCACCAACAGTGCACAAGTGTTCCTTTTTCTCCACATCCTCACCAACCCCTGTTGTTTTTTGTGTTGTTGACTTTAGCCACTCTGACAGGTGTGAGGTGATATCTCATTGCAGTTTTCATTTTCATTTTCATTTCCCTGATGATCACTGATGTTGAGCATCTTTTCACCTATCTGGTGGCCACCTGCCTGTCTTCCTTAGAGAAATGTCTGTTCATGTCTTCTGCCCATTTTTAAACTAGATTTTTGCTTTTTTGGTGTTGATTTGTCAAGTTCTTTTTTTTTTTTTTTAATTTATTTATGATAGGCACACAGTGAGAGAGAGAGAGGCAGAGACACAGGCAGAGGGAGAAGCAGGCTCCATGCACCGGGAGCCCGACGTGGGATTCGATCCCGGGTCTCCAGGATCGCGCCCTGGGTCAAAGGCAGGCGCCAAACCGCTGCGCCACCCAGGGATCCCGATTTGTCAAGTTCTTTATATATTTTGGATATTAACCATTTATTGGATACATCTTTGCAAATATCTTCCATTCCACTGATTGCCTTTCATTTTTGTTGTTTTCTTCACTGTGCGGAAGATTTTTATTTTGATGTAGTCCCAATAGTCTATTTTGCTTTTGTTTCAGGAGACGTAATTAGAAAAATGTTGTTACAGCTGATGTCAAAGAAGTTACTGTTCTCTTCTAGAGTTTTAATTATTTCCTGTCTCACCTTTAGGTCCTTAATCCGTTTTGAATTTATTTTTGTGTATGGTATAAGGAAGTGGTCCTGTCACATAGATCAATGGAACAGAATAGAGAACCCAGAAGTGGACCCTGAACTTTATGGCCAACTAATATTCGATAAAGGAGGAAAGACTATCCACTGGAAGAAAGACAGTCTCTTTAATAAATGGTGCTGGGAAAAAATGGACATCCACATGCAGAAGAATGAAACTAGACCACTCTCTTTCACCATACACAAAGATAAACTCAAAATGGATGAAAGATCTAAATGTGAGACAAGATTCCATCAAAATCCTAGAGGAGAACACAGGCAACACCCTTTTTGAACTCGGCCACAGTAACTTCTTGCAAGATACATCCACGAAGGCAAAAGAAACAAAAGCAAAAATGAACTATTGGGACGTCATCAAGATAAGAAGCTTTTGCACAGCAAAGGATACAGTCAACAAAACTAAAAGACAACCTACAGAATGGGAGAGGATATTTGCAAATGACGTTATCAGATAAAGGGCTAGTTTCCAAGATCTATAAAGAACTTATTAAACTCAACACCAAAGAAACAAACAATCCAATCATCAAATGGGCAAAAGACATGAAGAGAAATCTCACAGAGGAAGACATAGACATGGCCAACACGCACATGAGAAAATGCTCCACATCACTTGCCATCAGGGAAATACAAATCAAAACCACAATGAGATCCCACCTCACACCAGTGAGAATGGGGAAAATTAACAAGGCAGGAAACAACAAATGTTGGAGAGGATGCAGAGAAAAGGGAACCCTCTTACACTGTTGGAATGTGAACTGGTGCAGCCACTCTGGAAAACTGTGTGGAGGTTCCTCAAAGAGTTAAAAATAGATCTGCCCTACGACCCAGCAATTGCACTGCTGGGGATTTACCCCAAAGATACAGATGCAGGGAAATGCCAGGACACCTGCACCCCGATGTTTCTAGCAGCAATGTCCACAATAGCCAAACTGTGGAAGGAGACCCGGTGTCCATCGAAAGATGAATGGATAAAGAAGATGTGGTCTATGTATACGATGGAATATTCCTCAGCCATTAGAAACGACAAATACCCACCATTTGCTTCAACGTGGGTGGAACTGGAGGGTATTATGCTGAGTAAAGTACGTCAATCGGAGAAGGACAAACATTATATGTTCTCATTTATTTGGGGAATATAAGTAATAGTGAAAGAGAATATAAGGGAAGGGAGAAGAAATGTGTGGGAAATATCAGAAAGGGAGACAGAACATAAAGACTCCTAACTCTGGGAAACGAACTAGGGGTGGTGGAAGGGGAGGAGGGCGGGGGGTGGGGGTGACTGGGTGACGGGCACTGAGGGGGGCACTTGACGGGATGAGCACTGGGTGTTATTCTGTATGTTGGTAAATTGAACACCAATAAAAAATAAATTTATTAAAAAAAAAAGAAAGTGGTCCTGTTTCTGGGTTTACATTCTGTTCCATTGATCTATGTGTCTATTTTTGTGCCAGTATCATACGGTTCATTACTACAGCTTTGTAGTATAACTTGAAGTCTGGAATTGTGATGCCTCCAGCTTTGCTTTCCTTTTTCAAGATTGCGTTGGCTGTTTGGGGTCTTTTTGTGGTTCCATACAAACTTCAGGATTCTTTGTTCTAGTTCTGTGAAAAATCCTGCTGTTATTTTTATAGGGATTACAATAAATGTGCAGATTGCTTTGGGTAGTATAGACATTGTAACAATATTTGTTTTTCCAATCCATGCGCATGGAATGAATGTCTTTCCATTTCTTTGTGTCTTATTCAATTTCTTTCATCAGTGTTTTATAGTTTTCAGAGTACAGGTCTTTTACCTCTTTGGTTAGGTTTATTCATGGTATCTCATTATTCTGGGTGCAATTCTAAATAGGGCTGTTTTCTTAATTTCTCTTTCTGCTACTTCATTACTGGTGTAGAGAAATGCAACAGAGTTCTGTACATTGATTTTGTATCCTGGGACTTATTACCAAAACCCACTACAAAATATATAACACAAAAAGTTACAAACACTTTTCCTTAAAAGATAGAGATAAATAATTTTAAATAAAACATTAGCAAATGATATCTTGCAGTGTGTTAAAAAATGATAGCAAATGATATGGGAGTCTAATTAGAAGTCCTAAGAAATTTAATCACAACAAAAATACTAAAGGAATCTGAAAAAAATGGCTAGACATCAAAAACCAATAATATCAAAAATTAATAAAGCTATTAATTATAGCTTTTCTATACACTTCAACCAGTTAGAACTGGAAATGAAAGAAAATATGCTACTTAGACCATAGTTTTATTTTTTTTAACAGAAATTTTTTTGGAAAAAATTGTTTTAAATATTATTTGGGGATTCATAAAACATACTCTTGAAAATGGAAAGTAAACATGGGTGGAGCCCTGCGTGCTTTCTGATGATTAATTCATGCAAGACCATTTGGAGATAAAGCACCAAATGCATCGCTGACTCATCAGATCTTCATTCCCTTAAGGAGAACAAGTGCACCAGCTGAATTCAAAATGATCCTGTAGTTTCCCTGAAAATTACTACTTAAATTGTGTTTCACAAGAGAACTTCTGAAATTAATTTCCTTTTGTTTGGGCTGGTCTTTACATCAAGGGCATGGCTGATGTCCATGTGCAGTTTTGTCAATGTTAACTATTAATAAAACACAAAACTGTCACATGTACCTTGGATAGAATGTCCCCTGGAGAGAAAGCACTAGGTTGTCTCTTTTATTGGAAGCTTCCCGTTTCTAAGAATACATTCATTCATTTATAAATATAACAAATATTTACTACATGCCAGCCACTGGACCAGGTGCTAGGGGTAGAGTAGTAGGCAGTGCAACCGGACAGGCCCTCTCTCTCATGGACCTGATAGACTAGTGAGCTAAGGTTTGTGTTCTACAGAAATTGTGACTGATCCATCGCTTTTCTCTAGAACAGGAAAATGGAGAGCAGTGGGTGAATGAAGAATTGGTAATCTCCACTTCTAACTGAACAAATAGCTCTTATCATGAAAAGACAGGACAGCAGTACACCACAGTGAATCAATTCCTAATGCTGGTAGGAAAGTCCTTTGCAAGTGCAGTTCTCTATCCTGCTCCCCTCTGCTGCCCCAGGCATGTGTTCTCCAAGCAGAAGGAGCAGCAGCATTTCCTCTCTGCCTTCTCGCTGGGGCTGAGGTCAGCCTTGGGCCAAGGCCAGCATGAGTCAGCTTGCCCAGCATGGACTCTCGCCTCTGCCTCAAGGATGGCCTTGTTGAAACCTTGATGCACACATGCAGTGTTTGTATCCAGGGTCCAGGACAAGGGTGTGGCATGGCCCTGTGGAATATGGGATGTGCAAGCCATGTGGGATTTGGATTCACAGAGTAGCGAGGGGAAATATTTCTTTTTTTCAAAAGAAATTTGAATATCATAACAGGAGCCATGAAACTGTTCATATCCTTTGATCTCATAATTCCATTTTGAAGAATTTATGCTAAGGAAATGACTTCAAAGAAAAAGAAGTCCAAAGATATTCTCATAATTGCCATCGGTAATCATGATAAATTCTTAGCATCCCAAATACTGCCAATAGAGAAACTATAATATAATCCGGATGAACCATTACAGAGGTATTAAAAATGGAAAGGATGAGGACTATGTTAATTCATGAAAATATCTACATTTAGAACAGAACATAAGATGGAATTCACACATGGATTATAATTATCTGAAACATCTGTAGATATATCAAAGAAGATTAGAAGAGAATTTTGAATATTGCTAATGGCTTCAAATTTAATTAGTTTTTTTCCCTAGAATTCTCTATGAAAAAAAAAACATTCTTTTATGCAAATAAGACTACATGGCAACTGACATATCAACATACACCAGCTATTCAGACCAGGTTTAAAAGGGAAGAACAGAAGTAGTTGTCTGCACATTAGGATTTGTCAGTATGGCCCACCTCCAATCTCTCCAGGTCCAGAACAGAAGACCAGGTTCTGAAGCCCCACCACCATCTAACAGATCACCCTGATGTCAGCTACTCAGACCTAGAGCATGCATCTCAGCTCTTCTGGGCTTCTGGTTGCTGTGCTCTGTCCCTCATCAGTCTAATTATATAATATTACCTGAATACGACTACCTCCCCAGAGGCTGCCTGCCTGCCTGCCTGGGACACCACCATGTCTGTCTCCACCCCTTTTGTGTGCTCCTCATATGAGCTCCTTCCCAGCACCGTCAGGTGAGCTGTTCTAACACCAACAGACTGCATGGAGCTGGATTGTGTCCTGGTGTCCTCTCCATTACTTAAGCTCATCAACTCTGTATCTCAAGGACTTTTCATTTCCAAGGATCTCTACTAAAAGATAAATATCCTTGAAAGTTGTACTATCTTAAGCCAGTGTTTTGTAATATCGTGGCTGGGTTTGTTGTTCTTTGAAGGGCTGGGGTGGGGGGAGGTGTATAGGAAGAACAGTAGCAACTACCTTTCATTGACACCTTGTTTGTACCTAGCACTTCTTCAACATAAATCTTCGCAACAACCTTGCAGGAAAGCATTACGGCTTCCCTTTGCCTTCCCTTTGCAAACTATTCCCTTTGCAAAGTTTAAACAACCTGCCCAAGCTCACATGGCTGATCCACGATAAAGTCAGCCTGCAGGCTCAGGCCCAGCTGACTCAAAAGCCAGGGGTCCTTCACCCACTTCACACCGTGTACCCAATTCAGCGTCAGAGAAAGAAAACACAAAGGCTGAGAGTCAGAAACCCAGCTGTGTGGTCTTGCACAAGACTGCTCCCCTGGACTCTGGTTTCCTCATCTGAGTGAGCTGGACTTAAAAAGTTGCCCATTCAGAAGGAATAGAAGGGGCTAGGCAAATGGCCAAAAAGATTTCCAAAGGACTTTCTCTCTCATTTCACCCCTGAGACCGATAGGTGGTCATTCGATGCATGATTCCGGGCAGCTATCCAAGCACTGGAGAGAAGAGAAGAAAAGGCCAAGGGTGGTCACCACCATCAAAACTTCCCCAGTTGTCACATGAAAGAACAAGCACAGGACTCCTTACCCATTTGGAAAGAGCTCCCTTTCTGACAGGGAGCTCTCAGCTGGCGATTTTAAGCCCTGTAATATAAATACTTTCCCATATGATGTGGGGAAAGTCCTGGTGGAAATGTTACTGGCACCACCTCGAGTGCAGGATTTAGCAGTGAGGAGGTCCTCTTGGAACAGACTGAACTTGCAGAAAGGGTTTTGGAAAGAAGTCCATGCAGATGTAGTTTTTGCGCCCAGGGCTAAGTAATAGCATCATCACAGGCTCTGCCATCAAAGAAAGCATACAGAACTCAAACGAGGGAAGCAGCATTACAATTGGAATCTTCCCCCTGCCCCCCTCGAATATGTCAGGCAATAAGGCACAAATTATCCTTTTCCCAGGAGCTACCACCATGGTGCACACATATATAATCACCCCTTTTGAAGATACAAGGCTCTACTTCCCTAAGTAGATACATTAGGCACATTTAGGTGAAATGAAAGCCAACCTCAGTCAAACTGGAAGAAACAAAGTTCAGCTTCCAGCCATTGGGGATTAATGCAGAAAAATCTTCCTCCTCCACGGGTGTCCTGGAGCTGTTTTCCCTCATGAGCCTCTGCAGCCCGCACTGGGCTTTTCAGCTTTGCTCTCTGCAGGAGGCTGCAGGGCATTTGGCACCTGCAGGAGCTTCCGCGTCCAGAAGAAGGCACAGGGAGAAGGTGGTGGAGAAGCCACCTCCGGGGAGGTTAGCCTGCTGGCAGGCAGCTAACACTAACCGCTGCCCCTGTTCTTCCCAAAGGCAACTGGCCTCGGGGCACCTGTGTGCCAGCGAGACAGGTCACTGGGTGTTAGTGCCTAGCGCCAGGGGTAGGGGTGGGGGTGCGGGGCGGCATGGGCACAGGGTCCTGTGTAGACCAGATTCTCCTGCGGTTGGGCTGTGCTCTCAGCAGTAGGTCAAAAATTCGTGTGTGGCAGTCTCAGAAGCTCTTATGACATTTGCAAAACTCCGAGTATTTTTAAACCAGGCTTTCAGGAGGAGGATCTGTTAGGTTCTAAAAGCTCAGGCCGTAGCCAAAGACGGTGTAAATTTTTCATACCTCTATGGCACTATATCCACGCTGACATTTGCCTCTCTCTAGCTCGGTGAAGGTGAAACCATGGTGAGACAGAGTCCTAAACAGTCTCTGCTGAGCTGCAGGGGTGCTAAATGGTGCTATTAATAGAAGAGATTTGAGGAATTCTCTTTGATACAAACTACTTTGTTAGAATTGACCTTTAAAATCCAAAGCATTGTAAATCTTTCCTATCATAATAGCTCATGTTATAGGTTGTCTCTTTCCCGATAAATCACTAGGCCACCAAGTCGACCTTCTAGAAACTCAGCTGAGTGGGGGTGGAAGGTGGGGGCTACGCGTGTCATTTTTTTGGTGTTGTTTTGTCGTTGAGATCCCCACCGGGAGATTGATTCTGAAGTGCAGCAACCACTGTCCTGGTCACTGAAGTTCACAGCCAACAGCTTTTGTGTTTTCTATTTTTGGTTTAGCTTTTCTAGGTTGTGGAGGTCGGTTAATTAGAGAAGAGTCTATCCGAGCGGGGTCAATACAAATATTCTGAGCTGAGCCTAAGTCTGGGCTTAGAAAGCCTTGGGAGGGGGATTTTTTTTAGACATTCCACCAATGTTTATTAAGTACCTACTATGTGCCAGCGCTCTGATAGGTGCTGGGGAAGAGCAGCCAGCAAAACTCCTGCTCTCAATAGAGCTCGTATTTTAGTAGGGAAGGAAAAAATGAATAAGTTATATATTATGCCATGTATTATATAATGTCCAATAATAAAGTATGAACAAACTAAAGCAGAGTAAGGAGGCAGAGAATGATGGGGACTGTCACTTTAGATAGGATGGGTAGCAGAGTTTTCTGAGAAGTCATGTTAAGCAAATAACAAAATGAAAGGAGAATGTTGGGATGGGAAGCATTTTGGGCAGAGGGAGGCAGAAAGAAACAAGTGCAAGGGCCCAAGGGCAGTTGTCAGCCCACCAGCGAATCAGGAAAAGATGCCCCTTTTTCTGGGCAAATGGCCCATGCCTGGGCTCAGAGCATGGCCAGCAGACCTATCAGCCTCCCTGCCCCCGCAGCGAGCCGGTGTGCAGAGACAGCCAGTGCAAAGCCATACAAAGCCTCTCCTCGTGGTACGTGCTTCGGACTTAGAGGAATAGCAGGAAGGCTGGGGCAGTGAGAGTGGAGAGAAGATAGAATCAGGGAGAATGATAACTAGCAACCTCAGTCATAAAAGATTAATGATTTAGAATAAAAATCCCTCTGTTTCGTGAACTAACCACCAACTACGTGGGATAGGATTGAAGAGCCACCCCTCCATTGGCCACCAGTCTCCTCTTCATCCCTCATTGTAGTGATGATTTTCTCCCATCAACCATGAGGCTGATACCGAATTTAAGATCAGACCTAAAGAAAATATCATTCCAATTCAGAAATTCAAGGCTGGCTCTTTCCCAGCCCATCTCACAGAGGAATTCTCTCCTCCCTCCCTTCTTTGGATTCCTTCCTTTATACCATTTGTATCATACCTGCCTTCCTTGAGGCAAGACATTCTGCACAGCAAAGTCAAAAGAACCTTGGCCTAAGTGTAAAATCACTAATATTCTTTAAGTTACATAGAAAAAAAAAAAAAGTAAAATAGACTTTCTTCATCCCTTGTTCCATCTCTAACTCCCTTATGGGAGACTTTCATTTTCTGCTTTATTTCTAGATTGTTTATAAAACGTTTTACAAATCTATTTATTGCTTTGACAAGCCCATAACCAATTACTTGATATTAGTTTTTCTTAACCATTTAAGAAGAAAAAAAGTGTTGTCCGGATTAGCCTGTCTCCCCTAAGTGGTTATTACTTAGAATTTTGAGGAAAGTAGAAAGTATGTACATTGCCAAAGGACGTGTTAAAAATGTTAAGTTGAGGGGATCTCTGGGTGGCTCAGCGGTTTAGCGCCTTGCCTTTGGCCTAGGGCGTGATCCTGGAGACCCGGGATCGGGTCCCGCATCAGGCTCCCTGCGTGGAGCCTGCTTCTCCCTCTGCCTGTGTCTCTGCCTGTGTGTGTGTGTGTGTGTGTGTTTGTGTGTGTGTGTGTGTGTGTGTCATGAATGAATAAATAAAATCTTAAAAATAAAAGAGAGAGAAAGAAATGTTGAGAATTTCCAATGCAATCTGGAGCTGGGAATATGAGATAGAATTGTAGCCCACAGAGCCATTCCATTCGCACTCCACCTCCCTCCAACACAGACCCAATTAAACAAGGTTAGTATAATCAGGAAGCCTCCAAAATAGAGGAGTGGCCATTCATGTGATTTAAAATGGAAAACAAAGGGTAAGTTCCTTCCTCCAGCATTCAAATCTATTTGTTAATTAAAAGTAAAAGAGCATGGACATTGTTAGGATAAAGGAGAAATCAGGAAAGTGAGATGCAAGCCAAGGGCCAGACAACAAATAATGCAGGGCTGACAGTTCTCTTTGAGATGAACAAGTGTGGTTGACTCATGACTCTTAGTTTTACATGGTTTGCCTGCCAGATGGCGCTTAACCCTCCCCCCAGCCCTGACCTCTATGGGGTGGGGACCGAGGCTGGGGTGCAGGTGTCTATCTAGCACATTACTCAGAAGTAAAATCACTGAAAGCTTAATGGTGTTTGAAAGAGCTTTGAAATATTCCTTGTTTCAAAAATGGCCACAGTAAAAAAGCACAGAATGGCTGCATCGAAGCATTGTGGACGCATTTCCCATACAAGTGAGAGCAGGGGTGGTTCTGACTTCCCTTTGTTGTGCTCCAACTTGCTCCTTTGCTCTTCTTCTGTGCCCCGTGCATCTACTACCAGCTTTGTACGTGATATTTATCACTGCTGGTGAAATACACATTCAAAAGTGTCTCCAAAAACAAACAAACAAACAAAAACCAAAAGTGTCTCCAGAATGCTCACCGTAAATTTATTCAATAATCCCTATCCAGTAGAGGGAAACCTCTCTAAGGCAGTGAGTTAAGTGCATGTGAAAATTAAGTATACAGAGTTGAGACTCTTGGGAGAAGACACAGACGTTGGAGGGGCAGGGCAGGGGTCAAGAATAAAGCAAAACTAATGCATTTTGACCATGGAACTCTCAGAACACAAGCCTCAGAGGAAACGTGCCGAAGTGTGACCATGAGAATAAATATGCTCCTAGACGTAAATGCTCCTTGTTCACTCCGTAGAAATAAATTAAGTGTGCTGGAAAGATTCGATTGATAACTCCATATTGTATACTGTATTCTTACAATGAAGTAAGTGAAAGAAAACAGTGTTAAGAAAACATAAGAGAAAGTGCATTTACATTTCTAAACTGTATTTATCCAAAAAAAGAAAAAAATCCACATATAAGTGATCCACACAGTTTAAACCTATGTTGTTCAAATTCTTGTGGTTTTCATATGAATTGGATACAAGAATGAATGTAAGATAACTGAAATTCTCTCTCTCTCTCTCTCTCTCTATATATATATATATATATATGTATATGTGTATCTACTCACACACACAGATATATATGAGATGTTAACCTTCAATTAATTTAGTGATTGGCACCTGAAAAATTATGCTGCTAAATATTGTCAACAAACAGATATTGTACCTCAAAGAAAAGAAAAATTGTTACATTAAAAAACTAAATGTAGGGCAGCCCAGGTGGCTCAGCAGTTTAGCGCCTCTTACAGTCCAGGGCCTGATCCTGGGGACCCGGGATCGAGTCCCACGTCGGGCTCCCTGCATGGAGCCTGCTTCTCCCTCTGCCTGTGTCTCTGCCTCTCTCTCTCTCTCTTTCTCTCTCTATCTCTCATGAATAAATAAATAAAATCTTAAAAAAAAACTAAATGTACAGGTACATGAAAAGATGCTCAACATCACTCATCATCAGGGAAATGCAAATCAAAACCATGAGGAGGTATCACGTCACATCTGTTATCAAAAAGACAAGAAATAACAAGTGTTGGTGAAGATGTAGAGAAAAAGGAACGCTTATACACTGTGAGAATGCAAACTGGTGCAACCACTATAGGAAACAGTATAGAAGTTTCTCAAAAAATTAAAAACATATGTTTTAGTAATTCCACTTCTGCATATTTATCTGAAGAAAATGAAAACACTAACTTGAAAAGATATCTGCACTGCTGTGTTCATTGCAGCATTATTTACAATAGCCAAGACATGGAAACAACCTAAGTGTCCATTGACAGAGGAATGGATAAATAAAATGCAGTAACTATATGCAGTGGAATACTACTCAGCCATGATAAAGAATGAAATTTTGCCATTTACGACAAGAAGGGTGGAACTTGAGGATATTGCTGAGTGAAACAAGTCAGACACAGAAAGGTAAATGCCATATGATCTCATTTACATGTGGAATTTAAAACAAAACAAAACCAAGCTCACAGACGCAGAGAACTAATTAATGGTTGACAGAGGCAAGTGGTAGAGAGTGGACAAAATGGGTGAAGATGGTCAAAAGTACAAACTTCTAGTTTTAAAATAAACAGGTCATGGGGATGTTGTACAATCTGGTAACTATAGTTAATAATACTGTATCACATACTTGAAAGTATGTGATAAGACAAACTTAGAAGTCCTCATCATAAGAAAAAATTGTTTATAACTACGTATGGTGACCAATGTTAAGTAGACTTAATTCCCAATACATACAAATACTGAATTATTCTTTGTATACCTGAAACTAATATAATGTTGTATGTCAATTATACCTCAATAAAGATTTTTATTTTAATTTTTAAGAGGGGGAAAAAACAAAATGGAACTATGGCAAGTGAGCTTGAGGCCCAAACAGAGCCAACTGAGATGCCTTGATGTTAAGTATGCAATGATATAGCAGAATATTTTCCTTTCTATATGAATCCATTGTAAAATCAATAATATTATGCTAAATGCAAGGATCATCTATGAAATCATGGAACTGGCTATTTGCCTCTTTACAGAGATGTAGGGTATGGCAAGCCCCGTGGTAACAACAGATGTTATTTGTTTGTAGAAAAATGCTCTTTATATGAAATGTACCTTCCAGCCATGCCTAATCTGTCACATACTGCATGCACACATGCCTTATTTGGCATCGTTCTTTTCAGGGACTTTCTAACCAGATCCAGTTAGTAACCACATTCAATAACACTTACGGCTGAGCATTGAGCCACGATGCAACAGTGGTTTATTCTCATCAGTCGTGCTCATTTAATTATTAACAAAGTTTTCAACAACAACTATGGCTATGTGAGGTAGTAAGTCCCTTTACTGGAGATGTTCATCAAAGCTGGCTATGCAATAGCCTCTCAGGAAAACGCACCCTGTAAAGGAAAGAGTAGGAGGTTTGGAATAACGAAGTTTGACTCTGGCTTTGCCACCCAACAGCTGAACATCTCTGAGCCTCTGCGCTCTTGTCTGAAAATGGGGTAGTTTGGATTTATCTTGCAAAGAGTATTCTGAGAATTAGAGCTAATGTATGTAAACCGCCTATCCCAGTACCTGAACACAGTATATGTATTCAGACTATCATTAAGGGGAAGATGGTTGGACTGGGTGACTAACTCACAGGATTATGTGACGTCCCTATTCTAAGATTCTAGGATTCTAAGTTCTAGCCTTTTATAGGCTTACAGTACTGAAAAAAATTTCTCCAACCACAAATACACGGTGACTGCTTAGCACGTGCAAAGCACTGTGTTCCAAAGAATGAGGAGCAAGAACTCAATAATCTATCTTACATGCTTGTATAACTCTTTCTCAAGTTAATGAATGCTACCTCAAAGGCCCTCTCAAAAGCAAGCCAACGGCCTATGACAGTCTCTTACCCAAAGGGTAACTCTGAATTGGGATGAATAGAACATGTAAATGTAACACCTTTATGGAAAGACAATATAGGCTCTAGCTAGGAAACAGGAAGGGCAGAGTTGGGAGAAATAACTCCAGAAAGGAGATGACCATCTTAGCTTAGGGAAGCTGCAGGAGGGACTGAAGGCGTGGGCAGGTATGGTCACCGCTTCCTTCGGGACTGCTGGGTGACAGATGGAGACCTCCAAACACGATTCCCAGTGACTCAGAAGCAGGAAAGGGGAGTCCATCCTAGACCTGGGAGAGGGAATGGAAGCAAGCTGGACAAACAAGAGGCATGGACCATACAGCACAACTCAATAGCATAATGGCATATCCTTATCAGGAAAGGCTCTTGACCCTCCCTGTGCCCCAACATGTTATTTATAAATTACTTCCACGTAGTATATACTACATATGTATATCATAAGTATATCACACAGTAAGTATAGCATAAAACCTTCACAGAGTATAGACATCAAATAGGATTTTGAAACAGAAGGTGTAATATTTTATTCTTCACCCTAATCAGTGTTCTTGTGCACCCCACGTTGGGGACCAGAAGTACAGAACAGGTGAACTTGTGGGAGACAGGGGAGTAAGGTGTTGTCACCCCCCACCCCGCATAGAACCTCAAAAGGGAAAAACACCCTCTGCCAGTCTCCTTCTGCTTTTCTTCAAAAGAGAACCCTGTCACCATGTCAGGGAATAGGCAGGAATAGTGCCAGATAAGAACTCAGTGTCCCCACCACTCTCTCTCTAGCTTCCAGCCTTCTGCCTGGCCTTCAGACTGTACTTTTCTTCCAAGGTTGCCATAGTTACACCTGATGCCACTGCCAGATGGTTTCTGCACCATTAGGAAGCTCAGACTCTACAATCTGGTAGTGACCATATCTGACCTGGAAGAGTTTGGGTAATAACATTAGGACTGTTTTCAATTTGGAGAAAGGCAAGTACTTTGTTTACTTTGTTATGAGGAGAGGGAATGATCTTTACAGAGTTCTCCTTTTTTTTTAAGATTTTATTTATTTATTCATGAGAGACACAGAGAGAGAGAGAGAGACAGAGACAGAGACAGAGACACAGGCAGAGGGAGAAGCAGGCTCCATCCAGGGAGCCCGACGTGGGACTCGATCCCGGGTCTCCAGGATCACACTCTGGACTGAAGGCCGTGCTAAACCGCTGAGTTACCCGGGCTGCCCTTACAGAGTTCTCTTTATACGGAGTCCTGAGTACAATGAAGCACTGGGACCACTGTGGGGTTTGTGTGGTAGGTTGATTGGTTTGGGCTAAAAACTAGAGTAGGAAAAAAATCATTTCTTGCAAGAACAGGTATACTGTTAGCAAATATCACAGTATTTTTCCCCCTCGTGGGCTTTACAAACAGCTATCAGAGCACATCAAATTCGCTATGGAGTTTTTATATATGCTTCATCTTCTGACTGTAGAGAGAAACACAAATAAACCTATAAATCAGTCCGTAACAACATCACCAAAGCAAATCACATGGGGAAAAAACATTTTTCCAGTTTGCTACAGTTCCCTTATATGATTGCATTCTGCAGTCGAAAAATACAGAGCACCCAAAATACAGAGCCTCCACAGCACCCAAAAATACAGAACCTCCACAGAACTACAAAAACATTTGTGGTCTTGGTTTGACAAGCTTTCCATTGGGACAACTAGCTGGTTTCTGCCTCTAAACACTGGTACCGGCATTCCAACGTAATATTTTTTTTATTCTTCTTGTCAAGAACTTGATAGTCCTGGTTACTTACTTTAGAGATGCCTTATCTCCCAGTGAACCTTCAGGGAATGGTAGCCAGCCTGCCCCTCCTATCAGGTTAGCCAAGCCCATGGGGTGCAAGCGTGGTTCTCACTGACAAGAGGCAGTTAGCTCAGAGTTAAACTACAAAAAGTAGTTAAACTACAAAAAGTTAAACTACAAAACCTAGCCTGGATAGGATTTGGGGGACACATTTTTACAACTCAAAACTTTAAAAATTAACTCTATAGATTGGTAGTAAATATGGAAAAGTCATAATGCTGGACTCGGTTTGTTGTTGTTGTTTTTTTTTTCTAATAAGTTAGGTCAGCTTTGCTGTTTCCTTAGATCTTATTTACTTGGCTTTGTTAAGACAGCTGTTGGGTTAGCAGCAAAAGAGGTTTCACGACACCACTCCATGTAATTAGTTGTGCCTCATGTGGAATGGGAGATGGAAGAGAAAAGAGAAAAGCAGAAATCACAAAGACTTTCTGCAGGTTAGATTTCAGATTTTTTTTTGAAAAAAAATTTTGTAAAACACGGTTTGAAAGAACATTATATTTTATTATAGCCAATCTCACCACTCAGTTATAAACATTATTTTATCTAACTAGAATTTTTACAATTTACAGTCAATTCCATTATTTCAATGTGAGCTATTCTATTTTCTCCAGTTAAGTGAACTGATTATGCAACTAAAAGATTGGTAAATATGGAAGTTATTATTGGATCAACATTTTTTACAGGCTACAGCTTAGATTGTTTGTGGAGTCCAAAGAGAACATGAAAGTCTTTTTCCTACTCTGCCCTAGATTCAAGTTATTCATTCCCAGGATTGATTTATAAATGTCTAAATCTTAATCCCTTTAAATGAGTCTTTAACTCAGATGTTAAAGGAAGGTTGCTTTAACTTGTTTTAAAACATTAAGACTACAGACAGTGGAAAAACAGAAAATATTTAAAACAAAGCAGTAATTGGGTAACTACAGCAAAAATCTCATTCATTAATCAGGAATTGGTGATAATTAAGGAAGGCACAAGACTGAAGTGTACCTCTGGCCTAATTGTGTAAGAGTTTGCTAAGTCAGCTACTAGTGGAAACGTGTTTTTAGACAGAAGGCTGAAACCTCTATAGAGAATGTTTCTGATACCTTTAAGTAATTCTAGACATTTAAAACATTGAATTCTCAGTTATAAATAAGTCTTATCAATAATTTAAGTCCTTCTTAAGCCACTGCTAAGTAAATCTTCCTTGACCTACTTGTAGGATTTGCCCTGGTGAGGAAGGTAGCCTTTCATTTATAAATGAAAATGAAAGCCTTTACCTAAATCAGCCTGCCCTTCCCTACTGTTCCCTTTGTGCAAGGCAGGTCGGATGTTCTGGTTTAAGTACGTGAGATCCAGCAGCAGCTTGCCGGAGTTCAAATCTCCCTTCTACCAACTGGGCACCTTACTTACGGCCGTGACGCCTCCATTTCCCAGTCTGCAAAATGCACAAAATAATAATACTACCTAAAAGATTTTAAAACTGTGAAGCACTTGGAACAGTGCCTGGTCCCTTTAAAATGAGCTCAGGTCAGTGATGTAAGTTAGATTCAGTCTCACTCCCAGGGCATCACTAAGAGAAACTTCTGTGAATCGGTAAACGTTTTAGAGCAGACAGGTTTTTTTTTAAGTCCCTCCTTTGACAAAGCTCAAAGGGCAAGTTTTCTTTCACACCGCAGTGCATCACTACCGTGTCCATATTGAGCCTCCCTTTCTTCTGGCCTCCATCCACCCAACCTAGCCTGCCAGGTACTTCTGGTTAATTATGCATAAGCCCTTTCCAAGCCACCCCCCACCTCCTAGTCTCTACGAACTCGTCTTGGTTCTCTTTCCATTTCGTGCTAGAACGCACCTCCTCCCTGAAGCCCTCCCTCCTCGACGCCCCGCGCTGCCATCGGCCCTGGGCTCAGGCACAGCTCTGCTGGGCAACTCCTCCGCAATCAATTCTCCGGCTGGTTCGAGGCGTTCTTGAATCGCCCGGTCTTCGCCTGAAATTTTTCACTAAAACGTGGAGTTTGAACAGTCCGCCCTGAGTTGTTGGACTTTGGCTCCAAACCAGAGTCCGAGTTAAAGACACAAGAGCACGACGCTGGGTGAGCGCGCCCGGAGTCCCGCGTGGGAACGGTGCGTTGGGCCCGGACCCGCACGGAGCGGAGGAGGTTAGTGACGCACCTGAGGAACCGCTGGACGCAGGGACAACCTGGGGCTGTGATCGCGCGGGCGGAGAGCCCCGCGCACCGGGGCGCAGGCGCGCGCTCGCACCGCCGGCTCGGAGAGACGGGAGCGTCCTCGGGGGTCTGACCGTGACACGACTCTGATCCGGACGCCGTGTCAAAGGCCCCCGGCTCCCGGCGCGCCCCGGCGCCCGCCACCCCCTTAGATGACTGTTGGCGCATCCGTCCGCCCGGCGCAGGCTCGCGCCCGCCAGGCGCGCTCCCCCCGGCCTCCCCGCCCCCCGCCCCCCGCCCCCCGCGAACGCCGCAGCCCAGTGTCGCTCGGAACGCCCGCGGGGCTGTCGGGCTTCGAACCCGGGCGTCGACCCTGGCCCTCGGCGGGCGCAGCCCAGTCGCTGGCGCAGCCTTTGGCCCCCACATCAGTCACTTACGGGCCCGCTGGGGCCCCTGCGGCCCGAGGAGGGGGGATGGTACGGAACCCGAGCCCGGGGACAACCCTATCCCCCGAGGCGGCCGCGAAACCCTAGCCGGGGAGGCCCCCGCCCGCCCTCCAGCGCTAGGCTCCTCCATCCCCGCCTCCCGCTCCGGGGGCGGCGGCGGCGGCGGCGGCGGCGGCGGCGGCGGCGGCTGCGCCCGCACCGGGCGATGCCCAGTCACCGCAGCAGCGCCGCCGCCGCAGTCCGCCGCTGTCGCTGCCGCAGCGCGGGCGGCCCGAGCCCGAAGCACGGAGCCTGGCGGAGGGGCCGCCGAGCCCGCGCGCCGCTGCCAGCCGCTGCGCCGCTCAGGACCTGATTATTATTATTTTTGTATTTATTATTCTTTTTCTTTTTTTTCCTCCCCAGGAACGGCTGCTCGGGCTCAGGTCTTCTCTGGAATCTGCAGCGACGCCCCCGGCGCGCGCACAAAGGCTCCGACGGCGGCCGGCGGGGGCTGCCGGGCGCGCGGGGGCGGGCGCCAGAGGTCGCCTGTGCGCGCCCTAGCCGGGCCCCGGGCACCATGGCGCGGCGCCTGCAGCCCCGGGGCGCCGGCACGAAGGGGCCGCCGGCCGCGACCGCCGCGGCCTCGGAGGCCGGCCCGCGTCCCCACCCCTCCGCCGCCGCGGAGCCCCTGGCCTCGGCCAAGCCGCTGCTGCGCTGGGACGAGGTGCCCGACGACTTCGTCGAGTGCTTCATCCTGTCGGGCTACCGGCGGCTGCCGTGCACGGCGCAGGAGTGCCTGGCCTCGGTGCTGAAGCCCACCAACGAGACGCTCAACTTCTGGACGCACTTCATCCCGCTGCTGCTGTTCCTGAGCAAGTTCTGCCGCCTGTTCTTCCTGAGCGGCCGGGACGTGCCCTTCCATCACCCGTGGCTGCTGCCGCTGTGGTGCTACGCGTCGGGCGTGCTGCTGACCTTCGCCATGAGCTGCACGGCGCACGTGTTCAGCTGCCTGTCGCTGCGCCTGCGCGCCGCCTTCTTCTACCTGGACTACGCGTCCATCAGCTACTACGGCTTCGGCAGCACCGTGGCCTACTACTACTACCTGCTGCCGGGCCTGAGCTTGCTGGACGCCCGGGTGATGACGCCGTATGTGCAGCAGCGCCTGGGCTGGCACGTGGACTGCACGCGCCTCATCGCCGCCTACCGCGCGCTCGTGCTGCCCGTGGCCTTCGTGCTGGCCGTGGCCTGCACCGTGGCCTGCTGCAAGAGCCGCACCGACTGGTGCTCCTACCCGTTCGCGCTGCGCACCTTCGTGTTCGTCATGCCGCTCAGCATGGCCTGCCCCATCATGCTCGAGAGCTGGCTCTTCGACCTGCGCGGCGAGAACCCCACGCTCTTCGTGCACTTCTACCGTCGCTACTTCTGGCTGGTGGTGGCCGCCTTCTTCAACGTGAGCAAGATCCCCGAGCGCATCCATCCAGGCCTCTTCGACATAATTGGCCACAGCCACCAGCTCTTCCACATATTCACGTTCCTCAGCATCTACGACCAGGTGTACTACGTGGAGGAGGGCCTGCGCCAGTTCCTCGAGGCGCCGCCGGCGGCCCCCACCTTCTCTGGCACGGTGGGCTACATGCTGCTCCTGGTGGTCTGCCTCGGGCTGGTCATCAAGAAGTTCCTAAACAGCGCCGAATCCTGCAGCAAAAAGTGAACCTCCGCCTTGGAGGAGGCTGCTGGTCCGCCCGCCTATTCCTTTGGAGTTTCTGTTGTTGCTGTTGTTGGTTTGTTTTCAAGTTTTGTTGTGTCTCCTTCTTTGCTCCAGGAAGGTGCTGCAAAACCACAGGGAAAAAGCCGAATGTGACAAGGGGGAGTGGAAAGGGGGGGTGTCTCAGTGCACTTGGGGCTTTTGAAAAGAGGGATGTCTCAAGCAAGAGGGACAGAGCCACTGGTTCTCGCCCGTGGAAAAAATTTGGGTGGTGTCTCTGACATCCAGGGTTTTTGTTTTTGTTTTTGTTTTTGTTTTTGTTTTTTCAAAAGGAGCGACTAAAATCCCAAATAAAACCCCATACAGTTTGGTTTTCCAGTCGTCTTCTGTGCCGGTGGTAATGACAAGTAGTCCTTGTGAGGTCAGGTATGCAGTAAAGAGGGTAAGTAGACAAAATCCTTGGGTACTTCCATTTCATTCTGAGGAATGCTTGGATTTGTTAAAAAAAAAAAAAAAAAAGAATGGAGCTTTGTAGGAAATGGGCACAAAGACACAAACCCAGGGCTTAACCTGCTAGAAAATGCATGGTATGTGAACACTAATTAATTATTTCAAAATGTTTCTCCGATGTTATTTAAATAGTAATATATACAACGATTTTTCATAATTTATCGAAGCCTGTGATATGCACTGAATTGTCTTTGTTACATAGTTTTGAATCTTGCGGCCCTTCTGCATTGCATACACTTGAACTGGACATCAGGGCAAGCTGCTTGAGAATTCTCAACTACTTTTCTTAAACAGTATTTTCTGAAGGCTTATGTGTGTTATGATACAACTGTGAATTATTCTACCTTAGGGACTCTGGTTAAACTATTGTTGAGGAGCTCAGTGGTTTGTATACATCTCGGATTCCAATTTACTTTAATATATTCCACAAAACCCATTTTTTTTTGTTTTTAATTTAATTCTTTCGTTCTCTACTTATTTAAATTGCCACTGGAATAAATGTGCCTTTTGAAGCAATGCCCAAATGACTGGTCCTCAGACATAGTTTGTGCATGGAGAGAGCAGTAAGAATAAGCTTTTCTTATTTTACTGTAAATCAGGGTCTAACATTCCACCCAGGAGGGAAGGAAGATGGTGTTGGTTTTAAAATTTTGGACTGGAAGTAGCTTACCAGGACATGCAGAGCATTTGGCTTCTCTAAGAAAAGGAGCCAACCCACTAATGTGGCTGTGGTTCCTAATGCAGGCATCGGGGAAGGTGAGAGGACACTGTCCTAGACCAATGCCATTTATCCTTGCTTAAAAATACAATATTCAGGAATAACTGAGGCAGTTATATTATGAAAGTCAGGAGCATATTACTTGAATTATAACTGAAAATGTTGAGCTAAACAACATTACCTTAGCATAGTTAAAACATTGAAGTCTCATTTGGATCCACACTATGGAAATGAGTGGCAGTCACCCTAAATCATGGACAAGTTAGAAGATGTCTTCCTGAGATACTTTCTAATGACCACATTGGCCAATGTTATTTAAGACATTTCTCACAAGCGATAACCTGTATTTGAGATAACAACTCTAGATTAACACAAACCACTGAGGTGGCTTATATAATTTAACTTACCACACTTCCTGACAAGTCCTTTTGGTTAGGAGCCAAATAAGTCATTGAATGGGGAGTCTTGACTTCATAGTATAATTTAGATCAAGCACATAAGGTAGATGAACACTTACCTCAGCACTGGTAGGCTGGAACTCCTAAAAAGATTGCTGTTTTTGTGTATGCTTTTAATCTCTACTGTATTTTTAAACAGAGAGGCTTGGCACAATTCTCTGGAGGAACCAGTATCCTTGTGCGTTAATTTGCACACAGAAGTTCATATGTCTATATTTAATTTGGAACCTCGTAATGGGATCGTAAATACGCTTTGCACATTTGCTGATGGGTGTTAGTATCTAATCTTTTGCAAAGTGCAAGGAGATTCCCATTAGGTGATAGAGGCTGAGAATTTGTGCCTAGCACAGGTGTCATTCCTCAGCTGTAACTTAGCTCAGTGCGCGTATTCAAGGACAACTGTGGAAATCAGGATATGCAAACTTATTTGCATGTCACTGTTGTCTCTTCTAGAGCCCCAAAGAAGGTTGGTTTGGAAGCTAGAGAAAACAGGTTGAGGAGTGTTTGCTAGCTTCCTTGTAAAATGGGACCTCCCCTTTCAGAAGCAAGTGTCCGAGGGACAGAATTCTGTAAAGGGTCCAGGAGTTTGAGAACGAAAAATAAACCCTGTATTTGTCATTTTAAATTTTTTGTTGGAAATCTTCTAGGTCTACAGAATTCCCTTCTTGCCCTGTGTCTTTGTCCTTAAGCAGAGGCCACTTAAGGATAAAATTATACCCATATCATTTTCAAGTGATTATGATGCATGAGCCCAGTGAAGTGACACACTTTTTCCCTCAAAGTTTTCAGACTCAGTATGCCCCAGGGAGAATGAGGACTCACTTCCCTTCCCTTTGCCTTTTCCTTCCTCCATTTTCCTTTCTCCCATTCCGTCTTAGTTCTTATATACCACAAATAACATTGACAAAAGGACCTTCCAGCTGAAAACAGTGGTTTGGCTTCACTTCCTATTTGCAGATAGATACCATATATGCTATAGAGGACCAGGGATGATTTATGAAACTATGTATGTTATTTGCTAAATTTTATGAGATTTCTGCCCAGATAAATGATGATATTTTGGAATCAGCAGATATTTACTCAGTCTCCATTTGCATGGAACTAGCCAGGTATATTATTACATATTTCAGGGGTAATACAGCAATGAGAATAAAATATCTTGAAAAATATTTTTTCACATTCTCCATTTTGCCACATCCGTTAGAATTCAGTTTTACTGTATTGTGTTCAGCTGCTTGAAATGTAGGACAAATGATAAATAAGAATGTACTCCATTATCTCTGTAAAACCTATTTTGGCAGTGGAATTTTGAAGCATATTATGTAATGCATTTTATTTTTACTTGTTAGTCATGATCTAGATGACATCTCAAGGAGCAGCGTCATGCACTCATGCCTGGGAAGCGAAGGTGTTTGACTTTGGAGCCTGTCACCCTGTGGGTTGGCCTCTGGGGTTGACTCAGCTGAGTTAGTTGGTTAAAAGGGGTTCCTTTCTCCCCTGTCCTTGCAGCTGCACCCTCAGGTGAAAGGAATGACCTTCCCAGATAGATTTGAGTTTCTTGGTCATGTCATGACTGGCTCGTAAAAATAAACTCGATCTTTTCCACTGGCCATACGCTTTCTATAAATAGCCCAGGAAGAAAGTATGGGGCTTCAGAGCTGGCCAGATTGGCCTTCACATGTTTCCATTCATAAATCCTGCCCGTAAGTGTTTGCAGTTAAAAACCATTTAGCCTAGTTTGTCATGCCCCTCCAGGGGAATCATATCTAAGAATGCAAAACTGGGGGGATGGAGGTGATTTTTTATAATTTTTTTCTAATTTGGTGCTGACTCTGAGGGCTCACAGCAATAATAAAGAGGGATTGCTACCTTCAGATTTCTTCACAACTCTATTTAGTGAATCTGCACAAAGCTAGAAGAGTAAGAGGCAGGTATAGGAACCCTCTTCATTTCTAGGTTATACCAAGGCGACAGAATCAAGTTGTCAAACTGGCATTAGGATACGGGGATGGTTGTGTGCTCAATTGTATTCGCCAGTTTGCATAGCTATGATGCCTGGTCAGGCACACAGACACTAACTGGAGATGTGTGTCTCCGTAGTTATATATCTATGATATAATATCTATTTTATCTATATAGATACATAATTTATCGTTGTAAAACAGAGCAAAGTGAGACGTGGTTATCCTTGAACTTAGATTACAAATCTTATCCAAAATGTTACTAGGTACTAAATAGTTTTTATCATCTTGGATTGTTCTTCATCTGTTGAAGTCTGCCACTGCTGACTTCACGGTCAGTATCCTTTGAGTCAATTTCCACATTTGTCCATGTAACCCTTTTAGTGATCATTGAGCACCTATTGCATGTGAGACTTTGGGCGAGGATCCATATTATTCCAGCTGTTACCCATTTGTCTGCTGGTGAAACAGAGGAACACCAGAGAGCCCTCTGGCGGGGGACCATACTCTGACCTTGGCCACAGCAGAACGTCTCAAGCCACTGAGTTCGGTTCTTTTCTCCTTTCTGTTAGAATGGTAGCAACGCATAGAATCTTATTTCAATTAACATGCTAACTTACCCAGAATCAGTTCATTCGTTCATTCGTTCGTTCTTTCTTTTTTCTTTCTTTCTTTTGTTCTTTCTTTCTTTCCTTCTTTCTTTCTTTTTCTTTTTCCTGTCTGCTCCTAGGCCGACGTGAATTTGATGGCTAAAAATAACTAGAAAATTTAATGTACAATGCGAGGTGAAAGTAAGCAGGCATATTACATGGAGAGAGTTGAAAATTTTATCACTACTAATTAATAGAGATGCTAATAACCACCACTTTTTAGGAGGTTAATAGTATTCATGTCATCAATGAAACAAGGTTCATCCAAAGTGCCTAAACTGTGATGTCAGTAAGTGTCTGAATGTCATAGATAGCATACTTAAGTTTTAAAAATAGGAGCTTAAATCTCCAAAGATTAACTAATGTTCTTTAGCCTTTTTTCTCTCTTAAGGTCTTTATGTTGTAATCTATAAAACATGTTTTAGGAAAAATTACTTGGAGGAAATTACTTTTAAAAATTATCAGATGTGAAAAAGACAGGAAGAAGGCATAAGCAGGGGGAGAACAAAGAGGATTAGATTCAAACAGAATGGGACTCAAGTTCAACTGTGGACAGTCTCTCCTGAGTTTTAAATTTTGTCCCTAGAAAAGCATGTGAACTCCTATGGTGTTAGCACTCAAATGGACAGGCAAGGAATTCTATTTGGCAGCCTAACCACATCCTGTAGCTTTTGACCTGAGCACTAGTGCCAAGGTATATTTTGAGTAGTACTCTTACCTCTGGCTTAATGTCCTTAATTTGTTTCCATAAAATTAGGACATAAGGCACAAAGGCATTAGGGGATAACACCAGCCAATTGTAAATCACCTTTTGCATCATTTCTTTGAAGGATTGCCAATATCCTCTGAAATAAATCGCCTGACGAAAAGCGAACAAGCCTAGACAAACTGAAAAAAGAAAGCGTTCATTGGTTAAGCTGAGCACTATTGTATTTCAATGTGATAGGCCACGCACCTTCCCGCTGAAGGTTTTATTCCTTCTTCAATAGTATGAATAATTATTTTTTAATTGTGAAAATGAATATCAATTCTCCTTAGTTACTATTCCAAAAATCTAATACAAATTTTTGCCGTTGTTTCCAAAGGACAGATGTATTGCATTTCTGATTTGCAGATTTCTAACCAGTTTGTAGGCTTTTTTTTTTGTGTTTTAGAATAGCTTCTTAAGGATCTGTGAGCAAGTTGCAGAATTAGAGTGTTTATTTATAGGTCAGAGGCCGAGAATGCTGGTTTGGTTGTTAACTGTGGCAGGATGTGACTTTTGAAAGCTCTGAGCACATCCTTGTATGCAAAAATGATCACTTATTTACTATTTAGCTCAATGGAAAACAGCCTTTTGTTTGGGCTTTTGAAAATGTTCCCCAATGTATTGTGCTTCTGATTGTTATACATGATCCTTAATATTTTTGTTCTTGAACAATTTCTGAAAGCTATTCCAAACGTGGCATTCCTCAAGGAATATTTCTTGAATGTGCAGAATTATTCTCAAATGTGTAAATGTGGCAGGCCACCTTTCTCATGCCTTACAGCTCCACCTAAAACATGCAATAAGCACTCGAGTAGGAGTGGACGGGTCTTCAGATGGTTATTTAACCATGCTGTAGAAATTGCCCTGCTCCTCATAGCTCACCCACAACATTGAGAAAGGACACCATGTAAATAAACCTTTGTTTCTAGATGAGGGGAATATGGGGACACACATTAATTTCATTTCTTCTTTCAGTTCCATCTCTAGTTAGAAAGCATAATCTGTTTTTAATATGCTGGATGCAAAAAAAGAAAATTAATAGGAAAACATTTTAAAGAGGTATTCTAATTTTATATTTTAAAGTTTATAATAGCAATTTGTTTGTAAAAACAGGCCTTAGCACATAGATGAGAACCAGCGCTTTTTGGAAAGCCTCATCTTTGTCCTGGGAGTTTAATCACCTAGAGCTCTTACCCAAATGATAAAGGCCTTGTAGGTCTTTAAAAATGTAAATAATGTATAGTTTAAAGAGGGGTAAAAACCCATTTTTTTTTAAATGAAGAAAACAGGTCAGATATGTCCTAGGTGTGTAACAAGGCTAAATTAAAAGTCTTTTAAAAATTCTAGTTAGAAACTTCATTAAATTCACTCTCCCAGCAAGGCTTAGCACAGGTCTACTTTTCTACCGGGTTGGTTTTCTTTTATGGAGGCTACGAGCAAAATTATTCTAACTAAGCAACTAAGTACCAAGCAAAAAAGGGATGAGGCACAGTTCACTTTGATGAGGATATAACCACAGCGAGTGACATAGCCAGGAAAATGTACAGCCCCAGACATGCGCTCCTCGCTTCCGTGCAGTGGAAAGGAGCATAGAGTCCCACGCCATTGCTTACACAGACCAGGAAAAGGCTGTCTGTGTTGCAGGGCTGGGGACAACCCCACGGCTGTTCTTTTATCTGCATAAAGCATGTGGTAGCTCTGAACTCCTCATTTCAGCCTTCTCCCAGGCCATTCCCATCACCCTGGAAGCCTTCGGTTTCCACAACTCAGCCATGAAGACAAAAGGTTTCTAAAAGGATTCCATGTATATATTTAGGCCTTGTCAAACCATCTGCCTTACGAGGTTCATTCATTTCCAAACCAAGGATTTAAATATGATTACTATGCTCAGATTTACAAGAATGTACAACCAGCAGGTCCCCTTTTGCAGTAAAGGGCATTAATTGAAGGCCATACTCATTTTTTCCCTCAGGTCAGAGGCAGAGGGAGGATTTCACAGTGACCAAATAGAGACCTCCTTGTGTCAGTATTTTTTTTTTTTTTAAGTTCATTTAATGGTGATAATGGAGGGAGAAAAGAGTAAAGGATAATGCAGGCATGAAGAAAGAAACTGAAAGATCCCACTGCTTGCTAAATTAATTCTTCTTCTTAGGCTACCTGACTCCAGCCATCACCTACATCCTAAACAGCTGTATTTAGCTGGCTAGAGAGGCTTCTCAGGATGTCTGAACTTCCATTAGGGACTACGATGTGGTTTCAAATCAATAGTGTACTCTGCCAGAGAAGCATTATTTAATCATAATTCCACATTACCTGATAAACAAATCTATAGAAATAGATACTTTGATCTGTTCTGTGCATGTAGCTAACAAAATTGTGACTCATTCTCTTGTATAGTTTGCTATGATTTTGGTTTTCTGAGATATTTGTTCCTTATGGTCTTGAAAATGGAATTCTATATTAATAAAGTAATTATGTATTTTTTGCTGAAAAACAAATGTATGAAGTAAGAATAAATTATTTGTAAGCACATTGTTTAGGTCTGTATTCGTATGCTTTCAGCAAACAATTCCTAAGTCAATAGTAAGTATGTATAACACTAATACACATGACAAGAAAAAGCATCCTTTTTATAAAAATAAGCATGTAGAAGGAAAGAATGTAAGTGTCTAATGAGAGTCCTGAAGACACATCCTTAGTATATTTTTACAATTTTATTTAAATGAGAAAGAAAATTCAGGAGTTACTTTGAAACCGTATCTTCTAAGAAAATACTTAAGCCCAGATAATGAAAATTTTCCTTACTCTTCCCCATATTTCAAGGCACATGTGGTCCATGGACTTCTGTGCAGTGCAGCCTGTCCCAGAACCATGATGATGTATGTGATTTATGGTATCTCTGTTCCAAATAATCCCAGCAAAGGACATCCAGCTTCAGTTATTAAGGTCTGTGAGGTAAACTCAAGGAAAGCTAAGTGTAACCCAGAGGGAAGCTAGGATAAGAAGAAAGCCAACACATGGAATGGGGCTGACTAGAGTAAATCACATAGGGAGCCTTGATCAATCTGTGCCTGAAGGCTACACACTTTTGGTGAGAAATCCTTGGGTGGGCCAAGAAATTCCCTTCATTTTACAATCTAGTTTAAGTGTTCATTGCTTATAATCAGAAGTATCTTAACTGGTCCATAAGGTTTGGTAACCTCCCAGTCATATATAACAAGATTTGCACAGTCCCCATCCCACCTTCACTCAGCCAGTCCCACATTTTAGGATCTGCATATTAGATCTTTGAAATACTTCATTTTTAAAGCACCAATTTCTGTGGATTAGGACTCTGTGCTTCCCAGTGACCCTCCTGGGTTGCCTAAACTGCTTTCTCTCCTCTTCACTGTAGATATTTCATATCTCTGACCTTCCCATTCCCTCCCACTCCTCAAATCTCTCATCCTACCACTTTTCATCTCTTCAGCAACCACACTATTATTACGCATTGTTCTCCTGTATGTTCAACTACTTCTACTCAATAGGGTTCTTCCTACGAACATTTAAAAATGTACCACTAGTATCTCCCATCTTCTAAATAAAGAAAGTCACCCTCTCCCCACTATGTCACACTCTAACAACCACCACCCTCACAGCCAGGCTTTTTGCAAGAGTGGTGTACACTGTCTTTGTTTTCATACCTCCCACTCACTCCTTCACTCACTGCATTCTGGCTTCATTAATCTCACTAGAAGTGTTCTTACACGATTTCCGACAACCTCCTTCTTGACAGATGGACATTTTTTAGATCCTGTTTTCTATTTCCTTCTCCTGAAACTCTTCCCTTGGCCTCTGTGACCCATACTCTCTGGATTGCTTCCTATCTCTTGGGCTACTGTTTCACAATTGCCTTTGCTGACTTCTCTTCCCCCCGATCATATCTGCAGTCAGTTTTCTCAAAGTGTGACCCAGACCAGGGGGCCTGGCTGGCTCTCTCTGGAGACCATGTGGCCTCAGGGTCATGAGCTCAAGCCCCACTTTGGGTGTAGAGATTTCTTTAAAAAAAAAAAAGTGTGAGCCAGACCATCTACATTAGTATACTTTAAGGACTTGGTCAGAGTCTTGATTGGGCCACTTTCTTTCAGCTCTGACTCACAGGAGAGGTATTCTAATTTTGGTTCTAGAAAGCTCAACCTTGACCCTATTCCAATGCTTCCAGTGAATTTATAAGCCAACCCATACCTGTTAATAAATCTCTTTCAGCCCCAACTAGGTTGAATGGATTCTGTTGTCTGCAACTGAAGCTTAGTTGATACAGCAGGCAAACAGAAAAAGATGGTGATCAGAAGTTCTGGCCATGGGAAGCCAAAGGTCTAATCATTGGCAGATAGTCTGCTGGACTTCTGATTTTTTTCTACCTTTAATTTTCCTTGGAAGACAAAGCAGGTTCTGGATTAGGCAGTTCTTCAGAGACTTTGGTTCTATTTCAAAACAAAAAAGAAACATTAGGAAGAGAATTACCTAGAAATTTGTTTTCCCTTAATGTTGACTTAATATAGGTGAACAAATACAACATGAATAGTTAGGGTGTATGTCAAGTGAAAAAAGTCTAAA
This sequence comes from Canis aureus, assembly GCF_053574225.1. Classification (NCBI taxonomy): domain Eukaryota; kingdom Metazoa; phylum Chordata; class Mammalia; order Carnivora; family Canidae; genus Canis; species Canis aureus. The sequence continues at coordinate 14,070,494 of NC_135632.1, forward strand.
TTAACAAGGCTCATCAACAATCAGTGGGATTCTCATATCAGTAAAGTTACATATAATTTTCATATAGAGATTAAGCCCCTACTAATTAAAAATTCACTAAAGACAGAATTATAACATTGGATAGGAATTCTAGGAGACTGAACCAGAACTTCAGCAACTACTTGGCTTCCTCATTCTCTGGACAAAGGTGCTTTTATGTACCCCCTGTTTCTTCTAATCATACCCTAAATTTCCTTTTAGGAAAAATTCCTCCCACTTAACCTTGGTAGGACTACTCTCCCTGGTGGTAGCAGGCATGGGAGCCAAGGTGGGCTTGCAAGCACAGAGCTTCCCTAGATTCTGAACTTTCCATAACTTGCTTGCATATGTCTTCTTGCAATTCTGAGAGCTATCCCATGGCTTTCAGTAATTTTTTCTTATTATTTTTTTCCCCTGTAAGCTAACCAGTAGGTTTCCATTTTCTGCAGCTAAAAAGAATTAACTAAGGACTTCAAGTTTCTGGTCTGGCAAATAAGGAGCTTGGAAGTTATCACTGTATGCTAACAACAATTATAAAGCTGAATAAGTGAAAAAATCCACAACTCTTCTTAGATCTGTCAGAGAAATCAGGTGACAGAGCAGAATGCTGTCCTCCAAATTAGAGAGACACACAGGGGATACAGAGAATTACAGCTTATCACATTAGGAATCCACAAGCAGAAGCTTCTGTAGGAACCAGTACTGGGTTCCTTTTACCTGATACATCATGTCTGGCTTTCTTTCTTTTTTTTTTTAACACAACATTTTATTTATTTATTCATGAGAGACAGACAGACAGACAGAGAGAGAGAGAGAGAGAGAGGGGGAGAGAGAGGCAGAGACACAGGCAGAGGGAGAAGCAGGCTCCATGCAGGGAGCCCGATGCGGGACTCAATCCTGGGACTCCAGGATCACGCCCTGGGCTGAAGGCAGGCACTAAACTGCTGAACCACCCGGGCTGCCCTCATGTCTGGCTTTCAATAAAAAAATTACAAAGCTACTAAAAGGCAAAAAGACATAGTTTAAAGAGACGTACCAAGTATCAAAACTAGACTCAGATAAAGCAAGATGTTGGAAATCAAACTGGAAATTTCAAACAATGATGCTAATGGAAAAGGTAGACAACATGCAAGAACAGATGGGTAATTATAGTCAAAGAGATGGAAATTCTAAAAAAGAATAAAAGATAAATGCCAGAAATCAAAACCATTGTGACAGAAATGAAGAATGCCTTTGAGGGACTCCTAAGTAGACCAGACACAGCCAAGGAAAAGAATCAATGAGCTTGAGGATACATCAATAGATACTTCAAAACTGAAAGACAAAGAGAAAAAAGACTAGAAAAAAAAGAGCAGAATATCCAAGAACTGTGGAACAACTACTAAAGATGTAAAACATACAGAATAGGAATAAAAAGAAAAGAGAGAGACAGGAACAGAGCAGATTGATGGACCCGATACCCACTTGAAATTTATAACTTGAAAGGGAAAATGACTTTTGAATCATTTTTTAAATAATTTCTTTCTTCCTCTGCCTTAGAAGACCCCTATCAGTTTCTGTCAATTTTTTTCCCCTCAAGAACAGAAGGAATTACTTTAAAAAGGTGAAAAAAAATTAAAAAGATAAAAAATAAAAAGGTGAGAATTTGGGGCTCCTGGGTAGCTCAGCTGGTTAAGCATCTGACTCTTGATTTCAGCTTAGGTCATGATCTCAGGGTCTTGAGATCAAGCTATATTGGGCTCCATGCTCAGCAGAAAGATTCTTCCCTCTCCCTCTGCCCCTCCCTCTCACACACATACAGTCTCTCTCTCTCTCTTTCTCTCTCTCTCTCTCTCTCTCAAATAAATAAATAAATCTTAAAAAAATGGTGAGAATTTAAGAAATCTGATTACCTTTGCAATTTATAAGTACTTTCTAAAATCATAGGATTAACAAAAGAGATCCCATAACTGCCTGCTTGCATAATTTCCATCTTTCCCATTTTGCTTTAACCTATGTAACTGTAAAAACATACCTGGAAATCTGAAAGCTAGGGAGAAGGCATGTGAACATTTATCAGTATGAAATGTAATTTTCTAAAAGCTATCTTATTAATTCAAGATGACTTGAGTGAGATTTCACTCCAGCTCTTAATTTAATGGTTCACTGTATTAGCTCATCCTTACCCACTATAAAACTGTTTTGATAGTAATATGTAAATAACAATTTAGATTTTTTTCATATTCTAAATTTAGTTGCATCAAAATGTCATAATGTACAAAAAGAAATAAATGTAAGAAAGATTTTTTCTTTTTTTTTTAGAAAGATTTTTTCTAAAGATATACACGCATATATACCAAATGGAAGTAGATGATGCTCATATCTTGCATATGAGGCAAGAAAAGGATTCATTTCCTCATTTCCATTGTTTTGGTTTGATTTTTTGGTTTTGATTTTGGCATTTTCTTGTCATCACTTTTGGCTCCTAGAGAAGGGGTCAAATATAAAAGATGGCAGATGTGAAATCCTGCCAGAAGTCCCTAAGTCTGATCTCTGGTGCTATCTATTTCTTGCCAAATATAAAGTTTGTTAATTTATAGGTACAAATTTATCACAGAAACACATAAAAGGACCCACAGCAAGAGGTATAAATCATGGTTCCTCTCTTCAATTTTATTACACAGGTGGATCTGGCTAAAATGAAGTTAAAAATAAGAGAAGAAAAAGGAGATTTTCTTAGCAGTCGATGGCAATTCTACATTGTCTCCCCATCCTATCACTTCCCAAAATCATTGGAGTCCTGGGGCTATCATTTGCTTGGTTGTAGCAGAGGGAGCTGTCCGGGCAGGATGAGTCACAGCTATCCTGAAGTCAGATTCAAGTCTTCCTGAGCATAGCAAAGCAGGGCTTCTTATAGGAATACCAGGATATCTTAAAAAATAAGGCTTTAACTCCCTGTTCTTGCTGTCCAGTCCCATAAATATTTATAACAAGACATATATCAGACCACAGTGTCACTTAGCTCCCTCCACAAAGGCTGGTGACTATTCACAACCCCTCCTAAGAAATCCCAAAAAGGAAACAAGTGCCATCCTGAAAAGTAGGGGGCCACATCAGGAACAGTTTAGGTGTTTGGAACATCTGAGCATCCAGCCTGGTTCTGTGTCTGGCATTCTGTTCCCACTGACCACACTGTGGCCACGGAGCTACACAACTGAAGTCAGGCAACCTCGTGTAGATGCAGCTAGAAGCTCCTTACAACTGGGAAGAAAATGGTGGACCCCCAAAATGTTGGGGGGTAGGGGCAGTGAGGATCCTGCTCCTCCAGAGAGCGATATCTAAAGAGCAATGGACACATAACACACATTCTTTCCTCTTCTCTCTCACACACACCCCCAAACTTAAACTCCCTGGTCACTGTGAGATGGCAAGGTGACCCTCCCCAAGTAGTAAAGGTCCCCAGAAAGGCCTCTTTCAGAACCATGGAAGACAGAGCAGAGGGGATTCCTGAAGGAGTCCTGGAAGCCAGGCATAGGCTCTGGAATACCCTGAGGAGCCAGAGGGAGGGCGTGTTTTCCTGCCACTGGGCATGGGCGAGCTTCCAAGGGAAGAGGGCTGGGAAGCCGGGGGTGACTCGATGGGCTACTCAGTCAAGGAAATAATGTGTTTGTGGTACCAGTGCTAATGGGCTCCTTCACTTTTATAAAATGGTTAGTGAAATAGTGGTTTCCAAACCTGGCTGCCGAGTAGAATTACCTAGAGAGCTTTACAAGACAGCTGATTCCTAGGCTCCTCAGAGATTCTAATCCAGACAATCTGTTGAGGCTTTGGAAACCGTAGTTAGAAAAGCTCTCTTGGTGCCTCCTGTAGTGAGCTGGGTCTGAGAAACTCAGCAGCAGAATTGTCCAGTTATCACTGGAGGCGGATTAACCAAAACACCAAAGAGGCCCAATTTTCAAGGACATATCATCTGCAAGAGTCACTCCCAAAGCCTTGTATCTAATTTTGCTTGTAATTTTGCATTTGCTCCTTAAAGAAGGCTCCTCAAATTATAAAGGGTTCACTCCCCCACAAAACCTGGATCTGCTCCTGACCATAAACTACACTGTAGTCAGAAAATTGCAGCCAAAAAAAAAAAAAAAAAAAGAAGAAGAAAAAGAAAATTGCAGCCACAGAGCAAATCCAGCCCTCTGCCTATTTTTGTGCAGCTCATAGCTAGGAATGATGGTTTCGCTTTTTAATGGTTGGGAAAAATGAAAAGAATAATACTTCATGACACGTGAAAGTTATATGAAATTCAAATTTTGATTTCTTTAGGTATTTACATTGGCTCACAGCCATGCGTGCTCATTCATTTACAAATTGTCTGTGACTGCTGGCACAGCAGAGTTGAGTAGTTGCCACAGAGATTGTATGGCCTGCAAAGCTTCCAGTATTTGTTATCTGGCCTTTTACAGAAAGTTTGCCACCCCTGACCTATACCATCAAATGCTAACAGCATAGATACAAGAGAAAACTAATTTAAACGGATACTTTATTTAATGTGAAAAGCATGCATGATGGGGGACTTGTTTAACATAAAAGACTTATAAACACTCTCAATTATAGAGGTGAGAGGTTTGTTTTATGAAAATTACAGTCACTTATAAAGTGGCTAAATTCACATATGAATATTAAAGAACCACAACATTATTTAATATCACTTAGAGTAAGAGACCAAAGGATTTGTGAGATGATTAAAGATAGAATGATTATGAGTAAAAACCTTCCCAGGTAGAAAATATAGGGAAAATATTGCAGGATAGTTGCAAAAGTTACATGCAATTAGACTAAGCATTAAGCATAAAATAAGCATGTGTTCTGAGTTGTGGAAAAGTATAGTAAAATGTTGCAAAAGTTATACTTGAAAGTTTAGCTCTGAGGTGGGTTCCTAAACCGGTAAACCCAATACTTGAAAGAAAGCTAAAAACATTTGAACAATAATGATTAGGTGAATTGGGCAAAAACTGTAACAGATCATCGAATTCTGGTGGCAAAGCAGATCAAAACTATGACTTTGCCTGTCTCTCTTCATAGAAATATGACAAGAAACTTATGCAGAGCTGTGAGGGTCACTCAGAAGATCTGAGATGGAAGAGGGAAAGGATGGCTGAGTCCATCTGAAGGATGAGTGATTTACCAGGCAGACATAGGGAACAAAGAAGTAAAGGAACATTTTGGAGCATCTGCTATGTACTAGCTGCTTTGCGTATGTTACTTCGTGATCTCCACATCCCCTCAGCATAATCATCATCGATTCCACTTACCCTCTGAAGAAACGGAGATGGTAAGTTTTGTAACAGGGAAAAGCTTAGCATATCCGACTCCATATTGCTCCTATTTCCATTGCTGCTGTGACCTACAGCTTAAATCTTCTGCTTACAGCTAAGATATGCATAAACTGCTTTTTTACCCCAAATCTACCTCACCGGAGGAGATAAGGAGGTATGTACAGAAATGACTATGTTCTGTTTAATATTTATAGGACTGACATGACCAGAGTCCTGTGGGCAAAGATCAACTGACCAAGGACAAAGAACTTACATGACTTTCCTGGGATGTCTACAGGTCTCAGCCACCTTTTGACTCCAACCCCATTCTGCTTCCCCCTTTTGCTAATGAAGCTTAAATTTCTTGCCAAGAGGAGATGGTTCTTTAGGACAATATCCATGTCTCTTTGGTTTGCTGGCTTCCCGAATTAAGTTACTTCCCTTACCCCATCATCTTGCCTCTTGGCTTACTGGCCTGTCGTGTGACAAACAGAATGAGCTTGGACTCAGTTACAGTTTCATGCTTACAGCCATCCAGCCAGTAATGGTAGAGTTGAAATACGAACTCAGGTCTGAGTGTCTGCCTGGCAGCAAGTCCCTATTCCTATCCACTCACCATCCTGCTCCAAGCAGGCTCTCCAAGCACAGAAAACACAGACATCTCTCTCTCTGTATCTCTCATGAATAAATAAATAAAATCTTTAAAAAAAAAAACACACACAGAAAAGCACAGCATCATAAATATATTGTTCCTCTTTCAGTGACCACTAAGACATTTCTTCAAGTTTATCGGAGTTATAAAAATAAAACTAAACTAAAACTCTTAATTAATTAATAACACTGTCTCTAAGATGGAAGGTCACATTACCCACTGCAGTGTTTCTTAAGACAAATTGCCAAATTCTAAATCTAGGAAATGTCCTCTATGAGGTCCCTTTGAGACTTTACAGAATTTATACCTGCCGGATGGCTGTAAAAATTGCCTCATATGTTCATGCAAAGTTCTGCTGACTACAGATTGCCCCAGACAAGCAAGCAGCTCTTTTGGCTCCTTGCTCCATCTGTGACTAGTTTCTTTGTCACCATATTCCAATTAGAAATGAGGTTGTAATTCTAAGTCTTCCCTCCCCATGGAGTTTCTTTACAGCCATTACAGTAATGAGTTACATGGTCTTCCCTTAGGTGACGGTCAGTGGTAAAAACACATTCAGTCGATCATTAGAGCAATTATTACAAGCTTCTCTAAAAATTGGTTAAGGTGGGACACCTGGGTGGCTCAGTGGTTTCGCGCCTGCCTTCTATCCAGGGCGTGATCCTGGGGTCCTGGGATCCCGTCCCACATCAGGCTCCCTGCATGGAGCCTGCTTCTCCCTCTGCCTGTGTCTCTGCCTCTCTCTGTCCCTTTGTCTCTCATGAATAAATAAATAAAATCTTAAAAAAAAAATTGGTTAAGGAACATGTGCTGCCATTTAGAAGTCCGTTAGCAAGTCATGTGATCAATTTCTATTCCTTCCAAAACTGCATCTTCAAATTTGTCAGGGCTTAACATATTTACATCCCCCCCCCCCAGTTATAAACCACTCAAAAGAGACTATAGGAAGAAATGATCAAGTAATGCTGTTTTAAAGAATCCTGGTGACTCTGAATTTAGTAGATTTCTTTTGTAAACCTAGGTGTAATCTCAGATTAAACAGAACAAATGGTAGCTAAATAGATGGCTTTTTAAAATCTGTTTGCTTTACTACATGACGAACAAGCCAAGACTTTCTTAATTTGTAGTTGAGGCCTCTCTTCTCAACTTAGAAGCAGAGGGAAAAGGAAGACAAACCACCAACCTAAAGAGAGATTCTGTAATTATAGGATTTTAGGTTTGGAGTCACTTTGCTTAATCTTTGTGTGACCCAGAATTCAACCCAGAAGATTAAAAGAACAGCATTTTCAATTCTATTCATGAAAATGAAGGACTTGGCTAGAGTTAATAAGGCTGAGAAAAAAAAATGTAAGTTGTTAGTCAAAGCAACATAATCCTCACTCCAATGCAAAGTGAAAAAAAAATTAGTTGTACATGATTTCCATTGAAAGAAGTCATATGTTTGCATATAGACTTGTGAAAGAGCACAGAATATCCTGAAAGTGAATTGCACTATGTGGGAGAACCATATTAAGATTCCACTGTTGGAGCAACCCCCAAAGCTTATCAGATCTAAATAAAAGATTGATGGTGATTCTGAGTTTAAAATTTAATGCCCAGGCTAGCTACTAAATTTTACATTACAAGAATGTGGCGGTACTGTAAATCAATGAAATCAATTATGCCCTCTTAGGGGATGGATTTTGTAACATAAAAAATATTTACATATTGTGCTTTTTCAGAGGGCATTCTTCACTTATTTTCATTCACTGACACTTGTCAAAATTTTCACTTTGATGGATTTAATGGGTAATATTTCATACACGTTTCATTAGAAACCCCTTACTTCTAATTTCTTTCCCCTAGAAATTAATGATAGACATGACCATTTATACCTATAAATATGGTATATACTGCATTTGCAGATACAACCTAGTAATGTGATAGACCCATATTCAAGAAAGCAATTCCCAACTTGTAATTATATTTAAACTGATCCTCTTCCTGGAAAAAGGAACTTCAAGACAGCTATGTTGTACTATGAAAAAAGAATTAATATGATAATCATAGCTATGAGGCAGCTCTGTAAATAAATGGTAAGTGTCTGTTTATCCAACACCTCAGTTACTATGTAAGTCTTTTCCCAAACCCAGGTTACCAATTCACAGGAGCTTTATCTTTGGCTAAGCCCATCTCTCAAGTGAATTAAAGGCTTGTGAGAGAAGGTAAATGACCTTTCATGGGTTTAAAATGGGCTGTGAGATTAGGACCTGTGAAATGCCACTCAAAGGCAAGAGTTGCAATGTTTTCTTCTGCACAATGTCATTAATGTTCCCACGGATCTACTCTCCCCAACCTCCAGGAGGGAAAAAGTCATCTTACTAAATAATGCAAATATAAGTACTATACAACATATGCCTCCAAATTGTGTTTTCATAAAATTATAACATCAAGATCTTGATCATTTGGGCTGATCAGATACTTGGTAACGTTTGTAATCAAGAAATGAAAGATGACAGTGTGGAAAAACGTCACAAACACTATCCTAAGTGATCATTTAAAACATATTTCAAAATTATAAGAACTTCCAGCATATTAACTCAGAATAAGAATTTGAGAAAGACAAATTTCCAGGTCAATAGTGAAATAATTTATTATTTTGTTTTCTTAACATGGGGGAGGATGTATTTTAATTATTAGAGAGAAATCCTGTTTCCTCTTCCTAAATATATTGGATTCATCTCATATGTGCATCAGGTTAGCCAAGAAGAAGGCCATTTTAAAGCATGTTAATCATTTTAGTTTAAGGTAAGGATATAAAGAGCACTAATCAATTATATTTAAGTTCTGAAATCAAGAATTTAATCAGAAAAACTTTTCTAGGTTTTCATCAGCTAATACGATTATTCTAGAGGGGGGCCTGGGTAGCTCAGTGGTTGAGCCTCTGCCTTCGGCTCAAGGCATGGTTCCAAGGTCCTGGGATTGAGTCTCATGTTGAGCTCCCCGCAAGGGGCCTGTTTCTCCCTCTGCCTGTGTCTCTGCCCCTCTCTCTGTGTCTTTCATAAATAAATAAATAATAAAATCTATTTTTTTTAAATAAAGGTCTCTAGTATCAAAGTTAAGCTGTTTTTCTTTTCCCAGGTACCTGGCGCCATATGCTCTCTATAAAATCCCATATTTGGAAAAACACAAATTATATGAAATTCACTTTTTTTATTTATAAAGTTTTTAAAAATTACAAAAGATACAAACACTTGTATTCAAGTCAAACATTACAGAGGTGTATAACCCCCCTTCACCTCCTGCAGCCCCACCCCCTTGAGAAACCCAGTGTTCACATTATGTGCATCTATCCAAACACGAATGCATAATTATAAAAGGTCTGCTTTATAAAGTCAGAATCAAATCATCCACATTATTCTCTATATTAAGCAGGGCTCTTTTGATTATAAGTAACAGAAACAGAGAGTAGTTTAAGTAAAAGAGAGTATTTATTGATTCACAAAACTAGTAGCCTTCAAGTATAACTGGATCTAGGAACTTAAATCAGCACCTGGCCTAGCTTTGTGTTGACTCTGTTTTTCTCTATATTGGGACATTCTTGGGAGTCTCCTTCTGTGGTGACAAGAGAGGTACCACAGGTCTGAGTGAATATCTTTATAGTTTCAAACCCAGAAAAAAGAGAGTGTGTTTCTCATTCAACAGAATCAATGAAAGTTATGAGATTTTGCACTTACTGTCTCTGATTGGATTACAGGTTCATCCCTGAATCAATCCCTGTCTCTAGAGGAATGTTCTGATTATCCAGGCATGTGTCATGAGCACACATGGACTGAGAACGGGTCCTCGTCTTAGTGTGGGCTGCCATAATAAAGATAGCTTAAAGGACAAGCAGTTATTTCTCACAGTTCTAGAGGCTGAGAAGTCCAAGATCAAAGTACTGGAAAATCTGGCACCTGGTTAAGGACACTCTTCCTGGTTTACAGATGGCTGTCTTGGAGAGAGACAGAGACAGAGACAAAGAGGCAGAGAGAGACAGAGGAAGAGATGGCGGAAAAGTTGTGAAGGGCCAGGGAAGGTGGAGGGAGAAGGACAAAGACTAAGAAAAAGTGTTCATGCTCTTCTTTTAAGGGCACTAATCCAATTCATGAAGGATCCACCCTCATGAACTATTACCTTCCAACAGCCTCACTTCCTAATACCATCACACTGGGAGTTGTGATTTCAACATTTGAATTTGGTTAAGAGGTGTGTGTGTGACACAAACACTCCCAAAAGAAAAACCCCGGTCCTGTTTTACAAAAAAGGTTAATGAATCCTGGATCAGCAAAATCAGCACATTATCTATTACATCCCATATTTCCTTTCTTCACTTAGTAGTATATTATGAATATCCCTCCATAGAAAGTAATCAGTGTATCATGTCAATAATTGGGGGTGGGGATCTCATTTTGCAAACACCCATAGAACTTAAAATTCTATTCCTGATGGATGTTCAGCTGTCCCTGCCTCCTCCACTTCCCCCACTTCCCACAGAGTTTTATGTTATAAGTAATACTGCAAGAGACATTCTTGTATTGTCTGATTCATTTATTTTCTGCAATATAGATTCCTCAAAGTGGGATTACAAGTTCAAAAGATTAACATGTTTAATATTTGCTGCTATGTTTCAAAATCTGTTGTTTGCAGTCCCATCAACAACATGGGATGAGAATGTCAGTTCCTCCCATCCTTTATGATATTAATTTATATGTTAATGTCATTATGTAGGATATTATATAACCCATAGGATATTTATAATCTCTTCAGTTTTTTCAAATCTCAAGGAAATAAAACAAAATCACACTCATAAAAAGAATGACAAATTAGCATATGTGAGAAACATTTAAAATCTATATGCTAATAAATAGATAACTTCTATAATCTTGAAAGCCAGACTCAGTTCAGAAGAGACTATTTGCTGCAGATATGACTAAATGAAGGCTTCAGGTTCCTCATTTGTATCTCCTTAACCATTTAATGACAATTTGATTTTTTCATGTTTTGATTGGCCACTTGCTTTTCCTCCACCGCAATTACCCTGTTCAGGTTCTTTGCTTAGTTTTTAATTGATTGCTGATTTTTTTCACTAACTTTAAAATATATTATATATTAAGAATGGTTTCTGAATTTTATCAATTCCTCTTTTAGGAGCATATATTTGTTTTGGTATAAAACTATCTATTTTGTATACTTTAATTTCAGAACAAAATAAACAAAACCCCCCACAATACACAGCCAAACCCCTTAACAAATATGGGGAGGGCTAGGGCTTGAGACCCTTGTATCCTGCCTCAAAGAGAGGAGAAAAATAAAAAACCACTAGACATCAGCAGAAGGAACTGGGGGCCACTCTGGGCTGCCGGAGAACCATGAGGACACTATACACAGGGTACAAACTCAGTTGGTGGAAACTCTTAATCTACCTCTCCCACGAGAGAGACATCCTCATCAACCTGGGGTTGTGGGGAGGGGAGTCTCATCAAGAACAGTAGCACTGGGTTCCTCTGCTGTCACTTCATCGTCAATGCCCAGGCCTAGCCTGATCATGTGGTAGATGCAGTTGAATGATCTGGGGATCCTCCAGGGAGAAGCCAGAAGAGAACAGAGCCCTTCCAAACAGCAGCACCGCCAGGTCCTTGACAGCCGTGTCATTGTCTGCCTCTGCCTTCTGCTGCAGCATCTCCACAATGGGGTGGTCAGGGTTGATTTCCAGGTGCTTTTTGGCCCTCATAGAGCCCACTACAGGGTTGTCCCCAGGTGTCTAGGTTTCATGATCCTCTCCATGTTGGCTGTCCAGCCATAGGTGCTGGTCACAATGCAGCAGGGTGAAGATACCAGTCTGTTGGAGATTGTCACCTTCTCAACCTTCTTATCCAAGATTTCTTTCACGAGTTTGCAGAGGTCAAATTTGGCTTTGCTCTCCTTCATTTTCTTCTTCTCTTCTTCATCCTTAGGCAGTTCCATGCCCTCCTTGGTAACTGACGCCAGATTCTTCCCATCAAACTCTTTGAGCTGCAGCTCATGGTACTCATCGACGGGCTCCATCATACACACTACCTCAAAGCCCGGCTTCTGTACTCACTCTGCAAAAGCAGACTTGGCAACCTGCTCTTTGCTCTCACTAGTGACATAACGGATGGACTTCTGGGTCTCCTTCATGTTGGAGACATACTCTGAAAGAGAAGTCATCTCGTCTCCAGCCAGAGAAGTGTGTAGCTCAGCACCTCGGAAAAGGCCTCCCTGAGGAGTTGAGTTCTCATAGATTCCAAGCTCTAGGTTTTTAAATGCCTTGTAGAATTTCTGATAGTTCTTGTCTGCTGCCAGCTCAGAGGAGAGCTCAGTGCACACATTTACAGTGTTTTTGCATATGACCTCCAAGATTTTGCTCTGGTGGAGCATTTCTAGGGAGATGCTCAGAGGCAGGTCCTCCAAGTCAACCACACCAGTGGATGAAGTTGAGGTACTCTGGTATCAAGTCATCACAGCTGTCCATGATGAACACATGGTGGGCATAGGGTTTAATGTTGTTCATTTTCTTCTTGTTCTCAAAGAGGTTAAAAGGAGCCCTGAGGGTTGGGGGGTGGGGTGGGCAATGAACAGCAATGCCCTGAATTCCAACTGACCTTCTACAGAGAAGTGCTTGGCTGCCAAGTGGTCTTTCCAGTCACTGGTAATAGGAACACATATTTATTTTAATATAAGATTATTGGCTTTTAATTAGTTAACATAGTAGATTGAATTATGTTGATGTACTTCCTAAGGTTAAGTCACCTTTGCATGTGGTCACAGGGCATTATTCTCTGAATCCACCCTTAAATTCAGTTTCTAATTGTTTTATCTTGGATCTTTCTCTATAGAGAGAGATATATTGTTTTCCTTTGTTTACACATTTTATTTTTAAGCTTTTTTTCTACATATATACATTTATTAAAATTCCTAAATGTGGAGTGCCTGGGTGGATCAGTCAGTTAAGCGTCTGCCTTAGGCTCAGGTCATGATCTCAGGGTCCTGGGATGGATACCCCTGCTTCCTGCTCAGTGCGGAATCTGCTTCTCTCTCTCTCTCCCTCTGCCTCTACCCCTGGCTTGTGCTCTCTTGCTCATTCTCTCTCTCAAATAAATAAAATCTTTTTAAAAACTAAAATTCCTAAATGTAATCATAAATGTTTGCATCTTCTGTTCCCCTTTTTGCTTTATTTCCCATCTTCTTCATCCTTATCACCCACATCATTCTTTCCTCACCCTCTTCTTTCCTTCCATGCTCACATGATCTAGTTAAAAATATATTGTGTATCTTTTCATGTTTTTTCTTCAAGCTGATATAATCCTATAAATATAGATGTGTGTACATGTTTTTAGTTTGTCCTCCTAAGAACTTTACTTTTGGGGGTGGGAGTGGGAGTAGGAGTGGGATTCTTTTTAAATCTATGGGTTTTTTTCTTTTCATCAGTTCTGGAAATTCACACACACACATGTTTGAAGGAACAAACAGTCCTCTGGCAAAAACTATAAGCATACTAGAACATAAGGCACCATCAACAAGATCCAGCAGAACAGGTAGATATGAGTAAAGGACTTCAAAGACCTCAGATGTTGAACATATCAGACACCAAACATGAAATAACTATATCTAACAATTTTTAAAGAAATACAAGACAATCTTGAAATATGGACAGGCAATAAGAAATCATTTCAAACTATCAGAGACTTAAGGGCCATTTAAAACTTATCAGAATGAAAACTATAATGATGAAAGTAAACACTCAATGGAAGATTTCTATTTCTGACAATAGTGGTTACCAAGATGTTTTGGACCACACTCCCACTGAAAATAACTAAAGATGCTGGCTAGATTAGAAAAAAATATCTTAGAGGCATCAAAGAGCTAATAAAATAGAAATAACCAAGTCAAAATCTAAATGCAAGTGGAAACACAGAAAAATAAGCATGATTTTAAAAAGCATAATTATGAAGCCAGTATTTATTTATTCAGGATAATTTCTAAACATACTTTAACTTTGTAAGGGGACATGCCTTGTAACCTCATATCTTGATGACCCTATGAACAAGACCCCAACACTGCATGGCTGTCACCTATGCTGTGGGGATACTCAGCAAGTGGGTTTGTCTGGACAGGGGCCAACTGGGAGGCACTTTCCTGCACATCTCAGAATGAGATCGGTCCCTTGGAAGTCTAGACCACAGACAACCAACTCTGCAGGACCAGCACAATGATGGGTTAGTGAACCCTTACCTAATAATATCAAAGTAGAATTAGGCTGGGATGAGAATGGAAAGGATGAGCTAGCATGTCATTCTTCTCATCTGCTTTACCCACAACAAAGGGGTGGAGGAGAGGTCATGATGCTCACCCTCAGTTCCAGGGGAAACCAGGCTGCTGAACTGAGTTCAGACCTGCTGTCTTCCCAGTACTGCAGTCACCATGTGACTATTGCCTGCTGCAACCTCCTTGCCTGAAGTGGGTCAATGCATTAAGCCAAGTTCAATTATATACATGGGCCTATTCTAGCAATCTGTTACTGCGCAGGGTTCTGATAACTCTTACTGCCTGTACTCCAGCATCAGTTAGGATGCTTCTAGCTTCAAGTAATACAGAGTCCAGCTCAGAAGGACTTAGACAATAAAAGGGGATGTTTGGCTAAAAGTTCTAGAGATAGGATTTTCATTTGAAGCACTAAATGTTGATTCTGACCCACCTAGAAAATAACAAATTTATTGAAAGGATATTGGATAATTCAAAGGGTATGTAGAACCCCAGGGAAAATTAGGCCACAGAACCAGTTTGGTAAAGACAGTGCACTACATTCTGACCCTGGATTCAGAATACTAAGTGCTATTTCTGAAACTGTTGCCATAGGACTTTGGATGTTGCTACTATCATCACAACTGCTGCAGAATGAGTTCTCCAACTTCTTCATGTCCCTAGCTCTCTAGCTCCAGATTCACAGCACCACGCAGGTCGTTCTGATGGCCAAGCAGAGAAGAGAAGCCTGTGCCTCAGCTAGGAAGCTGCCTGGGACTATGAATATCTAGCCCTGAGTGTGTCTACACTGGGAGTCATCTCTGTCCCCCACTGATATGCAGAGGGTGGGAATATCCCCAAACATGGCAAAGTGTTGAGAAGCAGGTCCAGGCAACATACCACATTCCCTCAGGAGGAGGGAGAACATCTGAACCTCAGAAATTCCAGAAAAATTGTGAGCTTTCAGCTGCCTGAGTTCCCATTGTCCAGTCCCTAAGGCCATAGGAACTCCGTGAATTACCAGAATCCATCACTTGGCTCCAGAGGCTGGGATTACTTTGATTGATGTAGGCCAGTTAGGGATCATCCTTGGAGCTAAGGGTGAGGATAATCCCACATAAGTAACATGATTTTTTTTTTTTTCCAAAATGAGTTGAGGCTTAATGGATGTTAGGGAGGAAACACTGTCCCCTCTCCAACTAGTCTCCCTGGTCTTTTAGAACTTATATTTTATACCTTCTGTAATTAATTTTTTAAAAAAGGCACTGATCACCTCCCCAAATAGACAATAGAATCATGTGAACAGAACAAGTTTTATTTTTTTTAATTTTTAAAAAAATTTTATGTATTTTATGAATTGTGAGAGACACACAGAGAGAGACATAGACATAGGCAGAGGGAGAGGCAGGCTCCCTGCACGGAGCCCAATGCAGAACTTGATTCCAGGACCCCAGGATCACACCCTGAGCTGAAGACAGACGCTCAACCACTAAGCCACCCAAGTGTCCCAAGGACAAGTTTTATAATGTTAGGATTCCCTCAGTGCTGAACACATGATGGGCACTAAGAAAATAATAATAAATTAAAGATTGGCTGTTGCTCCATTGTTGATCAATTAATCAAGACCATGAAAGTAAAGTTGAAGTCAAATAATAAAATAACTAGACTTTTCACCAGTTGTTTTAGTTTTGCACACTCATTAAATTTTTACACAAAATGAGAATAAAATATTTATCTTTCACATAACAGGAGCTATAGGGATTACTTTTAAAGAGTTTTGAATTTAGGACACCTGGGTGGCTCAGTGGTTTAGAGACCAATCTTTTCTAACTCCCTCATCATCTGCAGATGAGCACTATAAAGAAATTGTTTTTGGGGCTTTTTGGTCATCCAATGGGAGTTGAATAAGTAACTGATTTACATAATTAACTTAGAACTTGGCCAAAGCCAAGTTTTGTGGATTGAGTGTCTATTTACAAGGAGTTTATGATGAATTTAAAACAACAGCAAAATAAGTATTTCAGAGACTTCGAAGTTTCCAAGGATCCAAGTAAGGAAAGCATGTTAAACAACAGTAACTAGAAAGTTGGATTTCCATCTTAATTTTACACAGTTTGTGTAGTGGAGCACTTTAATGCCTCCACATCTTTCACTATTCCTTGTACCCATCTCTTTGCAATGTGACTTTGCATCAACTCCCCTTAGACTGAGTCCTTCAACTCTGGGTTTGGCCAACGGAATAAGAGAGTGCAGGTGTTCCAGTTCCAAGCCTGGGCCTCAGAAACCTTAATGCTGGGGCACCTGGGTGGCTCAGTGGTTGAACATCTGCCTTTGGCTTAGATCATGATCCCGGGGTCCTGGGATCAAGTCCTGCATCAGGTTCCCTGCAGGGAGCCTGCTTTTCCCTCTGCCTCTGTCTCTGCCTCTCTCTCTCTTTCTGTCTCAAATAAATAAATAAATAAATAAATAAATAAATAAATAAATATCTTTAAAAAGAAGAAGAAGAAGAAGAAGAAGAAGAAGAAGAAGAAGAAGAAGAAGCAGCCTTGATGCTCTCAACCCCTCAATCTTTTTTTTTTTTTAAGGTTTTATTTATTTATTCATGAGAGACGGAGACAGAGGCAGAGGGAGAAGTAGGCTCCGTGCAGGGAGCCTGACGTGAGACTCGATCCCAGATCTCCAGGATCACACCCTGGGCTGAAGGCGGGCACTAAACCGCTGAGCCACCCGGGCTGCCCTCAACCCCTCAATCTTTGAGCTATGAAAATATTTTATTTTCATATGCTTCTGAGATTTTATGGATGTTTGTTTCATATTACTATCTAGTTGATAGAATTAGCTTATTTTCAAATTATTTGTATCAGTTTTTTCTGGGAATGAATTGGACTTAAGACATAAACATTGCCCCTAAAAATCAAGACTCCAGGTTCTGAAAACCAAGACTCCACAGGTAGTTCGTAACTTGTGGTTCATCTCCCTGCAATAAGATAAAGTACAAGTTCTTAAAACTTTTTGCCCCCTTATGCTCTTAAAAATTATTGGGGACCCAAAAAGCTATTTCTGGTGGTTTTATTTATTTATTTATTTATTTATTTATTTATATTTATTTATGATAGTCACACAGAGAGAGAGAGAGAGGCAGAGACATAGGCAGAGGGAGAAGCAGGCTCCATGCACCGGGAGCCCGACGTGGGATTCAATCCCCGGTCTCCAGGATTGCGCCCTGGGCCAAAGGCAGGCGCTAAACCACTGCACCACCCAGGGATCCCTCTGGTGGTTATATTTATTGATATTTATAATTTGGAAATTAAAACTGAGGGATTTTTAAATATTAATTAATTAACTATAGAGAGTGTGTATAATAAACCCATTGTATAATAACATAAATGACATCCTCTTATGAAAAATAACTACATTTTCCAGAACTAAAAAAGATATAGTGAGAAGGTAGCACTGTTTTACCTTTATAAATCTCTTTAATGCCTGGCTCAATAGAAGACAACTAGAGTCACATAGTTGCTTTAATTTTACTTACATTCATTGCAATACATTATTTCTATCAAAGTATATGAAGAAAATTTGACCTCATACAGATATGATATTGGAAAATGAAAGTGCATTATTTGGGGGGGTGGCTTGAATAGTATTTTAATAGGCTTTTCAGATCATTGAAGATATTCTTCTGTGCTACTATACCAAAACTTAAAAAGCAGTGGTTTCTTAAAACTTAGTTGTTGTGTGGAAACTGAAACCATATTGATGAATATTTTGCACTCTTTTTATCTTAAAATACATTGGTCTATCCTGAATTTTGAACAGATCTTTTGTGCATACATGATTTTGACACCATGAATCCCCTGAAAGGATCTTAGGATCTCCAAGGAGTCTTCACACCACACTTTGTGAACCACTGATATAAAATATCAAATAAGTTTAGTCTATATTCTACTTCATAGAGCAGCCATCTCTTTGCAAACATGCCTCCTCCCCATGAGGCACAAATAAAGGACATTATCCACAGTCTCATCTATTAAGTTAACAAAAGCTGTACTTATGTCTTTCTGATCCCTGAATCTTAAATAAAGGGAACCAAGAAGCACAATGAATTGTGTGGAAAACAAGGCTATTTCTTACATCGTCCTTAATCTATATTTGCTGGGAACTGAACTGACACTGGAGATACAGAGATAAGACAAAGTCCTTGCTCACAATGCATTTACAGTCTTACAGTGAGGGTAACAGATAATAAAGAGGTAAATGAACAAAGATGACAATTAAGGTCTTGGGTTAGGGTTCTAAAGAATGTAAGGCAACATCAAACCTGATGTTGTCTCAGAAGCAAGAGGGAAGTATATGAATCTTCGAATCTGTATAAATCTAGGCAAGAAGCACTAGGAACCCTGGGTTGAGAGAAGGGGTGGCTGTGACTATTATGGGCAAACACAGATGAAGCAGAGAAGGTCACCATTGGGGGGTGTGGTGGGGAGAGAGTTGAGGGCTGTTATCTCTCCCCTACCAAAATTCTTGAAAAGCATCGCCTTGAGGCAAAGTAGCAGCTAAACAGGGATGGCCGGATAACATCAGAACAGTGCCAGAGGCTGGCCAGGGTGAGGAAGATAACAATGGAGCCATCCATCCCTTCCACAGCCTGAGAGCTATGGGATTACCAATGGAGGGGTGGGGGATAATCTCAGTAAAGGGCAGGACAGTGGTGGTTCTCTGAGGGGCATTTGTGTAAAGCATATGGGAATGGGGTGAGAGGTAGGATAGCCCAACTGTGGCACCGGGGGCTCCTGGAGGGAGTCATCTACAAGTTTAAAGCCTAGCTCTGTCATTAATGACCTTATAACAGGTTTAACCACTCAGTTTTTTTTACTGGTAAAATGATACTAATAATACCTACATCATAGGGTTATTGTGAGGATTGAGTGATTTTAATATTAATGTAAAGCATTTATATAAGTATGTACATGCATATGGCCCAGCAATCCCTCCCCAGATATATGTCCAGATCAATTTTCACCCGAGTCTATAAAGGGGCAAAGATGAGGATAGTCATTGTAAAGCTCTTTAGAGGAGCTCATCCTGAAGTGGGAGGTGATAAATGGACACTACAGAATGCTAGGGATTCACTTGGAAGCAGTGAACCAGAGAGACATATAGCAAATACATATGGATCTTTAAAACCCATTATTAATTGTAAAACATAAATAGAATAAGGTCTATGGCACAACACTATTAATAAAAATTTAAAACACATACCAAACAACACGAGACATTTTACGTTATTGCATATATATCAAAGGGTATATGTATCTATATCTTATGGTGGATACCTATGTGGAAGAGGAGGGAATGAAAATGGAAACCAGGGATCCCTGGGTGGCGCAGAGGTTTGGCGCCTGCCTTTGGCCCAGGGCGTGATCCTGGAGACCCAGGATCGAATCCCACATCGGGCTCCCAGTGCATGGAGCCTGCTTCTCCCTCTGCCTGTGTCTCTGCCTCTCTCCCTCTCTCTCTCTGTGACTATCATAAATAAATAAAAAATTAAAAAAAAAAAAAAAGAAAATGGAAACCAGGGCTGAATGAGAGAAATATCCATGAAAGAACAGGAATAATAGTGCACCATGAACTGAGGCATATGATTGACTCACTGTTTTTTACCTGAAGCATAAAAAAGAAGAAGAAGAAGAAGAAGAAGAAGAAGAAGAAGAAGAAGAAGAAGGAGGAGGAGGAGGAGGAGGAGGAGGAGGAGGAGGAGGAGGAGGAGAAAGAACATGAGGGAGGGAGGGAGAGAGGAGGAGAGAAAGAATAAGATAATTAGGGCAGCCCCATTGGCTCAACGGTTTAGCGCCACCTTCGACTGGAGGTGGGATCCTGGAGACCCGGGATCAAGTCCTGCGTCAGGCTCCCTGCATGGAGCCTGCTTCTCCCTCTGCCTGTGTCTCTGCCTCTCTCTCTCTCTGTGTGTGTGTCTCTCATGAATAAATAAGATAAAATCTTAAAAAAAAATAAGATAATTAGTGTCTGGGTGGCAAGTGGGGTGATTGACACTAAATAGGGTAGTCAGGGAAAGCCTCTCTGAAGAGGTGACTTTTAGACCAAGCCTAAACAGTGTGAAGCCTGTCATATGATGATCTGGGAATGCAAATTCCAGGGAGAGAGAACAGCATATGCTAAGACCCTGAAACAGAAATATGACATATTTGCAGAATAGGGAAAAAGGGGGGGGAGGGGCAAGTGTTTTTAGAGCCCAGTGAGCAAATAAAGGTGAGTTTTAATTTTAAAAGATAGTCTGATAAAGACCTTTCCTCATACACTGGTCTATAGAAATAGATGGTTTAGGACAATTAGTTTCACAGAATTGGTAATTCCCAAGGAGAAGGGAAGTTCTCTGTGGGCTTATGGTGACCTGGCTTGTGACAGGAAGGCAAGAGGTGAGCATCAGGCAGTGGGGGAGGAGCAGAATCAAACTTTGCTTCCTTGGCTATAAAGAAGATAAATCCCACCCCTGGGAAGACAGAAATTTTAGTGGGGCCTATGACCTAAGTTCTCCCCATTGAATGCCGGAGAGCAACGTAAGTACCCAGTTGGACAGGACTTCTGACAAAGCACCATCCCTGATGTGATCCTGTTTTTGTCCACGCCCTCAACACTTCTGGCAACAACACCTTCCTGGGACCACTGCCAGCATCTGTCTCCTCTGGGATTTGAACAGTGGTCTCCTTTTGCCCCCCCTTCCACACCTTCCCTGAGAACACACATTTCTTGGTTTCCTTCAAAATAGCATCTGGCATATCAAAACTACGAAACTCAGGTTTTCTCATCTGTCCTGGGGTGTTGATCTCTCATTACCCTACCAAATGCTGAACATCTCCTGAAATAGCAAACAATTAAGAAAAAGAACAGTAATGAGATGTTTTTTATGAATTAGAAACCCTTGAAAACAGAAACCTAATCTATCGTGATTTCCATCCATCCTTATGCCAAGAAAAATGCCAGGCTTACAGTAGATGCTCAGTAAAACGGGTTAAATAAGTTCATACACACATACACACTTAAAATGATAAAAAAAAATCATATACTGTTCCCATGGCAAAAGCTCCAACTGGAATTCATCTTTCTCAAGATAACAAACATAAATGTAGCTTCGTTCAGTACCAATTTCTGCTCACAAAGAATTGATTTTCCTCATTGGGGCTATAACGGGTAATGATAATGTTTATGTAGTACTGTATGCCAGACACTGAATCTCGTTTATAACCCAAGACAACCCTAAGAATTAAGGACTATCTTATCTTTACCTAAATGAAGAGAAAGTTGAGGCTTAAAAAGATATAGTGACTTTTATAAGATGGTTAGATCTGAGTTTTTTTGTTTTTGTTTTTGTTTTTGTTTGTTTGTTTGTTTTTTGATCTGAGTTTTTATTTTTTTTTATTTTTTTTTAAATAATTACTTTTTTTTTTTTTTTTTTTTAATTTATGATAGTCACAGAGAGAGAGAGAGAGAGAGAGAGGCAGAGACACAGGCAGAGGGAGAAGCAGGCTCCATGCACCGGGAGCCCGACGTGGGACTCGGTCCCGGGTCTCCAGGATCGCGCCCTGGATCCCTGATCTGAGTTTTTAATCCCAGGTCACCTGACCCCAGAATTCTTGGACAAACTTCTGAAATTCTGGTCAATTTTACAAAATAAAATGTATTAAAGTTAAAATTGTACCTGGAGTAGCAACTACTCTTCTGAATATTGTTTTTCTTTTCTAGACTAATCAGTGGCATCCATACACTTAAGCATGTTTTAAGGAATTGACAGCTTTTCACAATATTGCAATGATTTAAAATATAAGCTTACAGGACAGCTTGTGAGTGAGCAGCAGAGAAAGAACAGAAGTGAAGTCTTTCTAAGTCATGGGCTGTCCCTTGCACTGTAAGTCCATGTTTGCTTTCATTTTAGTTTTCAGGGACGCCTGGGTGGCTCAGCGGTTGAGCGTGGTCCTGGGGTCCTGGAATCGAGTCCTGCATCGGGCTACCTGTAGGGAGCATGCTTCTCCCTCTGCCTGTGTCTCTGCCTCTCTCTCTGTGTCTCTCATGAATAAATGGGTAAAATCTTTAAAAAATAATAATAATTTTAGTTTTCAGCTTGAAATTCCTTTTTCCTCTATTTTTCCTTCTTTTTCTTTGTTCCAATGGTTTCATTAATTTTTGTGATCCTAGAACAATGTCTAAGCATTGTGACAATTTTGCTTCAGTAAACACTGTCTGAATTCCCCGGAAATTATAGCCTGAGGCAAAATTTACATTCTAAAGCTTTATTGGAAGAATATAAACCCAAGAAACAAGAATGGAGACAGGGCATTGAGGCGAGAAGGAGGGGAAGCAAAGTCCTGGAACTGGCCCTCTACTTCACTAAAAAGCACAACTGGTTGCTCAGTGATGTAGGACGTTTCCAGGGAAGCCTCGTGGAAACATTTCTCAGATGAGTCCTTAAAGGGAGAGGAAGGAGAAGAATTTGTCTATGGCTCTCTCCCATCCTTTACTTCTCAGTGGTTAAAATCCGCTTCATTGGGTATGAATCCCTAGCACTTCTGCCATTGTGTCCTGGCTCCCTTTGCAGCCACAAAGAAGTGGTGGCAGCAACCTCCAACCTCTGAGCAGACACAAACCAGCCTCCTGGGCCCTATCAAGCCAGTGTGCCCCAGCAGTCCTCTTGTATCCTGTACCTTGGTGGTGATATGGAGGCCCAGGGTGGGAACGGAGAGGCCTGCAGTGTGAGGCACAAGGATGGGTGATGACTGGGCTGTGCCCTGGGTGACTTTGGAGAGCTGGAGCCCAGCTGTCTGAGCAGGAGGCCCATTCCACCAGCATGGCTTCCACAGCCATGGCCCAGAAGGTGGTCCTCCTGGAGAGTCATCAGTAGTCTTGAGTAGACCAATACATTCGTCAGAATGTTCTAATACGTGTCTACTTGTACACATATAGATGTCCCCTGGGTGTACTCTACAAGTGGACTGGGGGGGGGGTCACAGGGAAGCTTCGACTGTACCAGATATTGTCATACCATACTCCTAAACAACAGCTTTAAATAATCACTTGTTATTGATTTGGTCTGATTTTTTTCCCTTTCCTGTGCATACATCTAAAGTTCATCTCTTGTTTCATAAATTCACCCTGGGAGGGGGGAATAACTGAATATCCCTATCACAATTTCCTCTTTTTTTTTTTTTTAAGATTTTATTTATTTATTCATGAGAGACACAGAGAAAGAGGCAGAGACACAGGCAGATGGAGAAGCAGGCTCCCCGCAGGGAGGGAGCCAATGCGGGACTCGATCCTGGGACCCCGGGATCAGGCCCTGGGCCAAAGGCAGGTGCTCAACCACTGAGCCACCCAGGCGTTCCTATTTCCTCTTTATTAAACTGCAATAGGTATCTCTTGCCAAACTCACAGGGAAAACCGAAAATATGAATTAAATAGTATCTGCAAAGTATTTTGAACCTCTTGAAGAGAAGAGGCTACTTAAATCCACATTTTAAAACCAAAATTTCCCATCGTTTCCAGGAGAGGGCACAAATTCACCTTATGTGTAATCCTACTGCTCTTCACCAGCCTCCCTAACCTCAAGCCTCATGCACACACATATGCACGTACACACAAATACACACCCTAACTCCTATTTTGCACTCACCCAATAGATAAACCACTTATAGTACCATTTCAAAACCTATGAAAGGCAACCCAGAGCAGTCTCCTTAACCTGCTTCAAGATCCAGAATGCCCACTGGGGCTTCATGAGGTCCCTCTGTAGGGCTGTCTCCACTGGGCCTGGATCGGGAAAGGAATAAATTAAACACAGCTGGCTCTAAGTTATAGTTCCTATATTATCTTTCCTCATTTCCTATGGCATGGATGTCCCAAGAGTAGTGATAGGAGTGGTCTTAAACAATAAGGGCATGTATTGTCTGTAGAGAATTATAAAATAATAAAACAGACTAAAAGTTGGTCTGCTTTAAAAAATTATAGTCACGCACCAGCAATTCTACACAATGTCAGACACAATGTAAAATACTCTTCCTCTCCCAAAACCTTTTGTTGGTCTAAGTTCTAAACAATTTCGGCAGTTAGTATTCAATTTTTTGATAAATAAAATTAGCACTTTTTATCTTTCCATAAGCATTGTATGGCACATAAAAGTTAACTCAGAGAAGCCCCGGCATAAACCGACCCATCTACATGTGTTTGTTTGAGAGTTACATTGCTTATGGTTTCAGAATCATTCATGCTTCCTTTGGGTGCATTGTATGTCTCCAACTTGGGTGGAACTATCTGCTTCTGCATTTAAACACTTGATTTGAAAGAAGTAATGACATTAGCAATAATAACAGAACTTGCGCTACTTCAATTCTTTCTCCATTTAATTCTCTCATTCTATGTGACCGGTTGGAGCTTTTATTTATGATTCAAATTTGAAACAGTGCAAACTGCAAGCTATAATATTTTTGTTTGGTAAGTGCAAGTTCTCAACTATGAAATATATTACTATATTTGAATAGTATCTTTAAAATTCGAAACTGATCCCTCTTTGTCATGTTTCTCGTTTAGTCATTATTGTTAGCCTGTAATGCTATTACTCGTTTCTGTGGCAGACAAGTATGTGGGCATATGCTTTTTCCCTTTCGTTTGGAAAAAAACTAATGCAATTTAAAAATATTAATCCATTACCTTTCCCTCTTCTTTGATCCTGTACTAATTTATTACTTCATTATTTCCTTTTACTGACATGATTACACATACAAAGATCAAGAAAAGAAAAATCTCACTGTTTCTTTTCTGTCCTTTATTATGATTATTCATTTCATTATTATTGAAAATAATATTGTACAGAGAAGGGTCTGTTAAACAATGACCAGCCCCGTTAGATACACAAGATGCACTGCTGCCTCCCAGAGTGGTTAAGACTATGTTGTAGCACCACAGAGCTGCCCAGCCTGAGGAGACTGCCCTGTGCTGCTCCGGTTTGAATCTGCCCACTAAGCTAATGGAGATTAACCCTCACTTTGGGTTCACTTTTTTCTTTTTTCTTTTCTTTCTTTCTTTCTTTCTTTCTTTCTTTCTTTCTTTCTTTCTCTCTTTCTTTTTTTGGCAAAATAATAAACTTATTACATATGATTGGCAGATAGTTGTTGCCGATATATCATCCTCTCAATGTTTGCGGAAAATTTCAAAATAAAAACTAATGTTGTTGGGATGCCTGGGTGGCTCAGCGGTTGAGCCTCTGCCTTTGGCTCAGGGTGTGATCCCGGAATCTCAGGATCAAGTCCCCGAGCCCGCTCCCTGAACAGAGCCTGCTTCTCCCTTGGCCTCTGCCTCTCTCTCTCTCTCTCTCTATCATTATAAATGAATGAAATCTTAAATAATAATAATAATGATAATAATAATGTTTTTGTGTATTTTTAAAAAGATTTTATGTATTCATGAGACACACAGAGAGAGACAGAGACACAGGCAGAGGGAGAAGCAGGCTCCTTGCAGGGAGCCCGATGTGGGTGGGACTGGATTCCAGGACCCTGGGATCATGATCTGAGCCAAAGGCAGCCCCTCAACCACTGAGCCACCCAGTGCCCCTAAAAGATAATGTTATATACATCGTACAATCACAGGGGTCCTTGAGGATCTCCACACATTTTTTTGAGCTGCTTGACTTTCAGCTGCGAGACCCGGTTTCGGTCCCGAAGCTGCAGGAGGTTAAGTTTGCCACCCAAGGGGGCTGGGATTTTCCCAGCCATCAGGACGAGATTCTACTCCAGAGATGAGAGGCCCTCTCTAAAGGGACCCATAAAGCCCCACGAAGCAGAAAGGAGGGGAGACAGGGCAGAGGGGACTGCGGCCAAATCAGAGGGTCTGGGGGGGGATGGGAGGAGGATGAAGAGCATTCCTCATTCCTCGGTGCTCACCAACAGGGGAAGGACTGCCCTATGACAGCAGTAGGAAGGTCTGAAGGAAGAACTTTCTTCTGGTAGTTTCCAGAACCTGAAAGAGGAGGCCCAGCGGGACCCTCCAAGGGATCCTGGAGCAGAACCCCAGAGGCCAGGGAGGCATGTGCCCTTGGCTGATGAGATGTCCTGGCCAGTGGTCCCAGGTGTTCTGGAAGGCACCGGTCAGGTTGTTTTGCAAGGTCAGCCTCGGCTAAGACAGCCGGCCCGCACGAGCGCGCCGGAGCTGGTCACACGGGCTCAGAGGGACCGGCCCAGAACCGCCGTCCTGGCCCCGCAGGGTCGAGGGCACCGCACCAACGGCTCCTGCCGTCGCAGAGCACGAGGGGGCCCTGGAAGCAGACACTTGTTCCGCTGCTGGAAGGGAACGGGCAGCGCAGGGAGTCGACCCAGGGCGGCCCGGCCGGCATCGCTCGGAGAGCCAGCCCGCCAGCCCGCCACTCTCCCGCGGCGCGGCCACCGCGCTCCTCCGCGGGGCCCACCCCTGCTTCTTGCGACCGCACCTGCCGGGCCCCGGGGGAGCGCAGGAGGCCGGGAGGCGGGCCCGGCGGGGGCGGGGCCAGCGGGGCGGAGTCTGCGGGGGGCGGGGCCAGTGGGGGCGGGGCTAGCGCAGGAGGCGGGGCCGCTGTCTGCGGGGGGCGGGGCCTGCGGGGCGGAGCCTGCGGGGGCGGGGCTCGCGCAGGAGGCGGGGCGCTGTCGGCGGGGGCGGGGCCTGAGGGGCGGGGCTAGCGCAGGAGGCGGGGCCGCTGTCTGCGGGGGGCGGGGCCTGCGGGGCGGAGCCTGCGGGGGCGGGGCGGGGCTCGCGCAGGAGGCGGGCGCTGTCGGCGGGGGCGGGGCCTGAGGGGCGGGGCCTGCGGGGCGGGGCCTGGGCCCGCGCAGGAGGCGGGGCCGCTGTCGGCGGGGGCGGGGCCTGCGGGGGCGGGGCCAGCGGCCGCAGGGCGTCCGGGGTACCAAGGTCCAGGGCTAGGCCAAGCACCCCAGCGCCCCGGGCGCCCCCTCCGGGCGCACCAGCCCCGGCACACCCCGCGGCAGCACCCCAGCAGCGCGCCCGGGGCTCAGCACCCCCAGGAGCAGCTCCGGTGGCGGTTGGCTCGGGTCCGGGGCCTCCTCGGCCTGGGGCTCAGGCCCGGGGACCCAGCTGGCCGGGCCCCGGGAGGCCGAGGCGCCCATGGTCCCCCTCCCTCCGGTGGCATTCCTGGTGGGCGACTACCTTTTTTTTTTTCTTTTCTTCAATAATTGTGTATTTAACTAAAATTCCAACTCCAGGAGGACTAGGACTTTGTCCGGTTCAGCTCTGGTCCCCAGGAGCAGAGCGAGCAATGAATACCTTTTAGTTGAAGGCAAGCAGTGTGGTGTTACTTTGCACGCATCAGAATGTGCACATCTTTGTACTTCTGAGTATTTAGTGGGAGTGTTTCCAGGACAACATAGGAGCACGAGACCGGACATCATGTATTTCACTTCTTTGGTACCCCCCACCCCCCATCCCTGCCTCCCGGCAGTGCCAGACACTCTCTTACAACTGCAGACTGGCTATCAATGGACTGTAGGGCCAGGACTCAAAAGACTACTCTGGAGAAATTAAGAATGACCAAGGAGTTAAAATGAAGTAAAATAAAGTAGCATTTTATGTTATTTTCTTATCCAGTAAGGCTTCTTTTGGGGGTAGGGTTACATTAGAAATAAAATGCTCAACTTATCAAAAGACACTATAATTGCTATTGATCTCTCCCAAAGTTTAATAATTTATTTCTCATTCATCCAACAGACACTCAGAAATACATCTAACTATGTGTCAGAATTACTAAAGGTTATACTCAAAGTAGGAAATGAGGGACAATGTAGTTTTGAAGGGATCTGAACAGATCATATAAGATCTTCTTTCAAAGATAATATAGAATGTTGGGATTAGAGACCCTAAGGCTTATATAGTTCAACCTCAGTCTGTAAAAGAAGCCAACAAGAATGCGAGACTTTTGTCCAGGCTCACAGTGCAGAGCCAGCAACACTAACTTTTACCCCAGGCTCTCTCCTTCTAAATGACAGAGCTTCTGAGGTCCAAGAAAATGTCTCTACACTTGTTTATTGTATCAACTTGAGAGTTTATTGGTCCAGAGTTATAGCTGTTTATAGCAGCCATTGATTAAACAAGGAAAAAGAGCATTATAAAGAGACATCACGTTGACAGAACAATATACCAAATAATGATTTGAAATTACCTTTATGAACCTCTTATTATAGCACATACATTTACAGAGTAGAATTAATAAATAATTCTTGATCTTACTCTGGAAAACTGTGTGGAGGTTCCTCAAACAGTTAAAAATATACCTGCCCTACGACCCAGCAATTGCACTGCTGGGGATTTACCCCAAAGATACAGATGCAATGAAACGCCGGGACACCTGCACCCCGATGTTTATAGCAGCAATGGCCACGATAGCCAAACTGTGGAAGGAACCTTGGTGTCCAACGAAAGATGAATGGATAAAGAAAATGTGGTTTATGTATACAATGGAATATTACTCAGCTATTAGAAACGACAAATACCCACCATTTGCTTCAACGTGGATGGAACTGGAGGGTATTATGCTGAGTGAAGTAAGCCAGTCGGAGAAGGACAAACATTATATGTTCTCATTCATTTGGGGAATATAAATAATAGTGAAAGGGAATATAAGGGAAGGGAGAAGAAATGTGTGGGAAATATCAGAAAGGGAGACAGAACGTAAAGACTGCTAACTCTGGGAAACGAACTAGGGGTGGTAGAAGGGGAGGAGGGCGGGGGGTGGGAGTGAATGGGTGACGGGCACTGGGGGTTATTCTGTATGTTAGTAAATTGAACACCAATAAAAAAATAAAAAATAAAAAAAAATAATTCTTGATCTTGGAGTGGTGAGTTCAAGCCTGCCACTGGTCATAGAGGTTACTTTTTAAAAACTGGTAATAAATATTTATTAAGCATCTACATGTATGTAGATAACTATGACACATAGTTATTTTCTAATGAGACTTCAGAATGAATAAGTAATTGCACACATGTACATAAAACTCACCATATGCCAGTCTCTGTTCTAAAAGCTTTACACTCATTAACATATCGAATCTTCACAACAACCTGTTCACATCATTTGCATTTCACAAATGAGGAAATTGAGGTGTAGAGAACTTCACCAATTATCAAAGAACTAACAAGAAGAGCTCTCCTAATCCGATCATCTGGCTCCATAGACTGTACAAACTATGATCTACTTCTCATTTTAAGGAAAATAAACATAAGAAAAGGTTAATAGCAGTGCAGGTTAAAAAAAACAGTTAAGGAAAACTATAATGTCTACAAGGTGGTACATAAGAGCTGAATGAATGGTAAATCAGAGTTCTTTGGGTGCAAGTGGCAGAAACTAAATTAGAAACAGCTTAAGTTAAAAAAAAAGCTTATTATTTGCTGTCCATATTAATTTTAACAGGCTAAATTCTACCCCCTCCTCAAAATTCATACACTGAAGTTCTAACACCAAGTACTTCAGAATGTAACTCTAGGGGCACCAGGTTGGCTCAGTCTGCTAGGCGTCTGACTTCGGCTCAGGTTATGATGTCAGGGTCCTGGGATTGAGCCCCGTGTGGAGGCCCATGTTGCCAGGCCCTACGCTCAGTGGGGAGTCTACTTCTCTCTCTCCCTTGGCCCCCTCCCCCTGCTCCTGTGTTCTCTCTCTCCCAAATAAATAAATAAAATGTAAAAAAAAAAAAAAATGTGACTCTATCTGGAGATAGGGTCTTTAAAGAGATAAAAACAAAATGAAGTCATATGGGTAGGCTCAACCAACCCAATTGGTGTCCTTTTTTTTTTTTTTTAAAGATTTTATTTAATAAATATTCATGAGAGAGAGAGAGAGAGAGAGAGGCAGAAACATAGGCAGAGGGAGAAGCAGGCTCCATGCAGTGAACTTGACGTGGGATTTGATCCTGGGTCTCCAGGATCACGCCCTGGGCTGAAGGCAGGCATTTAACCGCTGAGCCACCCAGGAATCCCCTGATTGGTATCCTAAGGAGAGGAGAGTAGGATGCAGATAGAACAAAGTGAAAACTCTATGAAGATGGCCATCTACAAGCCAAGCAGAGACGCCTCAGAAGATGTTAACTCTGCCAACACTTTCATTTTGGGGATCTAGCCTCCGGAACCATGAGAAAATAAATTTCTGTTGTTTAAGCCACCTAATCTGTGGTGTTTCGTGATGGCAGCCCTAGCAAACCGATATATAAGGGTACCGGGTAGTTTACAGGATTGAAGGGAGAGTTACAAGAGCCAGTCAAGCACAGCCAATAACCTCAAAGATTAGAACAGGGCCTCAACACAACGAGGACACTCACATGGACGGACACACACACACACACACACACGCAATCTCTGTCCCTCCCTCCCTCTGTCTCTCTCTCTGTCTCTCCCTCTCTCTCTGTCTCGCTCTCTCATCTGTATTTTACTTCATTCTTTTCTATTTCAATAGGCTTTCTCTATGTGGAGGGGAGACATGGCTTCCAACTCTGTTTTTCTCTCCCACCGTCAGGATATAAAAATGCCAGTGATGGACTCAGTTGGCCCAGTGTGGGTCACAGGTCTAATCCTAAACCAATCAGTTGGTTCTCTTTCAGTATGGCATCGCCACCACCCTGGCCTGGCCTCCATTCCTGAGTCTGGAGCCATTTCTGGTTCAGTGTCCAGACATAAACCTGGCTTCTGCTGGGGTGGGAGGGAGATAGTCATTTGGTTGCTGAGAGAAGGGGAAAGGAATCTGGGATCTGACTGCTCCTTCAGAAGACTTTCCACAAACCTCCTGTTTGCAGCCCTGCCTCTTACCCTCTGTTTCAGAGGATCTGTACCTCCAATTCCAGGGCCTTTCCAGGGTACTGTGCTATGCACTGGCTGCCTTCTTCACAGTGACCCATCTGCAGTTTTCTCAGCTCTGCTGGCTTAGTCTCCACTCCATCTAGCCCTTGTCCATGTTCCTAAAAGTGTTGACACCAACTCTTCACCCTTTCCCTGTGTCCTTAATAGACTTGGGCTTGTCTGGCTTCTTTGCTGTCAATTTAGGGGCATTTTGGAAGGGATCAAAATAAAATGCCTGTTTTTATTATTGGTTTCTTGTATTTATTTGCTAGAGAAAGCACAAGCAGGGGGAGCTGCAGGCAGAGAGAGAGAGAGAGAGAGAGAGAAGCAGACTCCCCATGGAGCAGGGAGACCGATGCAGGGCTCAAACTCAGGGCCCCAGCATCATGACCGACTGAGCCACCCAGGTGCCCCAAAGTACACGTTTTTAAACTGCAGTGTTTAACCAGAAGTCTATTCTGGGGTTTTTCAAATAATCCTCCTCTCTGAACACGCTACGACAGCAGCCTTCATGTCTGAGAGTAGAGGTGGTGGCCCAGGGGGCGAGAGGAGAGAAGAGCAAGAGAAGTGTGGGCAGGCTCTGGCTCTCATGCTTCTGTCAAGCACCCCTACAAACCTCTGTTTTTTTTATATATATATTTTGAGCTTCTAAGATTTTATTTAAACAAAAAGCTTTTAGCTAAAAATAAAAAACCTCAGAAACCACTGCACAACACCAGGCTGCTGCCTACATATTTTATAGAGTCATAATCACCATGTTCACATGGTTCTGCTTTTGTTTGTTTATTTATTTTCTATTAGATTGCATTATAAGCCTATTTCTATATTTCTGTAGCTTTTTCATAACTGGGTTTCTTAACCCAGTGCCTGGTACATAATACATCCTTAGTAAATAGTGATTGAATGAGTAGATGAATTGTAATACTTAATAGCTGCTGTTTCCAAGTATTTTTGTTATTATAGTAATAACTTCTGTTGCATTCATGCATTCATTCACCCAACACATATTTTTTGAATATCTACTATGTGCCACACACTGGGGGATGGTGCTGGGAATACAGCAATGAATAGATCAACATAGTCCTTTCCACGCAGTCGAAAAGGGGAATCTGACAAGTGAGGTGACAATCACAATGCAGAAACATAAAACCTATGAGAGGGCAGCCCAGGTGGTTCAGTGGTTTAGCGTCGCCTTCAGCCCTGGGTGTGATCCTGGAGACCCAGGATCGAGTCCCATATCCCTGCATGAAACCTGCTTCTCCCTCTGCTTGTGTCTCTGCCTGTGTCTCTGCCTCTGTGTGTGTGTGTGTGTCTCATGAATAAATAAATAAAATCCTAAAAACAAAACAAAATAAAACTCTATGAGAAACAAAAAGGACTATTAGAGGGCATAGGAGGGGCTCTAACTTAGACTTGAAAGTCTGGGAGCTCTCCCTGGAGGAAGAGACCAAGGAAAATCATAAAAAAATAAATAAATAAACGGGACATGCCAGTGCAGAAGGGAAGATAAATGCTCCATGCAGAGGAAGCAGCAGGTGGGAGGACTCTTGCATTTTCATTAAATAGTAACTCACTGGGCACATAGTATGTGCCAGGCGTATAATGTATTTAAGGTATCTGTGGGACGTCTCAGCAAAGTTCCATAAAATAAGTGGAAATATAGTTCTGAAGCACAGGAGAGAAGGCTGGTTGCAGGTGGGTGTGTGGAATCCACAGCACAGAAGTGATAAGTGATCTGAAGTGATAAGTGATCTGAAGCAGTAAGATCCCCCTGGGAAAGATGTGGAGGAGAGAGAGGAGTCTACGATCATCACCCTCTCTTATAAATGAGGAAATGCAGGCTCAGAGAGGTTAAGTAACCTGCCCAAGTTCACCCAGCCAATGAATGACTGAATCCAAGTCTCCAAATTAAGATCTCTTGGCCCATGGAGCTTGTGATCCTGTCCAGGACACCACCCTGGCATTGCTGACTTCTCTCTGCTTTTGTTGCTCACTTGAAGAATGGAGAAAAATAATTTTAGGGAATGTTCTAACAGTGTTCTCAGTAACTGTCATACAGAAGACTGCAAACTATGCTACTTTAGGAAGCCCTTTCAGACCAGTAGGAAGGTTGGTAGATTCTATAATTTTTCCTTGAAAATTCAGTAACAAGTAAACAGCATAAACAATAGCAACCTCCAAGAAATAGCCAAGGAGAATACAGTCAGTGAAAAATTAAGATATTAGAATACTAGAAAGGAGACAAGCAGATAGGTAGGAGAAATAGTCAGTTTTCTTGACTTTTATTATTTGGCAACATCTAATATTTAATAAATTCTGAGTGTTCAACTCCCTGGAATGATTCTAAGAGTCAATTTCTTACAAAAATTACATGTGTCAGTGAGTTTCCTAGGAACATTCTTTCATGGTGACACAAAATTAGGTGGCCTTAGTTCTTCAAACTTGTAAAAATGACTCTTTGCTTACATGATTTTGTTTTTCTGGTGCAGGAACATCAACCAAAACAACTTATCACTGCCTAGAATGAGAACCCTGCCCTCATTCCTAGGTAATGATCCAGGAGTTGGATTGTATTTTCTTGTTTTCACAAACCCATTGCATTATGGCTTTTTCCATTCATCTAATAACATTACTCATTATTTCTTGACAATGATAATTTAACAACTCATTTGTTTTTCTTTGGGATTCCATTTCTAATTAGATATCATTATAATAAAATTAAAATATAGCTCAATTTCTGCTAATGGACTGTGGCATTCATGTCAGAAAAATATTCTATCTCTATGGCATTATAAAGACATTGAGTTCCAGGAATATTCTGAACAAAGTCAGAAACATCCAGTAATAGTCTTTACTTTGGCCAGATTCCCAGTAATGTCATTGTGCCTTTTCCCCAAATAGTCTATTAGAATGCTGGTTTCTTCTAAAGATGAGCAGTCCATCCTTGTTTGATGTGAAAGATGTCTCTTTTGGCCTAACTCCCTTTCTTCTCTCGGACCGCCTGTCTTCCATCAAAAAGTGCTCTACGAAACACCTTTTAAAATAAAAGCAAGAGGTGCCTGGCTGGCCCAGTTGGTAGAGCATGTGACTCTTGATCTCGGGCTCATGAGTTTGAGCCCCACATTGGGGATAGAGATTCTCTAAAAAAAATAAAAGTGAAATTAAAATAACTGTGTTTTCACATTTATTTTCCCCCACAGAATTCTGGATCAAGCCTAGAGAATCGGCTTCCATCAAGACAATTTTATAACCCTTAGCAAATCTTTTTAGATTGACTAGCATTTAAAAGTTTTATAATGGATTTACTTAATGAAAGTTGTAGAATTTGGTTAAAATAATTTCCTTAAATAGAGGATTTCAGAGAGGAACCTAGCTGTTGGAGACACTCAATGTCACATGTTCAGCCATGAAACAGCTGTGCTTTAACCTTAGTTTCAGTCCCTAGGGTAGTAGGTGGAGTACATCCCAGCAGGGAAATGGATGAGGCCAAGGCTGGAATGAAAACAGAGTGACCTGGGTGGACGCAACATGGTTTATCTCAGTTGTGCTACATAGTGTGTAGGCTGCCTGTAGAGTTCTGGCGTTGGATAGACCTGGATTCAAATCCCAAGGAACCACACCATGACCTTGGGAAATTCCTTTGAAAAAAAAAACATTTTATTTATTTATTCATGAGAGAGAGAATGAGAAAGAGAGAGAGGCAGAGACACAGGCAGAGGGAGAAGCAGGCTCCACGCAGGGAGCCCGATGCAGGACTCAATCCCAGGACTCCAGGATCATGCCCTGGGCTGAAGGCAGGTGCTAAATGGCTGAACCACCCAGGCGTGGAAATTCCTTAACCAACATGATTCCCTGTTTTCTTGTTCACAAAATGGAAAACCTTTTGTATTCATCATTGTCTAGTCAGCAGAGAGAAACCATACCAGTTACTGAGCAGTGAGAATTTAATATAGAAAACTGTTTAACTAGGTATAGAGCTGTTAACTAGGTGACTGAAAGGTAAAATGAAAGCACTATGAAATCATAGCAGTTGCAGCTTCAGGAAGCATCTACCTCGTCTAGAGGTGTGGGAAAGAGGAAGAGGTTATAGAGGCAGGACCAAGACTCCTGAGGATGGGGTGCCAGGGGGCTGGGGCCAGTGTCTCTGAGCAGATGCAATGAGGCTGCTCCTGCAAGTGACCTGGGTTCAGACCCCTCCAGGAAAGAACCACCTTTGCCGAGATAAACAGGCATTGCTGATGTGCTGCTCACGGAACAGGAAGTAGATATAAGCCCCCAGGACGGAGCAAGTGCCTTCTCCCCCTGCAGCCTTCTAGTGTCTCTCTGGTTTCCCTGTTGGCAGAGCCCAACAAGGAGTAGCTGGCAAAGCAGAAACACGGTCTGTAGAATCCCAGATAGACCCAGTGCCACAAAGCAGAGAATAGAACAGCAGATTTGGGACTGAGAGACCCAAACCTGTAGCTGACACAAATACCAGGTATTGAGCACTCACTCCATGCCAGGTCAAGGGCTTTATATGCATTATCTTATTTGCCTTAAAAACTTCATGAAGTGTCCTCATTTGACAGATGAAGAAGGAAGGAAGCCAGATTTATCTGACTTCTCGACTCCTTTGCTGTGTGTAACAAGGAGTTGTCTGCATCCTGTCTCCGTAAACAGATGTTGTCCTTTCCACCTTCACCCTCCTTCTCTGTTCTAACATATTCGACATTCTCAGAGCTTGGTGGTTCCCAGAGAGGGGTGAGGGCAATGGAGAGTCAGGCAAATTTATAGCAGAGCTGAAGGAAGGCAGTAGACCCATTTTGTGATTCAGAATGTGGCCCATAATAGCCCATCATGTGGCCCTGACAACAGCCAGATGGGAAAAAAGAGCACAAGAGTTTCAACGGAATTCACCTTACAGGGCAGGGAAGAAGACTGAACTGTGCGAACAGCTGAGGTACCATCAGTTCACTGGGGAGCATCGGTGCTAGTCACGGACGCCTTGGCAACTGGCATGACCCAAGAGAGCTGCCAGGGTGGAGGGTAGTACGAAGGGCTGAAAAGCCGGGGTGGAGCTTCTGAGGGAATCTTGAAAGGAAGAAGCATCCTTCTTTGTGTCTTGAGCTGTTACTAGAGCCTGACAGGGCAGAGGGGTGAGAGCCATCTCTGGCCCCAGGACTGAGCAAAAATTCCAGGGTTAACGAGTTTAAAGGATCTTTGAACACCTTCCTGATCTTTCAAGGTTTCGGTGAGGAGAGCAAAGACTTTCACAACAGCAAGAGCATGTCATGAAGCAACCAGCTGCCACGTCACCTCAGACAGCACCAGTAAAAGAATAAATCTATAGAGAGGACTGTTGAGGTCAGAGCCACACGGCTGAGTGAATAACATATGCCATGTGCCTTGGGCCAAGTTCCCTGGAAACAGATTCACATGAGACTTGCTTGGAGGTGGTTCACTGAGGGCTGTAGTCAGAGACAGCCCTATAAAAAAGTAAGGAAAGCAAGACTGGGCAGAGGGGGAGATTGAAGTGCCAGGCAGGTGTGACAGAGGCCTAGCTGATTTCACCTTCAGTGGGAACTGGGATAGACCTTCAGGGTGGTCCCCCCCAAGTGGAGACTGATCTTTTGACTCCCTCACGGACCAGCCACTCTGCACAGTGCTTGGAGAGGGGATATAAATCTTGTCCTGTGGGAAGTCCTTAGATGGATGCCAACTGTGACCACCCAACCCTTATTTGTTAAGTAAGAGGGACTGGATGGCAGAAATGGCAGTGAAAGGTACTGCCCTCATGCAGAGTCCCTGCTGGAGACATGGGAATAGACACCATTCTTTAAAAGGTTAGGTTTTTTTTCAGCAGCATGGGCAGCGGCCGCTATCTCTGGAAGGCACTGCAGCAACAGCATTGTTGTGCCTTGAGCACCTTGGCCTTGGCAGCCACAGAAATATCCCAGGAGGCCGCAGCAAAGGAGGAAGAGGCTAAAGGTCCTGAGAGCTACCCAAAAGAAATGTTTCATAAGTACACATGAGACTCCTCACTAAAGTCTCCAGGGACTCCCAAAATAATTGGGAGGAAGCTAATGTTTCCTCTCATAATTTGGGAGGGGCTGGTATTCTCACATAGCAGGTGAAGGTAAAACCAGACAAGTTCTAGTTTATATGCTCCTGTGACTCTGTCCTTCCTGTCTGTCTACCAGCACTATCACCATCCTATGTGGCCTAAGGCATTATGGGTTATTTACAGGTAACTGATACTGTTTTGTCACTCACTCTTCATTCCCTCTACTAGAAACTATAGCATAATTCCTTCCAGGGGGATTACCAACTCTTCTCTCAGTTCATAAAATGATGGTGGGGTTGATTGTACCATTGGTTGAGGTGCAGCATGTGATTCATCCTAGCCAGTCAGAAAGACTATGACTTTGGTTTGATTTATTTATTTGAGAGAGGGCACGCATGGCAGGGAGGGATAAAGGGGAGGGAGAAGCAGACTCCGTGCTGAGCAGGGTACTGAAAGTGGGACTCAACCCCAGGACCCTGAGATCCTACCCTGAGCTGAAGGCAGATGCTTAACCAACCGTACCACCCAGGTGTCCCATTCAAGCATACTTTCAGATAATTATTTGATCCTGCAAACGTTTTCTGTTTCCATCTATCGATGTCATTTTATTCTACTATTGATCAGATTTTCAATTCCATATAGCTCCTCATTTTCATGAAGAGAAAAAAAGTGACTGTAAGAAACAAATTCAGTTGGTTGATAAGAATTTACTAAATACATAGACAGTCTTCTATCACCCCCCACCTGACTTCATTTCCTTAGCTTCTGTGTCCCTGGCTCTCCAGAGCTGCCCACTGAGCTCCCCACCTGAGAGCAGAGTTATGTCACAAAAGCAGTAGTCACGAAAATCAGAGCTGGGTATAAATAGTATTTAAACAGCCTTGCATTGCCCATTCCCAAGCTTGAGTCACTCTCCTAGCCTAGGAGGCCCAGTTCTGAGTGATGCCCAGAGATGTTCAGATAGACGGACAAGACTGACTGGCAAACAGATGTGTTGGTCCTTTCCATTGTCCATCCCAAATTCCCCAAAGCCTCACCCTGTCTACCAACTGAGATGCCAGTATCTCTTATTGGAAGACCTGGGGGCAGACTCTTGCTCCCTTCATTCATTCATTTGTGCAGCCGACACTTGTTATGCACCTACTATATGCCAGGGGCTAGGCTAGACTCTGAAGATACCAAGCCCACAAATAGACAGCTCCTATGCTCAACGGCTTTATGGTCTGTGGAAAGAGAGACATACCCATAAGAACAAGGTTTCTAAAGATTTTAGGTGCTGTGATAGTGCGTGCAGAGTACAGTGGAGGAAAATCATTGAGGAGCCAGTTCCACTTGGGGCAGGGGATCCGGAAAAACTCATACCTTATTGGTACTTAAAGTGAGTCTTGAATGAGAAGGTGTTTGTCAGTAGAGGGGATGGGGCAAGCTTGCCACTTGAGCTGTATATATCTCAGAAAAATTGACTCCAACTGGTTTAAGCAAGAAGGGAACTTATTGGGGAACTGAGTAAGAAAACAAAAAGCCCAAGGATAGACTTGTCAGGCATGGCTGGATTCAGAGCCCAAAAGCTGTCTTCAGGACTTGATTTCTCTCCGTCTCTCGTCTGATTTCCTCTGAGATGGCTCCAACAGTATCAAGATGGTGACAGCAGATCCAACCCTACATTCTCTCAGATTTTAGCTTCAGAGCAAAAAGTACAAGTGGCATGCCACTCTTAGAAATGTCTCATTCTCTGGAAATGTTTCACGGCGTCCCATTGGCTCTGCAGAGGAAGCAGTCATATGCCCACGCCTGAAGAAATCACTGTGGCCAAGGGAGTGTGACGCTCTGGTTAACTGGCCTGAGTCACTGCTCTCTCTAGAGAGCCAGGGTGGATCTGTCTTCATCAGGACAACTTGGACTGAGAGTGGAGAAGGACAATCCAAGCACTATTAACAAAGAAAGGGGAGTTGGGGCGCTTGGGTGGCTCAGTGGTTGAGTGTCTGCCTTTGGCTCAGGTCACGATCCCAGGGTCCTGGAATCCAGTCCCACATCAGGCTCCATACAGGGAGCCTGCTTCTCCCTCTATGTCTCTGCCTTTCTCTCTGTGTCTCTCATGAATAAATAAATAAAATCTTAAAAAAAATAAATAAATAAAGGGGAGTTAACAACAAACATCCATTTCAGTGCAAGTCCTATTGACCTCTGTCATGATGTCACTGTGACCAGGAATCTAGACCTGAGAAGTTCAACATCACAGAGCCCCTGGCAATCAGGACTAAGATTGTCCACAAGGACCAATTTCTGCTCCTTTCAGATGGAGCAGTCACCTTCTTTTTTTTTTTTTTTTGAGATTTTGATTTTATTTATTTATTCATGAGAGACACAGAGAGAAAGGCAGAGACATAGGCAGAGGGAGAAGCAGGCTTCCTGTAGGGACCCCAATGTGGGACTCAATCCCAGGACCCCAGGATCATGCCCTGAGCTGAAGGCAGATGCTCAATCACTGAGCCACCCAGGCATCCCAAGCAGTCATCTTAATGGAGTCCACACTTCAGGGAAATGTTTTCTCTTCATTCCCACTGGAGAGCCCTGGCCTCTGAGGGGAGCCAGTGAGTAGCTGCAGTCTGGAGAGGCTTCTGGAGTCTCAGGAGAGGGCTGGCTGAGCCACTAGACAGGACATCATCTTTTCCTTCTCTCTTCTGCTCCACTACCAACTCCTCCTATTTCTGTCCCTGTGTCTACCAAGACCAGGGCACAGGTAGTGAACCTCAGTTTTCCATTTTTTATTATATGTTATTGGAATATCGTAGCAGGAGTAGCTAGAGGCTTCATTTCCCAGGAGTTGGATTTCAAGTTTGTGCAGTGATCTCACTCCCTTATTTTGGAATCTATTGCTACTTGCTTGTTGCATGTTCTCCTCAGAGCTAGAGATATTCTTATTCTTGATACTGTTTCTTCCTTTTCTGGAACTTTCTGACTTATGTAGTTTCCTATATCCCCATAGCCCTTCTTGTACAGATAAGGAGGAAATCATATATATTTTATATATATGTATAGTTTACATAACTATATATATGTAAATATATACGTATATAAAGTATATAATTTTTAGGCAGATTTGTATTTTAAATTTTTTCTTTGTTAAGATATAAATTACATGCAATAAAATGTACCCATTTTAGGTGTACAGTTCAGTGGGTTTTGACTAAAGCATACATCCATGTAATTACCACCACTATTAAGGTATAGAACATTTCCGTCACCCCTCAAAATTCCCTGCTCTTTTCCAATCTATACTCACCCACTACCCACCCCCATTTCTGGCCCCAGACAACCATAATATGCTTTCTGCCACTCTAGATTAGCTTTGCCTACTGTAAAATTCCAAATAAATGGAATAAATAAATGTGTACTCTTTTAGGTCTGGGCTTTTTTTTTATGGTTTGTTTGTTTGTTTGTTTGTTTTGCTCAGCCTAATGTTTTTCAGATTTATTCATGTTCTGGCATATATCAGAAGTTTGTCCCTTTCTGTGGCTGAGTCATTTTCCATTGTATACATATACCATAGTTTGTTTATCTGCTCTCCTATTGCTAAACACCTGGCCTATTTTAGCTTTGAGTTATTATGAATAAAGCTACAATAAGCATTCATGTATAAGTCTTTTTGTGGACATATATCTTTATTTCTCTTGGGCGAATACCTGGGAGTGGGATTGCTGGGTCAAAAGTGTATGTTTAATTTTATGGAAACCAGGCAGATTGATATTTAACAGAATAGAATACTCACATATTAATACTGCAGGCCTTGGTTTCCTCATTAGCAAAACGGGAATATCTACCCTGTCTAATTCTTAACACTATTGCAATATTCAGAATGGGTAACACAAGTATGCATCATGAAGTGCTAAACTGTGCAGTGTGGAGAAAGGGCTATAGGGATCCTGAGGGAAAGGAGACAACCCTTACTTGTCTCCCTCACTGTTTTTCCTCCAGAGAGGACTGAATGGAGAAGGAACTCGTCCTTGGATGCTCAATTAAATCTGCTTAACAGATGGATGGATGGATGGATGGATGGATGGATGGATGGATGGATACATGGATGGATAGGTGATATAGCCTCAAGGAATAAATAATGACTTAAAGAAAATAGGGAAAGGGACACTTGGGTGGCTCAGCGGTTGAGCATCTGCCTTCAGCTCAGGACATGACCCCAGAGTTCCGGGATGGGTTCCCGCATCGGGCTCCTGCATGGAGCCTGCTTCTCCCTCTACCTGTGTCTCTGCCTCTCTCTCTGTGTCTCTCATGAATAAATAAATGAAATCTTAAAAAAAAAAAGATCCCTAACAATTTTATGATATGTACTGTCTTGTTTAGGTGCTCAACTGAGGAAAGAGTGATAAGTGGCCAACATGGTCCTCCAAGAAAGATGACACTTCTATCAAAGAAAAAGAGTCATCTTGGCTCTTGTTTCAAATTATGCTATACCCAGCTCTAGTCTTTCCTAGTAATATCTCTACTTTCTACTAAAAGGAAAATATAAGCAATGTAAGTACTATAAAAGAAAGAAATGCACACATTTATGAATGTTTACTCTTGTGTGATAGAAGTCTCAGATGGTATTAAAGTTTTTCTTCCCTAAAATTCTCTGGCTGCCCGAGCTCCTCCTTTCTGAGGCAACTTCATGCCTTGCTCTGGGTCAGGGAGGAGATAAGAATGCCCTTTGCTGATGCTGGAGACTGCGGAGGCCTTTGCAAACTAGAAGTCAAGCTTTCTCACCTTAGAGTCTTTGTGCTTCTGTTCCTTCATTTGAAGTGCCCTTTTGCCTTTCTCAAGGCTTGTTCTTTCTTATTATTCAGTTCTCAGATTAGCTACTACCACACTGAACATTGTCTGCTCACCCAGGCCCCTATCATAGCACACTGTTTTAATTCTCTCTCTCTCTTTTTTTTTTTTTTTAAAGATTTTATTTCTTTATTCATGAGAGACACAGAGAGAGAGGCAGAGACACAGGCCGAGGGAGAAGCAGGCTCCCTATGGGGAGCCTGATGTGGGACTCGATCCCAGGACCCCAGGATCATACCCTGGCCTGAAGGCAGGTGCCAAACCACTGAGCCACCCAGGGATCCCCCCACTGCTTTAATTCTTAATAGAGATTTTATCACTCCTGGTATTTTTCATGTGTTTGTTTGCTTGCTTACTGTTCATCTTCCTCACTGAAATAGATGCTCTACAAAAACAAGGATTTTTTGTTGTGTTTACCATATGCTCAATTCTTAGTTACTGGTACATAGTAGGAGCTCAACAAGTATTTGATGAATGAATGAATGAGATCACGCCTTGGAGAAGGGAAGTGATGATTTGCGAATTGCTAGAGTATTTACCCAAAATAAACTGAGAAGAATCTGGAAGTGATTGAGTTTAGAGTCAAGAGGCAAGATGAGGCTTTCTGCCATATAAAGCTTGAGAGATGGCTTAATTTCAGTGATAGACTAATAAAGGAAGTTCCATTTTTGTGACACCTAGATCTATCTCTGTCGGATTAATATGTGCTGCACAACTGATAAAATGAATGAATGTTCTTATTCATATAAAGACTACTCAGGGGGCAGCCCTGGTGGCTCAATGGTTTAGCGCCTGCCTTCAGCCCAGGGTGTGATCCTGGAGACCCCGGATCGAGTCCCATGTTGGGCTCCCTGCATGGAGCCTGCTTCTCCCTCTGCCTGTGTCTCTGCCTCTCTCTCTCTGTCTCTCATGAATGAATAAATAAAATTTTAAAAAATTTTTTTTAATTTTAAAAAAAAGACTACTCAGGGACGCCTGGGTGGCTCAGGGGTTAAGCATCTGCCTTCGACCCAGGGTGTGATCCTGGAGTCCCAGGATCGAGTCCCACATCAGGCTCCCTGCATGGAGCCTGCTTCTCCCTCTGCCTGTGTCTCTGCCTCTTTCTCTTTGTCTCTCCTGAATAAATAAATAAAACCTTAAGAAAAAAAAAAAAAGGGAACTTCACAGAGTGAAAATATGTTAATGAATCTCCAGCACTGACTGTGGAAGACGTGTGCATACACAGATCCAGGGGCACATTCACACATGCATCTGCATCTACATACACGTAAGTGAGAATGCGCAGGAAATCATATGTATATTACACGTTTATCATGTTTATATACCTATTACCTTCCTCAGAATTCTCAATATAGACAAATAATACCTAAGCATACCACAAAGGTAAAAGGAAGATGAAACAAGCAAAAAAATCTCTAGATGCTGCCAATGGAAACATTACCAATTGAGAAAACAGAGACAACTGCCAACTCCAGGCTATGCTTCTCTTGCCACAACTTCCCATTTGTGTAATCAGCCCTGCCCAGTCGGCCGGAATACTCCTGTCATTATTGCCTGGCAAATATCCCTCCCTTAAGAAGCAGCAATTTCAATGTTCCTCAGAACAGACTCTGGACTCCATCAAGAGATGTAATCCTATTAAATTCCATCAATGAGTTTCATGTTAATTTTTAAAATTAATAACCTTTTAATACCGACAATAAACATATGTTGATGTTCGAGTATTTTGGCTTCATTGAGAATTTACTGAAAGTGATGTTTCTCCACATATGCTTTCTTTTGCAATCATCTTAATAGAAAAATGTGTATTTGGAGTTCTGTTTGTTTCTTAGGAAAGTATGTTTTTGTTGGGGTTATTTCAAATGCACTTAGAGGACTGTGAAATGTTTTTAAAATTCTAAGGGCAAAGGGCTCAGAGTTTATACTTGAAACTAGTTTTATTAATACCAGGGATATGACTCTGTTCATAGCCATCATTTTATATACATATATTTTTTTTGTTCATTTATTTGTATAGATTTTATTTGATAATATTTTATTCTTTATATAAATGTATATTTATGTATAAATTACACACATAATTTATAATGTAAATAGGTTATTTGTGAATTATAATGTAAGTGATTTATTTGCATTGTAAATTATATCTATAAACAACGTATAGAGGTGCCTGGGTGGCTCAGC
Organism: Canis aureus; assembly: GCF_053574225.1. Taxonomy (NCBI): domain Eukaryota; kingdom Metazoa; phylum Chordata; class Mammalia; order Carnivora; family Canidae; genus Canis; species Canis aureus. The sequence goes on from NC_135632.1 coordinate 14,114,655, forward strand.
AGTTGAGTGTCTGCCTTTCGCTCAGGGTGTGATCCTGGGTCTGGGGATTGAATCCCACATCGGGCTCCCAGCATGGAGCCTGCTTCTCCCTCTGCCTATGTCTCTGCCTCTCTCTCTCTGTGTCTCTCATGAATAAATAAGTGAAACCTTTTTTAAAAAATGTATAAATTACATACATAAATGCTCTCTATATTAGTGTTTATATAAAATTTTATCTATATATTTACAAAATTATACAAATAAATCTTTTACAGAAGATCTTAAATTTAATTTAATTTTAGTTCTTCAATCCTTCGATTCTTAAATTCTTTAGAGAATTCTTAGAACTGCAAAGGTATTCCTTTGTGAATTTTGCAGTCAGTTTTCTTTTAAGCTCAGAACTTACTGGCTCTTACTGGCTCAGTCTCATAGTTCTAGTGCCTTTGCATATAATATTTATCTGAGCAATGCCTTTTAGGTAGCTATCTTATTCTTCAAAAACAATAACCCTTAAGCAATCTTGCAACTCGTGATAAACCAGGCTCAAACTGGAAATACAAACTGTTTTATTCCAGATGTTTAATGAACAACAAATGTGAATCTATTCCTTGAGGAAGAAACAAGGGATACTTGAATTGAGGTAGACTTATCAGCTCTATCTGCAATTTGAATTGGTTTCTCCAAACAGCACTTTAGAAGACCAATGACTAAACAGGAATTTACTTCTGAATGAACTTTAAAAGGGAAAAAGATTTGCTTCTCACTCCTCTCAAGAAGTCATTCTTAAGTCGGTTGTGATTTCAGTAATGTTGACATTATAAAATCATTATCATTGACCTTCTTTATTGATGACTTTCCCCAAAGCAAAGAAGGACATGGAATTAAAGTACACTCTTCAAATCCCTAGATATAATGTTATCGTAGAAGAGACACATTGGAAAGCAAGGGGAACTTAAGTGGCACTAGGGTTGTCTTTGGGTGGCAAAGTCAATGGTATTTTTTTCTTGTTCCTTTCTTACATTTTTCTAGATTTTATATAATGAACATATATTTCCTTTATATTAAGGGAAATCTTTACTTAAAAAGAAAAAAAGATTGTGATAAAAAATGGAAACACAGCTTGAGCGAGAGAGCTTCAGTTTTCACTCCTTGGGGTGGTTAGGGTTAAGAGTGCTGATGCCAAACTCTTGCTTCAAGCTCTGAGAATCTGTGAGGAGGGCACAGGGACCTTAGAGTCACCCTGGGGGAAAAAAGATCTGAGCTAATACCCTCTGGCACTTGGGCATTTTTTGTTTCAGACTTCTGGCTCTTTGTTAGCAGGCAGTCGTAGTAATATTCCTTTTATATTTGGGGTTCCAGCACTTCCCTGGGTCACCATATTGCATTGTTTGCTTGCAGACAACTAATAATTGGACAAATAATTGTAGTAATATTCAGTCCGGGTGAGGTAGCCAGATGAGTTAGCTACAAAAGAACCCAAATGGCTATCTGGATCAATATATTGGATAAGGTTATTTAAATAAGGGAAGTGTACCTAACAAAAAGATATTTCTTACTGACAGTTAACACTAATCATTCCTACAGGCAAAGGTTCTTCCTCAAATGTCAACATAATAAAGTGATTCCAAGGTGTTTTGGTTTGGTTTGGTGTTGTCGATTATATTCCTTACTTCATGATCTCCATTACCATCAATGGCCCACACACTGAAGATTTTTTAGGACCAAGTTAGTTTTGTGTTTTGTTTTGTTTTGTTTGTTTTTAATTAAAACTTGTCTTTATATCTTCTCTCATGCCCAAGTCTCTGTATTACATAGTAGAATCCTGGGTTCTCAAAAGAGTCTTTTTCAAATTCATAAAGATCAATCCCATGTGGAAGGTGTGTGGCCTATTGCTCTGAAGCATCCACCTCAGGCTTGCTCCTCTTTCCCTAGGAAATTATTAGCTTACACACTGCTTTCAGAGCAAAAACAAAAAGTGGCAGAGCCTTTTCTCCAATGCATTCAATAGGGAAGTCCTGGGAGAGCCCTCTTATTGAACAGTCTTTGGTTATATGTTCCATCCAGGGTCTAGAGGAGCAATGAATGAAATTAGTGATCCTGGGGGAATAAACAGCATAACTCTATCTGCCACACCCAATGTCTCCACGTGCATGAAGTGTTGTTCATGGATCTCAAGAGAGGCTCTGATGGATTGGCATGCAGTATTATCAAAAGCGTGAGCTTTCTAGGCAGACTAGGTTCAAATCTCAGTATTTCATTCACACACTGAAGGTTTTAGGTTAGCTGTTAACCTCTATCAATCTCAGAATCTTCACCTGTAACATGGTGATAATCACTCTTACCTCATAGGGTTATTGAGAGAGTTAAATGAAACCTTATTAGAAAGCACTTATCACTGTTCCTGGTGTATAGTAAGTACTCAGTAAAAGTTAGAGGTGATGATGATGATTCATTATGAAATGGCTCCATCGGATAAAGTTTCATTCCAAATCAACACAGAGCAGCTGATTCCTTTGTCCAGCATCGACAGATGAATGGAGCTGGTTCCATTCAACATACATTACATTACCATAGCACACTTCTAGATAAAGACCCCTTTGAGGGCAGTTCTCCTCAGCAAGGGCATGCGAGGAGATAGGCTAATTGAACTTTGTGGATCTCTGTCATGGGCATTAATCATATTTGTGCCAGCCCATTATTTTCTGAGTAGTCTTCTAATATTTGGGGAAATTTCTACAGTAGATGGCCCTTTCTCCCACAAACAGTTGAACTTCTAACCTCTCTTGCAGCTGAAACACACTCGTGTGACAAAGACATTACCAATCATATACACTTGCGTGAGACTTTGGATTTAAGAGATTAACATGAGGAAAGAGGGTCAGTGATGAGCTTTTCTTCTGTAGCTGAACTATCTAGCCTTTGGGGGTAGAGGTGTGCAAGTTTTAGTTTCTCAGGGCAGAAATGGATCTGATGTGCTCCTAGTCATCACAATTGCAGTAAGTTGGAGTATGTCCATTATTGCTTAGTCTTGTTAACAGCAATGACAGCTAATTTCTCACTGGGCCATTTCAGAAGCCAGGCTTTGGCCATTAGCCTTGACATAGTTTCTTCAGTTCTCTTAATGATTATGTGAACTACCTTCTATTTTAAAAATGGATCCCTTCTTTTATGGCCTGTATTAACCAGAATGGACTTAGTTGTTCATAGCTAAAAAGCCTAACCAACACAATTCCCCTACGATGATTTATTCTTAGGAGGAAGTAGGAGAAGTATACTTCCCAATGTATGCTTACAAACATTAAAAAAAAAAAAAGTAATTGAACTCACATTTAATTCTAAAAATGCTTGTTGGGGCACCTGGGTGGCTCAGTCAGTTGAGTGTGACTTCAGCCGTTAGCTCAGGTCATGATCTCAGGGTCCTGGGATCAAGCCCCACATCAGGGGCTTGCTTCTCCCTCTCCCTCTGCCTCTCCTTCCCACATGTGCACGCTTTCTCTCTCTCAAATAAATAAATAAAATCTTAAAAAAAAAAAAAAGACTTGTTCATGAGAATATTTACTAATGAGTATGCACAAGAATTCAAAGATAGGGATCCCTGGGTGGCGCAGCGGTTTGGCGCCTGCCTTTGGCCCAGGGCGTGATCCTGGAGACCTGGGATCGATTCCCACGTTGGGCCCCGGTGCATGGAGCCTGCTTCTCCCTCTGCCTGTGTCTCTGCCTCATTCTCTCTCTCTCTCTGTGACTATCACAAATAAATTAAAAAAAAAAAAAAATTAAAAAAAAAAAAAAGAATTCAAAGATAATGGGAAGTTCCTAAATGTTGACAGTATCGAAAAGGCTGAATTCAGAAGAGGCACTTCTATTACTAAAGTATTAATATCATAACTCTACACTACTATATTTTCCCAGTTAAGGAAAGTGGGGGAAATTCCAGTTTGGTAGTTTTGCAGAATTACAGATATTTTGGAAATACCATGGACATTGTATTGTCACTAGGGCTGTATAAAAGAGTTTCCACACTAATTGCTTTCCAAATACTTTTCATTCCTTTTATACATTTGTAGCACTTATAAATCTAGAGCCCCATGTGGTGCCGCTGGAGAACTGTCACTTTCAAGAAAGCACAGACCACACCTAAATTCCAGATATGACTCTTGCCTCAAGAAACAATGAGAGTGATTCAAGCATACAGTCCAGCTCCTCATTATCTCTTCTCTCACTCTCTCCCCTTTAATCTGAGGCACTGCCCTGGATTGTTGCTCACATACCTTTCAAGATAATTGTAGATTAATACATATCTGAGATTAATTGTTCTAGAAAAGGCCACTTAAAATTTACCTAACACAGGCTCCACATTTTCAGAGTGGATATTCAAAAAAAAAGGTTCAGGATTGTATCTTCAAAAATGGAACCAGAAATTCAAAAAATAATTCTGTGTTTAACAAAATTTCATTTATATTTGCAACTATGTGCCAGTTCTCATAATGAACGAGTAATGAATCAAATGTAGATTTTTTTACCATAATTTTCCTGCAAGAATGCATTCTAGCAAATACAAACACCCTTTCCTTCACTCCTGACTTTCACAACACTATAATACAGAAAATTACTTTTGAAAAATTATAATGTTTCTTCATTTTTCTCGTGGACTCCTCTTTAATATTTTGGCATTAAAAATCATTCTTTTTTAAGGGAACTTTTGGTCAGCAAACTTCTTCTTCTTCTTTTTTTTTAAAGATTTATTTATTTATTTGAGAGAGAGAGAGCACACAGAGGGAGAGGGAGAAGCAGACTATCCACTGAGCAGGGAGCCAATGCAAGGCTTGATTCCCAGGACCCTGGGATCATGACCTGAGCCAAAGGTAGATACTCAACTAACTGAGCCACGCAGGTGCTCCCTGTTCAGCGAACTCCTTTGCTTCTTCCTTCAGTTGTTCATTGGAGTAACTCAACCAGGTCTTCATTCGTCAAAAAGCCCATCATCTACCCACTTCTTTCAACATCACTTGCAACCATGTTATAAATTCTGGATTTTTTTTTAAGATTTTATTTATTTATTCATGAGAGACACGGAGAGAGACAGAGAGCCATAGACAGTGGAAGAAGCAGGCTACATGCATGGAGCCCGATGTGGGACTCGATCCCGGGACTCTGGGATCACGCCCTGAGTCAGAGGCAGACACTCAACCACTGAGCCACTCAGGTGTCCCAATTCTTGATCTTTTATATGATCAATACTGCATTATGGATCGAAAGTACATTATATTTATATTGCATTTTTGGACGTTTACAAAGTTGATGAATTGACCAGAGACTAACCAACAAAGATGTTGACATATTGGACCTAGCTAGATGCTACTATTATGCAGCAAGGAATGTTTGAGTGGGGACTAATTTTATAAGTGGTTGGTTCATTGGTGAATATTTCCATATTTCTATGACTTTGATTCTCTGTACAACCTAATTAACTGCAGAGATTGGGTAATACATACTTTGGATAATAAAGATCACTTCACCTACCACTCTGCTTTTCTTTCTAGAATCTATCATGGGGCTTTTGTCCTCTCTACCTCTTTAGTATGGCCTGGAGTTCTTTGGCTCCTTGCCTATTATGCCAATTCTGTATCACTAAAGTCTAGAAATCAGTCTTACAGAAATGGACCTTACACACACCTTCAAAGTCCACTTGGGTCTGTCTCAATTTTAACACATTAAGCTTCTCAGAACATTCAAGGTTTATAATTTTGGTCAGAATTGTAGTTCCAAGTCAAATATGTTTTTCTAAGAGCAAATAACATAGGTTTTAGCAAACTTTTAAAATCATAAGGTAACATCAATGTCTTCTTATGTGTCTCAACAACAACCATCAGTGTTGGAACCCTGACTCTTTAGTGAGGATATGAACATAATCATCATTTTATAAATTAAGAACAGAAAATACTGCTGTGTATTTATGTTCAAATAGTTTTCTATATACTGAGATATGTTTAATACCTTTTTGATTTTACATTTTGAAAACTTAGCTTAGTCCTAGGAATGAAGTCTTTTCTGGCTATGATGACTTCAAATCATTACCAGAGAGTGAATTGAGCAATATTTTCACTTTATAATTTAAAACTTTGACTTTTTAACAAAATATCATCTAAAACATTTATGCTGCTGGATAAGCATATTCTTGAAATGTGTGCAAAATAAACAACCATTTATTTTTCTCTTTGCTGTTTTAAAGCAATTTTTATTGGGTTGGGTGTAGGTTTCAGGATATAATGTAGTTTGCCAAATTCTGTAATCCTTTCTTTTTTTTTTTTTTTTTTTTTTAATGTCACACAGGGTGTGGTGCCTTTAGAGAATTTTTAAAAAGTTGTAGTTCCTGGTCTTTTTTTTCTTCATTTTTTCCAAAATAGTAAGATAACTTAAACCCCACAGGGAAATTCTGGTTCCTACTATTGGTTCCTGGGTTCCTCCACTATTAAAAGACAAATTATTCCCTGTAACTAAAAGACTGATTATTCCCTGTAGCTAGTTTTTACCTATATTCTTGCTAGACGTGTTTACATTCTTAACATTGTAAGCTCAGTATTAGAAATGAAATCTTAAGTATTATTTTAAGGTTTTATTTATTTATTTGCTTACTGCTTAGAAAGGTGAAGATAATTTAGAGGGAACAACACAGATAAGGCGTTTTAATCCGGCTATGCTCCTCTAGTGGTGGGGTGGTTGTTGAATATCTCAATGAATCCATTCTGTTCTTGTTTTTCTTTTATTAATCCCTGGTTATTGGGGAGGAATAAGAGGTTTAAAATTATTTTTCTCTAATTAAATAAAGCCTTGGCTTCACAAGGTTGGGATTGTTCTTCTTAGAAAAACAAATTCTCTGTGAATCTTATCTGGCCAACATCACAGAAAGGAATAGTTGGAAAAGATCTTTTGAGAGCAGAGAGATGCCAGCAAAGAAACACACCATTTTCAGAACAGGACACGGTGAGATCTGATGGTCTGGGGTCTGTCTTCATTATCTGCCGTAGTTCATGACAATCACGCACAAACCGCTCGGCTGAAAATGCAATCTTGCATCCCTGCACAGAAACGGTCTCCCTGTTCTCCTGCACCAGTAAAAACAGAGAAGAATGCAGGGGGAGGGTGTGTTTAAAGTAAAAAAGGATGGGGCGCCTGGGTAGCTCGGTTGGTTGAGCCTCTGCCTTTGGCTCAGGTCGTGATCCCGGGGTCCTGGTATCGAGCCCCATGCCTGGCTCCCTGCTCAGCAGACAGTCTGCTTCTCCCTCTCCCTCCGCCCCTCCCCATGCTTGTGCTCTCTCTCGGTCTCAATAAATAAATAAAATCTTCAAGGGGGATCCCTGAGTGGCTCAGCGGTTTGGCGCCTGCCTTTGGCCCAGGGCACGATCCTGGAGACCCGGGATCGAGTCCCGCGTCGGGCTCACTGCATGGAGTCTGCTTATCTCTCTGTCTCTCATGAATGAATGAATGCATAAATAACTTTGAAAAAAATATAAAAAAAAATAAAGTAAAAAAGGAGAAGAGGAGTCAAAATACAATGGAATCCCCGTTCTGCTGTCCTTTTCTTGCCTCAGATCTGTGTTTGAAGGCGCCAGAAATAAAGAGGGAACCCGTTTTCCAGCAACCAGCAAGCGCTAACCAAAAAAAAAAAAAAAAAGAAAAAAGAAAAAAATTTTTTTTAAGCAATTAGAGAAAACCAGTCCCCCAAGCAAGCCCGGACCCCGTCCCTGGGAGCCGTCGGCGGATCCCGAAGCCAGGGCCCGCTTGGGTACCACTCGCCGGGCCGGGGGCCGCCGTCGTCCTCCCCACAGGCCGAGGGCGGGATGCGCAGGGGCCGAGGGCCCGGGGTGCCGGGGAGGAGCCGCCCGCCCGCCCGCCCGGGAGAGGGGGCGGCTCCGGCCGCCGCAGAACAAACGGGACATTGAGCCGCGGCCTGCGGCTGCCAGAGCGGCTCCCCTGGGGAAAGTCAGCGTCGGGGCCGCCCGCTCCGCAATCGCCCTTAAAAGCGCCCCCACCGGCCTGCGGCGCACGCTCGGCTACCTGGGCCGCGCGCGGTGTGTGCGCGTGTGTGCGCGTGTGTGCGCGTGTGTGCGCGTGTGTGCGCGTGCGCGCGCCGGGGCTGAGAGGCGCGGGGGGCGGGCGCGGGTTCCTGCTCGTGTGCCGGAGCGAGAGCCCGGGGTGCCGACCGGCGAGCGCGTCGACACCGGCCATGAGGGGCGCGGGCGCCTGGGCCGCGCTCGGCCTGCTGCTGGCGGCCGCCGCGCAGCGCTCGCCGCAGCAGCCCCCCGAGAGGTAACGCGACCCCCGCGACCCCTCCCCGCCTCCGCCCGCCGCGTCGGGGCGCCCGCTGCCCCCGCTGCCCCCGCCCGGCCTGCCCGAGGGCCCGAGCTGCGGACTCGCTTCCTGCTGCGCCCCCCCCCACCCCCGGGAGGTCGGCCCGCAGACGTAGAGCCCAAGGGAGACCCCGAGCGGTGGGGCGCGCGGGGAGCCGCTCCCCGAAAGTTCGCTCCCCGCCAGCCTCCGTCGGAGATGCCCGGCCCCGGGACCTGGGAGGGCCCCGCCCCGCGGCCGCCTGCGCCGTCGTCCCCAGCAGCCTCCCCCCCTCCCCGGGGCGCGGGACGCCCCGCCGACGGTCAGGGAGATTAAAACTTTTTATGTTAGTCAATCGCTTCTCTTTAAACTTATTCATGAGAGAGAGAGAGAGAGAGAGAGAGAAGCAGGCTCCATGCAGGGAGCCTGATGCGGACTCGATCCCGGGTCTCCAGGATCAACTTTTTATGTTAGTCAATTGCTTCTCTTTAAACTTATTCATGAGAGACAGAGAAAGAGAGAGAGAGAAAGAGAGAGAGAGAGAAGCAGGCTCCATGCAGGAGCCTGATGCGGGACTCGATCCCGGGTCTCCAGGATCCCGCCCCGGGCCGAAGGCGGCGCCAAACCGCTGAGCCACCCAGGCTGCCCTAATTGCTTGTCTTTAAAACCCTATACCTCACATAGCCTAGCTCTCACCTTCTCTCAGCCCCCCACCCCACCCCCCCAGTTATATTTTCCACTTCACCATTTTCCAATAAGCTCTTCCCACTATGTGGAGCGTTTCCTTGCTTGTGGATGGATGGAGAAATAGATGTGTTCTAAGACGGACATAGATGGCCAATGGACTGAAACTTTTTTTAGATTTATTTATTTATTGATTCATGATAGACCTAGAGAGAGAGAGAGAGAGAGAGAGAGGCAGAGACACAGGCAGAGGGAGAAGCAGGCTCCATGCAGGGAGCCCGACGTGGGACTCGATCCCGGGACCCCAGGATCGTGCCCCGGGTCAAAGGCAGGCGCCAAACCGCTGAGCCACCCAGGGACCCCCTGGACTGAATATTTTATGGGGCTGTAATTTAAATAGTCTAAGACCTAGCAGGTATTTCAAATCGCTTATCCAGTCCAAGCATTTATTTTTATTTATTTATTTATGTTAAAAATTTTTATTTATTTATTCATGAGACACAGAGAGAGAGAGAGAGAGAGGCAGAGACACAGGCAGAGGGAGAAGCAGGCTCCATGCAGGGAGAAGGCAGGCGCCAAACCACTGAGCCACCTAGGGAGCCCCCAGTCCAAGCATTTATTAATCAGTGTTAACTTTATCCATATTAAGAGGCTATGTCTTTCTGAGATTGACGTTAGGTTGTTAGACCTAGTTTCAAATTAAGTTTCCTTCTTTTATTTTCCCAGACCTGTTTTCACATGTGGCGGCATTCTTACTGGAGAGTCTGGATTTATTGGCAGCGAAGGTTTTCCTGGAGTGTACCCTCCAAATAGCAAATGTACTTGGAAAATCACAGTAAGCATATTTTTTTAAGGGTATTCTCCTGGAAATGGGTATTGGAAACAGTGGAAGGCTGCTGCATTTTTACTCTGGTGCCAGGATTTGGGTAGGGGGGCAAGTGCCTGAAACAGTGAAATGTTGGATTTACCTCAACTATTTGGGACATTTTTATTAATAGAACTAGTAGTGTCCTGCTTTAGTGAATAGAAAGGGTGCAAGATAACAGTTGAAGGGATACATTCTTAAAGCAGATGTGTTTCTGAAAACCCATCCTGACAGTTGAGTTTCATGGATTCAAAATTAAGGCTGTTTTCTTTTTTTTTTTTAATTTTATCTATTTATTCATGAGAGACACAGAGAGAGAGGCAGAGACACAGGCAAAGGGAGAAGCAGGCTCCATGCAGGGAGCCCAATGTGGGACCCGATCCCAGGACCCCGGGATCATGCCCTGAGCCAAAGGCAGATGCTCAACCACTGAGCCACTCAGGGATCCCAAGGCTGTTTTCAAAGGCCTATTGTAATGACTTTTAGAATCCGTTCGTTACCTGTGCTCTGCATAAATGTCTCCCAGTGGGAAATAGAAGATCAAGGTAATACCCATTCCAGACTACTTTATGCCCACTGTAGATAAAAGACAAAAGAAAAAGAAAAAAAAATTCCACTTAATGTCCCTGACTTAAAATCACCACTAAAGGCACTCTAACAATAGAGAATAATAATAATTGGGGGGTAAGGAGGGAAAGCCAAAGTATCAAACAAAGCCTAATAAAATGCCCATGCTGGTTAATAATGGCATAGATGATGCTGAGTCAAGATAAATCAGATTTCCAGATAGCCATCTTTAAAAAGAAGTCTGGATTTAGAATCAGCTACATTGAATCGTCTTTCCAGTCAGTATGGTAGTGAGTCTTCATTTTTTCAGTGTTGGAAAGTTGTTTGGTAATTGAACACATTGGTGCACTGAGAGCTTCGTTCAGTCAGATTGTGCCACTGATTATAATTTTTTAAAGGAGCTACCTCTCACTGAGCACTTACTGTGTACTAGACACTGTACCAAGTAGTTAGCAAGCATAATCTCACTGACTCCTTGAAATCACTCTGAGAAAGTGACTATTATACCCCAACTTTATATATAAAACTGAGGCTGAGACCTAGAACAATTATGTCAGTTCACTTGATCAAACATTTGTTAAGTCCAGCTTTTGGCAGTGAGGCATTCCCATTGACAGGCAAACAGGAGAGGTCCTCGTCCTTAAACTTGACTCCTGTATGCACTGATACTTTCCTATCAAATATTGACTCTCTGATGAACTGGTACAGATTTCATTGTGTTATTGCAACACATGGGACCAGGAGAGAATGAGTCATAAAAAATAGCTTTGAAATATTGTTCTTAGCATAAATGTGAAATAAGGCTTTGAAATAAACATGTAATTTGGTTTTCATATGTATAGTTGTGTTTCAGTTGTAAATTAATGGCTTTAAGTTATAAATGATCCAAGGAAATTGATGACTGAGAAGCATCATGTGCTTAACAAGTAGAAATTCATGGTTGGCCATGTATTGAGGGTATTATAGGCATTGTTGGTGTGGCATCAAACTTTGATTGGAGGAGGGCGCAAGTTTTCCTTGGCATAGAAATGGTGTGATTCAGGAGAGGCCTGACTACCATATTCTTATGTGGGAGTTGGGGAAGTATAGTGGATGTTCTTCTTGGATGATGCAATGTACAGGTAACACATATGGGCTCAGCCGTTAGACTTCCCTGTATTCAAATTCTCATTCTAACACTCATAAATTGTGTGACCAGGATTCATCTTTTTTAAACCTTGGGATTGTTGTGAAGATAAAGTGAGTTAGTAGACATAAAACCCTTGGCTCAGTGTCAGTGATGTAATAAGTACTTAATAAATGTTAGCCATCACTGTTATCATTTTCATTGTCCTCATTGTTGGTATTGACTTCTCGTTCCTTCTGACCCATGATCGATATGACAGATCACTGTTACCCCCTTACCTCATTGGCTAAGCTGGGCTTGGCATCAAGTCAAAACAACTCAGACTTTGATGGAAGAATATACTTTGTCATCTATTATCTAGGAAGAATTATTTCCGGGTTGGGTTCTCCTATAACCTTGCTGAAGAGACTCTGTGTGAGTCAGAACTAGGTCGGCTTCCCATGACAGAGACCTAAATAACAGTGGCTCTAACAGAAGTTTGGTTCTCTCTCTCATGTAGGAATCTAGAGGTGGGCAACCCAAGATTGGTGTGGCAGCTTCAAGTATCTTTGTCTCCTCCTGCTTTGCCATACTCAGTTGTGTGCTCAAGTTCCAGCCATCATGTTTACATTCCAGCCAACACAAAGGAAGAAAAGAAGGGCATATATCTTCCCTTTAAGGACATTGCACATAACTACATGCAACTTACTGCTTACATTTCATTGGCTGGTTCTTAGTTACATGGCCACTTCTTGCTGCAAGAAAGCTGAGAAATGAAGGCTTCATTTGAGGCATCTTTCGATTAAAAGTTTTCTATCAGGTGTAGAAAGAAGGGAACATAGGTAGACGACAAGCAGGCTCTGTGATATATTTATTTGTGCTTTTCTCAGGCTGCCTGAACTGATGTTCATGAAGTTGAGTAACAAATGCTAGCCTTTTTGGAAAACAAAAAAATTCCTTTTTAGAAAGTGTAGGTGATACAGAAGAAAGGACTATACAATTTGCTTTTCCAGTTAAAAGCTTAATAGTTTTCACTCGTAGTCAGTTGAGTTTATTCTATTCCAAGGGGCTGTGTCTTTTATTTTTGCATATGAGTAGCTACTAAGAACTTCAGAGAAGCCCAGCACATTCTCCTGGTTATAATTACTGCCTGTGCTTTTCACAAAGGCCATGGGTGCTCTCAGGGTCTTAGTTTGACAACATTTTTATTTCTTTGTATTTCACAGGCAATAGCCCTAATTCATTTGTAAAAATCTTCTTAATTCTTTTTCACAATCCTCTGGTTTGTCAGAGTAACAGAAGGGAACTCCCTAGCTCCTGTAGATCCTAGGGAACATAAAAAGAGAACTGTGGTAGCTCTAAAGTGGGTGGCCCTGAGGTTATCTCGTTCATTCACGAAATGTGTTTTGAGTGCTGGGTACTATCTGGGTTATGGCAGCAAGCAAGGCAGCCACATTCCTTACCCTCATGCGGTTAGCATTCTAGTTTGGGGAGGTAGGCAATTAATGTCTAAATAAACAAAATATTAAGTAGTGATAAATGTATTGTAAAAATAAAATAGATACTCCTTCACATCCATTAGGATGGCTATTATAAAAAAAAAAAAGACAATAACAAGTGTTGGCAAGATGTAGAGAAATTGGACCCCTTGTGTATTGGTGGTGGGAATATAAAATGATGCAGCTGCTGTGGAAAATATGTCACTTTCTCAAGAAATTAAACATAAAAAATAGAGAATCAGATCTTTCAATACAGAGAAAAAACTGATGTTTGCCAGAGGGGAGAGAAGTGGGGAATGGGCAAAGTGGTGAGGGGAGGGAGATACAGGCTTCCAGTAATGGAATGTGTAAGTCATGGGGAGGAAAGGTACAGCACAGGGAGTACAGTCAATGGTATTGTAATAGCATTGTATGGGGACCGATGGTAGCTAGCTACACTTGGGGTGACCATAGCATAATGAATAGAGTTGCCCAATCATTGTGTTGTATACCTGAAACAAATGTAACGTTGTATGTCAACTATGCCTCAATAAAAAAGAAAAAGAAATTAGACATAGAATTACCATATTCTCCAGCAATTCCACTTCTGGGTATGTACCTCAAAGAAGTGAAAGCAGGGACTCAAGCAGATATTTATACATCCGTGTTCACAGCAGCATTATTCACAGTAGCCAAATGGTGGGAGCAACCCAAGTATCTATCCACAGATGAATGAATAAACAAAATGTGGTATAGACATACAAAGGAACATTATTCAGTCCTAAAAAGTAAGGGAATTCTGACACATGCTCCAATATGGATGAATCATGAGAACGTCATGCTGAGTGAAATAAACCACAAAAGAACAAATAGTGCATGATTCTATTTATATGAGGCACCTAGAGTAGTCCAATTCATAGAGACAGAAAGTAGAATGGTGGTTGCCAGGGGCTGGGGGTGGGGAGTTAGTATTTATTTTTTTTAAAGATTTTATTTATTCATAAGAGACACACAGATTGAGAGAGAGAGAGAGAGAGAGAGAGAGGCAGAGACATAGGCAGAGGGAGAAGCAGGCTCCATGCAGGGAGGACGCGGGATCATGCCCTAGGCTGAAGACAGCGCTAAACCGCTGAGTCACCAGGACTGCCCCTGGGGAGTTAGTATTTAATGGGTTTAGAGTTTCACTTGGGGAAGATGAAGAAGGTTTTTTTTTTTTGAAGATTTTATTTATTTATTCATGAGATAGAGAGAGGCAGAAACATAGAAGGAGAAGCAGGCTCCCTGCAAGAAGCCTGATGTGGGACTTGATCCCTGACCCCAGGATCACACCCCAAACCGAAGGCAGACACTATACCGTTGACCCACTCAGGTGCCCCAGATGAAAGTTCTAAAGATGGATGCTCGTGATGACTGCTGCACAACAATGTGCAAAGGTCATTCTGGCTGCTGTCTAGATGATGAGTTGTGGGGAGTTAAGAATGAAACAGGGAGACCAATTAAGAAGCTAATATGGTATCCAGGAGAGAGAAGGTGGTGGATTGAACAAGGGTGGTAACAAAGGAGATGAAGAAACATGGAATCCTCTGCCCGAAGCAGCTGTCTCAGCAGTTCTGAGTAGGGTTAGGATATAGTGGCACCAGCCAAGAGGCTGGATACTCCAGGCTTTGGACCCTTGCTTGGCAGCTGTTCCAGGCAGGGCTGAGCTCTGGTGTGGCCTCATCCAAGGCTGTCTGTTAAAGGCTTTCCCAAAGCAGAGGATCCAGTCCATTTTCCTGCTCCTGCAGTCAGTAAGCCAAGAATAGAGGTTCTACTGGGTTATTCAGTATCACTTTTATTGAACATCACGGAGATGCCTCAGGGCCCCTGGGTGGCTCAGTTGGATAAGTGTCTGCCTTCAGCTCAGGTCAGGATCTCAGGGTCCTGGAATGGAACCCCACGTCATGCTCCCTCTTCTCCTTCTCCCTCTGCCCCTCCCCCTGTGCCCTCCCAAATAAATAAAATCTTTTAATAACAAAATCACAGATGGGAGTCTCAGAGTGGGCCTAAAATTCCTGTAGTTGGAGAGAAATATTCTATCCCTTACTCCTCCCAGTCTCTTATTTCATTCTTCCAGACTGGAGATGTGTTCCAAGCAAGGTGGCTTTCCTCACCTAATGGTTTTCCCTGAACTGTATCTTATCAGTAGGGGACTGAGGAGAGTCTAATGTTAGTATCTGTATGCTTTCGGAAAGTTGAATGCTAGTTGTCACAGCCAAACTTTCCAGCCATTTGTAATGGACTTCCTGGTATGGAAATCTAGCCTACAGATTGGAAATTTAGATTTGTCCTTATATTGTAGTACTTTAAAATTTTCATAGCTATTTCTTGGACAGCTGCACTGCCCATACACTATCTACATTGGCTACTTAAATTATTTGAATTAATTAGAAATTCAATGTCTCAGTCACATTAGCCATATTTTAAGTGCTCAGTAGCCACATGTAGGTAGTGGCTATCATATTGGACAGTATATAATATGAATATTTACATTAATACAAAAAGTTCCTTTGGACAGTGCTGTCCTAGAGAATTTTTGAGGTTAATTTTACTCATGTGAAGATATGAGTACATGGTGCACCATGCTGCTTAGTTGTACTTCTGCTTTGCAAGTGAGGAAGCTGACACTTGTTCTGTGTAGTGTTGAAATTGTGACTGGAACTCAAGTCTTTTGACTCAGCTTTATCTTTCTGCAACTCTTGGTGACCTCAACTAGTCTTAGGTTTTACTAATTAATTTTGCTGAATATGAAAAAAAAATTTGCTGAATATGTTCTCAAAAATGTATGGTTAGAGATTAAAACAGAATTTGAGGATTAAGAAATTGTTAACTCTCAAAAGGTTGAAGGTTTCTTAGTTTCCTGTGAAAGTTGATTTTTGGAACTGGAATTTAAGGAGCATCTGCATAAAAAAATCTACTTGACATTGATGATGGGGGCAAAAGTTAAGTATGATTTAAGAGCTAAGATATGTATAATCCTTTGGACAGTAGTTGGTCTTCTAAGCAGGTTTGGAATTGAGCCAAAGATACCTGAATTGATTTAAGGATGAGAAAGAACTAGTAATTCCACCTGTACCAAGCCCTGCAACAAGAAATGAACCTCCAAGTATGGACATAACACCACCTAGACCTCTATCACAGTGGTCCTTCTGCTAGGTACATATGTCCAACAGGACAAGGCTCTGCAGGAGATAGTAGGAGATCTCTGAGATCCCTTAATGAAGTAGAAGAGAGTGGACCATCGTCAGCAAGAATGCAGCCAGTGTGACATAGGTCACTGCTATCCTGACAGGACAGATTCATGAAGAGCCCACCAGGTATGGGGCTAAGTGCTGGAGATACACATACGAATATGCAGGAGATGTGAGCATGGGAGGATGGGGGTTGCCTCCCCATATGATATGTGAAGGTATGTTCCCCAGGCTCTGAGTGGGAATGAGATAAAGGCCAACAGGCACCATGCTTCTTGGCTCCACAGGCATCCCTGACACAGAGATCTCCATTCCATTAATGGTGTCATTATAAATTCATTGCAAACTTGGTAAATCACCGATACCTTTTCTGTTCCTTGGTCTTTTCATCCATAACTTGTTCACTTTATAGTCTACTTTATATCTACTGTAGTCCCATAGTAGATTCATATCGATGGTTTAACACAATTTTTGAATTAAAAAGAATAGGCAGTATTAGGAAAATAATACCTTGTGAAAGCAACTATTCAGAGTTTGATTTGAGCTACATATGTTAAGGCCGGTTAAGTGGAACCAGCTGAATCTTTGTTTACAGCAACTGTGCAAATTAGAGGGAACCAGAAGCCTAGAATCTTCTGGGAAATCTTGAATAGATGTGTAGGAATTGTTATTCTAAATCAATGGTAAAACTAAATGTGCCACCTGAATGTGTTGGGCAGTTACTGTCATTATCTAACAGAAGCAGCAGTTGGTACGTAGATAAGGGTGAAGATGATTTTGTGCTTGGATTTAAAGTTCAACATGATTTACAAAACAGTTTTTAAAATGAGATACTTCATGTATGTTGTCCTGTTGTTACAGATCATTATTGAATTACACAGTATTTATCATTTATATCTATTTCACCCCCAAATTTAAAGTTATTGAAATTAGCCATTATTAAAGGTTCGAGTTGTTTTCAGCAGACATCTGGCTTGAGAAAAATCAGGGAATGTTTGAGGATTTTAAAAATTGGCATTGGAGGTTCTTTTAACTCTGAATTAAATAATGTGGGAAGGTCAGAAAGTCACAGACCTTTGCCAGAAATGGGAGAACAGTTATAGCAATGAATAGACTCACTCCCATTTAAACTGGAAGTGGCAAAATTTTTAGTTAATTCATGCAGAAGATAAAAAAGCATAAATTATCATATGTTGAATATTTTCGGGCTCCCACATAATGCATGTACTATCATTTTGATAACTATTTTTTCTTTTGAGCTAGAATTAAATATACTAGTTATTCTGTAGATTGTAGATATAAAATAATAATATGTGATTTTCAGCATACCTCCAAATATATTTTATCATTTTATTTCATTCCCATCCAATTCCATGATGTCAGTAGGATACATATCAGGATGCCTATTTTACAAGTACAGAAACTGAGGTCTGAAGAACTCATAACTTGCTTACTATTGTCATTCTGGCAAAGGTCTGAAAAGACTAGAGAATTTTTTGACTCATTGATACAAAGACACTATTACAGGTTTATTGAGCAAATAAATTAACATTCACTCAGTGCTTATTGAGCATCTACTTGAGCTAATAAGCATTTGGTTGGGCCCTGGGGGTAAAAAGACAAGGCACAGTTTTCTGTCCTTAAGGAGTTTATAATCTGGCCGGGAGTACTTCCACAAGAAACCAGTAGCAGTTAGATGTGTAAATAACTATGATGCCCACTGTAAATCGTTTTAAGTATTGATCATATGGAATGAGCCTTATTTACATTTTTTTAAATTATTGAAGGTCTTAGATTAGGTAAATGAAAATAATTACTGCCTCATACAAACAGTAAAAGATGTTACAACGCATTTTACATCTGTGCTACTATAAGATATGAGAAATTGTTACTGTGTCCTTTGTTTGACATCCTTTTACAGCACCTGCCTTGATATTTACAAATATGTCTAATAATTATACAAAGGCATTCCTGTACCGTTGTCTTGGCGGTAATTGTGCTACTAATATATGTTAAAGACATCATACTAAATCCATCCTCCGAAAGCCTGATTAAATTTAAATGGCATTCACATTTAAAGAAATGATAGATTAAAGATGGGGTAGGGATTTATATTTTCCCAATAACCTTCATATGGCTTCATGAGAAGAAAGACAGCAGTGGTGGGGCTTGGGGTTATGTGAAAATTGAAACAAATAATGATGTTCTACTAAGATGAGTGCTAGGTATATAATTTGAGGAAACAAATAGTGAAGTTAGACAGGAACTCAATATTTAAGTCACTTAATTATACCTAGGGGTATAGCAAGGGGTTCTAAAATTACTGTAACTATTATTTGCCTGGCATAACCACAGCAGGACAGATAGGGGAATGGAATTTTGGCCTTAAACACATATTTCCTGGCTTTAAACTACATGTAGGATTTAGAATTATATAGAGACATAAATTCTGATCTTAACTATGGGTTTTTTTTTAAACATACATATACATCTGTTGGACTAGGCTTGGTTATTTCAGCTGCCTTGAATAATAATTTAACCCAATGCTTGACTTAATATTATTCACATCTGATTCCTTAGTAAAGATGGGAATAATTTTTTTTTAAAGATTTTATTTATTCAAGACAGAGAGAGAGACAGAGAGAGAGAGGCAAAGACACAGGTAGAGGGAGAAGCAGGCTCCACGCAGGGAGCCCAATGTGGGACTGGACCCCTGGACTCCAGGATCACGCCCTGACCGAAGGCAGGCACCCAACCACTGAGCCATCCAGGCGTCCTGAGAATAATTTTTTAAAATATTTTATTTATTTATTTATTTGAGAGAGCGGGTGCATGAGTGTGGGGGAGGGTCAGAGAGAGAAGAAGGTAGGCTTCCCACTGAGCAGAGAGCCAGAGGTGGGCTCCATCCCAGGACCTGGAGATCATGACCTGAGCCAAAGGCAGCCGCTTATCCAACTGAGCCACCCAGGCGCCCCAAAGATGGGAATAATTAATGAGATGTCTGTATACCCAAGCTTAAGGACCATATGAATGGGGTGAGAGTGTTATAGCTGTGTTTTGTTTGGTTGTTTTAATTAAGAGAGTATAATTCAGATACTCTGTGATCCTTAGGGCACTTCAACTGTCTCAGTTAGATTTCAGTTGATAAGGCACTGGAAGAATGAAAACCTGTTCTTTGCTCCCTTAAATCCCCCTGGGAAGCAAGGAGAATATAAATCCTAAATAAATAAGCAAGTAGGTGACCTTTTCCCACTGAGGCCTCGGTCTAGTTTTTCTAAATTTGTTTAGTTTTCTGCTTATTTTTTAAAGGGCCTCTGTTGCTTGTTTTTATTTTGTTTTTCTTTGCTCTTTCACATGAAAATCAAATACATTTTTATTGATTGGAAACCCAATGTTTTATAAATGTGCTTATTTGTACTGCCTGTATTTTTTAATGCTGGGCTAAAGCAGAAGTCTTAGAAAGGGCTCAATGAGGAGGGAAGAAAAGGAGAAATCGTGAAAACAAAGTCTTATGTTTTTCTGAAGAAGATTCTCTTTAATAACATATTAATGATAAAAAAGCATTCTTGAATGAAACCTCGCTCTAATAATGGAGCACCAAAATAACACATTTAAAAACCTCTCTGTTAAAAAGCAGTATAAATAGAGAAGGCATTTAACAGAGGTAAAACACCCAGAAAGGGTTTTAAGGAATATATTATTAAAAAGACTGATGGAATTACTTCCCCATTCCTTGCCCAACTCCAGAGTTCAATTTATGATTTGAAATTGTGGGCAAATTAGAATTGTTCCATAAATTTGTAGTTTCCTCAAAAATCTATCATGTATAAAAAGAGAGAGAGAGAGAGAGGTCTCATTTGTTGATTGCTCCCTGTTGGATCCCAGAGAAGTATTTAGGGGGCTTCTGATTCTTAAGGTTTCTCTTCCCGCCTCTCCCCACCCTTCTGCTTAGGTAGGAAGCGGTTCCTCTGTGCTCACATCGGCAGCACATAGACTAAAAAAATAGGAAGCGGTTCCTGTGAATAATTGCTATCCCATGTTCCTGGCACAATGAAGTTTTATATGAATGGATTATTGCTTTTTGAGCCTATGAAAAATGTAATCACTACCTTCATCTTACACAGCTGTACCTTATAATTTAGCAGCTTTAACAACAGTGGCAATAGCTCTTTTGGGTATTCTTGAATGTCTTACTCTAGGAACTTCGGAGAATAGAAGTGTTTTCTTCAGGTATATTATTTGTTAGATCATGACAGTCAATGTGGCAAGTCTTTGGAAAACCAGTGTAAACATCTAAAAATAAAAGGAACACCCACAGAGAAGTGGGGAGTTGGAATTAAAGCAGCACAAGCCCTGCCACTAAATATCACCTCTCTTTCATCACCTTACCCCCAAGACACTCCTGAGCACTGCATATAATAAAATAGTGTTTCCCAAAATGTGGAGGGAGGGAGAAGCTATTAGGTCAGAGATGGGCTGTTCTGTGGATGAGGCTGATTGACAAGAAGCAGGGTGCAGGGAAGCCAGTGGGGATATTATTGCTGCTTTTACTGCTCCTACAAATGAATTGATAGGAGTCTGATTGCTAGTCACAGACTTTCTAAAAGCCCTAGGCTCTGATTGACCTTCTCTGAAAAAAAATCATTATTTATTAATTCATTAAAACCATTTTTAAAGTACCTACCAGAGACCAGGTGCTGGGTTGGGCACAGAGACTGCAATGAAAAGAAAACCACATCCCTGAATAGGCCTTAAGATAAGGAGGCTCTTAATAGTCAGGGAGATGTCCCTGAAATGAATGATAATGACAAAGGGTGACAGGGTTCATGATTAAGGGTTGTAAATGTGGCATTTCTCAACTACTAGAAGAATGGTTATTGGAGAGGCATAGAGACATAGTGTTTAGCCATTTGCTAGGTTTGTGACACACCTTTCAGAATTTTCCAAAGTTGGTTATCATGGTCAGACCTGGTTTGTAGGGGTCATATAAGGATTGAAGGAGAAAGTAGATGAAAGGTCCTTGACATGAAAGGTCCTTGATGCAAGCATGCACTCATTGAACAGTAGCCGTGGTGATTATTTTTTTTAACTTCTCTTCTAAGGCTGTAATAAGGCATAAAAGGGTGGTGTTTGTGTAGAACTTGTCTACAAGCCAATGCATTTTAAGCTGGATGGTAATCCCTTTGGGGCATGGCTAGCTCCCATTGGAAATACTCCTACTCACTATGCCCTTTCTTCATTTAAAATATGATCTTTCATTAAGACTTTGTCCACAGAAGTACTTCCAAACCTTCCCTGCTTCTCCTCAAGCCATGTCCCCTCAACCAAACACCTCTCACCCCAGCACAAACCAAGAGTGCCCCTTAACTTTTGAAACTAGGATGTTTAGAAACAGAAAGTATTGTAAAAAAATTGCAAACAATTTTCTATCTTTAGAGATAGGGACTTCCAATTCACCTTTGGAGCCTCAGATTACCAGAATAGTACCCACTAGTCATACAAATAAAGTAATGAATTTATTTACTTACTCCTAATAGAGATACCTCATGATAGAGTGGTTGAAAGTGTGTAGTCCCTGGAGTCAGACTATCTGTGTTCAAATACCAGCTCCATTATTGTGGTGGTAAGTCTTTAAAGATGACCCCCAATCCACACCTCCTGGTATTTATGACTTTTTATAGTACCCCCAAACATGGGTTTGAGCTGGCCCTATGAAACAAATAGAGTGGGGCAGAAGTAACATTGCATTACTTTGGGGCCAGGGCATAAGAAATCTTAAAATTTTTGCCTTAGTCTCTTAAAACATGTACTCTGGGGGAAGCTAGCTGCCATATTAGCACCCCATATACTGTGAGGAAGCCCAAGCCAACCCTGTAGAGAGGCTTCATATGGGGTGGGTTGAGGGGTACGGAAGGGAGAGGGAAAGAGAGAGAGAGAGAGAGAGAGAGAGAGAGAGACTGAGAGAGAAATGCTAGATAGGCTCCAGTTATTCCAGTCTTCCCAACTGAGGTGCAAGTCATCTTGGAAAACCAGACCAGTTAAGCCTTCAGATGACTTTAGCTCTAGCTGATAACAGATGATAATTATAGGAGATAATTCAAGCCAGAAACCACCCAGCTGTGGCCAGTGAACTCACAGAACCATAAAAAATAAGAGTACATTGTTTTAAGCCACTGAGTTTTGGGGTGGAAAGGGGAAGAGAATGGATCTGGAGGGGCAAATAGAAGATATTTGACACAGGGAGCCCATATCACAGTTCTCCAGAGAAACAGGACCAGTAGGAGATACATATGCATATACATGCAGGCATATGCACATACAAAATATACATGTGTACTTATAAATACATATAAATATACGTGAAGGTGTGTATACATACTTGAGCTTTGTTTCAAGGAATAGGCTTATGAAGTTGCGATGGCTGACCAGTCCAAAATTTGTAGGAACCTGTCAGTCAGGAGCTAATGCTGCAATCTTGGGGTAGAATTTCTTCTTCCTTGGACATACCTTAGTTTTGCTCTTAAGGCCATTCAACTGATTAGATGAGGCCCGCCCACATAATCAGATTTCTTAAAGTTCCTTAAAGTGAACTGATTGTAGATTTTAATACTTTTATGAAATACAATCACAGCAATATCTAGATTAGGTAGAGAGCCTAGTTAGGAGGCTATTGCTGTAATTTAGATGAGAGAAGACGATGGCTTGAACCAGCATGGGAGCCATGGAGGTTGTGAGGGCTAGTCAGTTTCTGGATATACTTTAAAATAGAGCCAAGAAGAGTTGCTGATGTGAGGTGGAAGCAAAAGAGGCTTCACAGTTACTGGCTTGAGTAAACCAGAAGGATGGAGGTACAATCCATCAACCATGAAGGGAAGGCCAGGGTAAGGCAGATCCAGTAGGCCAAGTCAGATGTTGCTTTGACATGTTAAGCTGAGGTGTGCATCAGATCTCACAGCAAAATGTCATTCCAAATACTACTTATCCAGCAGAGAGAACAGGTGGCAGGTAACAATTAACTCCCTATTCTTGAATCAGTGCTTTAGCAAGTAACCAAAAGTAGAAACATGATCAGATGGCAGCGGGGGAGCCCCTGTCCTTAAAGCATGAGGTTCAAGAAACATGACTATGTTTAGGTGTGGTGGCAGTTGAAGATATAGGTGCTTTTTGAAATGAAAAATGATATATAGTAAAACAAACAGGGTTTCGCTCCACAGATAATGTCAGGAAAGGCATTTCTTCTATTTCAAATACACCTGCTCTGGTGTATTATGGTAGTAAATCCTATTTCTTGCTAGATTCTAACCTATTATTCAGAGCCAAAATGTCACTATTCTACATTGAAAATAAGATATTGGAATCTCTTGGGATTGAACCGTTGTACTAAGGGTTTGGTTGCTTGAGACTTTGGCATATTTCCAGCACTGAATGTTTTTTTTTTCACTTTTCAGAAAAGTAAATCAGTAACTAGTTGTTGGGCATATATTCAAGCCACACCTAAATGTTGGAGCAGAACATGAAAAATACTTTCTAGAGCTAAATGTTATCAGACACAGGATTGGGAATCCATTCACTGCTATTGCCCGGATTGAAACAGTCAGCTTTCTGGGTCTTGATTGTGAAATGCCCATCAACCTGACATTTTACAGAATGCTGCAGTTTATAATGAGAAATCACCTAATTATTCTAGGTCCTAATTGGATTTGACTACCAGAATATCTGACCACGCCAGCAAACACTTGCTGCAATTCTTGACATCCTGTTATTCTTAGTTAGGCTTTTCTAACTTGTAGTGATAAGAATAAAAAGTAAAACTGACTGACTTTAAAACTAGTACCAAATGTATTGGCATACTTTACAATCATCCCTCTTGTTTATGTGAAAATAGTATTTTTAGAAGATTTTATTTATTTATATGAGAGAGAGAGAGAGAGAGAGAGAGAGAGAAAGAGCATGAGTGGGGAGGAGGGGCAGAGGGAGAAGCAGACTCCCCACCAAGCAGGGGGTCTGTTGTGGGGCTCCATCCCAGGATCATGACCTGAGCTGAAGGCAGATGCTTAACCAACTGAGCCACCTAGGTGCCCTTTGTGAAAATAGTATTAATTGTAAGATAGCAAATTAATTTTAGGCTTTTAAGAACAGACCTAAAATTGACAAACTGTATAGTCTCAATATCCATTAAGTGGTCCGTGGAGGGCAAAAGTTGGAGAAACATTCTTCTAAACAACCCTTTCCTTAAGAGCAGAAGCCTCAGTGACCTTTGTCCTCTCCTTAGAGCCCAGCACATGACCTGACTCATAGTAGGTACTTGATAAATATTTGATTAATTTTTAAATATTTGATTAATTTATTGAAAAAAAAATGGGATCACCTTTCTGGGAAAAACAAAAAGAATTATCATTGTTCCCTTGTGGTCCTTGCCCCACTCTCAAGGAACTTAGACCCATTTGTTTAGAGTATACAGCCATTGCATTTCTGAGTTTTACTGATGACAAGTTTTCCTACTAGTCACAAGTTTTCATCAGCATTCTGCTTTAGTTTTCTCACCTGTATTTCTCACCAGGTGTTTTTCTGAGCAGAGACCAAGAGCTGCAAGTCATAACCCTCCATGACAATCCAGCTTTAGCTCCTTTGGGAAACTATTAAATTACTCACTGATATTTTCTACTTTTATTTATATATGGAGTGGCTGTTATTTCTAATTAAGGATATCATTGATATTAACAAGACAGGATAAATTGGATGTGGCATGTAAAAAATTATGGGATTTTTATGATAGGTCACAGAGTAATGAAAGATGACTGGATTTCACAGTTACACAGATTCATACCAATTTCAAACTTTTCCCAAATAGCAGGTTTCAAGTGTGCACAATGATGTGGATGGCACTTAGCTAGTAGCTTTGTTGTCATGGATAATGCTTGTAATTTTAGCCGGCATTTACTGAGCATTAAGTAAGTGGCAAGCTCTGTTCTAAATGTAGCGAATTGGTAGATACAGGTTTATACCAGCTGTACAGTACTCTGTATTTCTGCTTATTTTAGTTTGGAGGGTTTTTTTAGGTATACTTTACATGTAATGCACAAATCTTAAATTTGCAATTCAATGTATTTGACAAATTCAAACACCTGTCTAAATGACGCCTGTATCAAAATAAACATTTTCAGCACTCAGAACTTTCCCTCTTAACTCCTTTCCAGCCAATTCCACATCCCTCCAAGAAGCAAGTAGCATGGATTAGTTTTTCCTATTCTAGAACTTCATAAAAATGGAATAATATGGAATGTACTTCTTTTTTCATAGTTTACTCAGTATAATGTTTTTGTATTTATCCATATTGTTGTGTTAGTAGTTGGTTCTTTTTATTATGTTATTCTATTGTATGAATACGCCACAATTTGTTTATGCATTCTCCTGGTGAGGGACATCTGTGCTTTTTTCAAATTCGGGCTGTTACAAATAAAGCTGCTATGAACCTTCTTGTGCAAGGCTTTTTATGCACGAATGTTTTCTTTTCTCCTGGATGTATCCCTGGGGGTGGAATTGCTGAGTCATGGGATAGGTATATGTTTAAGGTTAGAAGAAACCGCCAAATCAATTTCCAAAAGCAGCAGCAGTAGAAAGTTGTAT
This sequence comes from Canis aureus, assembly GCF_053574225.1. NCBI lineage: Eukaryota > Metazoa > Chordata > Mammalia > Carnivora > Canidae > Canis > Canis aureus. Next base: position 14,140,512 of record NC_135632.1, read on the forward strand.
TTGCTCCACATTCTGGCATTTGGTGTCATCAGTCGCCCTAATTTTAGCTATTCTAGCAGGTGTGTAGTTAATGTCTTATTGTGATTCTAGTTTGCATTTCCCTGGTGGCCACTGAGGTTGAACCCTCTCTGTGTGCACATTGATCTATCTTTCTGAAGTGTTTGTTTAAATCTTGCACATGTTTTTTATTGGATTGTCTTTTAGCATTAAGCTGTAGGAGTTCTTTATTCCGAATATAAGTTCTTTGTCAGATATATGTATTGCAGATATTTTCTCGTGTGGTTTATCTACTCATTTTATTAACAGTATCCTTTGATGACCAGAAATTAAAAATTTTTGAAGTCCAACTGATCAGTTTTTACTCTTGCAGTTAGTGCTTTCTTGCTATCCAGGATTATAAAGTATTCTATATTTTCTTAGAAGTTTCATAGGTTTAGCATTTACATTTATGTCTGTGATCCATCTCAAATCAATTTGTGTGTGGTGTGAGGTGGGAGTCAAGCATATTTTTCTGTGTGGATTTCTAGTTTTGGCAACATCTTTTGTTGAAAACACTGTCCTTTTACCCATTGAAGTGCTTTGCCACCTTTGCCAAAAATTGATCATATAAGTGGCTCTATTTCTGAACTCTATTCTATACTTCTGATCTATTTGCCTTTCTTGACTGTTTTGCCATTGTTTACAGAGGTTTTCTGAACATCATTATTATGGTGATAACAAACAAATTAAGTGAACCACATTTTTAAAAGAGAAAAATGAGCCTTAGATTAAACAATCTTAACATATCCACATTTTCTTTCATTTTTTAAAAAAGATTTATTTATTCATGAGAGAACAGAGAGAGAAAGAGAGAGAGAAAGAGGCAGGCAGAGACACAGGCAGAGGGAGAAGCAGGCTCCATGCAGGGAGCCCCACATGGGACTCGATCCTGGGTCTCCAGGGTCACGCCCTGAGCTTGAAGGCAGGCACTTTTAACTGCTGAGCCACCCAGGCATCCCCACATTTTTATTCTTCCTTCCCAGTCACACATATTATTCTAGGCTGTCCATGCTTTAGTTTGATTTTGCTAATATTACTGTTGACCCTTGAACAATGCAGGTTTGAATTGCATGGGTCCATTTATATGTGGATTTTTTTAGATAAATACAGTACAGTACTGAAATATATTTTCTTTTCCTTATAATTTTCTTAATGCTTTTTCTTCTCTAGGTTTATTGTAAGAGAATGGTAAATAATATATATAACACACAAAATATGTGTTAATCCAACTATTTGTATTTTTGGTAAGGCTTTTAGTCAATAGTAAAGCCATTAGTAATTCAGTTTCAGGGAGTCAAAAGGTATAAATGGATTTTCAACTGCACAGGGAGTTGGCACCCCAAACCCCTGTGTTCAACTGTATATCATGAATTAGCATGTTGATTATAAAATATTTGTTTCTGTAGTTATTTCTAAGACTTTTCCTATATGTTTTAATTGTTGCTGTTTCATACTGCCCTCTGTAAAGCAGTGAGAGACCTTCTATCCTTAGCCAGGTATTATTTCTTTTTATACTTTGTTGGCTGTGAAATTAAAATGAGAAGGCCATGATCCTAACCAATGGATTCTTTAGGAGTTGCTGTTGTCAGCTCACTGTTACTTTGTGCGGAGTAACTTCATCAAACAAGCTCATTAGGGGTGCCTTGCCTCTCCCTTTTGGCTTAAAATGGATACATGAAACAAGATTTTGCAGTGCTACTTAAATGCTTATCTTTGTTTCGAGTTAAGTTTTAATGCTTTTCTTTATATTTTAAAAGCATTTTAGGATTGAGTATTTAAAAAACAGGCAAAAGATTTGAACAAACATTTCACCAAAGATGTATGAGTGGCTAATAAGCACACGAAGAAATGTTCAGTCATTAGGGAAGTGCAGCCCAAAGCATAATGAAATTCTACTTCACCTCCACTAAGATGACCATAAACAACAACAACAGCAACTACAAGCAGATAATAACAAAGGATGTTAAGGATGTGGAGAAATTGCAATTCTTATACACTAATGGTAGGAGTGTAAACCAGTGTAGCCACTTAGGAAAGCTGACTCTTGTAAAGTTAAACATTTACCTTAAGACCCAGCAATTGCACTCTTAGGTGCAAGAAAAATGAAAACACATATCCACATAAAAGTTTGCACAAAGGCAAGAACATTAATAATAGCCAAAAAGTAGATATTTCTCAAATATCCATCAACTGATGAATGGATAAATAATAGTGATATATCCACATAATGAAATATTAGTTACCCATAAAAAGGAATGAAGCACAAATTGGCACTACAATATGGATGAACCTGGAAGACTCTATGCTAAGTGAAAGAAGTCAGATGCAAAAGACCACAGGTTATCTGATTCCGCTTATAGAACTATCCAGAAAAAGAAATCTGAAGAGACAGAAAGTAAGATTACTGGTTGTCTGAGGCTAGGGGTGAGAATGAGGACTGGCTGTGAATGGACAGGAAAGATCTTTTTGGAGTGATGTGTTTGAAAATTGGATTGTGGTGATGCTTGCCCAACTCTAGAAATTTACTAAAAATCATCAAAATGCATGCTTGAAATTAGTGTGTTGTATGATCTGTAAATGTTACCATGACTTTTTATAAGATTTTTCTGTCTGTCTGTCTGTCTGTCTATCTATCTATCTATCTAGAGAGCCCGAGTGGGGGGAGGGGCAGAGGGAGAGAGAGAATCTCCAGCAGAATCAAGTCAGATGCTTAACCAGCTGAGCGACTCAGGTGCCCCAAAGGGTTGGTTTTTTTTGTTTGTTTGTTTTGTTTTGTTTTTGTTTTAAATGTTTTAGGATCAAAAAATTCTGGTTTGAATGGGGTCTGGGATATCAAGGGAATACCAAGACCCTATCACTTGAGACATGTGGCCAAGTGGGGAATGATAACAGCAGAACAGCTGTCTGGTATTATAGGACTCTTAGTTTTAAGAATCATGTCCTTGAATTGAACCACAAGACAGTGCCCCCCTTCGACATCAGTCATCGCTTCAGGCAGCTGAGGGCTTTGAGGAGAGGGTGCTTGGTTAAACTTGGGTTTTCTTCTTTTATGAGCAATCCCAAGATTTGCAGCTGAAGAAATAAGGCCAGACAGGAGATACCATGAAGGAAGTGCCAGGCATGTTTGAACAGAATTACTTCTATCTCGCCAAGACTTTTCAAGCCATCTGTGCCAGTTACATACATTCTGGACTAGTGAGTTCATTCTCAGCCTTTCCGATTTACTCTTTCCTATCCACTCGTGTCCTTTTTTTATGATTTGTCCTAAATGTGTTGTTGTCGCAGAACATTTAATTTAAATGTCACACCATCTGAGCAGAATGACTCACTGTCTTTTCTCTTGCTGACTAAACTCTCCTCTGGGAATCCTGAGGTTTTTTTAAAATAGTGTGTTAGTTTATCCACTTTTCTTTTGTTTTTAATTTCATTTACCTTTTTTTTTTTTTTTTTTTTTTTTTGCTTTTCTTGAGGTGGTCTGAGTGGAGGAGAATTTGTAAACAAAGTTAGCTAGGTTGTTGGTAGGTTTGGGACTGGAGTGGTGGAAATAATGAAGTGCCTCCTTTGTTTATGCTGCTAACCATCATCCTCAGGACATGCCCTCTGGGTTGTGGCTTCTGGCATCTCTGAGCCCTTCACACACCCCTTTTCTCTCTTACCCTCTCCTTGTGGCTACACATTTGTGAGACATCTGGCTAGGGTAAGAGTCTTCTGTGGCCTCAGACTGTTTCTCTTGTAAAAGTTTTTCCATGTCCTCTTTGCTGACAGAACTACACCTTTTAAAATCTTCTTCCTTCCTCAAACCATCATTCTAACTGCCTTTTAATATTGAAATGCATACCTCTACTATCTTGACTTATTCAAAACCAAACTTATATAACTTCTGTCCCTCCACAGTACTTTTCTCTAAAACAAAGCAACACGAAACCTCTCTCTCCTCACTCGAAAGGTTTCTTTTTTTCTTTTTAAAGATTTTATTTTATTTATTTGACACAGAGAGAGAGCTCACACAAGCAAGGGGAGCAACAGGAAGGGAGAAGTGAGCTCCCCACTGAGCAGGGAGCCCAACACGGGGCTCAATCCCAGGCCCCAGGATCATGACCTGAACCAAAGGCAGATGCTTAACCAGCTGAGACACCCAGGCACCCCTCCTCACTACCTTTCTAATGTGGGTGGTATGTGCAGGGCTTGAAACCTTGAGGTCAATTGATGAAGCATCTTTAACCTGCTACCACTCATCTCCTCTCCACCACGTTAAGTAAACCAGGCTTCCCCTTGCAAATGCCCCCTGTGAAATTAAAACAGCAATGAAATCTCATTTTTTTGCTTACCCGATTAATAACTATTGTGGCAGCCTCAGTAAAGTCTAGGGTATGAAAAATGTGAATTAATTCAGCTTTTCTTGAGAGTACACTGTTAGAATCTAAAATGCCTATAATCTTTGATTTAGCAAATCCATTTTTAGGAACTTATTGTACAGAAATATTCCCTTAAACAGGGGACAGTTTATATAATTGTGTTCATAGCAGCATTATTTATATTAATGAAAAATTAGAAACATACAAAATGTAGAAAAAGATGTGATTGTTTCTATAAACTGTGGTACAGGTGTATATTAGAATAGTATAAATCATTAAAAATGGTAATTTTTTTTTTTTTTGCAGTTCTTTTGAATCCTCTGGCGTAATTGTTGGTATTTACAGGTGCTTAATAGAATCTGGCTTTTATTTTTTGAATATGCTTTTATATAATACCTTACATACTCTCATAAATTACCTAAGAATATAGTGTTATATCATTTTTACTGCTTCTTAATAAAAATCGCCTTAGTGGTTTCTGGTTAAGCATGGTGGGTTAAACACATGTGTTTATTTCTGCCCTTTCTCAGAATCCCACCACAATTACAGTAAGGAAATTAAAAAGTTTAAACCCACAAAGACAAAGGTACTGGAATGGAATTAACAGTAGGTGGGAGATAACAAAATTTCGGAAAATAAAAAAGTAGATGGTCAGTGGTAATTAAATTAGCAAAGGAGAGAGAGTGAAAATCAGTGTATCTGCCGGGGGTGGGGGTGGGGGGGCAGCACCAAGGAGATGCAAGCTCATTTGTGCCCCAGAATTCCTGCAAGGAATTGGAGGCACCAGATTTCTTGGAAGGCAGCAGAGTGGGTGAGGTTAGAATTATGATTAAAAACCTTTTAAGATCAATTAGCCTTCCAGGTTCCCTCCTCCACTCCGGGCAGCAAGGGGGCTGTCTCCCTCCCCATCATGGCATCTTGTTCTCTGGGAACCGGAGGGGCTCTTGGGAACTGCAAAGCTAGCAGATAGGGCCAGGCCCAGATGTGGTACTGAAAACAGGTAAGGAAATTAAGCCTATATTCTGAATGGTGAGGCCTTCCCAACCTCCTTTCTCCCTGCTCTCCCAAGAAAACAGCAGCAAGGTTTTAATCAGGAATTGAAGGATTTTCGAGACAAGGTATGGAAGGATTGGTATTGAGGGAGTTTAGAGACAAAAACAGTCCTAGAGATAGGACCTCCAAATAATAACAATTGGGAGACCCAGTGAAAAAGCCACCTGTCCCCAGTCACAATACGGTGGCAAGCCTTGCCATAGAGCTTCCAGTTAGCCTCACCTCTGCTCTGAGTATGAATAGATAGTCCAGGTTTGCTGGAATTTGAGGAAAGCCTCTTACATGAGAAGATGGAGCCCCAAACAGAAAAAAAATAAAGACCACTCCAAGGAAACAGATAGTACAGAGGGCAGAAGAAAATTTCAAAGTGAATTATTATTATCCTTAAAGATATCAGAAGAAGTATAGTGCATGTAAAATAAAACAATGCCAAGAAAGAAAGAAAGAATTAATTCTCAGCAATAGCCAAACTACGGAGAGAGCTCAAATATCCATCAACATGTGAATGGATAAAGAAGATGTATAGATACACAATTGAATATTACTCAGCCATCAAAAAGAATGGAATCTTGCCATTTACAACAATGTGGATGAAGTTAGAGGGTATTATGCTAACAGAAATAAGTCAGAGAAAGACAAATACCATATGATTTTACTCATATGTGGAATTTAAGAAACAAAACAGATGAACATTTGGGAAGAGGAAACAAAAGGAAACAAATCATGAGAGACTCTAAACTACAGAGAACAAACTGAGGGTTGATGGAAGGTGGGTGGGGGGTGCGCTAGACAGGTGATGAACATTAAGGAGGGCACTTGTGATGAGCACAGGATGTTGTATGTAAGTGATGAATCACTGAATTCTCCTTGAAACCAATATTACCCATATGTTAACTAAAATTTAAGTTAAAATTTGAAAAAAAAAGAAAGAAACAAGATAAAAATACAATTAGAAATTAATAACTTGGTAGTAGAAATGAAAAAAACTGATTAAAGTACTAAAAGATAAACTTTTTTTTTTTTTTTTTTTTTTTTAAAAGATAAACTTGAAGAAGACACTTCAGGAAGTAGAACAAAAAGAGATGAGGGCAGCTCGGGTGGCTCAGCAGTTTAGCGCCGCCTTTGGCCCAGGGCCTGATCCTGGAGACATGGGATCGAGTCCCATGTCAGGCTCCCTGCATGAGCCTGCTTCTCCCTCTGCCTCTCTCTTTCTCTCTCTCTCTGTCTCATAAATAAAATAAAATCTTAAAAAAAAAGAGAGATGAACTATTGGAGAAGAAAGGTAAGAAAATTTGAGGGTGCAGCTGGGTGGCTCAGTCAGTTAAATGTCTGACTCTTGATTTCAGCTCAGGTCATGATCTCAGGGTCGAGAGATCAGCCCCAAGTGGGGCTCCAGAGTCTGCTTGTCCCTCTCCCTCCCCCTCTACCCTTCCCCCTGCTTGCCTGTATGTGCACGCATGTATTCTTCCTCTCTCTTAAGATCTCTCAAGTAAATAAAATCTTAAAGAAAATTTGAGGATCTGTTCGAGAAGCTCTGATCTGACTAATGAGAGTTCTAGGGGAAAGAAAACAGAGACTATGAAGGGGAGAGAATAATCAGAGACAACTCAGTTCAGCAATGGATAACATTTATGTGGTCATAGTAATGGAAATCTTGACTCTTGATTTAGCCAGAATTTTGATGGAGGAATCAGGGCAATAATAGAAAGCCAAGAGATAAAGTTTAAAAAGAATAAATCAAGAAATAGCAGCAGAAGCCTGTTTTTAGACAAGAAGGTAGATACCAGACAAAATAGTGGAAAGAATTAAAATTGGTTGCCTCTGAGGAGTGGGAATAGAGTAAGGACTCATTTTTCGTTAAAATCTTGTAGTGCTATTTTAGATTTTAAACTATACACATAATTTTTTTCTTATTAAAAAAATTGGGTTTAAAAACAACTTTAGTTCCAGCTTTTAGCAACGTAATGCTACCATGTAAACACTTGTCTCTTACTCATTCAGGAGAGCATTGGCTGCTCATTTGCATCTAGTTTGTTTTAAATATGTTGATTACCTTACTGTGATTCTTCTTATCCCAGATGGGAAGGGCTTTCTGTTTCATTCCTAGTAAAATAATTTTGTGTATAATCTTGTGTTCTTGATCCATTGCAGATTTCTCGGTTGAAATTACAGATTACAAAAGTATTTTCTTGAAAATGTCATTTCAGAGTTTTCCTTTGGGTATTGCATAGAAATCAGTTTCAGCCTATAAAAGCTTTTCAAAAAAATTATATTCATGTGTCATTAAGAAGAAAACATGGGTGCTGTATGACAAAAAGGCCCCTCGCTAGCAAAGGGCTCCCCTGGTTTTTGTGTCTGTTATCCTTAAGCCTAGCTGTCAGACAACACATACCAGTGGCTTAGAGTAGAGATACTTTTTCTTCAAGAATCTCCACCAATCATGTTTATATTGTTCTGGATCAACTCATGTTGACAACTTCTGGACAACTGAAAGAATATTCCTAAATGACGTAAGTCCTTTTTTTCCATTTTTTTGAAAGCTGAAGAAATCGGCTAGATCAAATTTCTGAGATCTATCTTCAGTCTTATATCATGAAACACAACTGAAGAAAAAAGAAATGTATATCCTTACTTTGAAGAAATTATCATCCTATATGTATAGATTGAGAGAGAGCAAAGCAGACTGCTTGGGATGGGTGGTTTTATAGACTTCTGGTGCCATGTCTTATTCATCTCAGTGAAGCCCTGACTTGCCCCAGGGAGACACTCACTTCCAAGTTTTTGGGTCACATGGACTTTTGGAGTTTATGTTTTATCCTAGCTGGTATATGTTGCTGTGCCACCAGCACAGTATTTAATTAATATTTGATGATTTGCAGAAGAAATAATCAAATGGCCTAGAAAATCCTCAAACTATTCACAGATCAGAGATTAAAATATATAAAATCAAGATAGAAGACTTTTGCCCATCTCCATCCTGGTCCTCAGCTGCATGTGGATTTAGTTAGACATAGATAAATCAGAATGGAATAGTCCTACCCGTGAAAGCTTCACATCCACTACAAGGCAAGGAATATGCCCAGAGCCCGGGAGGCCCTCCAGGCCCTGTAGATGCTGAGGAGTCCACCAAAATCAAGGGGGAGAACAGTATAATAGTGGCTGTGGGAGATGGAAGAGGAAAGATAATGTCCCCCTGAGTCTGGATGCTGGTTGAGAGGCCGGAGGGTGGTGGGTTCCTACAGAAGGTGCATTTGGCCAAGACTTTGAAATTGGGGTGGCAGTTGATAGATGGGGAGAAAGGATTCCAGGTGTGGAACGTATATGTGATCTCATAGAAGTGGGAAAGGAAAGAGGCACTGGGTGTGTTTGTGGATGAGTAGATTCAGACCCAAGATATAAAGGGCTGAGGGAGAAGAGGAGACTAGCATGCCAGACTCGGGTGGGCCTTGCATACCATTATTCTAGAGTTTGGACTTTATTCTGCAGGAAACAGGAAGCCATTCTGTTCTTCTTTCACCCTTCTTTTCATTCAGCAGCTATTCATTTAGTTAATCTATTATTTTGGAAACGCAGTGGGAGGACTCTAAACTTTAGAAGATAGGCCTAGGTGTCCTAAAGCCAGGGTGGCCGTATGTCCTCATTAATCCTGGACCATTCCCATAGGTACCTGTCATTCAGGGCATCTCATATGATTTACCATTTGTCCTGGATTTTTCATGATTTAAAAAAAAAAAAATACTAGTTCCTTTAAAATAATCTAGGATGTGGTCGGTAGAGCTCACATTGAACTTGCATCTTCTGCTGTTGTCTTGTCTAGAAGTGTATCACACACATATGAGTGCCCAGAGGTCTGTCTTCAACATGTGGTTAAGTGTGAAAGACAACTAACACTTGACACGACTAGCACCTTTCAAGGACAGCATTTAAGACACACATTAATCATGTCAAACAGCTTGGCCATTTGCCATGAGGTTCAACTACCCCTTCCCTGTCTTGGGAGGAGCAGGGACAAGTATTTGATGCCGTTCCTGTCAGCCGCGTGGTACTGGTGCTGTGGTTTGCTTGCTGGTCAGGGAGACACTCGAAGCCACCAGGCTACCAGTTGGCTGATTCCTTGGACAACATCAGAAGTATAGGTTTGTTGTACAAGAAATACATTCTGGGAAATGGAAGCTGAGCTACCCTGCTGTGGAATAGTCTGACTTCTCTTGCTACAGTGGTTTTGTTACTTATTGCTTGGTATAAATTTACAGCTCTTTGTTTTATAAATATTTATTTTACTGTGTGGTAGTGCTTTTAAAAATATTATTGTCTGGTAATGCTTTTTCATTTTGTAGTAAGCCCTTTCAGGAACAAACAGCTAGAGAGCTCATGTTTAATAAAAATCAAGTAGTAGGGGGATCCCTGGGTGGCTCAGCGGTTTGGCGCCTGCCTTTGGCCCAGGATGTGATCCTGGAGTCCTGGGAATCGAGTCCCGCGTCGGGCTCCCGGCATGGAGCCTGCTTCTCCCTCCTCCTGTGTCTGCCTCTCTCTCTCTCTCTCTCTCTCTCTCTCTGTCTGTCATAAATAAACAAACAAACAAACAAATAAATAAATAAATCTTTAAAAAAAAATCAAGTAGTGATTTTCCAGTTTTCAAGAAAGTTGATGATGAGTGCATGACTTGCTCAGATTTGTCATCACTTACATCCATAGCAGGGTCCTAGTGATAGCAGCCACAGGAAAACCAACAGGTGCACCTCTGTGAAGAGCGCACAGTAGTGCCACCTTTCGGCACTTTTGCTTTCTATGGTTTCATTTACCCTCAGTCAGCCATGGTCCAAGAGCAGGTGATGGTAGCCTAATACCATGCCACACCGTCTGCATCATTCCCTGCACTTCATCTTGTAGGCATTTTATCCTCTCACATCATTGTAAGAAGAGAAAGGATGAATAAAATAAAATATTTTGAGAAAGACCACATTCACATAACTTTTATTGCAGCTTATTATTATACATATTCTATTTTATTATGAATTTTTGTTGTTAATGCCTTACTATGCCTAGTTTATAAATTAAACTTTATCATAGGTATGTATGTGTAGGGAAAAACATAATGTGTATAAGGTTCTGTACTATCTGATGTTTCAGGCATCCACTGGGGGTCTTGGACCATATGCCTCATGGACAAGGGAAGACTACTGGGCCCTATGTTTAAACTTTATGTCTGGGTGCCTGGGTGGCTCAGTCGGTTAAGCATCTGCCTTCAGCTCAGGTCATGATCCCACTGGGATCAAGTCCCGCTGAGCAGGGAGCCCACTTCTCCCTTTCCCTGCATTCCCTCTGCTTGTATGCTCTCTGTCTCTCTTCAAATAAGTAAATAAATAAATAATCTTTTTAAAAAATAAACTTTATGTCCTCCCTGAACCAAAACCTAAACCATAGCATTTTGCACAATTGCTTATCCCCTCATCCTGGCTGCAACTACCTCAGGGTTCCTGTTGCTCTGGATTCTGCTTTAGTATTCCTTTAAGTTTTTTCCATCTGTGTTTTCTCTTGGCAGACTGAGTTCTGTTAGCCCTCACAATGCTGGGTGGTGTCACCATCAGCCACAATCTACTACCCCCCTGACATTTTCTTCTTCACCATTAAAGAGCATTTGCCAAAGAAGCATAATCGGAAGACCAGCTTCTTATTCATTTCTCGGCCAAGTCTTTGGCCAAAAGGTCTGTTTCTTTTCTCAGCTCAAGAAGTACTCATAGCAAAAAAAAAAAAAAAAAAAAAAAAAGTACTCATGGCTGCTAATCGCCGTCTCACCCCAGCTGACCATCTACAGTTAGAGAACTCAGAGGGTCATGGTAGTGATGCTCGAGCTACTAGTTACACTTTTGCAGCGGCCATTGAAATTACAGATGCACCTCAGTGATGATGAGTTTACTCTGTGATTGCTCCACATCTCCTGCGTTCTCTGCTATTCACACAGTCTGAGACTGTCTGCTCTTTTGAGGACTATATTACAGCATTGATTCATATATAATTTAAATGCAGCAATATGAAGCTGCTGGATAAGGACAACAGATGAATGTCACTATCCATTTGTTAATTAGAGTTGTTAAAACAAAGTGCAGAGCTGTAGCAAACTGCCCCCCAAATCTCAGAGGCTTAACCCAACAAATGGTTATTTATAGCTTACTTCTCAGTCCAGTGTAGATGAATGGCTCTCCTAGGCAGCTGTCCTTGGAGCATTAACTCCTCTGTAGCTCTGTTGTCTCCTAGAATGTTCCTGTTTCCTCTGTTGAATTTCCTCCTTAGAGCAAAAAGAGAACTCCAAGAGGATGCACTGGACATTCTATGGCTAAGCCTAGAAGTAGGTACGTCACTGTTTGTTTTTTTTAAGATTTTATTTGGGCAGCTCGGGTGGCTCAGTGGTTTAGTGCCGCCTTCAGCCCAGGGTGTGATCCTGAAGACCTGGGATCGAGTTCCATGTCGGGCTCCCTGCATGGAGCCTGCTTCTCCCTCTGCCTGTATCTCTGCCTCTCTCTCTCTCTCTCTCTCTCTCTCTGTGTGTGTGTGTGTGTGTCTCATGAATAAATAAATAAAATCTTTAAAAAAATAAAGATTTTATTTATTTATTCATGAGACACACACACACACACAGAGGCAGAGACATGGGAAGCCCAATGGGGGACTCAATCCCAGGACCCCGGATCACACCCTGAGCCAAAGGCAGATACTCAGCCACTGAGCCACCCAGGCATCCCAACATCAGTTTTACCTACATGCCATTGACTAGGACCCAGTCAGTGGCCCCAACCTAATTGCATTGGAGGCTGGAAAATGGTGACTTCCTGTGTGCCCAGGCAGAGAAAACAAGTTTGCTGAGCAATCTCCTCAGTCTCTGCCACAGTCAGGCCATGGAAAGCAGAGTTGGGTAGAAGTCAGAGATAGACTTTGCTACTGATTTGCTGGGGGGCTTTAGGTAAGTCATATAACCACTCTGAGCGGTTTCTAACTTCCTATAAGGGCGCTAATACTGCTTGCCTTGTATCTGTGAGTTTACATTGTTATATAAATGTATGTGCTAGTAATAGAGGTTGTGGCCTACACTATTTTTTTAATTGAGATTATAAGGATCTCAACTATTTATTCAATAACTACTTTTTGAACTCTTGTAATAGCCAGGCATTGGACTTACTATCAACAAGCTAAGATCCCTGGATCTTCTGTTCTGGTGGAGAGACAGATGATAAATAATCTATAAAGAAATAACATGGTTATGTGATCTCCATGATGTAAAGCAACTGAAGGGCTCAGGATAGGCCTCTGTGGAAAGGCAACACTTGAGCTGAGACCTAAATGATGTAGAGGAAGACACATGAATATCAGAGAGGAGACTGTGTGAAGCAGAGGGACCAAACTGTGCAAAGGTCCTGAGGTGGAAAAGCAGTTTGGAGGGTTCCTTGAACAGCCAAATTGTTGTATGAGAGGGAAAGATCAGGTAGTTAGGGGCCATATCATGCAGGGCTTTAACTTCTCTGTGCCTCAGTTTCCTCACCTGTAACCTGTAAAACTGGGCTAATATCAACTTTATAGGGTTCCTGTAAAGGATTAAATGAAGTAGTGTGGAAAGTGCTTAGAAAAATAAAAAATATCTGATATGTGAAATACGCTAAGTGTGTAGAATGAGTGAGAATTTTATTCCAAACACGGTGGGAAAGGTTGGGGCTGTTTACGGCAGAGGAGTGTACCTAATGTCCGCTAATGCTGCTAGGTTGGGCTTGAGGTGGTGATTTCCTCCCTTCTTCCAGACCTGAGAGTGTAATGGTTTTTTTTTGGTGAAATTACCAATCCTCTTCCCCCCAAATACCATGTTATTTCCATTAATCAAGATGTATGTTTTATTTCCCAAACATTTACAAGATTCCTTCTTCAAATATTTAAATATACAGGGTACTTAAATATACAGACTATACATAAATAAGATTTTGTAAGCTTCTGATTTATCCCCTTCTTGAAATATAGCCAAATATTTGTGCATAGTTTGTGCATAAATTTCTCTGGATTACATTTGGGGATATATGTGAGATGACACTGAGCTGCTGTGCCTCTTGAACTTTATGTAAATAAAACATAGAGCATGCCTTTCCAAAGGTCTGTTTGTGGAAGAGGAAAATCTTAGAGGATTAAAACGATGGCTTTTTAAAAAATCAGACCTGCTGCAGAAACAGATCTTTTTGCTCAAATTAGTAAATGATCCCTTAGGAGGAAGAAAAGCTGCAGACACAAAGGAGAGTTACCATTTCTATAGAAATCTGCTCCATACAAAAGAAGCTGCCCTCATATTTGCATTTTGATCACAGTATCCTGAAAATGCAAACCATCAGCTTAAAATGCAGTTCCCCTGTTCATTCTCTGGCAGCAGTTCTGGCATGGGCATCAAGAGACTTGGCACTTTTGCCTGTGACAGTAAGGACATCCCAGGGGCTATGGGGTGAGCTGAGGTCATTGTTGCAGCACAAGGCTTTGGCCCACACAGGACTCAGCTGTTGACAGGAAAAAATATGAGTATAGAATTGTTTTTCCACGGGGAGATAATGAATCCCCTGGCCAATATAATCTCACAAAACAGCTTTTTCCTCATTGCCACCAAAAAAAAAAGCATCTTAGTGGAGTTTCTGCATTAAGTATTAGCATTACAGGAGATTTGAAATATAAGGTTTCCCAAAAGATATGCATCTTCTTTCTTTTTGTCAAGAATGACCTAGAAAGGAGAGCAGCTTCCTGGAACTCTGCTGCCGGTGACGGTAGGAGATACTAGAATGCATGAGGTAGAGCTGCCCAGTAGGTCCCTTGTCCAGGGTTTGTGCAAAGAAGCTGGTATTCCATTTAGCTCCTGGCAGACTAATTCACTTAACAAATCTTCATGATGCCCCTCTGCTTGGCCATGCAATGTCCAGAGGCTGGGTTGTAGCAGTGACCGAGGCAGGAGGGAGCCTTGCCTTCATCTTTGAGGGAAAATAGACAGGAAGTAGGTGGGTTGAGCGATCCCATGTTCAGAGACCTGAGGGGCAGGCTGCTAACTAAGCAGAGCCCATCTTGGGAGGAGGAGCTGGGGTCTGGGAATGCCTCCCAGAAGAGGTGACCTTGAAACTGAGGCCCTCAACGCAAGCAAGAGAAGGGCAGAAATGGAAAAGCATTCTAGGTGGAAGGAGTAACTTGTGAAGGGCCTGTGAGTTTTTGTTTTTTAAGGTTTATTTATTTTAGAGGAAGAGAGAGCACATGAGTGGAGGGAAGGATAGGGAGAGAATCCTGAAGCAGACTCCCTGCTGAGTGGAGCCCTATGTGGGGCTCAATCCCAGGACCCAGAGATCATGACTTGAGCCAAAATCAGGAGTTGGCTGCTTAGCTGACTGAGCCACCCAGGCGCCCCCTGTGTGTTTTTGTTTTTATTTCTTTCTCCCCCTTCTCTTCTTCCTTACTCAGAAAACTCAAGGATGCCCAGGCTGGAGAATATGTGCAGCATTATCCAATTTACATTAATTTTTAAAACAGACACCAATATAACTGGATTTTGCATGGATACATATACATTTATATAAAAGTATTTTGAATGGCACAGAAGGAAACCCACTAAATTTATGACAATGGTTGCTTCTGAGAAAGAAGAGGAAGACAGGGCCTGGGATGGGGACAACAAACCTCATTTTTTCTGAAAATTTGTATTTATTTTATCAAAGGAGACTCTAAAAATGTCTTGACAAAATGTTAACAATAATTAATTCCAGATGGCTGGTAGCCAGGTGTTTATTACTCTCTCTATATATAATCTTAACAAAGAAAAATCAAGTACAGACTATAGATTCGTCAAGTGGAGGGGTCAACGTTGGAGAATATGCTTTACAAAGTCCTTTAGAATGACCATCCAGGGGACGCCTGGGTGGCTTAGTGGTTGAACATCTGCCTTTGGCTCAGGGCTTGATCCTGGGGTCCTGGGATCGAGTTCTGCATCCTAGGGAAGCCTAGGGCTTCCTGTAGTTAGCTTGCTTCTCCATCTGCCTATGTCTCTGTCTTTCTCTGCGTGTCTCTCATGAATAAAGAAATAAAATCTTTTTTAAAAAAATGACCGTCTAGGAACTCTAAGCAAAGTTCACATCACAGGGCACCAGGAAATCTTGATTGCTCACATGAAAATGAAGAACAACAACAACAACAACAACAACAACAACAACAACAACAAAAAACAAGAAAAAAAAAGAAAATGAAGAACAGTTGTGTTTTTGTGACAGGGCTCCCTGCAGCATGCATCTCACCTGCAGTAGATTGCTCTTTGGCCTTCAGTGCAAGATGGCATTTGTTTCTTGTTACAGTAGACCCACAACTGATAGAGATCTCTGCATCCTTCCTTCAAAAGAGTTTTTGCCAGGGGATGTTGTTGGGATCAACATGTGTTCAAAATCTCAATGATGTAACCTTGTTTCTGTTGCTGAACGTATGTTGACTTATCCCATTGGAAACGAGCATCCACCTTGACCACAGAAAGGAATCAACAGAACTTTCTTAGTGCCAAAGAACTGAGAACTTACCAGTGAAACAGGACCTTGCCCTCCTTTGCCCCTCTGCTCTTCTTGTTGCAGAAAGACCCCAGGACAGTCCTGCTCATTTCCTGTAAATTTTAGCCCTGGCTTACTGTCACGGTCTTCAGCACTCTTCCTTGTTCCTCCACCACCCACTTCCATGGTCATTATCTTGTCTCCACCACAATCTAGGTTGTTACTGTAGTACCTCATACTACTGATTCGAGATTTCTGTCCTTACCCAGCTTAGATTCCATGGTCCTTCATTATGGTCACTCCTCTGCCTATGTCCTCAACTCTCTTGGCCCCCTTTTTCTCCATAGTCCTTGCTTGGCACACTGTATGCCACTCTCCCAGTCTCTCACCCCCTGCTGCTTAAATCCAACCCTCCATCTGCCCTGCACCTCCACCCAGGGAAGGGGGGGCGGCGGGGGCTGCACATGGCTGGGGAGAACTACAACCATGCAGAGAGGCCTCACTTTGTTTTACCTCAAGCAGGCCCTCAGCACTCCTGACACTCCTGCTACACTCCCTTAATCCATTTACACACCTCTCCTCTGTTTTCAGACTCCTCATAGCTCGTCTCACATGCATGTTTGCTGCTGCTGACCTTGCTTTCATCTGTAGGGTACTACAGCCCGACCTGCCCCAGCCTTCCCTCCTCTCACTAGGCAGAGTGGTCCAGGCTCCTTGCTGTGTGTTTTTGTTTTTCTTTTTCTCCCCCTTCTCTTCTTCCTTACCCAGAAACTCAAGGATGCCCAGGCTGGAGAATATGTACAGCATATCTCCATCCCCCTGTCCCCCCGCCCCCAGTCTGTGCCTTAGAGCAAATCTTCCCAATGACATTTCTCCAGCAACAATCCCTGTCTCCTATTTTATCAGTTTTGCCCTCTCTGTGGAATTATTCCAATTGTCACGCAAATGAGCCTTAATATAGTCCATTTTAACTATCTTGCCTTGGCCCCCTGCCCCCCTTTCCAGCCACCCACATATTACTCTGTTCATCTTTCCAACAAAACTTGAAAAATTTGTCCCTGTTCATTACCACCAACTCTTCTCACCCATTATCTCTTGATCCTTCTCTTGTCAGGCTTTATCCCTGCTACTCCACTAAAACAGCTTTGTCAGAGTCACCAGTGAGTCTGTGGCTGTTTCTCACAACTGACTCAGCTGACTAGTGCTTCCTCCTGAACACACTCCTTTCACTGGGCTTCTGGGTACCACGCCCTTCTGATTGCTTCCTACTTTCTGACTCAGTCTATGTCTTGGTTTGACCTTATCTGGAAGACCTGAGGACATCAGAGTGCCCCAGGGGTCAATCCTTCTGCTTCCCTTTTTCACTCACTCTGTGGGGTGGAAGAGTCTCAGAGCTCTGAATTACCCTCCAGACAGTTTATCTATACATTTACGCAGTCACTCTTCACGCAGGACAATCCACATTAAATCTATAGTTTAGGATATTTTTTTTGGCTGCAAAATTTTCAGTGATTGATAGATTGCTTATATTTAAGATTACAGATGTAGGATCACATTTTTGTAATTTTCTGATCATAGGCTAACCAGAGATTGCATGCAAAAAAAAAAAAAAAAATTAAAACCAAAAAACCCAGAGGAGTTCTACAAGAGATATCTCAGTAAGAATGTTTAGAAATTAAATAGCATTTTCTGCTATCAGCTTCATAGACTGTGTGGTTTAGGAACTTCTAATATTCACACTCTTTAAGATAAGCTCTTCACAATTAGGATAAAGCCATGACAAAGACAAAATATCCTTTTGAGACTACCGTACTACAGTTTTTGCCATGGGGTGTGTATGTCTTTGATGCAAAAGGCAAATAGCACTGAAACACTTCAGTTTGTCACAGAAAAAAAAAACAAAAAAAACTATGGCACTGAACTCATCAATACAGGAAGCCGTATTTATGTTAAAGCATCTGTTGACCCGTGAGTATGAGATAATTACTTAAAGTGAATATGAACCAACCACTTTTGTTAGTGATGTGTTTGTTTGGTCTTTTAAATCACTGACTTTTGTTATCTGTAAAAAGAAGTTCTTATGCCATTCAGTGAGGGATCTCATCTAGTTGAAAAGGTAAAGCAAATCTGATTGAGACTTTATGACCAAATACTTGGATGAATAAATTAAAAGATGGTGGGAACTGGAAAAGAAATGGGGCTTTTGTTAGAATCTTGCCAATGCTTTTCTAGCCATTTTTTCTATCCGTTCAGGGAACAAGGAGGGAAGCATGTTAAGAATTATACGGAGGAAATTATGGCTTAGTGTTGAGATAAACTTCCTAGGAATAAGATTGTGTACTCTAATGAACTGTGGGATTTGTCTAAAGACAATAAATAATTAGGAGTTCATTATGGTAGAAAACCCTTTTCTGAGTTCAGATTTGAGGGAAGAAAAGCATCATCTTGCATATTAATACTTTTATCTGCTCACTTTAGTAATTGGCTAGATGTGAAGACTTCAGTTATTGTTTTCATGACATGGTTTTCCAATTGGTGCTTTTCTTTACAGGTTCCCGAGGGGAAAGTAGTAGTTCTTAATTTCCGATTCATAGATCTTGAGAGTGACAACCTGTGCCGCTATGACTTTGTGGATGTGTACAATGGTCACACCAATGGCCAGCGTATTGGGCGCTTTTGTGGCACGTTCCGGCCTGGAGCCCTTGTGTCCAGTGGTAACAAGATGATGGTCCAGATGATTTCCGATGCCAACACAGCTGGGAATGGCTTCATGGCCATGTTCTCTGCTGCTGAACCAAACGAAAGAGGTACTGTTTCCACATAATGACAGGCAATAATAATGCCTCATGGTTATTGGATGCCTACTGTGTGTTAGGCTCTGTCCTAGGCACTTTAGATGTGTTTATTCCTTTAACCTAAAGTTTAAGAGCATTTCTTCTCAAATGGAGCTAATAAATGCCACCAAACCACCAAGAGACCATTCAAAAAAGTCTCTTTTTTTTAAAAGCCCATGTGATTCTTATCAAAATTCAAATATAGAAATTCCTGGAGTAAAAATGTGAAGCTTCCATACACACATATACACATACAAATATAGAAATATACCCCCTCACTCCATTCTAGCCCCATCTTAGAGCCATGGCTGATGATTCCCATTTCTATGTACACTCATGTATATACTTCTGCAGTAGCTTTTTAAAAATATAAGTGGTATCATACATTCATATTGTTTCACAACTTTTTTTTTCCACTTAAAACTATGTATTGGGGTGTTTCCATGTCAGTACCTAAGAGCACCTATGGGTAGAAGCCTCTACCCTGAAGAGATAACTGCAGTGGGCAAGATCTGTTAAATTTGGAGCCTTTGCTTGAGGGCATTTCCTAATCTGCTCTTGCTTTGGGCTATTGCGCAGCATTATGGTTTGAGATGTCAAAGGACAGGATCTGGGGCTGACACAACTGCCAGGATGTTTGGGAGGAAATCTTGGCCAGGAGCTACCAAGGAATTGAGGCACAAAATATATGTATAAAATCCATCTCGATCTTTGGCTGACAGCCAGACTCATATGCAGAGGAGAGTCCAGTTGGTCGGCATAAGAGTATCAGCTGAAAGATGAAAGTGAACAGAGATTACAGCTGCTGCCCACTACCAGGGAGATCGACTTTGAACTTGGGTCTAGTGAAATGCCTGCTAGAATAAAAATCATTTTCTCTATAATGTATCATTCATAATATCCAGTATCCACTCATGTGATAAAACCAAAAAAGTGTATCTGTATTCAAGAAAAAAAGCAGTCAATAACAACAAATCTCAAGATAACTCAGATGTGGCAGTTAGCAGACAAGCACTTCAAAGGAGCTATTATGAATATGTTTAAGGACTTAAAGGGAAATGATGTATAGTAAGGAAACAGATTGAGAATTTCAGAAGAGAAACAGAGCTATAAAACTATAAACGAAAAGAAGAATAAAAAGTAATCCTAGAACTGAAAGTTACAGAGTCTGAAATTTAAAAATTTACCTGGTGGGCTTCCAAGCAGATTGGAGATGGTAAAAGAGTCAATGGATCTGAACAGAAATGACCCAATCTGAAGAACCAGGATGAGAAAGATTAAAAAAAAAAAAAAAAAAAAAAAAGAGCCCAAGTGACCAGTGAGGCAACATCAAGTGGTCTAACACGTGTCATTTGTGTTCCAGAAGAGAGGGATAGTAGTACAGGAAAAATGTCTGAAGAAATAATGGCTTGAAGCTATCCAGATTTAGTGAACAACATTAATTTAGAGAGCCAAGATCAACAAACCCCAAACAGGATAATAGATAAAAATAAAGCCACACTGACAAATGTCAAAATTACAAAATCTAAATATAAAGAGAAAAAACTTAAAATCAGTTTGATGAAAATCAAATCACATACAAGGAAACAATGGTATGAAGGATGGCTTTCTTTTAATTAGAAACAGTGGAGGCCAGAAGGCAGTAGAACAGCATTCTTAAAGTGCAGAGTAAAACCGTCAACACAGAATTCTATATAGCCAGTCTTCAAAAATAAAAGTGAAATGAAGACATTTGTTGCATCACAAGAAATATTGAAGGAACTTCCTCAAGTTGAAGGGAAATGGCCCCACCGGTTAACACAAAGTTAGTGGAAGGACTGGAGGCCCCTGGAAATGGTAATATAAAAGACCATGTGTTATTTTCTGTTCTTTTAATTTTTTTACATGTATCTATTCAAAACAACAAAAAACCCTTTAACACTGTATTGTGGAATGTATGATATAATATATATGACAATAATAGAACAAAGGCATAGATAAAAGAAAGGTAAATGGAACTTTACTATTGTAGACACACACCCACACCCACCCACCCACCCACACACACATATACAACACATGGAGAAATACTGTATTAATTCTAAGCAGATTGTGATAAATTAAAGATGCACATTGTAATCCCTAGAGTACCCATTAAAAATGCAAGAGTTAGAGCTAAAAGCCAAAAGGTTAAAATAGAATACTAAAATTTTTCAACTAACGCCGAGAAGGCAGGAAAGAACAGATGGAACAAGAGAAAGGTGAGACAAATGGAGCAAACTAGCAAATGGCGCACTAAATCCAAGCCTATCAATAAATACATTTATTGCCAAGGATTAAATACTCTGGTTAGAAAACAGAGATTATTAGAACAGTTTAAAACGCAAGGCCTAACTGTATGTTGTCCACAAGGAAGCACTCAAAAAACAAAGACAAACCAGGTTGATGTAAAAAGATGGAAAAATATGTACCATGCAAACATTATTAAAATTAAAACTAATAAAGATCCCAATAAATATGAAAATGGGCAAACACTTGAACGGACTCTTCACAAAGGAAGACACATGACTGATTAATAGGTACATGAAAAACTGCTCAGTATCATTAGTTAACAAGGGAATGCAAACTAAAACCACATTGAGGTGCCATTACAGACCCACCAGATTGGCTAAAACAATTGACACCATGAAATGCTGGTGAGGATGTGATGTAACAAGCGTGCTCATACCTGGAGAGGTACGAAGTGCTACAACCTTGAGGGGAAAATCATTAGTAGTTTCTTCCGAAGTTAAACACCTACATCTACTCTTGGCCAGGAATTGCTTTCCTGGGTATTTGTGCAGGAAAAATGAAAACGCATGTCCCCAAAAGAGATTTGTACAAAACTGTTGACAGCAGCTTCATTCACAATAGCCCAAACTGGAAACACCCACATGAAATATCAACAGAAGAAAAAGTAGACAAATTGTGTTCCCACACACTGGAATCACTCTGCAG
Source organism: Canis aureus (assembly GCF_053574225.1). Classification (NCBI taxonomy): domain Eukaryota; kingdom Metazoa; phylum Chordata; class Mammalia; order Carnivora; family Canidae; genus Canis; species Canis aureus. The sequence goes on from NC_135632.1 coordinate 14,162,298, forward strand.
CGTAAAAGAACAAACTACCAGTGCACATAGCAACAGGAATGCACCTCGGATGTTGTGCTAACAGGCAAGGGAAGCCAGACGCAGAAGAGTCCACAATATGCACAATACATATTCCATTTATATGAAGGTCTAGAATAAAACTAATCTAAGGCGAAGTTTTTCAGAAAAGTGGTGTGGAGAGTCAGCAGACTGAGAAGGGATACAGGAATTTGGTGGGAAATGGATTCTCTGTGGTCATGGGAGTGTGACTTACATGAGTAGATTAATTTTTCAAATTAGCACAGCTAAGATTTGTACATTTCACAGTACATGACTTTACCTCTCTGAAATCTGTAAAACAACAATAAGAATAATAATAAAGCAGGTGGTAGGGATTGGATAGTGGTATTAATAAAAAGAAAAGTAGAATGATAATAATGTTGAAATCGGGTGACGCATACATAGAGGCTCATTATATTAGTCTATTTACTTTGTATATGCTTAAAATTTTCCATGAATAAAAAGTTTTAGAAATTATACAACCTTGATTTTTATAATGTATTTTCTTAGGGATGCCTTTTAAGAATGATTATCTTTTGTGTCAAAGAAATCTTTAATTTAGAATATATTAGTTCCAATTCAGTTTTTCTCTGTTAGTTAAATTCAAATAAAATTAAATTTAGAACTTTGTATTAAAATTTCACTCTAATGTTATTCCTATTGACCTCTCAGTATATATGCATGGAGATGTCTGAGATGATGTTTTCAAATATTAATTGTGGTTAGTTTTAGGTGGTTGGATTTGGGGCAATTTTTTTCCTTCTTGATGCTTTTCTCTATTGCTGAAAATTTATAAATGTTTTTACAAACAAAAATTATTCTTAAAAATTATTAAAGATGTATAGCATATAAAGTTTTCTGATAATGAGTGTTCTCTATGCCAACTAATTCAAATTTTGTCCTTGGGCATGTATTTTAATCCTATTAATAAATACTTCTGCCTTGAGGGTTCTTAAAATCTGTGTAATTTGGTGAGCTAGCATGATTTCTGAATGAGTTCATGCCCAAATGTTTTGTCTTTATTGAAAAAAATGAAAGAAGAAAAGAAAGAAAGAAAGAAAGAAAGAAAGAAAGAAAGAAAGAAAGAAAGAAAGAAAGAAAGAAAGGAGAAAGAAGAGAAGCCCTGATTTCACTCCTATGCTCTTTTGTGCTGATATGATATGTCAAGAAATATCATTCTGTGTGGTGGGGAGTTGGGAGGGAGTAGAAAACTGTATAACTGTACTTTAAGAAACAATTTAAGAGCTTCTGTCATTGCCTTTATTTACTGTATTATTACCACTATTCCAAATTCCAAAGAGCTACTGTCATTGCCTTTATTTACTGTATTATTACCACTATACCCATATGGTTGCATTGCCATAACTTGTATCAGGATATAAACTTGGATTTTTTTTCCATGCTTAAAAATTTCAGGGGATCAGTATTGTGGAGGACGCCTTGAAAGACCTTCCGGCTCTTTTAAAACCCCCAACTGGCCAGACCGTGATTACCCTGCAGGAGTCACTTGTGTGTGGCACATTGTAGCCCCCAAGAATCAGGTAAGATTCCCTAAAAATATGAAGAAAGCATGCGTATGTGAATTGCGTAGACAGTGTGAGGGGCCCGTCGTGCAATAGCTCAGCATGCAGGGTGGGGCAGGCCCTGCTGGACGTAGGTATCTCTTCATACAAAGACACAGATTGAAATTGCTTTTGCACTATTTGACTTGCAAAGTCTTGCATTGAATTTCCTATTATATAAATACAAGTTTTCAAATTTCAATACGCATAGTAAGGAAATCCCTGTGAGATTGCTTGATCCTGTGGAAGATGTTATAAACAGCAGTGACCAAGTGTGGGAGGGTAAGAATCCCCAAGTAAGATGTATGTTTCAGGTAACCATTTGTTCACTAAGCAAATGCATTGTGACAGCCTCACCTGGACGGAGCCAATGCAGGCACAGAGAAGGAGTCTTTTCAGTTGTTACTTAACATAAAATTTGCATAGGTTCCCCCCAGAATAACTTTATTCATTGTTCTGAAACAGTCAACAGAGAAGGTCCAGGTTTCCAGTGCTTATTAGTTTGTGGTTATTTGAAATTTTACCATTCCTAGGAACCACTTTCAAATATTGCTTGTAGGACAAAACTTGGTACAGGAGTAGACCAAGTCCACTTTGTGGACTTTGGAAAATAACTTTTAAAAATTATTATTGTTATGAACACTACAGACTTTAATTAAACACTGGATGATGAACATTACAATACGGTTTAAAAAAAACTTTTCTAGGGCATGTGAGTGGCTCAGTTGGTTAAGCGACCCACTCTTGATTTTGGCTCAGATCATGATCCTCAGGGTCCTCCCCACTTGTCAGCGGGGAGTCTGCTTCTCTCCCTCTACCCCTCCCTCCATTTTATGTGCAGACACGCTCTTTCTTTCTCTGGCTCGAATACCATGCAAGTTAGTGATTTAAACACACACACACACACACACACACACACACACACACTTTGATCATAATCCCCAAATCCAGTTTTATTTTTAAGAATAAAAATATGGTTGTTTACTTAATGATGAAAGATTCTATAAATTTATTGAACTTTTAATAGTTTAAAATAACACTTAAAAATCACATATTTGGGGGCACCTGGGTGGCTCAGTGGTTGAGTGTCTGCCTTTGGCTCAGGTCATGATCCCAGGGTCTTGCAGGCTCCCCACAGGGAGCCTACTTCTTCCTCTGCCTATGTCCCTGCCTCTCTCTGTGTCTCTCACGAATAAATAAATACAATCTTTTTTAAAAATCACATTTTTCAACATTTAAGCCATTATGTATTTCTTGAGATTGTACTGGCCATTTTTCTCTCTGTGACATTTGTAAATGTATTAGCCTAAATAATTTCAGCTTAATTATTCTTGCAGATTACAGTTCACCATCTTTTTTCTATTGTTCATCTCTTTGATTATTTAAATTGGGGTTTCATTTTGCTAATGTGATTTTTGGCTTCAGCCAAGTGAATTTTTAATCATTGTTGTAGTGCTTGAAATCCCTGGAAGCACTGTCAAAGAAGAAGAATATAATGGGAAAATTAAGTCCTAAGTAATTTCTATGCAAATCTATGCGTGTTTCCTTCTGTTAAAGACTTAACTCTTTTTTTTTTAATCGTAGCTTTTCCCTTTATTCTCCTATTTATTTACTTTTTAAAAAATCTTCTCTCCAGTAGTTGTTACATGACTTATTTCTAAGTAGGGAATGTTTAGCCAGTTTTTTAATAATCTAGAAAGCATTTTATTACTAACTGGTGAGAAGTTATTGGACGCAAAGAGGAAATATGTTAATATAATTTAAAGGAGTGCTAAATATGGATAAGTCATTATTCACCCATAACTGGTGCTTTTTAAAGGTGAGTAAATAGGTAGCTATGTGGCAATTATGTTCAAAGCTGTAATTTACCTTTGGTCCTTCTGTGATACTGCTGCTGTTATCATCTTCATCCAGATTACTACATGTGAGTCTTCTTTAGCTAATAACCAGGGCCTGTCCTAATAGGAAGTAATGCCTATTATCTTCCCTAAGCAGCAGGGAGGGTTGCCTGCCCACCTGCTGCCCAGCAAAAGTGGGGACCAGCTATCTGGTATCATGTGTATTTAAGAACCTAGGAAGATTTCCTTTGATTCACACATTGAAGGTGCTCTGGAAAGATCCACTTGTGAGGAGAATGATTGCCTATTAAATCAAAACTTCCTATTGACTTGAATAACTTAGGACAGGACACTGTTTTTGGTAGTAGTGCAAAAAATTAAGGAATTTATAAGAAATCTAACACTGACTTTATCAGTGCTTTCATACAGCCTCTTCAAAAATCAACCACATCACCAAGTAGGCTGTGCTCACTTTTCAAACATAGTTCAAGAAGACTTACCGTCAAATCCCCACTTCCTGAATCTCTGGTCCTAAAGAATTTGCCTCCTTTACATGTGATGGGAATGTCATTCTCCTTCCCTCGAAAGAGGAACAACTCTATCCACCACCTCCCCAACCAAACACGTAACACATACACCACACCTCAACACACGCTAACACAGGGGACATCTCCAAGAAGAAGAATGAAATTGGTATATACCTCTCCTACCCACCCCAACTCGTATCAATTATGGTTTTAACGTAGGTTGGTAGGGTTACATGGTGGTTCCCATACATTTGTAATTGTAGGTGAACAGATCTCTTAAATTTAAGATCTTAACTAAGGTTGAGATGATCTTTTGGAATGATTAAAAATGAAAGCAGTAGAATACCACAGTTTTGTTAACTACAGAAGAAACATGAAATCAACAAGAAACAAATAATTCAAACAGAATGAATACATTCTTTACAAAGGAAAATCCTGCAGATCTGGGGAGAGGAAGATTTCCCTTTGGGATTATTCCTCAGTGCTATCTTGACATTTCTGATGTTGTGCTTTCTCTAAAGCTTATAGAATTAAAATTTGAGAAGTTTGATGTTGAGCGTGATAACTATTGCCGATATGATTTTGTGGCTGTGTTTAATGGTGGAGAAGTCAATGATGCTAAAAGAATTGGAAAGTATTGTGGCGATAGTCCACCTGCGTAAGTAGTACCTGTTTTATTTCATTAATATTTTAGTGGCTCTAAACTTCTTTTTTATTCAATTGCCCAGTTATATTTTTTTTTCTGGAAGATCCTGTGCTCTTGTTGTTTTGTTCACAAATTCTTGGGTTCCATGACAATAGAGTCCCATATAGCACCAGCACAAAGAGTAGCCAACCCAGAGAGTGAAGCAACATTAATGAGTGTAGTGAGGCCTCGACAGCCAAAGAGATAATAGAAGCAGAGTTGGTTATGCCCCAGAGTCAGATGCTAGCCAGGTACTGGACTACGTCACTGCCCTGCAAAGGTGAGCTCAAGCAGCAGACTGGAACGGGGAAGTTCTGAGAAAAAAGCAGGGGGCTAAAATTTGGAGATCCAGACAGGGAAACCTGGATACTTACGACAGACCCAGATGATTTTACCTCATTGGAGACCTGTCCTATTGTGCCTCTTCCTCACATTGTTGCTCAGACTTGCTGGGTGAGCCTGAAAGGCATTGTGTATTTATCAATGAACATTTATGGAGCAAAGATCTCTGCCACTTACTAGCTGTGTGACATTGGGCAAGTTGCTTAATTCCACTATTCTGTATTGGTGCAACACATGACTGTGTTTTGGTGCAAGATATTTCACACCTTCATATATGACACTAGGAAAAGCAGTGATTCAAATTACTACAGCTTTGGGTGTCTGGCTTGCTTAGTCAGTGGAGCTTGCAACTCTTGACTTCGGGGTTGTAAGTTTGAGCCCCATGTTGGGGGTAGAGATTACTTAAAAAAAAAAAAAACTTAAAAAAATTACTACAGCTTGCTGTCAAAGTCACCATTATGCCAATTTAAATATCCTTTCTATTCTGTTGCTTATACATAATTAGATTATATGCATCACTTGATTTTACATGCATGTCTATGATTCCCCTAGACACATTGGGGGTTAAAGCATGGTATTTTTCAATTTAAATTCATTTATATTAAGTTTGATAATATTAAGAATTTTTAATACATACAAGTTGGTCAAAATTTGAACATTACTGCCCAAATCTGACTCTCCAGCTGAAGGTGTTAGAGAAAGGCCCATTTCTAAGCTCTAGGGGAAGGTGTTCTTTCTGTATTCTATTCCTGTTGCTGCTGCAACAAATTACCACAAACCGAGTGGCCTAAAATAATACATTTATTCTCTTACAGTTCTGGAGGTCAGAAGTCTGAAATCACTTTCACTGGGCTAAAGTCAAGCTGTCAGCAGGGCTGTTTCCTTCTGGTTGCTCTGAGGGCAGAATCAGTTTCCATGCTTATTTTAGCTTCAAGAAGCTGCTGCAATTTTTGGCTGTGGTTCCCTCCTCTATCTTCAAAGCACATCACTCCTATCTCTGCTTCTGTCATCAGATGGCCTTCTCCTTTCTTGGAGTCAAACCTCTTTCTCCTAAGGACACCCATGGTTACATTTAGGGCTGACCTGGACAATCCAGGATACTCCCCCTTCTCAAGATCCTTCACTTAATCACATCTGCAAAGTCCCTTTGCACATAAGGTAACATATACATAAGTTCCAGGGATTTTAATGTGGACATCTTGGGCGGGCCACATTCAGCCTGCCACACCTTCCTCTATTCAGAGCCAATCTTTTCATCTATATCCTCCTTCTGACCTCTTCTTCTCCCTTAAAACTTCCCTCTAATAACCCTCTTCTTTTTCTCTATTATCTCCATCTTTAGCCTCTGCCTTCTTTTTTTGTTTCTTTCCCATAACCTATAAATTTAACTTCTTCTAACTGAGGGAAAAAAAGTAACCCTTTCTTGACTCTATCAAGAGTCTTTTTCCATCATGTCTTTCCTTCTCTTTATATTCAAATATAAAAAAAAATTCGTTTCATTTCCTAGCAATATAGAAAATAAGATAGTCTTTAAAATCATACTGCTGTAAACACCAAATAGCATTCCTAAGTTAAAAAATTGTTTAAGCATTACTCAGTTGGCAAAAAATAAGAGAAATCTTCAGAGGTTAAAAATGTTGAGAAGTCCAAATCCAAAAGGATAAATAAGTACTTGTGGGTGGCAGCTTCCTTCAGACATGTGCCAGTTCTTGGTAACCTAGAACTTAATTCGCAACAGATCATGCTTAGAGATAGGAGACAGAGCTCAGGGCCTCAGCAAGGGATGAGATTGGATCAAATAGAATGTAAAGACGACACCCATAGAAAATGACACCAATGTGACTGAACTAATTTTCCTCCCTCCCCAAGGGAGGTAGTAAAGAAATTGGCTATTTAGGTGTTGGCATTTGGTAAAGGGATAAAAAGGTAGTCTCTAATGAAAATTCCTAACCAAAAACCAGTTCACAAGTGAGTTTGAGGTTAGAATTTACACTGACTGTACAAAAAACCTATTACCAAGAATTTAAAGTTTCCGAGTTGGTAGTGCCCAAAGGGATAGAGAGGAGAAAACACAAATCTTGTCTGGAAGAATGCATCTAATAGAGACTTTAATAATTCCTATAAAGTTATAAGAAATATAGGTTCCCAATTAAAAAAAAATTCACAAAACACAAAGGAAAAGCCAATAACAAGTAGAAACAAACAGTATAATCAGACCCACAGAAGCCATATATAATAATTATGATACAGAATGTGAAATAAATATGGTTAAGGACATTCATATGAAATGAAGGTGCAGATTATTGGAAGTATGACTTAGAAACAAAGGGCTGAGAAACGATCAGAGTTAACAAAGAGCCTAATAAAATTTCTGGAACTGAGATATATGATAATTTAAACAAGAAACTGAATACATGTGTTAAAATAATAGCTGATAAGACATAGCACCAGAAAGAATTAGGGAACTGAGAAATAGTTGTGATGTAATCACCTGGAATATAGCATAAAGAGACAATAGGTAGAAAATATAAAAATGAGGTTAAGAGCCATAGAGGATAGAGTGTAAGAATCTAATATACATTTAATTGGAGTTCCATAAGAAAAAAATAGAGAAGGTAGGAAATTTAATGTTTGAAGAAGTAATAGCTGAGGTTTTCCAATATAAATGAAAGATACCATTTATCAAAGTCAAGAACTCAACAAATCCTAAGCAACATATATTTTAATATACCCATTCCTACATGTATTGTAGTAAAACCACAGACAACAGAGAGAGATGTTGAAAAGAACCAGAGAGAAAAAGATTCTCACAAAGGGAAAACAATTAGCCTAACATGACTTCTCGGTAGTAAATATGGAAGTTAGAAGATCTTAGAGGGGTATCCTCAAAATAGGAGACAAAATAACTGTCATTTTAGAATTATTACTCAGGAAAACCTCTGATTTATGTATAAAAGAAATTAAAACATCTTTTCAGCTAAACAAGAGCTGAGAGAATTTACTACCAATAGACCCTAAAGAAACTTCACATTTTGTACCTCAGGAAGAAAGGTAAAAGTCACAAAATAAGAGACTAGCTGCAAGAGGAAACATTGAGCAAAGATCCTGGTCCTAAGAGCTGAAGGACTCACAGGCCCTAGTGTTGTTTAGGAATGGAGTGAACATATTATTAAGCTGTATAATATGCTAAAGTAAATGTGGATTAAATTTAGGGCAACCTTTGGAGTCTTTAACTTCCAAAACAGTGAGGAGAAAACATGAAATGAGAAAAAAGTTCATTCCAAAGGAAGGCAAGAGAAAAGGAGAAACATTTAAAAAAGGCAGGACCAAAAAAAAGCACAAAGTGAGATGGAAAAATTTTATCTAGATCGAAGTGTAATCAATATAAATGCAAATGAATCAAATCATTAGTGAGAAGACAAAGTGTATTAAACTGCATAATAAAACAAAACCCAATATATGCTATTTATAAGACACATCTCCATAAAAATAATAACACAGAGCATGTGAGAATAAAAGGATAGAAAAAAATACTGGAAACAAATGCTAGTTGAAAGAAAACTGGTATGGCTTTATTGATATCAGGGGAAAAGTAGATTTTAGGCAGAAAGCATTACTAAAAATAGTTGCTATGTAATGATAAAAGGTACAATTTATCAGGAAGGTATAATAATTGTAAACTTGCATGTGCCGAAAATGTATACAAAGCAAAAAATAGATAAATAAAAATTAATAGATCTACAAAGTCCACTATTATAGTAGGAGGTTTTTTGTTTTTTTGTTTTGTTTTAAGATTTTACTTATTTATACATGAGAGACAGAGGCAGAGACATAGGCAGAGGGAAAAATGGGTCTTTGCGGGGAGCCTGATGCAGGACTTGATCCCAGGACCCTGGGATCACACTCTGAGTGAAAGGCAGATGCTCAACCACTAAGTCACCCAAATGCCCCTATAGCAGGAGATTCTTAACACATCTCTTTCAATAGTTGATAGATTGACTGTCAATTGGGAAAAGATGGAAAATTGGGATGTAGAAAATGTGAGAAACAATTAACAGGTTTAGTCTAATGGATAGAGAACAAAGTGCATTCAACATATGGGGAAAAAAAAATATATATATATATATTTTTTTTTTTAAGAAAAAATGGACACAGGAAAAATAAAAAGCTAGAATTGCCAAGTACTCATTAAAGAAACTTAATCTGTGGTTAAAAGTCTTCCTATCAAGGGAGGAAAAACAGCCCCAGATTGTTTTTCTCCATTAGTTCTAACAAACATTTAAGGAACAAATGATGCTAACACTACACACATTCTTCCAGAAAAAAATAGGGATTGTTCCACAACTGATTTTATAAAGCTAGTATAAATGGACACCAAAACAAGGTAACGACCAAAAAAATAACCAAAAAAAAAAAAAAAAGGATATTACAGACTAATCTTACTTGTGAACGTGATAAAAAATATTAAAAGAAAAAATATTAGTAATTCAAACCTAACAATGTATAAAAAAAGACATTCTGACCAGGAATTCAAGGTTGGTTTGATCTTAGAAAATCTATTACTATAATTGTGTACATTCCCAGATTAGAGTGTTACTTAAAGATTATATTTTTATTTGTTGGGAACGTTAATTAAACAAGAATATCTTTTCTAAATAGCTTGAATAAAAAGTTTGGGGGCATCTGACTTGATCTCAGCTCGGATCTTGATCTCAGGGTCATGAGTTAAAGCCCCACATTGGACTCCATGCTAGACATGGAGCCTACTTAAAAAAAAAAAAAGTTTGTATTTTTAAAAAGATATTATTTTCATAGCAACTAAAAATATAAAATGCTCAAGAATAAATCTAATAATTGCATGCAAGACCTGAATAGAGAAAATTACAAAACCTTACTAAAAGATATTTTAAAAGACCTCAATAAATGAGCTATATATTCTCATGAATAGGAAGAATCAGTGTCATTTAAAAATAACAAAATTGGTTTTTCATTTAACCTGACAGCCTGATTCTAAAATGTTCGTGGAACTGCAAGGGGGTGGGGGAAGGGGGTGAAACTAAGACAGTTCTGAAGGAGAACTTGGCAGGAGGATTTGCCTTACATGATGGAGCCATATCAGAAAGCTGTTGTAATTAAGAGAATATGGTTTTAACAGAGAGAGACAAATGGACTAATGAAAACACCAAAGAGAGGCCAGAAACATATCCACCCACACGTGTCTGCAGATGGGGCACATCAGAGAACCCCACAGGTCAGCTGGTGAAAAATGGCCCCATTGAAAAATGAGGCAGGGATAATTTTTATTCATATGAGAAAATGAATCCTATCATCCAAAAATCAACTACAGATACATTGGAAACAATGAGAATTTCTGCTCATCAAAATATACCTTAAAGAGAGGGAAAAGAGAATGTACAAAACAGAAACAGATATTTGTGACATATTTGACAAAGACCCCTAGGTCCAGAAAATCTCAAGAAATTCTAAAAATTAGTAAGGAAAAGACAACTCAATGGGGAAAAGACGTGAACAGGCACTCCCCAAAGAAAGATGCACAGTGAATACATCTTTGAAAAGAGCGTAAATTGGTACAATGACTTTCAAAATCAACTTGGCATTATCTAAGGAAGTTGAAAATGGGCGTATATCCTGTGACCTCACATGGAGCGTGTACCCTACCCTCCTGGTGTGCCTTCAAAAGTTACCTTTGCCTGTGCGCACCAAGACATATACAAGATTATTCTTAGCGATACTGTTTGTAATGGAGGGCAGAGGAAATAGCCTAATGTTATCAACAAGAGAATAGTTAAATCATGCTATAGTTCGCATAATGCAGCAGTGAAAATGGTGGGTGAATCTCATAATGTCGAGTGTGAAAAAATAACAGAAAATGCACACCATACCCTTTGATTTGTATAAAGTTGTGTGTGTGTTTAAAGATTTTATTTATTTATTTTGAGAGCACAAGCAGGGGGAGCAGCAGAGGGAGAGGGAGAAGGCTCCTGGCTGAGCAGGGAGCCCAACGTGGGGCTTGATCCCAGGACCTTGAGATCATGACCTGAGCCGAAGACAGATGTTTAACCCACTGAGCCACCCAGGTGCCCCCATATGACATTTAAAAGCATGCAAACCTATACAGTCTTTTGCTTAGTGATGCATATATTGGTAGAACTATAGGTAAAGGGAAGGATAAACACAAAATTCAGGATAGTGGTTGCCTCCATGGAGGCGGGGAGGGGGGGAGGTGTGATGGGGGCTGTTTTGAACCACTCACTTCTGAGGAGTTTGCCTGGAGTAGTTTGACAGCCAACCTACTGACTAACACTTTCACTAGGGGAATATTTTCTCATAGAGTACTCCTGGCATGGGGCAGTGCAGAAAATGAGAAAACTTATTTAGGGGGCTTTTCCCCTGTTAAAAGTCTGACTAGAAGGAGGAGTGCTGTGGTTGGTGAGATCACCTCATCATCCCTGTGTCTGGGTCAGTGCAGTTATAGCCATAGCATTGAGTTCAGTTCAAAAACATTTATTTAACTCCAGCCATGTGGTGGGCACTGTTAGGTAGCAGGACACAGAGATAAATAAAAAACACGAAGATAAGTAGTGGGACAAGTGAAACAGATGGGTAAATTGGCAAAGGAATGTCCTGGTGAGTTCCTGACAAGGAATCCTTTGGTCCAGTTGGGACAGGTGGTGAAGAGGTCAGGGGAGATTCTTTGAAGGAGACTGTGCTTCTTTTTTGGGGGGTGAGGGGGGTGGGGATATATTTATTTATTTGACCAGAAGAGAGAGATGAGGCAGGAGCGCGGAGCAGGGTTCCACGTCCAGCAGACACAGGAGCTTTTAGGTGCACGTAGGCAGGAATTGAGGGCGCCAGAGCCTTAGAACCCCCGTCCTTGACAAGATGAGCAGAGAGGCGGGTTAGAAGGTTGTGACAGGGGGTCCAGGGAAATCGAGGAGGTAGAGAAGGGTGGTAGAGATGGCGAGGAGGCTGTGGGTCAAGAAATACTCAGAAGGCAAGATTGGCAGGCGTGGGGGTTGACTGGCCGTAGTGATTGAAGAGGAGGAAGATGGGGATGACAAAGCCGCCATGGCTGGCAGGGCTAGCTTATCTCTCTAGGACCAAATGGCATCCTCCATCCCTTCCCGGGATCTGCCGGTAGGGAATGAATCCAAGCGCGATTTCCTCTTGCCTTTCTAGTGATTTGTAACATTAATTTGCAGATGCAACACGTGGCCCTCAGGACATTTATGGCACCGATATTCTGTCACATTCATGCTAAAGCTCAGGAGCAGCAGCAAAAATAGGTCTTTGCTACTGAAATACTCCTCCTTCAGAAAATTCAGTTTCTAACTTAATGCTCCCAGGATCAGCTCATAGAAAGGCATTAGACGATCACTGTAATTCTAGCACCATGCCCAGAAGGCCGACCTGATTAGGTCTTGAGGTTTCCTTCGCTGCTTAGAAGTGCTTTTTGTGATTTTATCACTTAAACAAGTTTAACATATTTTATTTGTGATTGTAGTTGGGAATTGTGCTCCATGCACATTGTTTTTATTTATTTAATGGAATGGAATAAAAGCTTTTGTTTTCAAAAGCAAGCCGACTATGGTAAAGGCTTAATTCTCAGAAGCATTATTTCAATTATTTCGATCACTTTTATGACCAGGATGCTAAATGTAGGTCATGAAGCTGACTCTTAGGTTTGTCCCATCCCTTGGCTTAAAAGGTAATAGCCTTCAGGACAGAAAAAGGTCCTGCCGTTTTTCTAACTGCTTTGGTCAAGTAAGGATCTACCTCTTCTCCCACCCCCTTCACCCCTGCCTGCAGACATTCCCACTGAAAGTAGCTGATGGGTGGAGGAAGAAGTTAGGTTGCCTCATTTTTTGCTGCCCATGATGCCTAAGAAGTGGTTCGGCTGAGAAGATGCCTCAAAAAAGGAGTTTAGTTAAACCACAGATTACCTCAATGTTTAATTTTTTTAAACTTTAGGTTTTTTTCTGCTTCTGAATTAGTCTTTAAATAGAATTAGCCAAACTGCATTTTTAACCATTGCTTAAATAGTAATAGAAAAAGCTCAAATGAAACTATTTTGTGTAATATAGTTCTCCCCTAAGATTTAAAAGTGCTGGGGTGCCTGGGTGGCTCAGTGGGTTAAGCATCTGCCTTTGGCTCAGGTCATGATCCCAAGGTCCTGGGATCAAGTCCTACATCAGGCTCCCTGTTCAGCTGGGAGCCTGCTTCTCCCTCTCCCTCTGCCTGTCACTCCCCCTACTTGTGCTCTCTCTCTCTCTGTCAAAAAAAAAAAAAAAAAAAAAAAAAGACTTATGAGTGTTTCTGAGCCTGTTATTGTCACCATTAAATCTTCAGTGCCAGCTAACCAGCAAGCCCCTAAAATAGCCTTAAAATTAGAGTTCTTAATGGTGTCATTCATAACCACCCAAGCAATCACTTTCTTTTTCTCCTTCACAGCATTCTGCTACTGAGATTATAAACAGAAATGCTTCCATTTTAGGCGTGCATCCCAGCTCTCATTATAAATGAAATGGAAGTCATGACTTTCTTATGCCCTGGTGACTAGCCCACTGAGATTCACCCCTGTGGCTGAATCTTCACAGGGCGTGGGAATTCGCTCATCACATTTCTCCATCTGACTCCGTATGGCCAGCATCCTTAGCTCCCTGGGCCAGAGTCTTAGTCAAAAGAAGCAGTGTGGTTCCCAGGTCAGGCCAAACCCTAAGGTGCTGGTGAAGAACCAGCCACAGTTTCCGTGGTTTCCACTGGTTCCAATGCCTACCGGGTCCTGGGTTCAAATCTTGCTCCCCCACATTCTACTAGCTGTAGGGCCTTGGGCAAATCACTTGAACTCTCTGAACTTCAGTTGCCTTTTCTGTAAGAAAGGGATAATAATAGGGTTGCTGTATAGTGGAATTTGAGAGTTTGCATAAAGCACGGTGCCGAACTGCGCACTCAGTAAACATTAGCTAGTAGCATTAGTACTGAGCAGATTGAGACTTTTGCCTTTTGAGGTATTTTATCTTTTAAGTTTATACATATAATCTGTCAAAAACCAATGGAATGCTAGAATTCTACATTTCAGAGAGGAGCCACTTAAAAAAATTTTTTTAATGTTTTTCTTCTTTTAGACCAATTGTATCTGAGAGAAATGAACTTCTCATTCAGTTTTTATCAGACTTAAGTTTAACTGCAGATGGATTTATTGGTCATTACAAATTCAGGCCAAAAAAATTGCCTACAACTACAGTACCACCTGTTACCACCACGTTCCCTGTAACTACAGGTAAGTTTTTGTTTTGATGTTTGTGCACAAACTTTAGGAGTATAAGAAAAATTCTTTTGGGGTAGAAAAAAATAATTAAAGATACTTGAAACTAAAATAAGATAAAATGAAAACTTATCTAAGAGAATAATATGCCTCTATTAATGAAAGAAAAGTATAAGGTATAAAAATGTTTATAAGCTAATAATTTTTAAATGTCATCTAAGAAAATTATGGCCACTTAAAATACTAGGAACCCTGTTATAGGCACAGATCATTATAAGCCCAGTTTTCTTTTCTGGTACTTATAATATTATTGCTTTCTTTTTTATTCTATGGAATTGTAGTATTTTAGATTAAAGTTCTAGGGCCTTGATACCTATTTTCACATATGCCAGTTTTTTTTTTTATTTTTAGAAATATTTATTTATTCATAGCAGACACAGAGAGAGGTAGAGACACAGGCAGAGGGAGAAGCAGGCTCCCCATAGGGAACCCGACATGGGACTTGATCCCAGGATCCCCGGATCACGACCTGAGCCAAAGGCAGACGCTCAACCTCTGAGCCACCCAGGCGTCCCCAGCCCAGCTTTATCACCCACCATTTTCTGTTTGCACTGAAAGTAAGGCTGACCTGAGCACAGGCACTTCTGGAAGGGCGGATTTTTCTGAGCCCTCCACAAGTGTGCCACCTTGTGGCCTAGACATGTACCACCTTACATTAAAGCAGTATTTATTTCTCCAGCTCATGTCAGTGGACCCAGATGTCCTTATTCTTTCCAGTGAATTAACTAGCTCCCTAGATTTTTTTTTATCTCTAGTCCTAACCTTTCCCTGAAGTTGCAAACATCGATTTATAATTATTTCTTAGGGTCTTGTGACTGCTAACCATTTAAATTAAAACATATCAAACTCAACTTGTTTTTATTATACTATTTTCTGCCTTAACTCTGCTTCTCCACTGTTTTTTTTTTAAGATTTTATTTATTCATGATAGACAGAGAGAGAGAGAGAGAGAGAGAGAGAGAGGCAGAGACACAGGCAGAGGGAGAAGCAGACTCCATGCAGGGAGCCTGATGTGGGACTCTCGATCCTGGGTCTCCAGGATCACACCCCAGGCTGAACGCGGTACCAAATCTCTGGGCCATCGGGGCTGCCCCTCCACTGTTTTCCCAGGCATGAGCTGCATTAGTAGCCACACTTAGACCATCTTGGAGGTCCTCTGTCTTAACTCCCCACTGCGTGCCCTCCACCACACACACAAAGCAGACCATGTCTCCCACTTGAATTCATTGTCTGCACCTGTGCTATACAACACCATAGCCACTACTGAACACTTGAAATGTGTGTGGAATTTGAATTTGAATTTAGTTAACTGTAAGAAGCCTCATGTGGCTAGTGGCTATCATATTGGACAGCACAGGAGCCAGATTCCTTCATGCCATATATAAGACCCTTCACATGTTTTATGTAGCCTTTTTTTCTAGATCCATCTTTAGGTCCTACCACCTTTCTCCTTATGCTTCTAAGTACTTTGGATTTTATCCTGAGTGTGGTGGAAACAGTTGATGATTTAGGCAAAGTTCAGGATTAGATTCTCACTTCATGAAGATCACTCTGGTCACTGTGAGGTGAATGAATTCTAGGGTCAAGTGGTCACAGGTTCTTGTGGTTGTTTAGGTGAACTGTGCTATGACAGAGATACAGAGAGAGTCAAGAAACACTGACTGTTGTGCAAGCCAGGGGTCTTGGGAGATATTGACAGGTCTTTAGTTGGTGATTAATTGGACGAGGGAGATCAGGGAGGTGTCAAGAAAGCCTCCCAGTTCTCTGGCTTGCACAATTCCAGAGATAATGAGACCATTACTGAAGCAGAGAACAGGGTTTAGGGGTCGAGTCATCAGTTAAGCTGTGCCTTGTTGGGTCTGAAGTTTCTGTGAGATACTCAAATGGAGTAATCATCTCCAGTTCCATCTTTGGCCTCCTCCAGAAACTTCAGCAAGAGATTTACGTTTGAGAATCATCAACAATACATGGTTGACACTGTGATCCAGAATGAGGTCACCTAAGGAGAGGTTAGGAGTGAAAGGAGCAGTGCTAGAATTCAATCTCTAAAAACTCTCAACTTTTTAAAAAGGAGGATATACTGGCAAAGGAGAGTGAAAAGATAAGAACTTGAAGGAGAGGCAGCTACATTGGATGTTAGGATGTCTAAATTTGAGAGCTTGGTGATGAAAGACCAGCAGGAGGACATGGGAGCCTGGGACTGGGTGATGGACACAGAGCAGAGGGAAGGTCTGAGAAGGAGGGAGCCACGGCACTGAGAGGAGGGGGGACCCCCGAGATGATGGCAGGTACACCTGGAAGGAAGGCTGAGGTGCCACGCAGGGAGTGCAGAGAGAGAGGAGACAGTGAGGTGAAAAGGGTCCAGGTGCTCTAGCGATGACTTAAATGCAAGAGAGCAGGGACCTACGGAAGGGAGAGAAGGAGCAGACTGATGCTCTAGACTGATGTTCCGGGGCTGAGAAGAGCTGGTTTCCAGTGGCCACAGAAAGGATGCTCTTTCATCAGACAGGGAGAGCACTAACGCCACTACTTTTTTGACTCAGCTAATTAGGTAAATTTAAGCCCCCAACTTCTGGAGCAATGTTCCCTCTAAATGTTCTCTGAGCTCTTGGTCTTAAAAAAAAAAAAAACACACACACACAGAGATGCTACTGTGTTTTTTAACATTAAATTGTACATGTTTTAACACTGTGATCCACTTGAGATCCTTTTTGGAATTAAGTGTGGGTACAAATTAAGAGTAAATAAATACACAGAAGAGTTTACAGAACATGTTATTGGAAGGGCAATGTTAAAATTGCAAATTCTTGCCCAACAAGTACAATTCTGTTACAGTTGTTATGTTTAGTTCTTCCTAGCATATTGCCACATAGAAGTGAATGATTAGCAAATATTTTGGGAATATTTTTATTGATGATAATGGAAATTAAATATTTTCATTTTGTCAACCCAGTTTCTCAACCCTGGCAGTATTTACATTTTGGGCCAGATAATTCTTTACTGTTGGGAGCTGTTTCTTGTAGGATGTTTATTAGCAGCATCCCTGGTATCTACCCACTAGATCCCAGGAGCAGCCACTAGTTGTGACAGCCAAAAATATTTCAAGACATTGCAAAATGTCAATACAGGGGGAAAAATCACCTCTGCTGGAGAACCACTGTGTTTATCTATTTAGTTTTATTTTTAAATTAGTCAACCTCTCAGTTCGTAAGATCCTTATTGGCAGTGGCAGCTCAAAATAAATGTTTAGTGATTGGCTACATCTAATTACAGGTATAACACTCTTTACACACGAGCAGTGTTTCTGCAAATTTAACTACTCACATTTGGGCAGCTGCATATTTTAAGTGCACCAAGAAAGCTCCCTCTATCCTCAGGGAAACACCATTGGATTCCTTTTGTAAAGTGAAGAATTAGCCTAGATTTTTGAGTTCATATTTGTCGTACTGGGTTTTTCTAAGCAGGGCACATGGAGGCTATATCTATTTTTGGTTAGTGTTAGTTATAAATAAAGGAAGAAAAGAATAGGGCTAAATTTGGGTTATCTTTGATCTCAGGTTTAAAATTCAGCAGAGTACTGAGTTACCCTGAGGAAATTAGAGCAGTAGCGTAAGGAATTTCTTTTGAGTGTTTTCTAATTATTTCATTGCAATGACAGTTTGGTGGCTCAGGGAAATAGTAATTTTAAATGGATAGATTCAGGTCTAAACACCAATTACACTTGAATTAATTTTCCTGAATCTTCTGTCTTCTTTGAATTTAGGTTTAAAACCCACCGTTTCCCTGTGTCAACAAAAGTGTAGACGGACGGGGACTCTGGAGAGCAATTATTGTTCAAGTAACTTTGGTAAGAAATAAAACCCAGCCTTTTCTCTTTAATCAGAAACTTGAGACTGCATGCTTCATTTCAAAAGGAACTGTCATGAATGTGATGATAAAGTGTCAGTTACACTCTTTATTTACCCAAGAAAAGATTTTCCTATGCACTAAGGTATGTTGACTAGTCCTGTTCAACTGAGATTCACATATACACAGAAAATATGCTTTTTTCACATAAACTTAATAATTTGACTCCTGGAGTATGATACTGCTACTCTCTGTGTGCTGGCTGGCTCAGTGTTCCTAAAAAACCCTGTACACGTTTTCCCACATATTTTTCAGGTCTTGAGTATTTTTTCACACATCTGTAATTCCACTTAAGTAAATTAGAAACATATGCAAGCTGGCCTTTCTCAAAAGCCAAGTATTTCCTCTGTAATGTCCCTTCAAAGTACTAAATTAAAACTTGGGAACCTGAAATCTATTTAGAAATGCTTATAAATTGGAACCTGAGGAGATAGATACTATAGAATGACTTAGAATTTCTAAGAGCTTTTTCTAATTTAAAAAAAAAATTGCACTTTCTGTAAAAATCCCTTAAGAGCAAGAGATACCAAATTTAATTATGTGAGTTATTTTCAAAAGGGACATTGGAGAAAAGTCTTGCCAGGAAAAGCAAGTTGCTAAAACCTAAATAAGGTTACCTAAAATGAAGGATCTCCGAGAAGAGGTTTTGCTTGCTTTTTCTGTTTTCTGTGCCTGGAAGTGGTAACTATCTGCAGCCGGACAGAATGTGTTGTAGCAAAGACATGAAGGCACTGACGAATCTAGGACCCTAAATCCTACTGGAGTTTGCAGGCTGAAATTCAAAGAACAGGCATAAAAATGAAAACAGGTTGCTCTCCCATCCAGGGTAGTCTTCTGTGGGAGGTGCTTAAGGAACTCTTCCTCCAGGTCCTTTGGAGCCACCTGATTTCACTTGGGCTGTAGACCAACATTTTGCAGTGAACACGTATCACCAAGGCATGATAAGAATTCTGTTTTATGAATTTTGCACGCTACATGAGCAGTGACTTTTCACTTTATCCTGAAAGGGTCATGTCAGCCAAGTTCAAAACGTAATTCATTCCAGTGTGACTCTCTTATATGGTAATATGACCAAATACTACCACTGGTGGCCCATTGGTTCTCAGCCTGCTTTGGGAACACTCCTCTAGGAACAGCGTTCTGGTTGTGCTACTGGTTTTTCTGGGCAGGAACAGGACTCCTAGAACAGTCTCCCAATGTACATCCCACACAGCACGAAACTGTCACCCACAAAATGGCAAAAGCATGTCTTTGAGAAACATCATCTTTCCTTCAGTGGTTCCAAAGGGAGACTCTTTCCTCTTATATCACAGTGGTAGAAAGAGAGGGTTACATAATGAAAAGTAACTGAATTTTGCTAGGGTGTTTTGTTTTGTTTTGTTTTGTTTTGTTTTGTTTTGTTTTTAAAGCAAGAAAATGTTTTGTTATACCTCAGTTCTATACTTTGTTAAATGAGATATACAAGATGGATAAGACCCAGAAAAACGCAGATACTTACTGACAATTAGAAATGGGGACCCTGGGATGAACCAAAGTTGAAGGAGAGAGGACGGCTAAAGAGAAGGGGGAAGACACAGAAGGGTAGGCACTCAACCACATAGACGCTAAGACTCCGCTCTTCATGGCTCAAACCCCTATCATGCAACCTCTTAGTAGGGTGTTGTCTCTAAAGACTCAAGGTCTTCTTGAGTGATCATAGCAAGAGTCATAAGCTTACTTGGTAAATGACCCCCCATGTTGGATAAAACATTTTAGAGTCCCCACCTCAGAAACAGACTGCAGGGCAGCAGACATTTAGGTTTCTGTCCTAGGCATCAACACTTAACAACCTGGGTAGCATTATGGCTCCATGGCCTCTTTTTTTCAACCTGAATTTTGGTGACAAATGTGCACAGTTAAACCCGATAGCTCTGTTAGGGCCTTCTCTTGAACATTAAAATATTCCCTATCTGAAACTTAGAAGAATGTCAAATTATTTTCAGTTCTGCTGACATTTGCCTTCCCTGTCATATTATTTCCAAATGTTTTCTTCTGCAGTGTTGGCTGGCACTGTGATCACAACTGTCACCCGAGGTGGGAGTTTGCATGCCACAGTCTCTATCATCAACATCTATAAAGAGGGAAATTTGGCAATTCAGCAGGCTGGCAAGAACATGAGTGCCAAGGTCATCGTGGTCTGCAAGCAGTGCCCGCTCCTCAGAAGAGGTGAGTAAGGAGGAGGGAAAACGTTAGTCTTCCTTCTAGGGAAGCTCAAGGAAGGGAATGAGAGAGCGAGCTGCAGCAAGTCCTGGATCTTTCCATGCCCTGGCTAGGCAAGGGAAGTAAAATCAAAGTTAATCTGTTGCCCACTTATGGTGTAGAAAGGAAGGCCTTTGGAGTCGGGCTGAATTGGGCTCTCGACCCAGTTCTTGTAACTTGTGGCCGAAGATGAGATGGTGGAAATGCTGAATGAGTCCAGGAAGCATTTGCAGCTGCACCGGTGGGGAAGAGACACAGAAAGAGCAGGTCTGGGGAGAGAGAGACGGTCAGTTACCACATGTCAGGTGCCAGTACAATTTTAGAGGAAAATATCCCGCAAGGAACAGGAAATTCAGAGCCGAAATTCAGAAAAGAGAGATATCTATTGGGGAATCATTTGCAGATAAAGAATCATTAAATCCACATATGGAAATCAGTTTAAGAGAAATTATGGAAAAATGAAATTTAAATAAGGGGGAAAAACATCCAGAGCCAGAGGCACATGATTTTTTTTTAACAAGTTCTTTAACTTATAAAAGTAATATATGTAATGTGGTTTTTTTTTTAAACTTTTAGTAAAGAAGGATATAAAATAAAAAGTGAAGCCCTTTCCCTTTCCACAGAGGTACCATGAAAAGTTCCTTCTAGAAAGTTTCTGTCTATAGAAAGCACACACATACACCCTTAGACAAATGAGATCGTGCTATACATATTCTACTACAATTTTCCCCACGTGATGCGTGTGTAGACATCGTCCCATAAGCAGCAAGTATAGATCTCTCTCTTTGGAATGGTAACAGTGCCTGGTATTCCACTGATATACCATGATTTCTCTATCCCGTCTCCACGTCTTTCCTCAGTCTTGCTACAGACATCTCCCATAACCAAACCAACACACACACACACACACACACACACACACACACACACACACACCTCAAAGAGAGAGAGAGAGGCAGAGAATATTCATTTCAAGAAAGCCTTACTATGAATTCAGATTGTTCAGAAAAGTCTGGAGGCTAGCAGCTTCACGTTGAATCTTCAGAGGGAATAGCAAAGGCTCTGTAAAAGATCACAGTTCTCCCCAGAACTGCCAGGAGCAGCTAGTAATGCATGTAGTTACTTACTGTAGGGTGTCATCACGATGCCAGCGTCCAGCCTTGAGAAGACGTGCACTTGCACAGCCCTCTAAGTTTGTGCAGGCTCAAGATCACTGTGAGGACAATGTTAGCCCACAGAGGAAGGACTATGCCAGAGCGAAAGGACGCACATATTTCTCCTATGACCACAGGAAGGAGGGAGAATACAGGAGGTTGTAATATGCACTTCCTTTATGACATTGTTCTCAGGCCGTGTAAGTCCTCAGATTTGAACCCAACATACCTCAGCTTAGCTCCCAATCTAGGCCCAACTTAGCCCATACTCACTGTTTACAAAAAACTGTATATCTGATAGAAATACTTTTTAGGACCTACTTTTTGCAAGGAAACTGAGAATGTAAAGGAATACATGACGCATCCATGTCCTCAAGAAACTTCTGTGGTATAAATGCTTGAGATGTTGAAAAATGTTCAAGTCGACTACAGCAACCGAAGACAGTGGATCATTAGTTGCCAAACGCCTGGGAAGTCTGGAAGCATTATGGGACCGTGAGGGCCCATCTGAGGATGGTGTGTCAGGGAGCATGGAGGCCCCTCGAGGAAGGACAGCCTTCCACATGAACACAGTGCCTCCTGCCCCGCAGACACGCAGTAAATACGCCAGGCCCGCGGCACTGCAGAGCAGGGCGTCACCGGATCTCATCATTCGTCCATCTTCCTTGAGTTGGCGGGGCTGGAACATGTTACTTACGTGAATTTAGATTTTTTCTGATGAGAGGCTTACACCGGATTTTATCCTGGACAGACTAAATGTATAATGATACCACTTATGGATCATTTATCTAGAGGTGGGTTATTGTCTATGTTGTATCAAACAATACACACAGAGAAGAAAGTTAACTCATGTTCTTTTTTCTTAGGTCTGAACTACATTATTATGGGCCAAGTGGGTGAAGATGGGCGAGGCAAAATCATGCCAAACAGCTTTATCATGATGTTCAAGACCAAGAATCAGAAGCTCCTGGATGCCTTGAAAAACAAGCAATGTTAACAGTGAACTGTGTCAATATAAGCTGCCTTCTGTCGTTGCCTTTGAAAGATTTCTATTTTTCTCAGTAGA